>NC_064631.1:161187800-161790300 GCF_023864275.1 Schistocerca cancellata
TGGTCCCGGCGGAGGTTCGAGTCCTCCCTCGGGCATAGGTGTGTGTGTTTGTCCTTAGGATAATTTAGATTAAGTAGTGTATAAGTTTAGGGAATGATGACCTTAGCAGTTAAGTCCCATAAGATTTCACACACATTTGAACATTTTGACCTCAGAAGTTAAGTCCCATAGTGCTCAGAGCCATTTGAACCATATTTTTGTCGCCGGCCGCTGTGGACGAACGGTTCTAGACGCTTCAGTCCGGAACCGCGCTGCTGCTACGGTCGCACGTTCGAATCCTGCCTCGGGCATGGATGTGTGTGATGCCCTTAGGTTAGTTAGGTTTAAGTAGTTCTAAGTCTAGAGGACTGCTGATGATCTCAGATGTTAAGACCCATAGTGCTTAGAGCCATTTAAACCATATTTTTGTCTCAGGATTAAATTACATATACATAGTTTTCGTCTCAAGGTTTTAACCGAAATTTGCAGGAGGCTTCCCTTACTTGTAAGGAAAATGTTGGAATGAAAATGTCCTCCCAAAAATTCCCTATTAGAACTCGCACAATCCCACAAATAGATTGCCAAATTACTCCGAATCTATGAAGGACCATGGCTACAGAATGAAAATAAAAATTGATGCAAATGAAGTAGCACTGTATTATGAAAGCTATAAGAGGCGATCAAAAAGTTTTCGTTTTAGCGTGTTACTGCAGCGTATGTGCAACGTAACGTGGCTCCGATGCGGGTATATAAATACCGACATCCACGCAAGGGGTTAGTGGGGCATTCGTGTCTTTCCGACGTGCGTGCTGTAAATGCGGAAACGTGAACTGTGGGAACGTTATTAACAAATGTGTCCAAACAGGACCAACGTGCTGCTGTGAAGGACACATAAAGGTCGAAATACCGGTAGACAAGGATGTATATAGGCCAGCATGTTTGCAGAAAACCACCGCTGTGGAATTGTGCGCCAAGTTTCGTGCAGGTCGCAATTCGACACAAGACGCCGGTGATCTGGGAGGCCACTCTTCTAGAAGATTTCAAGGAACCTGCTGTCTAGGGAACGGTACTGCGCAATACTAGAGGAACCACGGCGTGCAGTTAAGGCAAAATGTCTGGAAAAACCACCACAGGGATTAGCCGAGCGGTCTACGGCGCTGCAGTCATGGACTGTGCGGCTGGTCCCTCAGGCATAGGTGTGTGTGTTTGTCCTTAGGATAATTTAGGTTAAGTAGTGTGTAAGCTTAGGGACTGATGACCTTAGCAGTTAAGTCCCATAAGATTTTTCACACACAAACCGCGACAAGGGGTGTTGCAGCTTCATCACAACGCACGCCCCCTTATCGTCAATGCTGTAACACAGAAGTTACGCCAGCTCAAATGGGAGACACTCGATCGCTCGCCCTGTAGTCCTGATGTTTCATCATGCGATTATCAAGCCTTCAGTCCCGTAAAAAAGGTCTTACAAGGTCAACGATTCCTGCCGAACGAGGATGTGCACCAGGCAATTACGGACTACTTCACGTAGCAGGATACGGTGTTTAACCTAACGGGTATCTTCAAACTGGTACGTCGGTGGATGATTGCCTCAATGCTCAGAGCGATTTTGCGTGATTGGCACACCGATTTTGGACTGTACGGTCTTCAAGGACTGTACTATCGTCACATGCTGTACTGGGCGTCGGCGTTACAGTCACGCGCAATATGGGCAAGGCGTCCGATACCAGCACATTTGATCTCAGCCAGAATCGCTTTATAAAAGCTTCTTGAGTTTCTACACACAGAGGCTATCCGCTAAAATCAGAAAAGGATCTCACTTTACTTGAGGATGGGAAGTTTCTCGAAACGTCAGTCACGTTCTAAAATTGGCGACCTGCTTCAAAACCTTCATTTTTCACCGCAGAACATTATTCTCTGCTTTCGTTCTTGTACGTGCATAGTTGCACCGATGAGCCAAGACATTATGACCACTGCCCATCGCGAGGCTGAATGCCTCCTGATGGAGTTGCGGGCACGTGACGCAGTAAGGAAAGGATGTAAGTAAAAGAGAGACGAATGAGCAGTCATTATAGCGAAGATACAAGCCACAAACGCAGATATCCAAACGGTTTTGGCAAATGGCATATTGCTGTGGCTGGAAACGGGAACCTCTGAAACGGCGAAGCTGGTCGCCTGTTAGCCTACTACTGGCGTGAGCACCTGTCGAAAGCCTGGTGAAATAACAAATTGGCGTGTGGTATTGGATGCCAACGTCTCATCACAAAACCTAGAGGTCGGAGGGTCCCCACTGTGTAATCCATGATTGACAGCGATCTGTGGCATATTTGACGACAGGATACAATACAAGTGTTCCGAAGCACACCGTTCAAAGGCCATAGCTGAACATGGAGCTCCACATCAGACGACCCCTACCTGTTCCTGCGTTGACCCGATAACATCTTCAGTTACGATTGTAGCCGGCACAGCATCACTGAGTTTTCACCGAGGATCAACAGAAACGTGTCGCCTGTCGAATGAATTGTGTTTGTTGTTATACCAGATCGCTGGTTGGGTCCTTACGCAGTCATCCAGCCAAATGGCTGCACGAAAAATGCTCCGCGTCATGGATGCAGGGCAGTGAGGACAGAATTATGCTATGGGGTAGAGTGAGTTGAGCACACAAAAAACACAGCAACTAGTCCAATTTGTCCTGAGTGTGAACTCTCCTGTCGCCATAGAATAATCAGGCATGTCTGGAGATTGGATTGTCCTCAGGCACTGAGCGTCAGCGTGACAGTCCAATGCAAGATCGGCAAGACTAGTATCATAGCCGCAGAGCTTAGCACACTGGACTCGCTTTCGGGAGGACGATGGTTCAAACCCGCGTCTGGATATCCATATTTAGGTTTTCCGTATTTTCACTAAACCGCTCCAGGCAAACGCCGGCACGGTTCCGTTGACAGGACTCACATTAAAATCGGTTTGAATGAGGGTCGCCAGCCTCGCAGGGTTAAACCTATTACAACGCCAAAGTCCGTAACTCAGATCGCTGTAACTACTTAACTTCTTTCAGGAAAGATTCTGAGATCTGACCTCAAGGCTGCGCTAACAGTTGAGTATATCCCCTCCAACTGGCCAGTAGCCGCTCTCGTCTATAATCACCATCACAACGAGACACGAACACAGTCAACAGGGAAAGAGTCACACAAAAACATCCCTCGCACAGTTCAGTAATCACCTCCAACTAGCCAATAGCCGTTCTCGTCTATAATCACCATCACAACGAGACACGAACACAGTCAACAGGGAAGGCGTCGCACAAAAACATGACTCGCACATGGGCACGACACAAAAGAAATCTATTGGTATCAGTTTAGCGTTGTCTAGTCTCTTATATGCCACACCGCCTCCAGATAGCTAATGGGTCTACGCTCTGCTCTGACGTCTCTCTCTTTACCAGCCATGTTCACTAAAGCGCAACTTTCTCCAAGAGAGAAAATTGGAAGTGCTAAATAGAATGCGACACCCGCAGCCAAGAACATACTTCGGATTCTCTCAGTCAGTAACTAGGCTGATCGCGAAGAATCACCTACTCCCGACTTCTGATATACAAAATGATAAGACACCTCAGCCCCAGAGGGCACACGACTTTTTCACTCCATTCCACTTCAGCCAGCCGACTTCCTCGATTTCGTGAGCTCCAGACTGCTCCACGAAATTGTTTAACCTCCGGCCTTCCAGCCAGTCACAATCAAGAGCCGAATGCAGGCCTTCATTGACCATTTCCTGCTCCCCCTTATAGAGCTTTCGTAAGGTGGTGCTTGCTGACAGATCCTTTAGAAACTACTGTGCACAGAGTGCCGGAGACACCGGCCGTGGTGGGGAAACATGCGCTCTTAAAATCCGCCACCACCCTTTCAGGCCGATGATGGAAAACCTCCTTTAGGTAGCAACATCCATCCTGCGAATCGTCACCACAGCAGCATTAAAACGTTCTCTGAGCTGTTTCAATGTTCTTGGCACTGGGAATACGCATACAAGCTCCTTAATGAAAATGTCGCAAAGCGTCAGATCAAGAGACATGACAGGCCAATGGAACAGAGCCACATCATCTCACCAATTACACGCAATCCAATGATGCAGAAGTTCGTCATTTAGGTAGCGTCGAACATCGATGCTCGAATGTGGGGTTGCCCATGTTGTAGGAAAATGAAATTCTAGCAATCAGCAGTGAGTTGTGGAAACAAGCACAACCGCAACGTATCAATGTACGAAGGACCCCTTCACAGTCTTCTCACAGAAGGAAAACGGTCCGTACAGCTACGTCTGTGACAAGGCACAGAGGACGTTAACCTTCAGCGACTCTCATTCATACGCCACAATTTCATGAGGATTTTCAGTGACCCACACTCTTATTGTGGCGATTAACCTTTCCAGGTAAATCTGTTATGACATAAATACCTCTTATATTGCAACACACAAAAGCTCTTTTCTTGGAAAATTTGTGCTAAGGTCTTATGGGACCAAACTGCTGAGGTCATCGATCCCTAAGCTTACACACTACTTAATCTAACTTAAACTAACTTACGCTAAGGATGACACACACATCCATGCCCGAGGGAGGACTCGAACCTCCGACGGCGGGGAGCCACCTCTTTTCTTGCTTTGGCAGTACACCAGTTAACGCGAACTGGCGGGCACAACGCAAACTCGGTGAGTTTACGGTTGCATCAGTGATATTTAAACATGTAATACTTCGGAAAATACAGAAATGAATCATTTATAGTAGCGATGTAGCTTGGACAAGCCTGTCCCGATACCCCACAGCCCTCAATAACTATGAGATACATACGACATCCCTACGTGATACCACCTCCAGACATGACTGTGTGCTGAAACCGTCCAACCGTTCCCGAGACGGCCACTGATACCCGATCGACTCCACATTTCCCCACGCCGATCATCGGGTGACAGAGAAATCCTCCATTCGTCGGTGAAGACAGTCGACAACATTCATCCAGGCTCTGTTCCGGATGTTCCTTGTCTACTTTCAGCGCGCACCACGGCGATTGTAATGGACACATAGACACCAGTTTGATAAGAGGGAGGATGCATACTATACGATCGACACAAAACTTCCAGTTGCCTCCAAAAGGTAGCTCAGGATTCTGTTGCAGTCTCCTTGGGAACTTTCATCAGATCTGTCTTCACCTGGTGTTCTTGACGCTTGCTGGCCATTTCGACGTAGATCTTCAATATTTTGTATCTCATAATAAGAGATGAGTAACCTGAAGACGTCGCTGTGGTGTACGCTAAGTGGCCGGACATCTCCCAGTGCTGACAACCCTTCTTCCCGTAAAGTGACAATCCGCGTACCGTCTAATCATGAAATGTTCCTTCGAGGACCATTGACAGAATGAACAGTGCCCTGTTCACTACTTTAGACACAGCTCGCTTTTTTGCACTGCACTGAGAATGCACGTTCACTTTTACATCCATTACGTGTCGATTTTCTGTAGGCGAAAGAGTATTGCGAAACAGGTTTATGATTAAATAAGGAACTATGCAAGATAAGATGGTGTTTCAATTTTTAATCAGTTTATATAGGAAGTCTCCAAGCGAGTCGCATGGCTGATTCAATATTATGTAGAGGCGTATATTATTTGCTAATCGACAGTGTGCTACGATTTGGCAGGCGTTTGGACGTCGTCAATCTGATCTCACACTACTCTTGCTTTTGGAATCTTTGTTTCTTCCTGACGTTTGGTCTCCCAAAACAATACGTTTAAGTAATCTCGAAATAAATGTAAAGTGTGGAAAGAAAAAAAAATCCGTGTAAGTGCGAGTAGGATTCGCGCGCCGAAGGTTTCGCACAATCTCAATTGTGTATATAAGTAGCTCATCCATTTCGGGAATCGAGAAGTTAGACGATTCTGGGCTTTTATCGACATAAATACTGGCAAGGCAAACAATGTATGTGTACAAATGCCCATAGCGTTTGACTGCGTTGATGTAGAAGCTTAAATTTTTAACACCGCCGGAGGCCATCGGTTTTAGTATGTAGCATAAATTTCAACTTGATACATTCAACCATTCCTGAACAAATGTGGCTCAGACGGACAGACAGACAGTCGGACAACATGACAAAAGAAAATATTTTTGGCATGTGATATAACACCAAATTAACAATTTTCGGATTTTTCCCCTTGTGTGTAGTGTGTAAACTTGCTTTCTGCGGAATATCATAATTATAGGTCAACGGGAAGTACCATACGATTTTGATGACTGAGTTAACGAGTGTCAAAATATGTGACATAAATGGTTGAATTTTTTGATTACTTCGACTCACAATTTTTTTTTTTTTTTTTTTTTTTTTTACTTCGCCGAAGGACCTGAGATTTTAGTACGTGACACACATTTCAACTTGATATGTCTACCCGTTCCTGTGGAAAAGGAGTCTCAACAGATGGACAGACATCTTGTTGGGTAACAAACGACAAAAAATTTTTTTCGTTTTA
The DNA here is from genome assembly GCF_023864275.1 of Schistocerca cancellata. Classification (NCBI taxonomy): domain Eukaryota; kingdom Metazoa; phylum Arthropoda; class Insecta; order Orthoptera; family Acrididae; genus Schistocerca; species Schistocerca cancellata. The sequence goes on from NC_064631.1 coordinate 161,194,277, forward strand.
TATAATTACAAATTAATAATTTTAGGAATGTTATTTTTACTTGTACTGTGTAGCCTTGCTTCCTGCTAAATCTCATGATCCTAGGTCAACGTGAAGTACCCTACAGCCTATAGGTTTTTATGAGTGAGCTCGCGAGTATCAGAATATATGGTATGAATGGCGTGTCTTTCGATTGCACTGACGTAGAAGCCGAAATTTCTTACATCGCCAAGGGACCACAGACCTTAGTATGCGACACAAATTTCAGTTTGATCCTTATACCTCTTCCAGAAGAAAAACAGTTCTTAACAGTCGGACTGACAGACAGACAGGCGAAGATCCTATAACGGTTCCGTTTTTACCGATTGAAGTACGGAAACCTAAAAAATACTCAAATCGCTCGATAGAAGAAAGGCCAGTGGGCCTTATTTGGTACGAGCTAGATTCTGTGTCGAATATGTCGGAAACTGCACCCTTTTTCGAAACTATCGTAGATCGTAAGACCAGCTGACAGTACCTCGTCTCTTACTTTCCAAATTTTACAGAAGCTGTGAGGACTGGGCGTGAGTGGTGCTTGAGTAGCTCAGATGGTAGAGCACTTGCCCGCGAAAGGCAAAGGTCCCGAATCTGCCAGGAAATTTCATATCAGCGCACACTCCGCTGCAGAATGAAAAGCTCGTTCAGGACCAATACTTTCAATTTTTGATTGCTCTAACGCGAGACGTCGACTCGTCGCCGGCTTACCAGAGAGTAGACGCGCATGCGCCTTTGAGAACACCCGCACCTGAAACCCCTTCCACAGTGGAGGCAGTCGCGCTGTCAGCCTGTCGCCCTCCCCATTAGCAATAAACAAGCTGCCGAGCTGTCGGGCGCATACCTCGGCAAACAATGGGCCGCGGCGAGGAAGCCAGCAGCGTAGCGGGATGCGGGGGTGGAGGCAGCGGCAACCTCTGGGCTGCACACACACACGCTGCACGGGGCTGCACTCTCCGCCGCTGCAAACTTTTCCTCTCCTTTCATGTAGATTACGATACAGAGTACACTCTACCAGAGCTAACTGTCCCTCATTTCCCAAGGTCCTCATAAAATGTTCGTTGCCGAGTTCACTTTCATCGCGCTTACATACAACACGCCATCGAGAAAAGAAGAACAAAAGTCACGGAGAAAGTATTCGTACACCGTTTATTCGTGTAGAATAACTTTATTACAGCTAAATATCACAACCAGCTATGTTATTTGGTAAATTAACAGTATGTGGTTTCCTTCCAAACGGGCCTCCTTTTGTCCAGCGTAGTGCAGTAACTCAACGTGGCATGAAATCAGCAAGTCTTTGGAATACTAAGCTATGCTGCCTTCATAGCTGTCCATAATTGCGAAAATTTTGCCAGAGCAGGATTTTGTGCACGAGCTAACATCTCCACTATGTCCCATAAATGGTTCAAATGGTTCTCAGCACTATGGGACTTAACTTCTGAGGTCATCAGTCCCATAGAACTTAGAACTACTTAAACCTAAATAACCTAAGGACATCACACACATCCATGCCCGAGGCAGGATTCGAACCTGCGACCGCAGCGGTCGCGCGGTTCCAGGTTCGATGGGATTCATGTCGAGCAGTCTTGGTGGCCGAATCAGTCGCTCGAATTGTTCAGAATGTTCTTCAAAGCAATTGCGAACAATTGTGCCCCGGAGACGTGTATGGGAACACGATGATGAAGAAGTCCCATGCTTCTTGACAGAGCGTAGGGGACGATGTGGGAGACCAGCACCATCGTACTAGGTAAGGTCCTAGCGGACATGGTTTGCTATTGCCTTCCTCCGGCCGTAATGGGGTTGAATGATGGTGATGAAGATGGCCCAACAACACCTAGTCATCTCGAGGTTGATGAAAATCCCTGACCCCGTCGGGAATCGAACCCAGGTCCCCGTGCTTCGGAAGCGAGTACGCTACCGCGAGACCACGAGCTGCGGACTTGGGAACATGAAGTCTATTAATGGCTGAAAATGGTCTACAAGTAGCCGAACACGTCAATAATCGGCTCAGTTGGACCAGAGGGGATGAATGGGGATGAATGATGGTGATGAAGACGACACAACAACACCTAGTCAAATCCCTTATTGTTAGTTTACCAAATAACATCTCTTTTTGGGATCTTTAGTTATTCTACGTGAACGACGGAGTATGGACACTTTTGTACATGACAGTATATGGCAAACGATTTTCACTGTCCCCTTTACGTTTAAGACCAGATTCGATTTTGCCATCCCGATCAAACACCGGTTTTCCGATGCTTCACACGAATGGTGACTTTAAGGTAACCAGACGTAATGTAGCCATCCCACATTAAAATGTAGGACCCTATAACTGACTGTATTTCAGTTGGAAGGTCAGAGGAAGGCAATACATACCACTTTTTATAGGACCATGCCTCGTAAAACGCTGTTGCGCTCAAACCAACCTTCGGGCTTACATTTACCTTGAGGGAGCACACTGATCGCCTTGGTGCAGAACTCGTACTCGGCGGCTATGTGAGCCTCCAACGCTGACGTAAATATGTGCCAGAAGTTTGCGCGTATACAAATTTGATCAAACGTATCCAGACACCCCTATCTATTGCGGAACTGCCCCGATAGCTGAGTGGTCAGCATGACGGAGTGTCGTCCTACGGGCCCGGGTTCGATTCCCGGCTGGGTCGGGGATTTTCTCCGCTCAGGATCTGGGTGTTGTGTTGTCTTCATCATCATTTCATCCCCATCCGGCGCGCAGGTTGCCCAATGTGGCGTCGAATGTAATGAGACCTGCACCAAGGCGGCCGGACCTGCCCCACAAGGGGCCTCCCGGCCAATGACGCCGAACGCTCATTTCCATTTCCATTGCGGAACTGACTGCTAGATGACACGAGAGGTGGGACCGCTAGTATCAAATGGGCCGATCTGGAGTACTCACTGACTTCGAGTGTGGACTAGACACTGGATGTCATCTAGTAACAGATCCATCAGGGACAACTCAGCCCTTCTAAAGTTGCCCAGGTCGCCTGTTGGTGAAGTGGTTCTGAACTGGAAACGTGAAGGAACACCAACTAAACCAAGAACAGGCAGGACTGTCGTGCGTTGCGAGGGGCGTTTGTAATAAATCCTGTTAAAGAAACGAAAATTAATTACTAATGCGTTGCAAAGCGACACTCAGCACACTGTGCCTAGGCACAGAAAAGAATGTGGTACAGTGGTCGAGCACTCTACATAAGCCACACATTTTTGTAGTCAGAGCTAAGTGAAGCTTGAGGTGGTATGAAGAACGACAGCATTGGACATTGAATGACTGGAGACGAGTCATTTGGAGTGATGAATCACCCTATAACCTGTGGCAGTCCCACGGAAGGGTTTGGGTTTTGTGGTGCCTGGAGAACGCTAATGCGTGCTGCCAATAAGGAAGCGTGGAGGTGATGGTGTTAAGGTTTGGGAAGGGTGTGGTCCTCTTATTGCACGTAATAAAATGCTGAATGCGGAATGATATGAATACATTTTACAGCGCTGTGTCCTACGTAGTATAGAGTAGCAGTTCGGACACCTGTTCGTATCAGCAGGACGAAGCACACTGTCATAAAGCATCCTCTGTAAGGCATTGGTTTGTGGACAATAATATTCCTGAAATGGACTGGTTTGCCTACAGTTCCAACGTGATCCCGAACCTTTGGGATGGGGAGAACGCCCCAGACTCCGGCATCCAACTTCACTACCTTCTCTGCTTTCAGTTGTCGAGGATGAATTGGCTACCATTCCTCCAGAGACATTCAGACACTCGTTGAAAACGTTCCCAGCAGAAAGGCACCAGGATGGCTAAGGGTGGAGACACCCCATGTTAATGTCCACTGTTAAGGATCTGGATACTTGTAATCAGGTAGGGTACTTCTAGCCATTTAAAGAATGAAATTTCTTCTCGCTAGTGATCCGTGAAACGCATTACGAGCACGAACCTCCTCGAATCCCACTGTCTGGTGGCAGTTGGGGCAACAGGTGTTGGCTGTGACGTCGGCGGCGGGATCAGCGCCAGATGCGCCGCAGTGTTGAGGATGCTCCGCTCCTCCTCTGCCGTACGTGGTCCGCTGCTTGAGTGTCTCACAAAAACATGTAAGCGGGACGGTGGTGCCTTTAAGGAAAGAGGTCTACCTACCCGGTATTGTCCGCTCCGATACAACTCCTTCTTCCCTTAGACCCAACTGGGCGTTTAAAATGTTCAGTTTTCAAAGGATTCCTGTTTCTTGTGGGGTTCTTTCGGGATGGGTAGCAAACATTTGTAACGTCAGTTAAGTCTGTTGCTGTAAAAGGTACGCCGGCTGCTGTGGCCGAGCGCTTCTAGGCGCTTCAGTCCGGAACCGCGCTGCTGCTACGGTCGCAGGTTCGAATCCTGCCTTGGGCATGGATGTTTGTGATGTCGTTAGCTTAGTTAGGTTTAAGTAGTTCTAAGTCTTGGGGACTGATGACTTCAGATGTTAAGTCCCATAGTGCTTAGAGCCATTTGAACCATTTTTTGTAGAAGGTACTGGTGGCTGATCGGTACTAAAGCTAACGTGTTTGTCGATGGTGCCAAAGAATGATTCTTTCTGCTACCGAAAACGTGGAGCTGTTTCACCGTCCTGTAACTAAAGTAGTCTGAGTCACAAACTTCGATAAAGGACAAAACCACATGCGGATCGGGCAAAATTAAAAATATGTATCAGTCCTAAACTAGTATTTTCAAATTTGAAACACCTACAGAAAGAAACGACACATAACAGCTGCTAATCTCGTACAGATAACTAATCGTTACAAGGTTTCTAAGTGCATTTTTGTGAAATATGTCGCATGTTTCAAGTGTCTGGCTGTTCTGATTAATAGAATTTTTCTCTGTAATGCAAACCAAACGGCGATCACCTGCACTGCCCTTCATTGTAGCCGCGCTGGATAACCGTGTAGTCTAAGGCGCCTTGCCACGGATCGCGCAGCTTCCTCCGTTAGAGGTTCGAGTCCTCCCTGGGGCATGGGTGTGTGTGTTTTCCTTAGCGTAGGTTAATTTTTGTTAGATTAAGTAGTGCGTAAGCCTAGGGACCGATGACCTCAGCAGTTTGGTCCCATAGGTTCAAATGGCTCTAAGCACTATGGGACTTAACATCTGAGGTCATCAGTCCCCTAGACTACCTAAACCTAACTAACCTAAGGACATCACACACATCCATGCCCAGGCAGGATTCGAACCTGCGAACGCAGCAGCAGCGTGGTTCCGGGCTGAAGCGCCTAGAACGCTCCAATTTCCATTCATTGTACACTTATATACATACTTCGCGAGCCACCGTGCGGTGCGTGGCGGAGGGTACCGTGTAGTGCTACTAGCCAGTTCATTTCCTCCTCCATTTGCAAATAGAGCGAGGGAAATGGAAATTTGGAAATTTGTGGTAAGCTTCTATGGGACCAAACATCAGGTGTCACCGGTACCCAGACTTACACACTACTTATGCTAACTTAAACTAACTTACGCTAAGGACGACACACACACCCATGCCCGAGGGAGGACTCGAACCTCCGACGGGGGGAGCCGCGCGATCCGTGGCAAGGCGCCTAAGACAGCGCGGCCGAGGGAAATGGAATCTCTATTTGCCTCAGTACGAGCCGTAATTTATCTTTATCTTAGCTTCTTAGTCCTTAGGAAAAACGTACGAGGGTCACTCCAATAGAAATGCACACTGTTTTTTCTTCCTTTAACCCATGTTTTATTCTTCATGTTTGAAAGTTTTACAATGTGTAGATACAGCCTTTAGGAACAATATTTTCATTTCTCCACATAATTTCCATCAATTGCCTTACGCCATCTTGGAACCAGCGCCTGTATACCCGCCCGGTAAAATTCTGGATCAACCTGCTGGAGCCACTGTTTGGCAGCGTGCACAAAGGAGTCATCATCTTCAAACCTTGTACCACGAGGGGAGTCTTCCAGTTTCCCAAAGAGATAATAGTCACATTGAGCCAGGTCAGGACTGTAAGGCAGGTGTTTCAGTGTTGTCCATCCGAGTTTTCTGATCGCTTCCATGGTTATTTGACTGACATGAGGCTTTGCATTGTCGTGCAACAACAAAACATCCTGCTTTTGCCGATGTGGTCGAACGCGACTCAATCGAAATTGAAGTTTCTTCGGTGTCGTCACATATGCATCAGAATTTATGGTGGTTCCACTTGGCATGATGTCCACAAGCAAGAGTCCTTCGGAATCGAAAAACACCGTAGCCATAACTTTTCCAGCACAAGGTGTGGTTTTGAATAAATAAATATATATATATATTATTTTTTTTTCTTGGGTGAATTTGCATGATGCCACTCCATTGATTGCCTCTTCGTCTCTGGTGAAAAATGATGGAGCCATGTTTTATCACCTGTCACAATTCTTCCAAGAAATTCACCTCCACCATTCTCCTACTGCTCCATAAGTTCGCTGCATACCGTTTTTCTTGGTTTCTTTTTTTTTTGTGATCCACTGTCAACATACTGGGAACCCACCTGGCACAAACCTTTTTTAACGCCAAAGACTTTCAGTATTCTGCAAACGCTTCCTTCCCCTATCCTAACGTAGCGTGGCAATTCGTTCACTGCGATGCGTCTGTCAGCAGTCACAGTTTCCGTAACTCTCTGCACGTTGTCTGGAGTATGTGCAGTACGAGGCCTGCAGCTGCGAGGACAATCCTCAATATTGCCGTGCCCGCTTTCATCACGTAACCTGCTTGCCCACCGAGTAACTGTACTGCGATCGACAGCAGCATCTCCATACACCTTTTTCAACCTCTTGTGGATGTTTCCCACTGTCTCGTTTTCACAGCACAGGAATTCTATGACAGCACGTTGCTTCTGACTAACGTCAAGTGTAGCAGCCATCTTGAAGACATGCTGTGACGGCGCCACTCACGGGAACAGGTTGAACTAAGTTTGAAAACGAGTGAGAACGGCGTATCTACACACTGTAAAACTTTCACACATGCGGAATGAAAACTGTATTTTTACAAAAATAGTGCGCATTTCTTTTGGAGTGACCCTCGTATGTTGCCGACAGTAGACTCGAACTGTAGTAATCTTTAAATGCCGGTACTCTTAAATTTTCTCAGTAGTGTTCCTCGAAAAGAAAGTCGCCTTCCCTCCAGGGATTCGCATTTGAGCTCCCGAAGCATCTCCGTAATACTTGTGTGTTGTTCGAACTCACCGGTAACAAACCTGACAGGGCGCCTCTGAATTGCTTTGAAGTCTTCCTTTAATTCGACCTGGCCAGGATCTCAAACAGTCGTGCAGTACTCAAGAAAGGGTCGCACTAGTGCCCTATATGATGCGGTCTCCTTTAAAGATGAAATCACTTTCCTAAAATTCTCCCAGTAAACCGAAGTCAACCATTCGCCAACTCTACTACAGTCCTTACATGCTCGTTCCATTTCATATCGCTTTAAAACGTTAAGCCCAAATATTTGAACGATGTGACTGTACCAAACAGGACACTACTAATCCTGTATTCGAATATTACGGGTTCGTTTTTCCTATTCATATGCATTAAGTCACATTTTCTACATTTAGAGCTGAAACGTCCCCTTTGAAAAATTATACAAGACTGTGCTTAAACTGACACACAATATTTTTAGCGCAACGCAATCTGACTTTCAAAAATCCCTACAAAAGAGTGGCCATGACTAACATTAACCTATACCTTTCACAAATCACTTACCTCACAAAAATCTTCGTTACTCGAACTACTGCAATACAGCGAGCGCCACTACTGCCAGCTAAATAAAAGATTCAAACTACTGAAGGCACTCACTACAGATAGGCATAGTTAGCAAATGAAAGATTTTAATAGAGAACAAACAATGTATTTACCTTAATAGTCATAATATATATAGCAATTCATGCACAAATTTCAAATCTCCGCCATTTCTCTCCCCACATCCACCACTGCTGGCGGCTCACCTCCAACTGCGCAACGCTACGCGCTGTTCACATCCAGCTGCCGCTGCCCAACACTACAATGGCAGACAACAATGCAAAACTAGCCACAGACCGCACACAGCACAGCCAGTGATTTTCATACAGAGCGCTATGTAAAGTAGCCAATAAGAAAACATAAACAGCCTACTTACATAGCCCCCATGCTCCCCACAAAAAAAATTTACAAATTGTTTTGGGCAGTGGCCAATACAGATTTGAAAAAATTTTTCATAATTACAATATCAAAGAAATCAAATGCACACACTTATTTATACAATGTTGGTCAAAAGCTAAAATTTTCTCACAACCTTACCATACACCGCGGCATCATCAGCAAACAACCAGATTGCTGCTCGCCCTGTACGCCATATCATTTATGCATATATAAAATAACAGCGGTCCTGTCACACTTCCTTCGGGCACTGCTGAAGATACTCTTGTCTCTAATGAACACTCACCGTCGAGGACAACGCACTGGGTTCTGTTAATAGGAAGTCATCGAACCACTCAAAAAACGAAGAAACTTTTCCGTATGCTCGAACCTTCGTTAACAGTCCACAGTTGCGCACCGTATCAAATGCTTTTCGGAACTCTAGAAATATTGAATCTGCCTGTTGCCCTTCATCCATAGTTCTCAGTGTATCAGGGCAAGCCGGGTTTCAGATTACCGGTGCTTTCTAAAACTGTGTTATTTCACGGAGAGAAGGTTTTCCGTCTCAAGGAAATTTCTTGGGTTCTGACGAGAATATGTCACAGAATTCTGCAGCAAACCTATGTTAAGAATATATGGTCTGTAATTTTGTGGGTCCGTTATTTTACCCCTCTTACGACTTATGCAGGTGTCCCAACGCCTTTTTCCAGTCACATGGGACTTGGGCTGGGCTAGAGATTCGCGATAAATGCAATCTCAGTAACTGGCCAATGTCGTAGATTAGTCTTTGTGAAACCGATTTGGGTTTCCATTAGAAACTGGCAGCTTATTTGTGTTCAACTATTCAGCTGTTTCTCCACGCTACGAATGCTATGTCTTCCATCAGGGAGTCTTCGCGATACTCAAACGACGATATTCATAATGTACCCTATTAGTCAAATCTGATATGCATGCCGCCCAAATGTGGTGGTCAGATGGACCACTGAAACCTCATGTCAAGATGACAGTATGATCTGGCTGTAGACCCGACAAGAATGTTACCATAGGAACATTGTGTAGAGAAGAGAGAGAAAGATTAATATTTTGTAATCAATGTAACAGTCGTTTTGGAAGGACAAATACAATAAATAAAAAAAAGAGCTGCCGTGAGAAGAAAATGGAGGACAACTTTATGGGAGCAGATACCTGCAGCTTGCGGACATTCATGAATTAGCGGCGACTGCGTGGGAAACGCGTGGGCTGCTTTGTGATTTCCCGCTCGGCAGCTGTTCAGTCTCCGTAAGCGGATTTTCATAAACGGTTCTTGTGGAGCGCGACGTAGTGCATACGTGGTGCGAATGTCTTTTGTATCGCTTGGTTTTTCACTGGCCGTTTTGCAGTATCAACTCAGATCCCGTTGACGGGAAATTGATGTGCGTTTCCTTTCGCTCGGGTATTGCTAGCGCTCGCGAGCTGTATACGACACTAATCTTGACGTGCAAAAGCACTCAAGGTGCTGATCTATAACGCACAGAGAACAGCGGTTAGCGTTTAGCGAACGAAGTACTTTCTTCTTAATACCACATAAAGAGGCAGTTGGAATTCAGAACTGGTAACAACGTACAGTACGATGCAGAGATTTCTACTTGCAACACGTCTGCTGAATGAGGTTCGTGCCATCATTCAGCATGGAACTACGTGGTTTTGTCACGAGCAGTCATGATCTAAATTGATGAACTGAATTACGTCTAGGAGGTCCTCTTGCCTTCTCAGGATCCATGGGAGTGAGAGGCTTCGCTTGTGTAACAGATGTAGTAGCGGCAAATACTTAAGTTTGAAACTTTATATACGATTACGTACTGTCCGACGTTTCAGCTTAATTAATTCGCTCCTTATACTAGTGAATATTCAGTAATAAGACGTCTTCCTGCAGGCATTTTCTGTTAGCGTACGCACTCGCCTAATGGAGAGAAATGGAAGTCTCCCATCTGCGGCACGCAGTGCGAAAATTCGTTTCAAAAATTGAGTCATTTGCATACGCAGCCTAGAGTTCCCGGCAGTTAATTTATTCCGCTGGGGCAGCGTTCGTTTGCTATCCGGTCCCAGGAGTAAACATGTGAATGCAGATTTTAGAATATAAGTTACTTGTCACGACCGGTTTCTCCATCTACAAAGTCGCTTAATACCGTCTGGAGAGTTTCCAGCGTAGCATAGGCTTAGCCTGCTGCTAGAAGAGCTTTGGAGTTTTGCCTGCCAAGGTTTGTACAACTACTCACGTTCTCTGCTTGGTCCCCCCCCCCTCCCCCCTCTCACACACACACACGTAACCCGACACTTTACTACTTCGCCTAGACGTACCCGCCCTCTTCTTCCTAGTGCAAGCAAAGTATGATATAGAAGCCGAGCGTTTCGACTTGCGAAAAATTCCTTTTCACAAACACTAGATCTGTTAACGGTAGTCGCATAAAGCAACAGGGGTGACATTAGTCGTACACGTTTCGTCCCTGTCGCCGAGCTTATTCACAAGTCCGAGCATGGCAGACTGCAAGTAGCTGTTGCTAATGACTTTCTCCGATGGTGCATTGGACGTCAAACTACAGCAAATTTCTTTCGTTTTGTATAGAACTTTTGAAAAAAAAAAAAAAAAGCCAATGAAGCACGAGAAGACAGATTGGATGTAAAGTGGGAGTAAAAGTAACAAAGTGCATTTCGATGACTACGATTCTTCAGAAAGAAGTTTAATAATATGAAACATCAGCTTGCAAATAAATTTATGATAATGCGCGTGTGGAACACAGTATTGCATAGAAGTGAACTGTTGGCTGTGGAGAAACCGACAAAGCTGAGAATCGAAGCATCTGAGATGTGTTTCTACAGAACGACTCGGAAATTACGTGCGCAGTGAGAAATGCGGTGTTTTGACCGCAGAGGAAAGGAATGTGTAGAATGACTTTAAAAAAGGGCAGATGATAGGACTTCTATTAAGACATTAAGGAAATAACTTCCACGGTACTAGGGAAGGCCATAGAGGGCAAAAACTGCCGGGGAAAACAGATTGGAATATATCCAGGCCGGCCGGTGAGGCCGAGCGGTTCTAGACGCTTCAGTCTGGAACCGTGCGACCGCTACGGTCGCAGGTTCGAATCCTGCCTCGGGCAGGGATGTGTGTGATTACCTTAGGTTGATTAGGTTTAAGTAGTTCTAAGTTCTAGGGGACTGATGATCTCAGATGTTAAGTCCCATAGTGCTCAGAGCCAATATTGAGGACAAAGTATTAAGTGCTACTCTTACGTGAACTAGCCACATCAGTGTTCCTACGGATTAGTAAAATAATTATATCTGAAAATCGAAGAGAATAAGAGGAAAAATACAACAGTAACTAGTAGGAATTATTGTCCTCTCTTTCACTGGTCTCCCCAAGATTCTCTTTCAATACTGACGAATCTGTGCTTAGCATCAGCTCACCAAACAACGGGCCTGAAGCATTAGAGCGTACAGTTATAAATGAGTCAGAAAAACGATGGCTTCAGTCATAAGATGTATTTACAGAATACACAGAAAGCGAGCGTGAAAAAAAATATATTTAAATTCTGAACCTTAGACCAAAAAGTAGGTAAAAAATGTTTTGCAAGATTCAGATTAAAATGCGAAGACACCTTAGAGTTAAGTGGCACCTGCAAAACGATTCAATGAGAGGAGAAAAATCGCGACAGGGACTGGATAAGAAAGTAGCCAAGAAAAAAATCTTAAAATTCTGGACAGAAAATGTGATTTCTCAGAACGTATAAAGAATGCATAAGTGTTGCTTAACGTGGTACAGTTACAAATTGTCTCGTAAAACACATGTGATATTGTATTATAGTCGGTATTTTGCTCATACTGGAGCGGGCCACTTGATTAAACTGTAGATTATTCCTATGTATTCGTTTATGATGGGAAAACGTTGCAGATTCTTTGCTTAGTTTTCAACTCTTCGTTTCGTAACTTTAGTTTCTTTTTGTGGTACAACTGTATTGTTTTTGATTGGCCCTCTTCCTGAAATAAATTTCATTTTTTCACCAGTAATTTATCTTTAATATCTAAAGAACGAAATCTGGAATATATCCGAGATTAGAGAGTTCGTAATCAAATATTGTTTCCTAAGTAATGTTGGAAATAGATACCGCGAGAATCAAAAGGAAGAAATCCCCCTGCAGGGTCACGAAGATTTCACTGGAAGAGAATGGTTGGACATTAAGACAGGATAGAGTATCTCATGGCTGCGGCAGAGTATAACCTAGTAGAGAACACTCCAGTTTCCCTTTCAAGTAAGCTTTTTGATCGCACGTCTATGTTCATGGTGATTATATCTTCTGGACGAAAAAGAACCAGACCGTTCCCCAACGTCATGAATTAAACTCCAAATCTCTCAGCTGTTTCTCATGAAATCATGTTGATGGTGATCCATCCACTTGATAACTCGAAGTCTCCATGCTTTTCGGGAAAAGTAGGGTATGTGCTAGCGCTAGATTTCACGATCTCCTTTCTCTCTTCTATTGTCAGTAACACAAACAAAACACAGCACAACTGCCTATGGGAAATAAATTTCACTTAACTCACTCTTCCCCTGGGGAGGGCGACAATAAAAACTGCTATTCCTTTGATTTAAGCGGCTGATATACGAAGAAACTTACCACGCTACAACATTTATATTAACATTTACTTAGTCTAAGAGAGAAGGATGTTTTTTGTACAGGATGCTACCGTTACACAATCTCAAGGTTGGTACTGGGTCTTAAGAGCTTCGTTAGATAACACTTGTCCAATATGAGTACATTTCATTCGTTTTCCGCGACAGCTAAGTCTGACAACAGCCGTAACAAGACGAATGTTTAATTTGTCGTTTACAAGCAAATGTTCGCGAACAGTAGGCGTCACATCATATCTACCGTCTACGTCACGCTGCGCGTATGACAAGCACCATTCTCTAGCCATGTTGATTGGCCGTGCATGCTTTATGCGCAGTCGCTATTCTGTTAGCGATAGCACTCCATTTGCCTGACACATCAAGGATCATGCCTCTGCGCCATGACATTATCAGTATCGGTTGTAATTCTGTCTGCGGAGCAGTCTCGCAATTTTTCAGAGGATGCATAGAAAGTCTAGGAGAGTCCTTGGGTGGTCACGCACAGAAACGTTCAGCGAGCTGCAGTTCGGGACGTTGCTTGGTCGATCAGCAGTGTGCGCCATTACACACCGCACTAAAACACTGAAAGTTGTTAAAAACTTTCTTCTGTACGCTCGTTGCAGTGGTAATCAATAGAAATTTCTCGTGTGAAAAAATAGCGCCAGAACTGACTACGAGACTAACAATACGTAAACAAAGACTGAACTCACAACGGATGCATCATTTCTGTACGTGTTCGTCGCGCAGTATTTCTTTTGCCTGTGACGCATAGTATCAGTGTAAGCGCATGCGCGTGACGGCCCGGAATTAGTTCTGCGTCAAGTTATACAGAGGGTGGACAAAAATATGGAAACACCAAAAAACACAACACATTACCACACTTCATACGGTTTAGGATGACCATTGGCATTCAACACAGCTTCCAGTCGTTCCTGAATAGGTAAGTACAGGTCCTGCATACTTTTCAATCTCAATGCCATTCTTCCTGCAAAACAGTGGGATGTTCGGATAGAGGGAGATAGCGAACTCGCATTTTTCTTCCAAATTAGAAGACAAAGGTTTAATAACTTTGAGATTTAGTGACTTTGCTCACAAAACGAGTCCTAGACCAGTGCGAAATGTGTGAACAGGGGCCCTGTCGACTTGGACAGCATCACCACTGAGGAACAAATATTGTACCACGGAATAGACCTCATCAGCCCAAGTGGTCACATAATCCTTGGCAGTAGTGCGGCCTTGCAGAACACCCATGGGGCCCATGGAATACTAAGATAAGATTGCCCAAACCATCACCGAACCCCCGCCATGTTTGTGCAACAACACTCAAATGATTTTCTTCCACAGCTCAATACTCCACGTTTAACGGCTTCGGCACCACATTTTCCCGTTACGTGCGTTTGATCATTGATCAGTGGTTTTGGAATACCAGCTCCCTTTGTAATTACCTGCATATGGGCCACCATTCCTTTTGTTTTGGCGCTGACTGGGTTAGCGAGGACCACATTCTGTTCTCTTACTTCTCGTCCCAGTCGTGTTCAATACGTTGCTTCTTGAAACACCAACACTTTGGCTGTCTTGGTCACAGAAGCACCCATCATACGAGCATCATCAGTTTGCCCACGTTCGAGTGCACTGAGCACCGACAAAACACGCTCGCATCTACTTAGAACACCGTTCCGGCAACGGCAGACACTTGCGACGTATTGAGGACGTTTCACAGGTGCCGCTGGTGATCAAATACAACAGTGCAACCTGCAGGCTTGGTTAGCATCTGCCTCTTTGTTCAGTCATGCATTTCTCTCGGTGTTTCCACATTTTTGTCCACTCCCTGTACCTCCACACTGATCTGAAATGTTGTTGGGGAACTCGGGAGAAGCCTAAAGAAGATTTATGAAAGCCGATTTATACTGTGAGCTTCAGTGCCTATAGTATCAACAACTGTGATAGATCTCGGTGGTAAAAAATACAATAAGAGGAAATTGGAGATATTTGATGTTTGGTGGAAGGATGAAGGAGAAATTCCTTGTCATTTTTTATTGTTTGCTATGCGTTCTATGACCGGGAGGCCTTTTCGGGCAGTTCGGTCTCATCCTGTTGTTGTTACTCATTTAGCACCACCCAGGAGGCACGTGTGACTTAGGGTATGTCACGGATGCAAATAACCTCAAGGATCTGTACTGGTCCTTCTCCTTTTCAACTTATACATTTATGACCTACCAGCCACAACCTCAAGGAAATTCATATGTGCTGACGACATCTGTTTGGTAACCCAGAGCTCCAGTTACACCCCTGCTGGAAGCACATTAACTGCCGACATGGAAATCCTGGACACATGCTCCAGGAAATGGTGTCTCCGTCTAAACACTCAGAAAACTGTTACTTCAGCATTCTACCTACGGAACAGACACTCTAAACCAGGACAAACCTTACAGTACCGCAGCACACCGAAGTACCTCGCAACAACACTCGATAGGTCCCTAACTTTCCGGCAACATCTCTCCAACGTGGCCGCAAAAGTGAAGACCCGTAATAATATCATCTAGAAGCTTGTTGGTACCTCCTGGGGTTGCGGCGCTCAAACCCTAAGATCAACTGCTTTGGCACTATCATACTCTGTCGCTGAAGACTGTTGTCCAACTTGGATGAACAGTGCTCACTGTAGCAAGATAGATGTACATCTCAACCAGACAATGCGACTTATCACAGGCTGTATACGCAGCACTCAAACTGCATGGCTACCAGTTTTAAGTAACATCCAACCCCCAACTCTACGAAGATCAGATGCTGTCCTGAAGATCTGGAGAAAAATTCTGAAGAACTCCCAGGTACCCGTACACAGCGATATATTAATAGCAGGACATAAGCGTCTGAAGTCAAGAACTGCACATCTTGAAACCTCCGACTTTAACATCAACGAAGTATGGAGAAGTCAGTGGGAAGAATCGTCAGTGTTCAACGGTCATCTGGTTGGAAAGCCTTCCACGCGAGTTCCAGGTTTCACACTCCCCAGACGCCAGTGGAGACCCATCAACCGCATCCGTACAGGACAAGGGAACTGCGGATATCTAAAACGCAAATGGGGCTGGGCAACATCTCCAGATTGTGACTGTGGAGCTGCCCTGCAAACAATAAATCACATTGTTGGTGAATGCCCGAAACGAGCCTTCGGGAGATCAGTAAATGACATCCACCATCCACCGTCCACCTGAAGGGCACAACTGGATCAACAGATTCGACTTAGAAATCTAAGAACTTGTGTAGCGTGCACATAATTTAGTATAACAGTTTGGCCATTTGATTCTGTACCTGTATGTTGCTTGTCATTTCTTACACTGTATACTCTTAAAATTATGTATTTGATCCAAGCTCTGTATCATCATACGATAAATAAATAAATAAAATTTTTTATTGTTCTCCAAGGAGGAGGGGGCAGTTCATTGAGAAATTGTTACAGCATTTCAGAAATTTCAACAGACTCCAGTTTTCCGAGAGACCGTCATTAAGTGATGTTTCATTTTCCTCCTTCCGCTTCCTCTTAAAAGTCATCTACCTTTTTACATTTAACAATCTTTCCTGGGACAGTTGCTGAGTGATGTTTCATTTTCTTCCACTTCCTCTTACAGGTCATCTACCTTTGGTACGTTTCCGTTATTTTTTTATTATATTTTATTTTTTGATTTTTTTCCCTAGCAGAATTACGCGCACTTAGTATTAATTGGTGAGTGAGCACTACAGAAGAACGCTACATTTGTCAGTCAATGTTAGAAACCATTTCGTTACTCCTGATCGGTGATTAGAAAATTTGTGAACCAAGTAAACAGATTAGTCTGCGCTACGTCAGCCAACCGTCGTTCAAACGGTGCCATTAAAATTGTCGATGCTGTTGATGTGATTTTATCCCACAGACGCGTTTGACGAAGACTGATTTTACAATTGCTCATCACAATGACGGTTAATGGTATGAAATGAAACAGTGATGCAAATACTGATGTGAAATTTGTTTGCGGGCTTTTCATTAATGTAACTGTTGTTCTTTGTCCTTCAAATCTCTGCCCGGACGACATGGTACAGTCGTAAGGCACTGGATTCACATTCACGAGGACGACAGTTCAAATCCTCCTCTGGTGACTCAGTTTCAGGTTCCTGTGGTTCCAGTAAATCGCTTATGGCAAAAGGAGACAGCGGTTTTCCTTCCCAGTCCGAGGAAATGCTCTGTCTCTTATCACCTCCTTGTGGACTGGGCACTAAATCCCGATCTTCCATCCTTCCCTCTCTTCTTTGAAAAATGAAGTTTCTTGTTTTAAGTCATGAGTAGTGATATATCGCGCTAGACGGGACATGTTTTACATTTCCTACAACAACGCTGTAGATATATCCCTGAAAAGTCTAAAGCACGTGCCTGGGGAATTTGTTTTCGCATTTCGTCTGCTTGTCAGTCCTTCGTGCTTATTTTATGACAGATATTTTGAAACTTATTTATTTAAATTTTTCTGCTTGTATTGCTGAGTGAAACTGAATGCAAGTGTCACTTTGCTAGTCTTTATCATTACAACACTGACCTACAGAATTTGCCCTGACAAACAGAACTCAAACGTTTCCTATACATTAATTACCCATAATATTTAACGGCAATGCGATCTGACTGTTTTCAAATTAACTCAAAAGAATGGCCCTGAATAAGAAGAAATCGTGACAATAACCTATACATTCCATAAGTCATTTACCTCACAAATATCTTGATTACACGAACTATTGCTTTACAGCAAGCGCCAATACAGGCCAGCTAACTCTGAAGGCTCTAACTACTAATAGGCATATGGTTAGGAAAGGAAATATTTTATTGCAAATCAAACAATATATTTTTTTACCTTAATAATGTGACAACCAGTTCAAAAAAATATATAATCGTGCATGACATACAGTTCCAAAAATTATTAATCATGAATAATATTCAATCTACAAGTCGGACACGTCCAGATCGTCAGCTCGTGCTAATACTAAAAACCTCCATCACTGCTGACTACTCACTCACAACTTCCATCACTGCTGGCTGTTCTCCTCCAACTGCAAGTGCGACCAACCTCAGAGAGTCTCTTACAGACTGCGCACAGCGCAGTCAGAGATTTAATACATAGCGCTACCAACATATAAACACATAAACAGCCTACTTACATAGCCTCCCTCCTCCTTTCAAAAAAATTTGCAAATTGTTTTTCAGTCCTGGATGTCATGCACGATTATATATTTTTTTGAGCTCGTTGTCGCATTACTAAGGTAAAAAAATATACTGTTTGATTTGCAACAACATCTTTCCTTTCCTAACCATATGCCTATTAGTAGTTAGAGCCTTCAGTAGTTAGAATCTTTTATTTAGCTGGCCTGTATTGGCGCTTGTTGTAAAGCAGTAGTTCGTGTAATGAAGATTTTTGTGAGGTATGTGGCTTATGGAATGTATAGATTATTGTCAGGATTTCTTCTTATTCAGGGCCATTCTTTTGAGTTAATTTGAAAGCAGTCAGATCGCGTTACCCTTGAATATTGTGGGTAATTAATGTATAGGAAAAGTTTGAGTTATATTAGTCAGGACAAATTATATAGGTCAGTGTTGTAATGATAAAGACTAGCAAAGTGACACTTGCATTCAATTTCACTCAGCAATATAAGCAGAAAAATTTCTCCCGTTCCTTCGTTGTTCAGTAGTTCCTGTTGCGTGTCAATTCACTCATCAAGTATGACCTAATTCCAACGTTTCTTGCCTTATCAGCATTCCTTTTCTGAGAAGTTTATGAGACGCTTTTCACAAATTTGGTGTTATTTTGCCAGCTCTAAATGACAGAATGTCCGCAGAACGTGACTGTTCAAACGTTTAGGGTTGACAGACTATCGTCAATCATGAAAACGTATCAGTGTCGGTACAGACCGATACCGAACGTCCTTGTGCGTGAAATAAGCCTGGGTTTTAGAGTAGTGCCCGGGAGAAGGACGCACTTTTCCTTTGGTCGGCGGGCCTCCCGCACTGGAGACCACGACGGTTGCGTCGGGGATTTCCAGCCCACAGGGTTCGTTGACCTCACGACGGCTCGACACAGCCAGCATCACGTGGGATGCTACAAGAGTTAATATGCAAAAAGAAGTAATGAAACATTGTGACTGCAGTGTAAGTGGCATGACGCTAACCGGTGAATCATAGCTGGTACCGTGAAAGCAATGACTGTAGCCCGTTTTTCTCGTGTTTGAATCGTTGCGCATTCTTCGTTGTAATACCTATGGTCGTTGAGTACGATTCTAATTCCCTTAGAGTTCTGTTTGTGACCATATACGAAGGACGGGGGATTGCCTCATGGTGTACTCTACTCCATCCAGTAAATGGATGTATTTTTTGGTCTGTAATAGATTTATAAAATCTCTAACAAAATACGAGCAATGATCTTGCAAGTGGTTGAGCCATTGTTTAGAATGGCAGACAGAAAACATAGTTGCTGTAGGTTGGCGTTTTGCTGCAAAAAGCATTTGCAAGTCCCACCCGTACTTCTGTTCCTCGCCATTGCATCGTATTACGTTAGTTGTATTCAAGTTAAGTATCGTTTTACAAATTTAAACGCCTTTTTCTTGCTTCGGTCTATTCTATTTGGTACAGGCGAGTTCTGCCATTTATATTAAGACATATTCAATGAAATTCATCCGGAATAATACAGTTTTGTTTTATATGATAGTTTCTGCAGATTAGAATACAATTCACAATCAACAAACATCGAGTACGGAAACGAAATTGTGCTAGTCCATGATTTAAATAATGAAAACTGCAACATAATTATTTTTTGATGATTAGCACAACTAATTTCGAAAATTTATTCTCATTTTTAGGTGAATTTGTGTACATCAACACGTTTCGTGATGTTCAGATGTGTGATTTTCTGCCTCTGTTGCATCTTTTTCAAGTTAGACTGCAATCTTAAAAGCGGACAAAATGAATCTTTGATTGTTTTAAACGCTGGCATTTTTTGTTTGACTTTACAAGTATTACGCCTCCTCCTGTTTAGAGAATATCATACACGCAAAGCGTCACTTCCACTGTTGATTTACAAAACACGTCGTAATAACTTTGTAACATGTTTTGTAAAAAACAGTGTAAGTGATGGTCTGCGTGTGTGTGATATTCTGTATAGCGGAGGAGGCACAATACCTGTAAATAGTCAAACAAAAAATGCCGTTTTAAAGATTAGTGTTTAAGAATACTCAAAGATCCATTTTGTCTGTTTTCCCGATTGAAGTCCAGCTTCAAAAAGTCCCCACCTACTCACCGTGCTTTTGTTCTCTGTGAGGTCTCCGTAGAAATTCTGCAGGAGCCTTTGAATGTCTTCGATGCTCTGTTTTTCGGCGAAAAGAAACTCAGTAAGACCTCTCTGTAACTCCATTTTAAAGGCCACGTATAGTGCTACCTCCTATAGCAGCTTCATGAAACTATAGTGGCTGAAGCGGTAATACTCCACGCTGTCCCTCAATAAAGTCCGTATTTTTTCAACCGAAACTGGCCGAGAAAAAAATGTGTTCCATTGCTTACTGAACCCCCTCGTACAATATGCCTTCCTTATCTTTGAAACACGTTCTCCTTTCCTACACAACCAGCGCTATATGATTTGTGAAAGATCTTTTACAGCGATTGCTTAGTGTTGCTCATTTGCTCCTTTTCTCCTGCTGTGCTTTGGGACAGTAACGTAGTGAACTACTGTGGGCGGAGGTATTGCCTCGCAAACAACAGTTGACCCATCTATGTTCAAATGTGTGTGAAATCTTATGGGACTTAACTGCTAAGCTCATCAGTCCCTAAGCCGGCCGAAGTGGCCGTGCGGTTAAAGGCGCTGCAGTCTGGAACCGCAAGACCGCTACGGTCGCAGGTTCGAATCCTGCCTCGGGCATGGATGTTTGTGATGTCCTTAGGTTAGTTAGGTTTAACTAGTTCTAAGTTCTAGGGGACTAATGACCTCGGCTGTTGAGTCCCATAGTGCTCAGAGCCATTTGAACCATTTTTTTTTCATCAGTCCCTAAGCTTACACACTACTTAACCTAAATTATCCTAAGGACAAACACACACACACCCATGCCCGAGGAAGGACTCGAACCTCCGCCGGGACCAGCCGCACAGTCCATGACTGCAGCGCCTTAAGCCGTCGGCACACGGACCGTGCATCGGAACGTTGAGCGTTGAGCGTGCCGAGTTTCTGACGTCGTAGCGTGGAATAGCACGTTCGGGAGTCTTTCCGAACGTGCAGAGCAATATCTGGCATGTCAGATATTCTGAGCGTGCGTCTGAGCCTTGACCAATGAGATGGCACAACGCCACCTACGTCACACGCACGCCGTCTCCCTTCAGTACAGAGCTGTGAGGCGCCATATTGGCATTCATTTCAAGCCTATATGTATATATATCGTTCCGAGAACCAGAAAATTGAGAATCACTGCAAAACCCGTTGTTAACTGTGTGATTCGTCCCAATAAAATAATGAGAAACATCATATTCGTGACAAAAGAATTATTGTAACTTGCCTATAGTGAGAGTAGGCTGTTTGAAGGCAGCATCACACTGAAGATCCACCCAAAAAGCATTGTTCTTGGTACAATTTGTTATAATTAAATTTCAGTTGGTAAAATATCTACGATTAAGGTTTTTAGCAAGTAAGATACCATGATTTGCGACGAAAGCTGTGATGGTTTAGCGTAAAGAATAGCGTCACTGTCTATAATGAGTTTTTTTGTTGGGACGGTGGTTCGCGTCCTGACACAACCAATTTTTTTTCCTGACATTCGCGTTTTTATTAGGTTCTGATACTTTCTTATCAGTTTAATATAAGTATACACTATAATATTTGATGTTATTTAAATACAAGTTCACTTTTTTTTTAGGGGTGACTTTGTTTGATTGGCTTGATCTACACGACACCTTGCGCTACTTGTGTAAAGCTATTTTGCTCCTTTTTCTTTTACGCTTCGTAATTCACGCGTTGCAAAGATTCTGTTACTGGGTAGGAACAGTGAACAAGTAAGACTGACCTTGGGGTTTTGCTAAAATGTGGGAATGATGAAATAATGTTTATCTTATGCGGAGAAGTATTCCAAATTTGTACGCACTGTTTGTAATGGAACTATTAGATGTCTCTGTCCTTACTGATTGGACGTGGTACTTCCCTTTTCGTGGACGATGGAGGAAATGAGTGTTTTAATAGAGCTAACGTGGTAATTTTACCCGCGCCCGTTGAGTAAACAGTGTGGTTTACGAACTAGAAACATCCCTCAACTGCCGCTGGAGTGCGTTGCGATCGCGTATACCACGTTGGGGCCCCCGTACCGTATTTATTTATTATTTTTTATTTATTTATTTATTGGCAAATTATAAATCTGTTACCTGATATTTAAAACAGGTTGTACATCTTACAATTTTCGTTTTTCATCTTTTTACAGTTTTCTTTCCTTTTGTTTTATCTACAACATTTACAAAGAATGATACTTTTCAAAATAACAATAATTTAAGGCTGAAATATAAATAAAATTTTGTTTTTTAAGAAGAATATAAAACGAAGATAGAATAGATGAGAGATTTGTTAGTACCATCACCGAGTGTGACTGACAGTGAATACCTCGGAATGGTTTCTTCGAGCCGTTGACCGCCAGTCACACACACACACACACACACACAAATGGTTATTAGTAGAGAAATAATTTTGCTTATCCTATTTGTTACTAATCCTATGTATTAACTACTTTAGGTGCGCATCCATGTACAGCGTTTGGTGTTTTCTTGGCTAGATTGCCAGCAATTTGCTTATTTACTGTCACATGTCAGCTTCCTCCACCTGTTCCTCCTCATTGTCACTATTTTCGTTGTCACTGTGGGTATCGCTGTCCATCCTCTGGAGATTTCTGTTACGCTGCATATGCATGTCTGTGATGTCGTGTCCGCATATACTCTTCATGTCTTGTTTTTGAAACACTGTTTGTTAGTGCGTTTAATTGTACCCATTGTTCTTCGTCTCTTATTGCTGTGTATATATCTATGTCTGTATCTGTGTAATCTAAGTGTAGTGTATGTTTATTGTTCGCCTATTGCCCGCAGAAAAAGACGTGTGTTCTGGGGAACCTTCTGTGGTGTCACCGCCAGACACCACACTTGCTAGGTGGTAGCCTTTAAATCGGCCGCGGTCCGCTAGTATACGTCGGACCCGCGTGTCGCCACTATCAGTGATTGCAGACCGAGCGCCGCCACACGGCAGGTCTAGAGAGACTTCCTAGCACTCGCCCCAGTTGTACAGCCGACTTTGCTAGCGATGGTTCACTGACAAATTACGCTCTCATTTGCCGAGACGATAGTTAGCATAGCCTTCAGCTACGTCATTTGCTACGACCTAGTAAGGCGCCATTATCATTCGCTATTTATCTTGTGATGCATGTACCGTCAGACCGATGTTCACCAATTATGAATTAAAGTTAAGTATTCCAGAAGCTACGTACCTTTTTTGCTAGTATAATTACTTCACCTGTTCCAGACCTCACGCCAGCCTGCGTGAGCTTAAACGCGTGCCTTTCGGCTTCCTCTCCTAGTGGCTTGGCTGTCTTGCCAAGTCACAACACCTTCTTCCACGCATGTGCATGTAGGTCTCTGCCTCAGACTCACGCGGTTTAAAGTGCGTGAGATAAGGTCCGTGTCCGGTTAAGAAATGTACCATACCGCGATGGGATCGATATGTCTCATTCTCAACCGCGTCCTTATGTCAGGGAGGAAGTCGTGCAGTCTACGTCCCTTATCACTTACATCCCACTCACCTTGCCATATATCCAAACGCCAACTTTTAAGGTGACGTATCGTCTCTATGTGCACACCCGTTATTGTGTGTACCTTATCTAGCCTCCCCACCTTTAACCAGTACCTTACAGCTCTGTATTTGATCGTGATATCTATGGGGCATATTCCGAGCACCACACACAATGCATCCGCTGAGGTGGTACCGAAGGCTCCAGATAGCCTAAGTAAGACACTTCTCTGCCCTCGTCTGACGGATGCTTTGTTGGTGACCACGTTCAGACTATGTGCCCACGTGCTAGCTGCAAACCTGAGTACCGTATGCACAAGTCGCATCATTCCTGAGCGTGTAAGTAGGCTGTTTAGGTTCTTATATTGGTAACGCCGCCGCCACGTAGCGGTCTCTGTATGAAAATCACTGGCTGTGCTGTGTGCAGTCTGTGGCTAGTTTGCATTTTTGTCTGCCATTGTAGTGTTGGGCAGATGGATGTGAACAGCGCGTAGCGTTGCGCAGTTGGAGGTGAGCCGCCAGCAGTGGTGGATGTGGGGAGAGAGATGGCGGAGTTTTGAAATTACATATATTATGACGTTTGATGATATTAAGGTAAATACATTGCTTGTTCTCTATTAAAATCTTTCATTTGGTAACTATCCCTATCAGTAGTTAGTGACTTCCGTAGTTTGAATCTTTTATTTAGCTGGCAGTAGTGGCGCTCGCTGTATTGCAGTAGTTCGAGTAACGAAGATTTTTGGTGAGGTAAGTGATTTGTGAAAGGTACAGGTTAATGTTAGTCAGGGCCATTCCTTTGTAGGGATTTCTGAAAGTCAGATTGCGTTGCGCTAAAACTATTGTGTGTCAGTTTAAGCACAGTCTTGTATAATTTGTTCAAAGGGGACGTTTCATATGTAATTATGAAAAATTTTATCTAATCATTATTGGCCACTGCCCAAAACAATTTGTAAATTTTTTTGTGGGGAGCATGGGGGCTATGTAAGTAGGCTGTTTAGGTTCTTATATTGGTAACGCCGCCGCCATGTAGCGCTCTCTGTATGAAAATCACTGGCTGTGCTGTGTGCAGTCTGTGACTAGTTTGCATTGTTGTCTGCCATTGTAGTGTTGGGCAGCTGGATGTGAACAGCGCGTAGCGTTGCGCAGTTGGAGGTGAGCCGCCAGCAGTGGTGGATGTGGGGAGAGAGATGGCGGAGTTTTGAAATTTGTTAGACTGGATGTCATGAACTGATATATACACTCCTGGAAATTGAAATAAGAACACCGTGAATTCATTTTCCCAGGAAGGGGAAACTTTATTGACACATTCCTGGGGTCAGATACATCACATGATCACACTGACAGAACCACAGGCACATAGACACAGGCAACAGAGCATGCACAATGTCGGCACTAGTACAGTGTATATCCACCTTTCGCAGCAATGCAGGCTGCTATTCTCCCATGGAGACGATCGTAGAGATGCTGGATGTAGTCCTGTGGAACGGCTTGCCATGCCATTTCCACCTGGCGCCTCAGTTGGACCAGCGTTCGTGCTGGACGTGCAGACCGCGTGAGACGACGCTTCATCCAGTCCCAAACATGCTCAATGGGGGACAGATCCGGAGATCTTGCTGGCCAGGGTAGTTGACTTACACCTTCTAGAGCACGTTGGGTGGCACGGGATACATGCGGACGTGCATTGTCCTGTTGGAACAGCAAGTTCCCTTGCCGGTCTAGGAATGGTAGAACGATGGGTTCGATGACGGTTTGGATGTACCGTGCACTATTCAGTGTCCCCTCGACGATCACCAGTGGTGTACGGCCAGTGTAGGAGATCGCTCCCCACACCATGATGCCGGGTGTTGGCCCTGTGTGCCTCGGTCGTATGCAGTCCTGATTGTGGCGCTCACCTGCACGGCGCCAAACACGCATACGACCATCATTGGCACCAAGGCAGAAGCGACTCTCATCGCTGAAGACGACAAGTCTCCATTCGTCCCTCCATTCACGCCTGTCGCGACACCACTGGAGGCGGGCTGCACGATGTTGGGGCGTGAGCGGAAGACGGCCTAACGGTGTGCGGGACCGTAGCCCAGCTTCATGGAGACGGTTGCGAATGGTCCTCGCCGATACCCCAGGAGCAACAGTGTCCCTAATTTGCTGGGAAGTGGCGGTGCGGTCTCCTACGGCACTGCGTAGGATCCTACGGTCTTGGCGTGCATCCGTGCGTCGCTGCGGTCCGGTCCCAGGTCGACGGGCACGTGCACCTTCCGCCGACCACTGGCGTCAACATCGATGTACTGTGGAGACCTCACGCCCCACGTGTTGAGCAATTCGGCGGTTCGTCCACCCAGCCTCCCGCATGCCCACTATACGCCCTCGCTCAAAGTCCGTCAACTGCACATACGGTTCACGTCCACGCTGTCGCGGCATGCTACCAGTGTTAAAGACTGCGATGGAGCTCCGTATGCCACGGCAAACTGGCTGACACTGACGGCGGCGGTGCACAAATGCTGCGCAGCTAGCGCCATTCGACGTCCAACACCGCGGTTCCTGGTGTGTCCGCTGTGCCGTGCGTGTGATCATTGCTTGTACAGCCCTCTCGCAGTGTCCGGAGCAAGTATGGTGGGTCTGACACACCGGTGTCAATGTGTTCTTTTTTCCATTTCCAGGAGTGTATATTATGACTATTAAGGTAAATACAATGTTTGTACTCTATTAAAATCTTTCATTTGCTAACTATGTCTACTAGTAGTTAGTGCCTTCCGTAGTTTGAATCTGTTATTTAGCTGGCAGTAGCGGCGCTCGCTGTATTGCAGTAGTTCGAGTAATGAAGATTTTTGTGACGTAAGTGATTTGTGAAAGGTATAGGTTAATGTTAGTCAGGGCCATTCTTTTGTAGGGATTTTTGAAAGTCAGATTGCGTTGCGCTAAAAATATTGTGTGTCAGTTTAAGCACAGTCTTGTATAATTTGTTCAAAGGGGACGTTTCAAGCGTTCATCAGCAGGTTGAACTTGGCACGGTCAACGTTAACGTTCGACAGCACGTTCCGTGTGCCGACGGCTTTAGACCGCTCGGTGACCCATCTATGCTGGGAACCACGCATCTCCCGGAAGTGTCTCCGCGGCGCACAGTAGGTAAGACGCTGACACACGGTACTCGAACTGCGAGTGCGCGCACTGCCGGTATGCCTATTTACCGACCGCCGCGTCTCGTTCGTGACCGCCCGGCCACCACACACACTGTGGCCAGACACGGCTCAGCTTGTGCGGAACTGCCGGCGCCTAACGGCCGCCGGAGAAAGTCGTCCAGCGTGCTAATTAATAAAGCGCGTCACTGCTACTTGTTCGCTTCCAGAACGTTGCACAATACTTAATAGGCGCACACGCCGCTGATTCATTTCCCCGGTAGCAGTTGCGTAGGATGCAATTAACAAGCCACGGGCCGATTCCAGTCCGCTGCCTTTCGCGGTCCGCAAATTGCTACCGACCTCCTGCACGGCACACACTGTCCGAATGTTATTAACGACCCGCAGGTCAACCACACCCCCTATCCCCCGCTCCCCCTCACACACACACGTGTGTCTGCGCCGGATAGCAATTGCTGATAAGCCGTTGTTAAAGTTCTGCAACAGGCGAAAATACTTCAAATCTTATCTGTATTCTCAACAGCGAGCAACCGCACTAGAAAGTTCTCCATTCTTTCGATGCATTCGCGGTTGTACAAACGTGTGAACAAAAGGATATATGACGTTACCTAGTACTTCATCATTTTCAGTATCTCTGTATTCATCTTGGAACATGAGCTCGGCATTCGGTATACGCAGGAAATGGCCTATTGTCCACTAGGTTGCGCAAAACGACGAATTACTCTGCCGTAAACAATCTCTTGGGTGTTAGAGGCACCATTAAATTATTCCCATTTGTAGCATAAATATGAACAACTATAGTTCATATTCGATATAATTATTATCAAGATTGATTTTTATGACGCAAGGAAATATGCTGGCCTTACCAGCGCGCAGTGGACTATTTTCAGGCTGCAAACGAAAGCACTAAGTATGAATTACCGCTTTTCGTGGAAGGCAATTTACTGACTTTGACAAGATATTTGGCTCTAATTAAAAAAAAAAACTGCGCTGACAGTCTTTGGAAAACAAGACATGGAATCAATCCACGCGATCTTAACTGAAGAATATGCGCGTCTATGCTACAGCTTAAGTTACATATTTCATCAGAATAGCAAGAAATTCAGAATTGAAGGAGGTGTGAGTCCGGTTCCTTACCACAAAAACTATTCTCAGAAGCCATAAAGAAAGTATGTAGGTTGTTATACAGAGGTAAAACAACGAACCACGTCTGTGTCATCTGCATTTTGCTACTGCTTTCTGTGTTGCAGATGAACAACTAGTGCAAGATGTACTTTTAAAGCAAGCCTGAAAACCAGCAATATTAAAATGACAGTAATGTACTGTGAAAAGAACGAAAAAGAAAATTAATAAAAATCAACTGTGATTCATGTAACCAGTTGGTGAGCTCTCATATTTAGTGCAGATGAAGACGACTGCATGGACAAAGAAAAGAAATAAAAAAAGTTCTGCAGTGGTTCCGTCGAATTAAATACGATTTCGAAAACCAAGCTTCCTATGTGAAAAGGAATGTGTACTTGTGCGCCATTTTCGACTTATCGTAATGACACATGGACATTTAATCCATAAACAATTCCTGATCATTGTGCAGTGAACTCAGGAAATTTGCATGTTGGGAACTAGAGGAAGAAACAGAAAAACCAATGCAACAGCAGAGAATGCAAGATGTAATTATAAATGTAATGAAACATAAATGGAAGAGGGGGTGTATGTAGCCAGGCGAAGGGATGCTAGATGGACCTAGGAAACACTTTCCTTACTCCCAAGAGATAAAGAAAACCTAGTCGGCAACCAAATGCACACTAGAAAACATGCAGCAACAACGCGTATAGCGCACCACTGAAGACTGTGATGGGTGGAAAAGTGTAGAAGGGGCCTTCATCATTCCGTGAGTGTAAAGTGACCGATACGATGATGGTAATTGATCATATAAGATGCTGTTGAAAAGACGTAAGCCATAGGAAGAGGGTGTACAGCCGACTAATACGTAAGGTTTTCTTTCTTATCTTTACTTTGAGGACTATAAATATAGTGTATCAAGTATTTCTGAACAATACAGAGCCCTCTTCTGAGTGTAATCTCTTGTACTCCTGCACGTGATGGTCCTGACAAAAATCGTAATTTTAAAACGAACATAACCACTTTCTCTTAAATACACCCAAGCGAATATTGTCCAGCCGATGTTCGGATCAGCATAACAGCGGCATTCGCCATCGTTACACGAAACACTACGCGGGAATTTAGGATGTAATCCAAAACGTTTGTGTCCTACATCAGGATCATCGACAACTCTCCCTTTTCTGACCGAAATCGTTTGGCGAAAGTTTGTTGGGTCAGTGCAGTTCGAAACGACCACGCCTGAGTCTGAAAACTAATTTTGAAACAGTGCGAGTGTCTTCTTCACTTATTCTTAGATACCGGTTTCGATTATACTATCTTCTGACCAAAGACGCTGTCACCTAACCACACACATGGACACCAAGAAAACAAAATAAATAAAATTAAATTAAAAAGAAGACTTGGAGTGTCCGAAGATAAGTTTTTGTTCATCATTCGCTGTTGTTCTACAGAGGCTATTTATTAAATTATCTGAGTCGTCGTCATTCAAATGTTCAAATGTGTGTGAATTCCTGAGGGACCAAACTGCTTAGGTCATCGGTCCCTAGACGTACACACTACTTAAACTAACGTATGCTAAGAACAATACACACACCCATGACCGAGGGAGGACTCGAACCTCCGGCGGGAGGGGCCGTACAGTCC
Organism: Schistocerca cancellata; assembly: GCF_023864275.1. NCBI lineage: Eukaryota > Metazoa > Arthropoda > Insecta > Orthoptera > Acrididae > Schistocerca > Schistocerca cancellata. The sequence continues at coordinate 161,223,737 of NC_064631.1, forward strand.
GCGACATGTCGTCATTCTACTGAGATTCGTCAATGACGTCAGCTACGCAGAACTGCTAGGGTCCAGGGATCTTTTTAGTACTGTGTTGCTGGAACGGAGCGCCTCACAGACGACCTGCAAGTCTTCCATAGTAATTTCATCCAAGGAAGCCTGTGGAGTGGATTTTCAAGTGCTAAATTAGCTGACATATCTTGGAGCAGGTGATCGGGAAATAAACTTGTAACGTCCTAAAGCAATGTGATGCTGTGGAGAAACGTTGTGGCGAGTCCGAGTGCGCAGAGCACTGCGGGTTGTAGCGTGGGCGTCAGAGCTGGCGCCTTGAGCGGGTCACGTGGGCTGCACGTGCGAGGCGCAGAGGCTCCCGCTGTTACGTTCGCTGCTTTTCTCTACACTCACTACCTTGTTGGTAATTTCTCGCTATTTTCCAGTGTAGTGTTGTCTACATAATTATTCGATCATTTATTCTGACCAGACCATGCATAAGCCCTCGCGTCCTCTCTTACATTTGACCAGAAACCTTACATTAAAAACAAGTACTAGCCATTAATTTAATACGTAAGGGCACGTTATCGATTTGTAGTGTAATAACTGTAGTAAAAAAGCAAAACGTACGCCAAGCGAAGTGGCACTGTGGTAAGAAATCGGTATTGCACTCGGATGCAAGTAGAGAGTGGTTCAGAACTCAACTTGGCCGTACACATTTAGATTTCCTACCTGTAAAAAGACACAGCCGACTTCCTCCCCCAATCTTGTGCACCGTCGCTAATGACCTCGCCGTCGACGGGACGTCAAATCTTTCTTCCGTGAAAATTATAAAAAAAAAAACGATGGCCAGTGTCAGAAACTGCCGCATTTTATTTAAATAGTCCCACTGCTTTTGAGCGTTACTAATTCGTATCTGTCAACTCTCCTGATTTAGACGGGAGACTCCCGATTTTCCCCTTTTTCTCCCGCCTTCCGAATATTCCATTATCTCTCCACATTTTTAGGTAATTATCGTCAAACCTAACGGTTTTGTTTTGAAAACCAAGCATTACAGGTTTTTTTGCCAATGGTTAGAAGTCCTTCATTTATTAGTCGTTTTTAATCGATATACGTATTGATATCTACAGAAATCAGGAAGTCGCGCATGACCTGTGTATCGATAGTTACTTTTCCTCATTCCTTTGCGTTTTGTAGAATAATTACTCGCATTGCTCAGTGTTGTGCTCTGGACTTGTGTTCATATGTTGTCATTGTGCTTAAATGAAGTCACTTACTAACGAACGTTTTTATGATTGGTATAAATCTTTAGAGTTATTTTGTTACCTGAATCCCTGTAAGGTTTCATTTTTGTGTACGCAGTTATTTGACGTGTATCTTATTCGTCATATTCATGGTATCTTGATTCGGTGTTTTGTTTCTCATTATGACAAAAAATATAACGCTGTATTCTTGAAGCCATATTCGGAAGAGTTGCCACGCATTATCAAGTTTAGGAAAGATCTGTCTTTTGCATTTCGTGCTCTTTGTCGACGTGACATTTGTGCATCACACGATGGAAAAAACGATGTTTTGAAATACGTGGAAACAAAAAAAATTGAGAAAATGTCAGTTGTGTGAATAACAATAAAAACTGTAATTTGGTGTTAAAAGTGCATGTTTATAAATGCTGAATTCTTATTATTTGCGTCGTTTATTTGAGAACACAATTTGCCAATCAATTGCGCTGCCCAAACAAGTCACCTGTTCGGAAAATGTTACCGGGGATAAAAATGTTGCCTTTCCCTTATTTTACGAATCAACGTTTTGTGTACTTCTAGTATTTTTATTTGTCTTTCTGTAGCCGTTATATAGCTTTGGACCCGCCAGGTTAGCCGAGTGCGCTAACGCGCTGCTTCCTGGACTCGGGTAGGCGCGCCGTCCCCGGATCGAATCCGCCCGGCGGATTAACGATGAGGGCCGGTGTGCCGGCCAGCCTGGATGAGGTTTTTAGGCGGTTTTCCACATCCCCTAGGTGAATATCGGGCTGGTCCCAACGTCCTGCCTCAGTTACACTAGCCGCACCGAGAGAGGTGGCGCAGTCACTAGCACATTGGCCTCCCATTCGGGTGGACAACGGTTCAATCCCGCGTCCGGCCACTCTGATTTAGGTTTTCAGTGATTTCCCTGAATCGCTCCAGGCAAATGCTTGGATTGTTCCTTTGAAAGGGCACGGCCGACTTCCTTCCCCCTCCTTCCCTAATCCGATGAGACCGATGACCTCGCAGTTTGGTCTCTTTCCCCCAGACAACCCAACCCAACTCCTCGCAGACAGTTGGAGTACACTAATTCCTTCCCATGGGGTATAGGGTGGCGGCAGGAAGGGCATCCGGCCACCCCTTCAACTAACATTGCCACATCCGATTAACCAGGCCGACTCTGCGTATCCGCGCGAAAAACGGCACAAGCAAAAGAAAGCCGTTATATAGCTTTGTGACTTCACAGGCGGAGACACACCAGTTATATAGAGATCCTTCTAAAAATGAGTTGTGGCTTTTGGCCTCGATCTTTTTGTTTTTGAAAGTTGACAGGTATGCTAATTTGATCGCCTGCATATCTTCTGAGGATGCGAAGAAAACAATACGCCGCAGTCCCTGGTACAGCCGACACAGTGCCGTACCGTCCCATCTCACTCTACTGACATTCACAGCTTTGCTTGCTGTTAGACTATATTTTCTGTAAAGTAGTCCGTCCGCACCATTCCACCATTACTCTACCTTAGTCTGTCCTAGGTGGTCCGTAAGCTCGGAATAACTCTCGCTAAGTCAGTTTTGGTTCTCAGGAGGCGAGTGGACGTGGTCTTCCTCGGAGGCGGCGGCTAAGCCGGCAGGCTGGCAGAGTGCTCTCGCAGTGACAGCTGGCGGCCGGGCGGGGAAGTCGAGGGACGCCGACGCCTGATCTCCCAGCCGAGTCACGCTTCGCCCTTGAAATCGTTCATGCATATTTTAATGCGGGCGCGAGTGGGCGCGGAGCAACCGCCTTGCTCTCTCTCTCTCTCTCTCTCTCTCTCTCTCTACCTCTCCCTAATCTCCTCTTCCCACCATCCCTACTCCCGCGCGCTTTCCTCTCTGCCGTTCCGCCCTCCTGCAGTTCGGGCTGTCACTTCGTTACTGATTCTCGGTTTACCGAACACCTTAAGCCATTCTGTCGGGTACTGTAGCGCATAAATTCCAAACTTTCGTAGACAGTCATGTGAAACTGCAGCCGGAGCCTGAATATACTGGGTGCTTATACACTGGAGAGCCAAAGAAACTGGTACACCTGCCTAATATCGTGTAGGGCACCCGCGAGCACGCAGAAGTGCCACAGCACGTTGTGGCGTGGACTCGACTAATGTCTGAAGTAGTGCCGGAGGGAACTGACAGCATGAATCCTGCAGGGCTGTCCATAAATCCGTAAGAGTACGTCGGGGTGGAGATCTCCTCTGAACAGCAAGTTGCAAGCCATTCGAGATATGCTTAATGATGTTCATCTCTGGGGAGTTTGGCAGCCAGTGGAAGCGTTTAAACTCAGAAGAGTGTTCCTGGAACCACACTGTAGCAGTTCTGGACGTGTGGCGTGTCGCATTGTCGTGCTGGAATTGCCCAAGTCCGTCGGAATGCACAGTGGACACGAGTAGATGCAGGTGGTCAGACAGGACTATTAAGTACGTGTCTCCTGTCAGAGTCGTATCTAGATGTATCAGAGGTCCCATATCACTCCAACCGTACACGCACCACACCATTACAGAGCCTCCACCACCTTCAACAGTCCCCTGCTGACATGCAGGGTCCATGGATTCATGAGGTCACAACACTCGTACACGTCCATTCGCTCGATACAATTTGAAACGAGATTCGTCCGACCAGGCAACATCGTCCAGTCATCAACTGTCCATTGTCAGTGTTGATGGGCCCAGGCGAGGCGTAAAGCTAGGTGCCGTGAAGTCATCAAAGGTACACGAATGGGCCTTCGTCTCCGATAGCCCATATCGATGACCTTTCGTTGAATGGTTCGCACGCTGACACTTACTGATGGCCTAGAATTGAAATGTTCAACAGTTCGCGGAATGGTTGCACTTCTGTCACGATCAGCCATTCTCTTCAGTCTTTGTTGGTCCCGTTCTTGCAGGATATTTTTCCGACTGCAGCGACGTCGGAGATTTGATGTTTTACCGGAGTCCTTATATTCACGGTACACTCGTGAAATGGTCGTACAGAAAAATCCCCACTTCATCACTGCCTTGGAGATGCTGTGTCCCATCTCTCGTGCGCCGACGTCAACACCACATTCGAACTCACTGAAGTCCTGTGACCTGCCATTGTAGCAGCAGTAACCGATCTAATAACGGTGCCGAGACACTTGTTGTCTTATCTAGACATTGCCGACCGCAACGCCGTACTTTTCCTGTTTCTATATCTCTGTATTTGAATACGCATGCTTATACGACTTTCTTTGGCGCTTCAGTGTAACAACACACAGAGGTTCAGAGTGAAGTGCAATTATCGTTTGGCAACGAAACTTTGTAGATATGCAAATGCGTGAACGCTGAACTAATGTACGCTGGAAAAAAATTGGTTTCAATATTGACCACCACGTGAAAAAATCTGACGACTTACAGCATTTCGTCGACGTCTCCGGTGCTCATATGGAGCAAAATGTGTAAATGGCGGTTAACGTTTTCGCTACTGTGCGCGTATACGCACGCCCGGCTACGCCGTTCCTCAGGTGTTGTGGACTTGCGTGCGAGCGCGGCTTTGATTACTGCTGCAGACGAGTTACTTCTGTACCTCGGCGAATAAAAAAGTTCCGAGTATTTATGATACAACATATTTGCTTCATTGCGTTTTTTTTCTTTTTTTAAGCCGTTTCAGTATCTTTCACAGTTTATGAGATATGTTGATTTTTTTATGACCACATGATTCGCGATGCGCAAAGACGTGAATGTGCACATCGCGCGCGACCGCCCTTCAGATAAATAACTCGAAACGAAATTTAGTTCTTTATCGAGTGTAGATATCAGACTATAAAATGCGAAAAATTAAATTTTTCCAAAAATCGTATGATAAGTATTTCATATCGGTTAGAATGCTTTCTCTCAGCACAAGCATCAGCATTTGCCGAGCAGTACACGCGTCTTTCTTGCTTTCACAGCGCCAGATTTGCACCTGTTTGCCAAAAATGGAATTAATTTTTTTCCTGCGGAAATCGGGTCTGCATTTACGCATTACGATATCTACCAAGTTCCGCTGTCATACTATAATTACAACCCACACTGCACCTACGTGAGTAGCTGCATTTTAATTATAACCACTCGATATCAATCACGCCTCCTGAACAATGATGTCTGACGCATCGTCGTAGTGGTGTTCATTTTTTTTTTTAAAGAAAAGAGTGGCAGGCAGCTATTTGCAGCAAAGTTGTGTAACTATCTTTGTGATCAAGTACGAAGTTAGCATTCCAAATGTACACCCGGATACAGACCTGAACTCCGAGAAAGGCAGCTCGTTGTTATGAAACCACTCCCTCATGTTGTGTATAGAAGGAAACTCTACCTCTCTGGCAAAGACAAAGTTCCCGTCTCCAGTGACGTTCAAACTGAGCGTGGTGCCTCGGTACTTTAAGGTACTGGGATACAAATTCGTGGTGGTGGTGGTGGTGATGGTTACAACTGTCATCCCGCCATCCAAATTGAAGGTATTGGTCCAATAATCAGATATGTCCACTTTTGGCCGTTAATGAGATTTTATTGCCGTTGCGTACTTTGAAAACTGCTCTATCGTATGTGCAAGAATGAGACCTGCTCAAGGAACCAATTTAGAATAATGTGCTTACCGACGTGTCGGGTGTTTGGGGCATGAACCATACATGTCCAAGGAGTGCTTTGTTATTGCACCAAACAGTAGTCAGATTCTGGAATGTGAAATACATCCAAGAAGTATGCTGTGGTTGGTGTTACACAAGATCTAGTTGTAGACTTCTTGCTGCACCCAAATTATTGTTTCGATCTAACATCAAGAATGCTGATAATGAAAAGTTTACTGTTTGAAAGTACAGGTTCTTTGAGTATTCCATTGCACACAAGATTTTAGTTCAGAAAGCCTCGGTTACATTGGCTTTTCCTGAGGAAAAATTTTTATAAAGCCAGTTAAATCTGAGAAATACAAAGATGTCATGAATCTTACCAAGAAGAATGTGCCTGCGTCAGACAAGGAATTTTATATTAAATGATTGTAACATAACTGTCATGGACGCTACATGCAGATCATCAGAAAGACAAGTACAATGAACTTCTTATTAACCTTTCACGTTTCTCACATTTATAAGTATTAGAATATTATTATTTTTTTAATCCTCAGACTTCTCATCATATTCAGTAATCTGCAATAATTGTTGTTTCTTGAATTATTTGTTTATTTTTTGACATCGTATTCAAAAAACAAAGTAGTTTGGTGCAAGAGCGAGATAAGTCCATTTTTTTAACTTCAATATGTATCATAATAAATCTTTCTTTGGTTACGCAATAAGCTGCTACGGTGTGTTGGTGGCCGGAATAGAAGATGGGAAAAGACGAGACCGGCTAACACAGTTTTACAATTTCTGGATAATTTTCTCGGTTTTATTTGAAATTATAAACTTGACATCTGGTTATTGCACCAATACCTTCAATCCGGGTTTTCCACCGTGTCAATAAATCGCTTAAAGCAAATGCCGGGATGGTGCCTTTGGAAAGGACACGGCCAGTTTCTCATCTCTAAGGAGCTCGTCGTTAACAGGATGTTAAACCTTAAATTTCCTTATTAAGTGACACATTGAGATTTATCGAACATATTACGCTTTTAACTTTAGTCCCTATATCTGATAGTCTACTCTGCAAACCGGATAGCAATTGCTGATAAGCCGTTGCTAAAGTTCTGCAACAGGCGAAAATACTTCTTATCTGTGTTCTCAACAGCGAGCAACCGCACTAGAAAGTTCTCCATTCTTTCGATACATTCGCGGTTGTACAAACGTGTGAACAAAAGGATATATGACGTTACCTAGTACTTCATCATTTTCATTATCTCTGTATTCATCTTGGAACATGAGCTCGGCATTCGGCATACGCAGGAAATGGCCTATTGTCCACTAGGTTGCGCAAAACGACGAATTACTCTCCCGTGACTGGTGGACCTACCATCTGTAAAGATACTGAGAAGATGAGAACAATAATTGAGAACGTACTGTGCGAAAAGTAGTTCGGTTTAAGAAAAAGGAACCTGCAGAGAGAGAGAGAGAGAGAGAGATCTCATGTAAGTAAGAAGGAGGAAGACTCAAGCTTTTGTGTCATGTAAGTAAGAAGGAGGAAGACTCAAGCTTTTGTGTGTTAGTGAAACGTTAATAAAAACCATCACAGTTGTATTTCAGGAACGTTTATCTCGCCACAGCCGTTTTAATTCTAAATTAACATCTCCAGGAGATACCGAAAATTCACCAACAGTCTCCGTAACTAGTTTTCACAAAGTAGCGCAAATGTGCCAATGTGATGACTCAAAAATGTCTAAACCCCATACGTAACGCTAAAACGAGCATTGTGGAACTCGACGGTCACACTCAAACAATTTGTCGACCGTTTGATAGGAGCATGACCTCCAGTACATGCAGGAAACATAATAATATGCTGGGCAATACTGACTGGACTGTCCAGTACGGCGATTAGACTTTCTGAGCCGTGACATCCGCATATTTCTGCCACTTTGTCAGAATTAGTTACGAAGACTGTGGTTGAGCTTGTCATCTGCAGATGTTCATTTAATGCGAAACCGGTTGTGGCGTGATAAATTTTCCTACAAGAAAGCTATGAAGGCACAAAAAGATCAAGATTGTTACCTGGAGAAACTATTGAACAATGTAAGATTTGTGCTATTACGATCGTGTGAGATTCTAGGCAGGTGGTATACTGGTTTGGTCTGTTTCTTTGCTCCAATCAATACCTATAAACTGAAAAACGGAAGGGAAGTCGCTGGAGATTACAGTGTATTTAAGCTAGTTTGGTTTTCTCAGAGCTAAAACAACGGATGAATTCAAATGACTGAACTTTTGTTAGTCCCCTGAAACTCTCATTACGTCGTCATAACTGCGTCATAATGAAGGGGAGATTACGTTAGCATTCACTAATACAAACGAGCACTCTTCTATACTGTTCCTTACAATCCATAGATTCTGACAGGATGCAAATTAAATTTATTTACAGCTTTATACGGGCCTGATACGGAGAATGCCTAACTAAGTAAATGAATCAATAATATAAAGCGTCTGGAATATTGGTTATTAGCAACAGCGAAACTGCCAATGCTGACATTAAGCAAATAACAGAATTATGATCTATTATGTCGTTTTTGTTGAACTAATTGTATTGAATGGTTCCATAATAGGATCTAACCACGAACAGTTAATGTCGCACTTAATAGACACACAAAAGCGCAGCTCAAGCTCCGTGCTGTATTGTGTGACAACTGGGAAAAAAGTGCTCTAGAAAGGCGTCATGTGACTTGCAGTAAATGTAAAAGGCCGCATGCAGGCAGCGGCTCGCATTACCTCAACACAATTTCCCGACAGCTGTTACCTATTCTACGACAGCAAAATGGAAATGAAGACAGCGATACGAATCGTGATAGCTTTACTAGCGCTGTACCTTAAGGTGATTTTGGCTATTGTGCCTTTAGATATTTTTAGATATTTACCGACTTCGTATTATTAGTAAATTAATATCTTGAGCTAGTAAATTTTTTTCCGGAGGAGTAGCTGCACGCTTATTACGGCCATCTGTCATTTCTTTGAATCCTTAGGTATGTAACATTAGGTATGTAACATTAAAATTCTGGCTTGACAGATTACACTTGCTCCGTCAGTTTCATGCATAATCGCAAGCTTGTTTGTACCACACAGCTATTTTTCAACATGGAAGATTTATTTATTTATTACTCCTATCAAACTTAATCTGCAATCGTTACCTGCCACAGGTTGTATAACACAAGTTTTAATTGTAAAAATATTAAAGCATGCATTCATACAGTCACTATTGTGTGTTGAATAAATGTACCAATTTGTCCTAAGAACCCACCACCTTAACCCCTTGAAACTAAACATGACGATTATGTCACTCTGAGTACATGGGCGACATTTTTATAGAAATTCCTGGTGTTCCTTGAATAACTTGTGCTCTAGCACTTAATCTGCACTCAAACATTCAAGAAAAACTAATTATAACTACTCACTATAGCTAAACTCTGTGTTATTATAATTAGAGTACTAATGATTTACTCTGTCCAACACGGAAAGAAGAGAGATCAGGTCTTAATGTTCTGCCAGCGAGGTTGAAATTTTTCGCAAAAGTATCCGAGAAACGTGCTTAAGTTGGATGGCTAGGAAGCGTAATCAGCACTAACTGGGGGGCTGTCAAGTATGGCCAATAGGAAACACGTTTTACCTTAGTAGCGTACGCCTGTTTTACTGATGCATCTAACGATGAAGCCTGGGGTGAGGTACCCCGTTTACTAGGCAGATGTGCTATCCCTACATCGTCCTGGCATCGTGACTAACAAAGCTGCAGGGATCACTGTTGTCCAATACCCTCCGTAATACAAATTTCCATACACGCCCAAGCCCATCTCGATTTTACCCTTCTCAAATCGTCAGTATTGCCAAGGTTCTCTGACACTGGAATAGCACCCCAGCTTTGTACGTAATGTGGAAATCCTGCCTGAACCCAGGTGTGGCTGAATTATTGATCTGATACAACTATATTTTTCTGGAGATATATTCTCAACTATATCTCTGATAAGGACAGAAGCTGACGTAATGAACTAAAATTTGTGCCGAGGCCAGGACTTCTACGCAGGTCCCCCACTTACGAGCCACGTGTGCTATCCACTACACCACCCTATCATGATGGGTAATACAGCTACATGAACTATCATAGTCTAATGCCCTCCTGAATACAAGCTTCAATTCAAGCCTCAGCCCATGTTGATTTTCGCTGTCTTAAATCGTGAGGACACGTGCAATTATGTTAGCAACAACGCCAGCATGGTGTAGTGGATAGCAGAACTGCCTAGAAAGCAGCAGACTCTTGTTCAAGTCCCAGCCTTGGCAAAAATCTCAGTTCATTACTTCAGCTTCTGTCCTTATCGAAGTAAAGTTGAAACTCAATATGTCTGCAGAAAATTGTACACTACGGGCCATTAAAATTGCTACACCAAGAAGAAATGCAGATGATAAACGGGTATTTATTGGACAAATATATTATACTAGAACTGCCATGTGATTGCATTTTCACGCAATTTGGGTGCATAGATCCTGAGAAATCAGTACCCAGAACAACCACCTCTGGCCGTAATAACGGTCTTGATAAGCCTGGGCATTGAGTTAAGCAGAGCTTGGATGGCGTGTACAGGTACAGCTGCCCATGTAGTTTCAACTCGATACCACAGTTCATCAAGAATAGTGACTAGCGTATTGTTACGAGCCACTTGGTCAGCCACCATTGACCTGACGTTTTCAATTGGTAAGATATCTGGAGAATGTGCTGGCCAGGGCAGTAGTCGAACATTTTCTGTATCTAGAAAGGCCCGTACAGGACCTGCAACATGCGGTCATGCATTATCCTGCTGAAATGTACGGTTTCGCAGGGATCGAATGAAGGGTAGAGTCACGGGTCGTAACACATCTGAAATGTAACACCCACTGTTCCAAGTGCTTTCAATGCGAACAAGAAGTGACCGAGACGTGTAACCAATGGCACCCCATACCATCACGCCGTGTGATACGCCAGTATGGTGATGACGAATACTCGGCCGGCCGCGGTGGCCGAGCGGTTCTAGGCGCTTCAGTCCGAAACCGCGCGACTGCTACGGTCGCAGGTTCGAATCTTGCCTCGGGTATGGATGTGTAAGACGTCCTTAGGTTAGTTAGGTTTAAGTAGTTCTAAGTTCTAGGGGACTGATGACCTAAGATGTTGAGTTCCATAGTGCTCAGAGCCATTTGAACCATTTGAACGAATACACGCTCCCAATGTGCGTTCACCGCGATGTCGCCAAACACGGATGAGACTATCATGATGCTGTAAACAGAACCTGGATTTATCCGAAAAAATTACGTTTTGCCATTCGTGCACCCAGGTTCGTCGTTGATTACACCATCGCGGGCGCTCCTGTCTATGATGTAGCGTCAAGGGTAACCGCAACCATGGTCTCCGAGCTGATAGTCCATGCTGCTGAAAACGTCGTCGAACTGTTGGTGCAGATGGTTGTTGTCTTGGAAACGTCCCCATCTCTTGACTTAGGGATCGAAACGTGGCTGCAGGTTCCGTTACAGCCATGCGGATAAGGCGCCTGTCATTTCGACTGCTAGTGATACGAGGCCGTTGGGATCCAGCACGGCGTTCCTTATTACCCTCCTGAACCCACTGATTCCATATTTTGCTAGCAGTCATTGGATCTCGACCAACGCGAGCAGCAATGTCGCGATACGATAAACTGCAATCGCGATAGGCTACAACTCGACGTTTATCAAACTCGGAAACGTGATGGTACGCATTTCCCCTCCTTACACGAGTCATCACAACAACGTTTCACCAGACAACGCCGGTCAATTGCTGTTTGTGTATGAGAAATCGGTTGGAAATTTTCCTCATGTCAGCACGTTGTAGGTGTCGCCACCGGCGCCAACCTTGTGTGAATGCTCTGAAAAGCTAATCATTTGCGTATCACAGCATCTTATTCCTGCGGGTTAAATTTCGCTTCCGTAGCACGTCATCTTCGTGGTGTAGCTATTTTAATGGCTAGTAGTGTAATTTGACATCCGTATACTGTTAATAGTATGAAGTGGTAATAAAAAAACCGGAATTATTTTTAGAAGCTATGTATTTTCAAATTGTTTACAAAACAACCTTATCCCTTCAAAATACTCTCCATTACAATTAATACGTTTGTCCCGCTTGTGCTTCTACTGTTCGAAACGTTTCTTGTACTCGTGTTTAGGAATGGCTGACAGTTCCTCCCTCGTTTTTCTTGTTTTTTTTTTTTTTTCTTGACTTCTTCAGTGATGTGAAATCGGTGTGCTTTCACGCACCTTTGCGTGTGTGGAAATAAGAAATGTCGCCAGGTCAGTCGAGTTAGGTGCTTGTGGCAGCGGAATGATGCCATATTTAACCAAAAACTCTCCAACAGAGAGGGCTGCATGTGCAGGCGCGTTGTCGTGCTATATGCGCTTAGAGGCAGATTGAGTACTACACAACCCCCCCCCCCTCCCCCCCAGGGCAATGCTATTTCTGGTTTCCTTGGGTACTCCCTCGTATGTGTATCGAACGACATAAAGAAAAATCGCAAAAAACAGAACTTGCCCCAGATTGTTGGCTGATACGGAAGTTGAGGATTACGTGCCCCGAAAAACCTCGTTCCGATATCTTTAAAGTTCACGAAATAAAAGGGAGTCAAGTTTCAGATGCTTCACGGTGTATAAGCTTGGTATAGTCTGCAAGAGCAACTTACCGGTATTATTTGATGAAACGTATGTTGGAGCAAAAATTTCAGCTGTCCGTTACGTGTAAAAAGCACATGATGAGTCCTTGAAGAACGGGGAGAAAAAAAATGTTCCAAGCAATCTTCACAACAAAAACTGACACACGCAACAACTTCGCGTGTGAGTATCTCGCAAAGGAGCGGCGTGACATTCCTTCCGCGAAGTTGTTGGAATAATGCTAAAAAGCTCACGATCGCTTACGAGATAGCTGATGGCAACAAACTGTCCATCGCGCCGGGGCTGTGAGAAAATGCTGCCGAGATAATGAACATAACCACTGGCCGCCGACCTGCCGGCGAATGAAGCGCTCGGCGAAACCCGCCCGCGGGTTGGGCCGCGTGTGTGCCGTGAATATTCAGCGCACGGCACGCGATCAGAATTTGATGACCGGAATTATGACTGCGGACTGCTGAGGTCGCGGCAGAGGGAGGCGCGCGCAAATTTTGCGTCATCGTTTTGCCAACGTTTAAAGCTGCGCGCAGGCGCCGTTGCCAATTTGCGTGCATCGAGACCAGCGCCGCGCATCGGCGGCGCGAAGCGGGCGTCGCGGCTGCGAGACGCAGTTTCTAGAGGCTCATCGCTGTAGTCTGGGGCCGCAGGTGTCCTTAAGCCGTCGGCACACGGACCGTGCTGTCGAACGTTAACGCTGAGCAACGTGCCGCTGAACGCTCAGGAACGATGCGACTTGTGCGTACCGTACGTGGCCACCGACGTGGTATACGCGATCGCAACGCACTCCAGCGGCAGTTGAGGGATGTTTCTAGTTCGTAAATCACATTGTTACCTGAACTGGCGCACGTACACGTTAGCTCTATTAAAACGCAGATTTTCCTCCATCGTCCACGAAAAGGAAAGTACCAATCAATAATAACACAGGCTTATAAAAGTTCCATTACAAACAGTGCGGTACAAATTTGGAATACTTCTCCACATAAGATAAACATTATTTCATCATTCCCACATTTTAGTGAACAGGTCAGTCTTACTTGATCACTGTTCCTACCCAGTAGCAGAAACTTTGCAACATGTGAACTACGAAGCGTAAAAGAAAAAGGAGGAAAATATCTTTATACAAGTAGCGTAAACTGACCTGTAGATTAAGCCAATCAAAGTCACCCCTCAAAAAGAGGTGAACTCATATTTACATAACATCAAATACTATAGTATATACTTATATTAAACTAATAATAAAGTATCAGAACCCAATAAAAACGCGAATATTAGGAAAAAAATTTGGTAGTGGCAAGACGCGAACCACCGCCCCAACCTAAAACTCTACAGCCGGTAGTAACGCTAGGCATTACGCTACACCAATATCAGGGGCCTAGCATCTAATCATGGTGTGTTACCGCTTGCAGAAAACCTTAATCGTAGATATGTTACGAATTAACATTTAATTATAACAAACTGTACCAAGAACAATGCGTTTCGGGTGGATCTTCAGTGTGTCGCTGGCTTCAAATAGCCTACTGTCATAATACGCAAGTTACAATAATTCTATTACCACGAATATGATGTTTCTCATTATTTTATTGGAACGAATCGCACGGATTTCCCAGTGATTCTCAATTGAGCAGTTGGAGGTGAGCCGCCAGCAGTGGTGGATGTCGGAAGGGAGATGCCAGAGTTCTGAGGTGTTAATATGACGATCTGGACGTGTGTCCGTCAGAAAAAGGAAATTTGTGAAACTGGATGTCACGAATTTATATATATATATATATATATATATATATATATATATATATATATATATATATATATATATATATATATAATGACCTTTGAACATTATTAAGGTAGATACATTGTCTGTTCTGTACCAAAATCTTTCATTTGCCAACTTGCCAACTTTGCCAACTTCAGTAGTTAGACTCTTTTATTTAGCTGGCAGTATTGGCTGCTCGCTGTATTGCAGATTTTTGTGATGTAAATGATTCATGAAGGGTATAGGTTATTGTTAGTCAGGGCCATTCTTTTGTAGGTATTGAAACGTCCCCATTGTACAGGACTGTGCTTAAACTGACACACAATATTTTTGGCGCAACGCAATCTGACTTTCAAAACTCCCTACAAAAGAATGGCCCTGACTAACATTAACCTATACCTTTCACAAATCACTTACCCCACAAAAAATCTTCGTTACTCGAACTGCTACAATACAGCGAGCGCCACTACTGCCAGCTAAATAAAAGATTCAAACTACTTAAGGCACTAACTACTGAGAGGCATAGTTAGCAAATGAAAGATTTTGATAGAGAACAAACAATGTATTTACCTTAATTGTGTTCAAAAGTCATAATATATATAGCAGTTCATGACATCCATTCTTACAAACGTACTGTTTCTGATGGACAGACGTCCAGATCATCCGCTCTCAAAAATCCGCCATCTCACTTCCCCACATCCACCACTGCTGGCGGCTCACTTCCCACTGCGCAACGCTACGCGCTGTTAACATCCAGCTGCCCAACACTACAATGGCCAACAACAATGCAAACCAGCCACAGACTGCACACAGCACAGCCAGTGATTTTCATACAGAGCGCTACGTGGCGTTACCAACATAAAAACCTAAACAGCCTACTTACAGTATTATTAAAAGTCGCATTCCGTTGCTCTAAAATATTGTGTGTCAGCTTAGAAATGATCAGAATAAGTAAAGACTCTGGAGTTTGAAAATCAAGTAACGTAGAAGTTTTACCAGCACAGTCATTCTTTACATTCAAAGGGGAAGTATCAACCCTCAACAAGCTCTAAAGGCAGACGTTACAAGAGCGACGTTGTACGTACGTCACCGACAGGTTCACTACTGAAATTCCCAGAAACTACGTTACGGGAAGAGTCAGGCAACGTATCAGTTCCTCGCACATACGTCTCACGAAATGACCGCGACGAGAAAATCGGAGAAATTAGAGCCAATACGGGGCGGTACAGACCGCGAGTAGAACACTAAGCGGGGAACAGATATTGATATCAGAAGTACCATCCGCCATTACACACTTCGCTGTTTCGGCGACCTGCCCAATCCGCCCGCATTTTGGGGGTGTGGGTTGGGGATAAGTTTGCAATTAAAAGAAGAGGAGAAGAGATATGGCAAGAACTCTGGGACAGAGAGGAAACAGGCAGAAGGACTTACCAACTGCTCCCGAACATCAAAGAACGTCTCCAACTCTCGCATTTCCAACCAAGTAATGGACTGCTGCACTTCCTCACAGGTCATGGACCGTACCCGGCATATCTTTGTCTGTTCGGGAAAAGGGCTACCCCCTCGTGTGACTGCGGAGCCGAACTGGGTACTACGGATCACGTGATCTATGAGCGCCCTATCTTCGATGACGTAGTCAGTGACCTAAGACACCAGCTACCAAACAATGACACCTATCACTTAATCGGAAACTCGACCACATTTGACATCATAAACCGCCTTGCCAGCGAGGTATCTGCAAAAGTCCTGCGAGAATATCGTACGGATAACACATGAACTATTGACCACAACATGACTCAATGCGACCTATCCCATTCCGCCAGGACGTGGATTGGCCAATCGCCGTGACGGTAGGAATCCGCCACATCCTGGAACAGGGGGAAGGTGCGCAAACACCCGAACTTGACAACTGCACACCGTTAGTGACCTAGTAGATAGATAATTCTCAGTAGGAAGTAGATTAGGACATCTCCAAACAGAACCTCCAGCGATTTTCTAAAGGCCAGCCCGGTGCCAGGGACATGCCCACTGGGGTTAGCTCGGTGGGCACGGCCAAGAGATAGTAGGTTTATACAACAACTGGCACGCGTGTAACGCTGCAGGAAGTAGCTTCTAGAATAGTTTTACTAGAGAATTCTTACCCATTGAACAACTAGTTCATCATTTCCTGTAGCGTGAAAGTAGATTAAAACTAGAATTAGAAAATGCTGCTAATATCATTGAATTGTATTGTAGATGTTAAGACCCACTAATGTATAAGGTGGTGGGTTATTATGTATGATATTATTGGATTGAATAAAGATTTAAAAAAGAAAAAAGAAAAATCCGCCCGCTTCTCCCGCCCCCGCATACGGGCACGACATTTTTCCCTTAGGCCGGGAGGTCATGCGCCTCCCACATTGCAGCTGAAATAAACTTCATTTATAAGACATGTCTGGACTTGTGCCCCGTATCTCTTTCAAAGGTCTGATGGAATCTTCTCCCCACCTTAAGTGCCGGAGTATTCAGAAGCATAATTTTAAGAGTTTGCTCTGTAGCTGTACAGGGTGTAGCAAAAATGTACGGTACAAGTTGCAGGACACATTCCTCACATGTAAACGAAGAAATTATGTTATATGAACATGGGTCTGAAAACGCTTTGTTTGCTTGCTACAACTCATTTTCTCCAATTCATTAATCATGGGCAACACACAAGAACAGAACGTTTAAATCATGCAGTCTTGTTGACGTCTGGTTACGTTGTGCACCGCCAGTGTTTTGTTCTACACGTCCCTGTCGCACATGCGACGTGCGTCAACTGCTCCAGCGATCAATACGACCGTTGTAGGCACATGGGCTACTGCGTACAGTTAATCACAGATTTGGCCTGTGAAACGGCAGCGTACACCAATGCGGAGATCGCAGATGCCCGTATGATGTACGTATTAGCTGACGTCAATGGCGCTCGCATTCATCGTTAGTACGGCGGGAGAGATTTCCAGGACGAAGGTGCCCCGACAGGAAAACATCTGAAGCCATTGATCGACGACTTAGGAAACACGGGGCACTTAAACCTGATACTCGCGACCGGGGGAGGCCGAGAAGAACGAGGTCACCGCAGCGGGAGGCGGCAGTTCTTCATGCAGTTGACGACGACGCTAGTGCTAGTACAAGACATACAGCCGCAACACTGAATGTTGACCACAGGACGTTCTGGCGGGTTGATGCTTATATTAAAGCCCACGGAGGGCAAATTGAACATCTCCTGTGAGAAAGATTCGCATGTGGTATGCTGGTGCGTCCTGTTCGTGTGTATTTCCCATGATTAATGAGTTGGGGGAAATGAGTCGTAACATTGAAATAAAGCGTTTCCTGATCCATGTTCATACAACATAAATTCCTCGTCTACATATGAGGAATGTGTCCTGAAATTTGTGCCGTATCTTTTTGTTATATCCTGTATATAACTTTCTCGTGTACGAATAAGTGTAATGATAATACTGATAAGTAAAATGGGGGGTGCTGCATCTACAGGATGAAATGTATTTAAACAGACAAACTCTGGGAGGCTCTAGGGGTCTACAAAACAAATATTTTACCATAATGTCATTTTTTCCTATGAGGATTATTTAAACCGATGGAGACCGTATTACGGTCTTCAGTTGTTAGAGGCCGTATTACGATCTTCAGTTGTTAGAGGGCGTATTACGCTCTTCAGTTGTCAGCAACTGTTGTCCACCAGTGTAGTAGTGCATTGTCTCTGTTTACTAATGGAACGATACACCTGGAGTGAGTACACTGATATGGTTGGTGCGTACTACGTAGCGCACCACAACAGACGAGCTGCACAGCGGGATTATCAACAACAATATCCTAATCGCCGTATCTCGCATCATACGACCTTTGCTGCTGTGTACCAACGTCTGCGTGAGACCGGGTCATTCAGCAGGTTACCTGGACGGGGACACCGTCGCACGGTAAGAACGCTGCGATTTGAGGAAGCTGTCTCGCAGCATGTGGAGCGGGATCCTTTAATCAGCACTCGTGCAACTGCACGTAACATGGGGACGAATCAGACGAATGTAAGAACAGTCCTTCAAGAGCAAATGTTACGTCCATTTCACTTACAGCGTGTCCACAACCTGGAACCAGTTGATTATTCACCCAGAGCACAGTTTTCGCAGTGGTACCTGGAACAGTGTGAAATGCATCCTGGTGTTGTTGGGGACTGTTTAATTGGGGAGTACCTGCTACCTAGGCCATTAAATGGCAGCCACTATTACAATTTTCTCGCCAGATCATTGCCAGAATGGCTGGAACACATCACTCTCCCTACAAGACAACGCATGCGGCTCCAACATGACGGCGCACTGGCACATTTCAGTCGTCGTGTGCGTCGATTCGTGGACCGACGGTTCCCAGAAAAATGGATTGGCAGAGGTGGTCCTGTACCATGGCCTGCTCGATCCCCAGATATGTCCCCTCTGGACTTTTTTGCGTGGGGAGAGATGCGGAACATTGTTTACGTAACTCCTGATGCATCAGAAGAGGATCTGGTTGCCCGGATAGTAGTAGCAGCAGGAACAATTCAGGATACTCCTGGAGTTTTTGCCCATGTCTGACAGCACATGATCCTACGGTGTCGCCTTTGTTTACGTCTCAGTGGAGGCATTTTTGAAAATCTACTGTAATTGAAATTGGGTTGTGTTAATGTGTTTTGTGTCTTGGTCATAAAAAAATGGAAAAGTGTTTGTTGGTTTAATTAATTTACCGCCAGAGAAATCTTCCTCTACTGATTTAAATACTCCTCATAGGAGAAAATGACATTAGGGAAAAATATTTATTTTGATGTCCCCTACAACCTCGCAGAGTTTGTCGGTTTAAATACTTTTCACCCTGTATTTTAAGTATGCCGTGACCTAACTATACGAAGAAGCTGTGGGAAGGCGATTAGTCTGTGTTTGCGTAGAGGGAAAATTGTTCAGATATGGCGGTGGTGGCCGGCCGCTGTGGCCGAGCGTTTCTACGCGCTTCAGTCCCGAACCGCGCGACCGCTACGGTCGCAGGTTTGAATCCTACCTCGGGCATGGATGTGTGTGATGTCCTTAGGTTAGTTAGGTTTAAGTAGTCCTAAGTTCTAGGGGACTGATGACCTCAGATGTTAAGCCCCATAGTGCTCAGAGCCATTTGAACCATTTTGAGCGGTGTTGAGGGTGAGGAGCGGTCCTAAATCTCTTGTAGTCTTGTAGTTTGGGATGAATAAAGTAGCGACCGCCTTGATTGGTCTGTTATAGATGGCTTATATTTTCTTTAAGTAAATTTATACAATCACGAACCAGCCATCACAATCATATCACAGCGTCATAGTGACAACCAGCCACGGCAGTACACTTTTACGCATGCGATCAGATCAAACGACTTACGGATGTGCTACGTCTGTAACATTTAGCTGTGCCGTGATTGCTCGCCATTTTCATGTACGTATGTGGATAATTACAGTGACTCTAGTAAAGCGAATTTTCTTCACAGTCGCAGTGTAGCGTGTTGCTAGGATATAGGCACTCAGCTTGATGACGAGCAAGAGGCTGGCAAGGCCCAAAAACGACAGTCTTTTTTAAAAATAAACGAGATCGATTTTCCTCCTCTGGTGACTGTTGGATTTACATGAATTAGACATTTTCTTTTGTTGGAAGAAACTTACCGCTATGTTTTTGGACAACGATGGATTTAGCAATAGTACCATTTTGCGTATCAGATGGCGTGCAACGGAGACTGAAGAGCGGATCTCTTGGTAAACAGAATCAGTAAATTAAAAATTTTACGTACAACAGCAAGTTATACCCAGCAGCATTATTGGCGAAGAAAGGCAGGTGATTGTCCTCTCTCTGAGAATTGTAAGAAATATCATTGGTATACACAATACAGCGTACACGTCCGAGCCTAGAATGCTGGAGGGATGCCGCCAGCTTTGATTTTTTGAATTATTTACATCTACATCTATACTCCGCAAGCCACCTTACGATGTGTGGCGGAGGTGACTCCTCGGTGAAGGTATGTTCTCGAAACTTCAACAAAAGCCCGTATCGAGCTACTGTGCGTCTCTCTTGCAGAGTCTTCCACTGGAGTCTATCTATCATCTCCGTAATGCTTTCGCGATTACTAAATGATACTGTAACGAAGCGCGCTAATCTCCGTGGGATCTTCTCTACCTCTTCTATCAACCCTATCTGGTACGGATCCCACACCGGTGAGCAGTATTCTAGCAGTGGGCGAACAAGTCTACTGCAACATACTTCCTTTGTTTTCGGATTGCATTTCCTTAGAATTCTTCCAGTGAATCTTCAGTCTGGCATCCGCTTCACCGACGATTAATTTTATATGGTCATTCCATTTTAGATCACTCCTAATGCCTACTCCCAGATAATTTATGGAATTAACTGCTTCCAGTTGCTGACGTGCTATATTGCAGCTAAATGATAAAGGATCTTTCTTCCTATGTATTCGCAGCACCTTACACTTGTCTACATTGAGATTCAATTGCCATTCCTTGCTCAAAATGGCTCAAATGGCTCTGAGCACTATGGGACTCAACATCTGAGGTCATCAGTCCGCTAGAACTTAGAACTACTTAAACCGAACTAACCTAAGGACATCACACACATCCATGCCAGAGGCAGGATTCGAACCTGCGACCGTAGCGGTCACGCGGTTCCAAACTGAAGTGCCTAGAAACGTATGGCCACACCGGCCGGCCCATTCCCTGCACCACGCGTCAATTCGTTGGAGATCTTACTGCATTTAGTTTCCTGAATTATAATGTTTCTTTTTTAAGGCGATTAATGCGTCCGATAGCATTTCCTTTCGCGTGTCAGTCTAATCTCAGTCATCTTAGTCCTTTCGAGCATAAAGAAGCAGCTGACGGGTAGAAAAAAATTATATTCGCTATAAAAGCCGTTCATGTTAAACAGGATCAAACGTTTAATACTCACAGTGGAACAACCTGCCAGTTGTGAAAGACAGCTCCTTTCATACGCAGCAGTCGCATCTTGTAATGAATAATAAAAGAAAAAAAAGAAGTAGCGAGTCGGTGGAGAAACTGTGCGCGGGCAGCAGAGAGCAACGTGAGGCTGTTATGTCACTGGTCGAGGTGGGAGCGCGCTTGGCCGTGACGGCGCGGCCGGGCCTCGGGCTGCGGCGGTCTCGGAGGCGCCGACCACTGACCGCCGACCGTCGACCGTCGACCGCCGACCACGATGACCGCAGGCGCCTCGGCGCGGGGCGGCCGGCATTCCAGCGCAGGGCGTGGCCGCGGACGCTCCGCCGCTGGAGCTGGAGCTGGAGCTGCCGCCCGCGCACGCAGCTGCCTGCCTGACCGCCGGCCGACGCACAGCAGAGGCCTCTCGTAAAACAACGGCCAGGCGCCGCACGGAGCCGGAAGTCTGCTACTCTACACCTCCACGTACATAGATACTTCACAATCCACCGTACGGTGCGTGGCGAAGGGTACCCTGTACCACTACTATTCACTTCTTTTTCTGTTCGACTCACTAAGAGTGTTATATCCTAGCCAGTAATGCCAACCGAGCCCGCTGCCAAAAGGTTGGCAGCATCAAAGTCCGGACGCCGTCCGCATAAGCAGCGCCAGCGATACAGGAAATCGCCGCAAGTCTGCGCGCGCCACCGCTGGCTTCTGGCTTCTTAAGCGCTGGAGTCGCGAGCGCTAGGACAGTTCTGTATTCGCCGCTCAGTTGTATACTCGCCACCGATTTGTGTACTTGCTAGTCAGTTGTGTGTTCATCGCAGCAGAGTTGTTGTTTGTCGTCAGCCGACGCTGACCTAGCCGCTCCGACTCGAACTAGACAGATTTCTGTAGACACGGAGTTCACTACTGTGTTTCTGTATCTTCGTTAATAAAGATAAGTACCGACTTTTATTTAATCAGAGTGTTTGGGTTTTCATCTTTCTGTTCACTGTTCCAGCGGACCGGTCGGCCCGCTATTAAAAGTGTGGCGGTGACTTCGTAAGCCGTTTCTACAGCGAAGTGTTTGTCGCTACGAACGCCGCCACAAAAAAGAGAGCGAGGGAGAAACGACTGTCTATATACCTGCTTGTGAGCCCTAATATCTCGTATCTTCGTGGTCCTTTCACGCAATATATGCTGGAGACAACAAAATCGTTATGCAGTCAGCTTCAGATGCCACTTCTCTAAAACTTCTCAGTAGCCTTCACCGAAAAGAATGTCGCCTTCCTTCCAGGGATTCCCATTTGAGTTCCCAAAGCATGCCTGTTGTTCAAAGCTACCAGTAACAAAACCAGAAGCCCACCTCTGAATTGCTTCGATGTCTTCATTTCGTCCGAGTAGGTACGGGTACCAAACATTCTAGCGGTTGGTACACAAGACAAGTCGCACCGCCGTCCTATATGCGGTCTCCTTTACAGATGAACCACACATTCCTAATATTTTACCAGTAAACGTAGTCGACTATTCGCCTGCCATACCACAATCCTCACATGCCCGTTCCATTTCATATCACTCTGCAACGTTACGGCTCTGAGCACTATGGGACTTAACATCTGAGGTCATCAGTCCCCTAGAACTTATAACTACTTAAACATAACTAACCTAAGAACATCACACACATCCATGCCCGAGGCAGGATTCGAACCTGTGACCGTAGAAGTCGCGCGGTTCCGGACTGAAGCGCCTAGAGCCGGCCGGAGTGGCCGTGTGGTTCTAGACGCTACAGTCTGGAACCGAGCGACCGCTACGGTCGCAGGTTCGAATCCTGCCTCGGGCATGGGTGTGTGTGATGTCTTTAGGTTAGTTAGGTTTAATTAGTTCTAAGTTCTAGGCGACTGATGACCTCAGTAGTTAAGTCGCATGGTGCTCAGAGCCATTTGAACCATTTTTTTGAAGCGCCTAGAACCGCTCGGCCACCGCGGACGGCGCAACGTTACGCTCAGATATTTAACGATGTGACTGTGTCAAGCAGGACACTGCTAATGCTGTATCCCAATATTAAGGCTTTGTTTTTCCTACTCATCAGCATTAACTTATATTTTTCTACCTTTAGAGCTAGCTGCCATTCATCACATCAACTAGAATTTTTATTTAAGCCATCTTGTATCCTCCTATACTAACTCAACTTCGATACCTACTCGTACATCACAGCATCACCATCAAACAACCGCAGGTTACTGTCAGCCCTGATTTCCAAATTATTTATGTATATAGATCACTCCTAATGCCTACTCCCAGATAATTTATGGAATTAACTGCTTCCAGTTGCTGACGTGCTACATTGCAGCTAAATGATAAAGGATCTTTCTTCCTATGTATTCGCAGCACATTACACTTGTCTACATTGAGATTCATTGCCGTTCCCTGCTCAAAATGGCTCAAATGGCTCTGAGCACTATGGGACTCAACATCTGAGGTCATCAGTCCGCTAGAACTTAGAACTACTTAAAGCTAACTAACCTAAGGGCATCACACACATCCATGCCCGAGGCAGGATTCGAACCTGCGACCAAATTTTACATATTCACAAGTACCTTTGCCTTTGATCCAAATAAATACAGTTTCATTAGATGATAGCTTACGTCTATTACGAGTATATAAAGTAAAGGGACTGGGTGACATATAGGTAGATTTGCCATAGTCTTTATTAGCGTTCTCAGTAACATGGTAAGTTCTATATGCGATGACATCACGGTCCACAAAGCTCTCCAGGCCGGATACATTTGGAACTCCAGATCCACCTCGTACTATAGCAACAGTTAACCATCCGTTGCCATGTGTGAAGGAATCGTTGATGTCAATGCTGAAGTTGAGTCGGCATCCACAGAAGACTGCTGGTCCATCCAGTAGAGAGTGTGCTGCGACAGACTTTATAGTATTCTTTTTCTTGTCGGCAGCAGAAGTTGTCATTTCAACATCTTCAATTGTTTTATATATTGTCTGTCTTGCACGTCGACGATATCTTCTGTGATAAGGCATGGTGGCAGCGTTCCCATCACACTTGCCTTAGACACTCTTGAAGATACCTTTGTATATGATGAACACTCGCTGTCGAGGACAACGGACTGGGTTCTGTTACATAAGAAGTCCTCGAGCCACTCACATATCTGCGAACCTATTCCATATGCTCGTACCTTCTCTAACAGCTTGCAATGGGGCACCGTGTCAAGCACTTTCTGAAAATCTAGAAATATGGAATTGCCCGTTGCCCTTAATCCATGATCCTCAGTGTATCATGTGAGAAAAGGGCAGATTTAATTCCGCACGAGCGATGTTTTCTAAAAGCTTGCTAATTCGTGGACAAAAAAATTCTCGGTCTCAAGATATTTGAAGACCAATGCTTCTACGTAAGATCAAAAATCCGTTACAACATAGCTCCTCTTGAAATTCGTCGACAAGTTAACAGCCACTAGGAACGAATTACTTGAGTCCCACCTGATGAATGATGAAGATCCACGAAAAGTTTCGTGAGATACTCGAGGATTTTTAAGGAACAGGTGTGTTGTAACTTGCATAAACTAGTTGCTCAATAAAAATTTGGTACTATTATACAGGCATTATCCCCCTTACGCCATGAGCATTGGCGCATGTGGGAAACATTAAGCGGATTCGGTGTTGGAGTTGCGTGTGCCAAGGACACTTCACTTTCACCAGATACTTCTGCGGTTATGTGGAAACATGGTCCTAATCGCTGCGCTCCTCGGAATGTCCTTCCACTGCCACACGAAAACCTCTCCCCTGGTCAACAGCTTACAACACAAATTGTCTCAGATCTACGTGCCGCTGTGTTGACGTAGATTGGAAGAAGAGAAAGAGAACCTTTCCGAAAGGCGATCGCTACAGTGGTAATCTAGCGTCTAGAAATATCGGGCCAATTTTCTGAATAACTGTTTTCATATGGTGGATATCGTCAGTAGCTCCACGAGGATATAAGTGGCAAATGTTTCTATGTATAGGGAAGTCGCAACGTTGGAAAATAGTCCCGAAATGCAAAAGATCGGTGTGAAGACTCCGAGATGACGCCTAGTATTGTAAAGGTAATGTATATAAATATACAGAAAGATCAGTTGATGCATGATTACGTGGTTAACAATCAATGGTTGGAAATTCACAAGAGGAAAATGTCTGGGAGCGTGAGTCCTGAGCAGTAGCCGGCCGATGTGGCCGAGAGGTTCTAGGCGCTTCAGTCTGGAACCGCGCGACCGCTACAGTCGCAGTGTCGAATCCTGCCTCGGGCATGGATGTGTGTGATGTCCTTAGGTTGGATAGGTTTAAGTACTTCTAAGTTCTAGGGGACTGATGACCTCAGATGTTAAGTCCCATAGGGCTCAGAGCCAATTTTTTAACCAGAGCAGTATGAAGTTTAACTAGCTCATCATACTAAATCTAACATACACAAATTTCGGACTGAGAATCACTGGCAAAATTCGAATGAGATACAATTGACCCGTGAAAGACAGAACTTACAAAACCCTCGTTTCACTGATTCCTGATCATTACCCATAAGTCTGGTTCTCTTAGCAAGTAGGCTAAATGGAGGAGATAAGAAAATGCCAAAAAGGACTGTACGTTTCGTTGTGGTCTCAGTTAGTAAGCGAGAGAGCATCACGAAAATGCTCATTCCAAATTCAGCAGCAGAAGATACAAAGAGAGAAGTTGTACATCACTGAGAGATTTACTCTGTTGGATACATTAATGTGGCCCTATATATCTATCATAATTAAATCGCTGACCTATCAAAACAATGACCAAGGAATTGGTTGTGTACTAAATTAAACTAGGATCCCAGTAAACTTAGTTTGATACACAAAAATGCAAAAGAAATGGTTTAACAATCATTGACAATAATAAGCCAATCCCTTCGCAAACCTGGACTCGGGATCAGGGATGGGATTCAAATGAACGTGTATCTGTATAAAACATTAACATCTGTGGAAGCCGACCCTTGACTACCAAAGGTTAGAGCAAAAGAATAGAGAATACCACCGAAGGTATACAATTGCATCTATGGCTCGAGTTCGAAACACGTTAAGCCTGTAACTACAGGCAAGTCTTCAGAATGAAGACTGAAATTACCGAACATTGCTAAAATTAATCTACTTTCCTTACAGTTCACCACGCTGTTGCGGCTGGATCTCACTACACTCGTAACCCACAAGTGGTAGCTGAAATGACTGCAGAATCAGTCACTGGCTCTGTACCTACAACTTGCGTCGAAGTTCAGCTCTGCCAGATGAGTCTCTCTGAATGCCGAGGAGAGGTCTGCCCGAGGTAGCATCTTGCTGTCAAGGCGCTGCAATACGAATTGCCCGGGAAGGCCGCGCTGTGTGCCAAGTAACTTTCTTCAATGTGCTTCCGTCAAGGAAGCCATGGTTCTCTGCGTTTTTCATGGCGTCGTGTAATTTTGACTGGCTTGTGACAAATTTATTTTGTCCAGGAAATCTGTGGGATTATGTGAGTGCCTCTGCTTCTTGACTTTGGATATTGCCTTGAAGTGAGCGCTCTTTAACTCCACCCAGAAGACACCTGCGATCCAACGAATGTCACTGACGCAAAAAGTTGTATCAACATGTCCGGCACGTGACTTCAAGGGTCCTTTCGAAGATCAGATGGCTCAAATGGCTCGAAGCACTATGGGACTTAACATCTGAGGTCATCAGTCCCCTAGACTTAGAACTGCTGAAACCTAACTAACCTAAGGACATAACACACTTCCACGCCCGAGGCAGGGTTCGAACATGCGACCGTAGCAGCAGCGCGGTTCCGGACTGAAGCGCCTAGAACCGCTCGGCCACAGTGGCCGGCCCTTTCTAAGATTTCCTGACTATGATGAATAGTGTGGTAAGATACATAAAAGTCATTCATATGTATTGTCATTTATGTTATTTTATGCTGGATAGCTGTGTTTAAATGCTAATATGTATTCGTTTTTTAATCTTTTTTACACTCAAAGACAAAAATAAACGACGCACCAAAAAAGAATTATCCCAATGGAAAGGAAATCGATATATGTAAAGTACATGTACAGACAAACCAATAATTACAGTTTCAGAAAAGCTGGGTGATTTAGTCAAGAGAATAATCTTCACAAACTGAACAAGTCAATAACGCATTGGTCTATCACTAACCCTCATACTGTCTGTTGTTCGGTTGGCTTTGACTGGGGGAATTGTTGGATGTCCTCCTGTTGCTCCTGAGCGAAATCGTGCCAAAATCTGTCCAACTGACGCGTTAAAATCCCGAAATGGCTGGAGGACACCACTAATAATGCTCCGGAAGTTCTCAACTGTGGAGAGATCCGGAGATCTTTCTGTCCAAGATAGGATTTGGAGAGCACGAAGACAAGCGGTAGAAACTCTCGCCTTGTGTGGGCGGGCGTTATTTTGTGAAATGTAAACACAGGATCGCTTGCCATGAACGGCAAGAAAACGGGACGTTGCAACACAATACCAGGCTTTATTCGTAGTGTTGCGTGTTGTCTTTACGTGTGTCCCTTTACGAAATGTAGTAGACCAGAAGCAAAATTTACGAAGCGGTGATACTCTATGAGGCATAGCAGTACTTCTGGGATGTTCGCAGTCATAGTTATAAAAGTATTAAAGATAAGCCTGGTTCCCTAAGGCAGCTTTGCTTCGTAGCAGTACCAGTGACATGGAAAAAAATAATAAAAATAATTCTCTCATTTCTTAATACCGCAGCAACAACAACGACGAGGACAACAGGATTCGTTTCTCACTTCGGAAAAATATGTCATCAACAAGTTAAAAGAGCTGCGGCAATATGAACGAGCGGTGACAACGAAGAAAATTTACGCTGCTTTCTATGAAGCAGTAATGAATGTCTGTAGGAGGCAGCAGTCACTAGTAAATATGGATGTGACTGGGGGATCATCAACTGCAGATTCCCCCGTCACATACGTTGGAAGTGTGTGTGACATTGAGGCTGAAGCAGTTTTCTTTATTGAAAATAAGGATTAATTTTAATATGAACAAAAAATGAAGATATGATGAATTAAATATATCTTCTTTATTTATGGTCGGAAATTGGCTTAAAATAGCGTGAATAGGTCTAATTCGTGGTATCACGAGAAAACCGAGGAGCCGCCACCTTCAGCCATAGGGGCCAAAAATTCTGAAGTCGGCTTTGACATAAGCCGATACCGCTAAATAAACAAATATTATTGCGATCTCGACTGTTCATTTTAACCGAAGAATCTTGTCCGTTTTTCAGATACGTAAATACTGACTTTATAAACTCAAATTTAATTTCATTCTAGCAGTAAAATCATTTTTCCTGTTTTATAGAATGGCTAATGGCTCTGAGCACTATGGGACTCAACATCTTAGGTCATAAGTCCCCTAGAACTTAGAACTACTTAAACCTAACTAACCTAAGGATATCACACACACCCGTGCCCGAGGCAGGATTCGAACCTGCGACCGTAGCAGTCCCGCGGTTCCGGACTGCAGCGCCAGAACCGCTAGACCACCGCGGCCGGCCGGGTTTATAGAAGATAACATAAAACCCTCTGATGATACTGTAACTGCAGCGAAATATGTCTGGGGAATAAAAATAAAAATAAGAAATAATGTTTTGTTCAAGGAGTACCCTCTCGAAAAACAAATCCTATTCATTCTACTTCATGAGACGCGTTGCCAAAATATCGCAGAACTTATTTTGTGTTTGACGTGACGAAATGGCTCCTCAACGTGGAATAGCAGGAAACGACGTCACGGATCTCATAGACCGCCGTGTCAGCGTTAGCTAACTCGTCTCGTGTGCAAACGGCTTTAGGAGTAGTCTTGAAATTCGTTTCTCGTCTATGCAACGATGGTAGCGCGTGGGTGGTGGAATCCGCGCGGAGTGCGCAAGGTGTTTTGCCCCGCGCAGGGCGGCCGAAGCACCAGGTGCGCCCCGCCACTGACAATGGAAGCGTCCGGCGGCATGCGTGAGGCGGGTGCGTGCGGGCCGCGCCAGCCGGAAGGAAGCCACGCAATCTCGGCGGCATTCCCACGGGGGCCACCTGCACCGCCAGCCCCGGACACACAGCCGGGGCCGCCCGTTTGCTTTACAATTCACGCGCCACTCAGCGCTGTAACAGCAAAGGCAAGCTATGGCTGCAGCGCTCGCTTTTCGCACTCTCGCTTTCCAGTCTACAGTAGATCCGTGCCGACTTCGGTCACTCGCTAGCCCTTTTTAAGCACGCGGGGATTAACAGAGCTTTGGAGAACTTGCGATCGCGGAAGGCATACTTAACATACCTTCGGAATTTCTGAAATAATTGGGGGAAGAGGCAACAGAACGACTATTCATGTTAATTTGTGGAGTCTTTTGTGTCCTCGTCGCCATTGTTGAGTCTTGTACCATGGAAGCAAGGGAGAAGATGTTGTTTGGTGGCTGGTATACTCTTTCTACAACACAGCTGGACACATGTACTAACAGGGTTCTTTATTTACGTTAACAGGAAGCTACTTAACTTTAAGAGTCCATATGTTGTGACCCCCCCCCCCTCCATGAGCGAGCAGTAAAGGAAACAAAAGAAAAATTCGGAGTAGGTATTAAAATCCATGGGGAAGAAATAAAAACTTTGAAGTTCGTCGATGGCATTGTAATTCTGTCAGAGACAGCAAAGGACTTGCAAGAGCCGTTGAACGGAATGGACAGTGACTTGAAAGGAGGATTTAAGATGAACATCAACAAAAGCAAAACAAGGATAATGGGATGTAGTCGAATTAAGTCGGGTAATGCTGAGGGAATTAGATTAGGAAGTGAGACG
Source organism: Schistocerca cancellata (assembly GCF_023864275.1). Taxonomy (NCBI): domain Eukaryota; kingdom Metazoa; phylum Arthropoda; class Insecta; order Orthoptera; family Acrididae; genus Schistocerca; species Schistocerca cancellata. Next base: position 161,253,779 of record NC_064631.1, read on the forward strand.
CTTAAAGTAGTAAATGAGTTTTGCTATTTGGGGAGCAAAATAACTGAGGATATAAAATGTAGACTGGCAATGGCCAGGAAAGTGTTTCTGAAGAAGAGAAATTTGTTAACATCGAGTATAGATTTAAGCGTCAGGAAGTCTTTTCTGAAAGTATTTGTATGGAGTGTAGCCATGTATGGAAGTGAAAGGTGCACGATAAATAGTTTAGACAAGAAGAGAATAGAAGCTTTCGAAATGTGGTGCTACAGAAGAATGCTGAAGATTATACGGGTAGATCACATAACTAATGAGGAGGTACTGAATAGAATTGGGAAGAAGAGAAATTTGTGGCACGACTTGACTAGAAGAATGGATCGGCTGGTAGGACATGTTCTGAGGCATCAAGGGATCACCAATTTAGTATTTGAGGTCAGCACGGAGGGTAAGAATCGTAGAGGGAGACCAAGAGATGAATACACTAAGCAGATTCTGAAGGATGTAGGTTGCACTAGGTACTGGAAGATGAAGAAGCTTGCATAGGATAGAGTAGCATGGAGAGCTGCATCAAACCAGTCTCTGGACTGAAGACCACAACAACAACATGTTGTGGTACAAGCCCTTAACTAATAGTCCACGTTAGCCTCACTGCTGGTGAAGTACAATTCCCACTAAGCGATGAATGACAGACGCCAAACTAGAATGCGAGTTAGTGCGCCAGCGACAGAGTCTGAGACTGAGCTCTCCGGTCAGCGCCGGCGATCTAAAGACTTGCCGTCGAGAGGTCGTTGGCGGCGTGTTGCTTGCGAGTCTGTCTTTGGCCTCCCTCCTGAGAGGTGCGCTTGATCCAGCGCCTACTATCGATCTTCTTGCTACATCTTTGACGTCTGGTGTGCTGGCGACAGCTTAGCCAGCACAGAATCTATGAGTTTGGAGACATACCATCATACTTTTGGGAAAAAAAAACATCTCCTCCATGTAAATAGCAACAGCAGATAAGGGGAGAGCTATTGCACAGTCAGGATAAAATCTCATGCATCCACTTTACTGACAAGAATAACACAGAGAAGAATGGAAAAGAAGAAGATCTGTTAGATGAGGATCTGTTGAGCTTTAAGGAGGTAATGGCGCAGAGGCACTTCTGAAATTGTGCTCGGTAATGGGAACAAGGCTGAAAAAAGATGCAGTCGCTTTCAAAGGATTTCTCGACCTAGAACAAGCGTTCGAAAATGTGAAACGTCGCATACGCGCCTCGTCGCAAAGAGGCAGAAAGGAGAACTCAAGCCTCTGTTGTGTGCAGTGCGGTGTCAGCGGTAAGCGACGCGTGGCAGCTGGAGATCGCAGTCCAGTTTCCAGAAGCCTCTTCCCGGCTATTCGTGACGACAGTCTGCCTATAAACATCAGCCCAGATTTCAGCTGTTGCGATCTGTCTCTTCGTCAGGGCCAGTCGATGAATCCTACGGTCTTCTCTTGGTGTAGTCCTACTGGAAGCATTACTACTCTCCTTTCCACGCTGTTGTCTGAAGCCCATGTGGTGGCGACGCTTTCAGCAGTTGCTTCACTACAGCTGACTGAAGGTACGATCTATCGGAATGATGCTCCCATGTCTCTAATGCTAATGATTCGTCCTTTCTCAGAGTCGGAAGATAGAGATAACTTGCTCGTGCCACTCGGCATGTAGTACTGCGACCTCAGCTTGAAGAGATACAGTCACGTCACAATCATTGAGTAGCCATAAAGAACTCACACCATTCTTCATCTGCCGGAATTACTTATTCTCTGTACTGAAAATACTGAAAATAAGCCCGCATAAGCATAAAATTTTAATCAGTATATCCCACAGGTATAGAAATACTGGAGTATTGGTTGGTAGCGTCGGGCAAGGTGTTCATGGTGTTCTCATTTCCATCCGAGTTCTAGTGAGATAATGTGCTTTTATAGTAGATTTTTGAAATTTTTGAAAACATAGTCAGTGATCTTAAAAGTAGCTAAAATTAAAATTTAAAACAGTCTTGATAGCAATCTTGTTAAAATATTTTATATCAAATAAAAAAATATTTTAACAAGTCTGCGATCAAGACTGTTTTAAATTTTAATTTTGCTTTTACAGTATTCTCAACCAGTACATAAAAAGAGGAATATTTCACCTTGTATGGTAGCAGAGAGCAACATAAAGCAATAGACTCTTTTATTTACCAACTTGATGACAGTTACGAGTTTTGTTGTTTCTCGTATGAAAACACAATAACAAATATGTACACTGAATGTTTATGAAGTTAACGTCATTGTGCAAGCCGTTTTTGATTTTAAATTCCATTTTCCGTAAATAAGTATAATTGATTATATTTAATAACAAGGTCATTGGTAGTTCACAACAATCGAGTCATTCTATAAATGGAGAAAAATTACAGATCTGCACTTGATGAGAACCTGGTGCTTTATTTAAAATTCTGGTAATGGTACCATAATCTGATAATAAACGCACTTGTAAATCTTAAAAATAGATACACAAAATAACTTTCTGTTGGCTAGAGCTACCGAAATTTCGGTTTAATTTGTGAGTCTGTTATTAGGTCATGGAAGTCTAGACTTCGTACGGCGACTGAGTCTAGTACCGGGTGGTTATAATTAAAGTGCAGCCATTCACAGAGTTCCAGTGTGGGCTGTAATTATTGTATGGCAGCGAAACGTGTTAGATATTCTAGTTTTAATACGGAACCGATTTACACTGGAAGAAAATTGGTTCGTATTTTGGTCACCAGGGGCATATCTGGCGCTGTGAATGCGAGAAAGACGTACTCAAATCTTCCCATATGTGAGGGATTAGGAATAGGACGCGTGCAGAAAACAACAATCAGATGAGAAAGGCATAGTGCAGACGTTATTATTAACCTGTTTACACAGTTTGTTCGACATGAGTGACAGAGACGTCGAGGAGATGCTGCGCAGCGCCAGATTTGCACCTGGTGTCCAAAATTGGAACTAATTTTCTTCCCCAGCGTAGAATACCTATCAGGTTTCGCTGCCATACGACAGTTACAGTCCATACTGAAATTCTGTGGAAAGCTACACTTGAATTGTGACCATCCGGTATGATAGCTTCCTCGGCCGCTGGTAACTTTCTTGCCGGCCGGTGTGGCCGTGCGGTTAAGTCTGGAACCGCGTGACCGCTACGGTCGCAGGTTCGAATCCTGCCTCGGGCATGGATGTGTGTGATGTCCTTAGGTTAGTTAGGTTTAAGTAGTTCTAAGTTCTAGGGGACTTATGACCACAGATGTTGAGTCCCATAGTGCTCAGAGCCATTTTTTTGTTAACTTTCTTGGAACTACAAGGTTTAGACGCCGTGATCGTTTTCTACAACTATTCACTAATTCACTGATGTTTCTTCCCCACTCACGAGAGGCACCTTCAGTGAGAGTTGCCTTCCACAATGTAAATATGTTTGATGTTCACAGACAACGCAAGACGAAAGGTCTGAAATTTATTATCGAAAAAAAAACGCTGTTAAGTAGTACTTTTAGGTCAGTAGAAAGTAGATGCTGTTCGTAGTTTGCTAGAAAGTAGGATCCTCCCGTCTTGCTGCCACGGGGACGGGAACTAGTCACTTTCAGCGGAGTACTAAGTTGAGATTGGCGATTGAAAGACTAACACGTATGCAGGATGTATCATAATTAATAGTGAAAAGCAACGCTGGTGAAAGTACACGATAATACAAGCAAGAACATCCCAGCAAGCGTGAGGTTGTAAACCAGCCGTTTGCGAGATAATTGCGGATGTACGGTTACGACTTCAGTATGAAATATTGCACTAGTTACTATGAATACATTTCAAATCTAAACTTGCCAGTGAACACCCCGTCCAACTTGACTCCAATTTCTCCCGTGGCCTACATGACAAAAATCCAATACTACGTCAGCACGTTGCAATTAACTGTACACTTGATCATGTTCAGAGGTGTTCCAGGGGATGTCCTCGTATTTGGATGCAATACACCACTCTTCCCTGTAGTGGATTACGAATTCTTTAAAATACACCCAGATTATGTCTACAATCTTGACAAGCTGTACAGTTCGCTGCTCCAGTTCAACGGCAGTGCTGTACCCTTCACTTCTGATATATTCCAGACAGAAAAATCCACAGGGTTAAGGTTAGGTGATCTTGAAAGTCGCGGTATATGCCATACTCGAATATGCTGGAGGCTAAATGGAGTCTAGTTTCAACAGTATAATTGCCCTGTGACTCATCGTGCATATAACACATCCCCTAGCGATGGGCTATAAGAGAAATTTACTCCCAATTAATAGGGACTTAATCTAATGTTTTCCGTTTCAAAAAGGTTTTCTACCAACTAGGACAGCGTTTCATAGTGAAGCTTAGCTGCAGCTCCTAACCACACATGTGCAATGATCTTGCCAACAGCTGGTTTGCGAACTCATGTTTACCAGGTCCTTCCCGCTTCTGTTGTATATTTTCACCCGTGTCAGTTTTCGCTATAATTACGATACACACTGAATAGTAGGTAAAGTTGAATAAAAGCCATAGTGTGCAAAATTAGCGGAAGTTTAGATAGTGTGTGTGTGTGTGTGTGTGTGTGTGTGTGTGTGTGTGTGTGTGTGTGTGTGTGTGTGTGTGTAGGGGGGGGGGGGTGTGCCTGCATCTCTATGTGCCTCTCTCTCCCCTCAAAGCTGTTATTACAGTCCAATAAAAAGCTGATGCACTGGTTACTAGTCCCAGAAATTCTAGATGTCTTTTAAGCTATGATATTTCAATCAGCAAATGCCTCTAAGCCTGCAAAATCTCTACTTTCATCCAAGTACTTCCAGCACAAACAGTGCCAACTAACTTACATACAGGGGCCGGACAGAAATACGGAAACGCCACGAGAAATTCATCCTCGACCTTAAATGCATATGCTAGCCAAACTTGTAGGTTTCGTTAATGGATTTAACCACGAATGGCGCCTCTACAGTGTCCTCAAACACTGCAATTGTCAGTAGTGATCGGAACAACGTGAGTGCATTATGTCGGAGCCAAGTGAATTCGAACGTCGGCACATTGTTGGTGCTCACGTAATGGGCGCTTCCGTTACCAAGAGAGGCGAAGTGTTTGGTATTTGAAGAGGCACCATATCAAAGATTTATACCGCATACAGGGAAACATCAAAAACATCATCCGCTATCTCACAATCTGGACAGAAGTGTGTGCTAAATGATCGTGACACATGGTCATTCAAGATAATTGTGACGAAAAATAAGATGACAAAATGGTTCAAATGGCTCTGAGCTCTATGGGACTTAACATCTGAGGTCATCAGTCCCCTAGACTTACAACTACCTAAACCTAACTAACCTAAAGACATCACACACATCCATGCCCAGGCAGGGTTCGAACCTGCGACCGTAGCAGCAGCGCGGTTCCGGACTAAAGCGCGCAGAACAACTCGGCCACAGCAGCGGAGGACCGGTGCAAGAGTCACTGTAGAAGTAAATACCACATTCACTAACACTGTCATCAACAAAACAACACAAATAGAGCTCCACAAGCAGGGCACTTCAGGGCGAGTTGGAGTTCAAAAGTCCTTATTGGTGATGCAAATACCCTTAAGGGGCTCCGGAAAGGCTCAAAATCAATGAAAAGTTCAATTTTTACTCTTTTGCGTTTTCTGAATCTGCAGACTATTACCTTTTAATAGATATATAATTTATTCAATTCCGAAGACTACAACTATTTTTAATTTTTTTTTGAAATGTGTTCTACATGGGCGTGACCCACTGTGGCGCTGTTAAACTGCTGTCAAATGGTGTTATTATTAACGTCCGTGTTCATCAGGTACATTTTAGTGATGTGAGATAAAGTATGTGTTGTGGCTAACCTGTGATGGTTCAATATATATCGCTCGTGTAATTGTCGATTGTTTCATGTTTATTTACTCTGTCGTTATCTCGAAAATATTCGTAATTAATTCTGTTTCTTGAGTCTCTGTTTTGTTGAAGTATAATAATGAGTAAAAGTAAAGTTGCTGTTGCGACTTTCAATGATGGCAACATTGTAAGGTGCAAGGTATTTAGAAATATGGGAATGAAGATAGGTTCTAACATGGTACGAGCGATGCTTGCTTTAGACAAGGAACGCCTTCGGGCTGCAGACAGGGCTGTAAAGAGTCTAGAAATACAAGCAAGAGTAAACAGGAGGATGAACAAGAGGAAGTTGGAGGAGGAGTTTGCAGAGGATGAAGATAATCAATCCTATGGACCTGGAATGCACTAAAAAGTTAATCCAATCTTTGTCGCTCGATTCCCAAAACTTTTATTTTCTCATACTAATTACATGTTTTCTAAGGATCTTCCAAACATATTTGTTTCAAACTTTCAGTAAATGTTACACAGTACCTTCTGCATAATTTAACACAGCCTTTTTCCAAAAAACTGTATATGTTTGAATATATAAATAAAAAATTGCAAAAAAATGTTGTGAATTTTCATTACAATTGAAAAAAAATCATCTTTAATAACTGAACTAAAATTTTGTAAAATCCCTGTGTTAAGTTGTAGCCCATATTCCAATAAATAATCTGTATAAAGTTCAACTTCCTACCTCAAATACTTTGTGAGGAAAGATGTAATTTATAACCGTTATTTTAACATTGCAAGTATAGGGCGTTCCGGAGCCCCTTAAAGGGGAAAACGTGCTGCCGAACCCATAAAACCCGCGCTACGGAGCAATGGCAGAAAGTCGTTTGGTCGGATGAGTCTTATCTCGCACTGTTTTCAACTTGTGGTCGATTTTACGTCCCAAGAGTGAAATGTGGCGAGGATATCGCGGCAGTCCATGGCTGTTTTGCAACGTCGCATTACTGCCATGGATTATACGACCATTTTGGCTGATCAGCTCCACTCCATGCCACAATGTTTGGTCCCCAGTGGTGATGCTGTGTTCCAAGACGACAGGACTCCTGTTCACACAGCTCGCGTCTTCCATGACTGGTTTTGTGAACCCAAGGACGAACTGTCAGCGCTCCCCTGGCCACCACGGTTACCACATCTCAATATTTCTGAACCGTTGTGGGCTGCTTCGGAGAGAAGTGCACGTAATCGTTATACACCTCTATAGTCGTTACCTGAACTTGCCACTATTTTGCAGGAAGAATGGTTCAAGATTTCCTTTGTAATGTGGCTATAATTTCGCACCTTACGAGAAGTCATCCACATACTTCGCCGTGATCTACAAACACAATTAGGTATCATGTGATAGGTTGCTCATCGTATATATGAATATATAAAGGAGATGAGATTGTCACGTACGCCCTGTAAATAATTGTTAACGCTTATTGCATGAAAGGTGACGGAGTGAATTTATTATAAAAACGGCGTAACGAATGATGGCCTATACTAGTAGAGGTTGGAACGCCAGAGGAGGCACAACTCAAGCTCTGGATGGAAGGCCCGCACAGGTGTTGGTCCTGCTTAAACACAGGAAGTAGCTAGACAGACGTCGTGGCACCCGAGCTCTGGAGCACAATAGGGTGACGGCCGGCCACCATTATAGTAGGGGCTGGAAGGATAACGGGATAATACTTCGAACGCTGAAAATCTTGGACGCGGATGAGAGGAACGAACAAGCGACACCTCGGAAACCACGCAGGCTGGGTTATTTCCAAGGATTTTTACTCAGAAGCGTACCAGTGTACGAGTATAGGTGTTTCCTCGCAAACTTTCTGCGCTGGACGACAAAAGACTAAAATATAGTAGGTCGGCGTTAGGAAGAAACTGTAGAGAGGGAGAATATTCTGTGGTTTCGGGAATTTGATTCGTTTTCGGAATTACGATGGTGGGGAGCCGAGCCTTGCTGGGGAGACACCAGTGGAGAGACGTGGTCTTCCGTTGTAAGCGCCCGTGTGTGACGGTCGCTCGATTTCAGCTTTGTAGGTACAAACGGACTTGCTGTCTTTGCTCCCAGGAAAGTTTATAGTTAGAACAGTTAGGCACTGTACTCTTGCAAACCTATACGATTCTGGACTTCAACTCCCGTTTGGAAGTCGTCGTTAAGTACGCAGCGTTCAGTAATTGAGAGCACTTCTTCTGTCTATACTTACGTTGAGACGTTATCTGAAACGAGTAATAGAACCATCACTTCGACGCACCGGACGCAGTACATACCGTGATATCGCAAATTTCGTCAGCTTATTAGGGCTATAAAAGCTAAACAGCTGTACTCACGTTAGTTTATTTCGACGAGGTTCCGCACCACCGTAGATCATCTTTGCAAGTAGTGTCTTCCAGTGTTTGGTAGGTAGAGGACGTCAGTCATTTGGCGTTATTGATATTAGACAGCGCAGTTATAATAAGGGGCAGAGTTGGTCAATTGATTAGTAATTTTACTTAGGAAATGAAAACTTTGTAATATAAAGTTTTTTTTAAATCTACAATAAATATATAAGCAGGAACAACGTTTATCATTTAGTCGGATTAGTTGCCTTCATCATTCATTTACGTTTAGATTGTAATTTATAGAATTAAGAGATCAAGATCTGCTTCAGGGGGTAGTCAGACAGGTCCAAATCTTCATTTTAGCGTTTATTATTCTCCGTTGCGCACATTCATTTTACACCCGCCTGGAGTAGCATCTTGGACGTTGAGGACTGAAAGCTGTTTTGAGTGCCGAGTTTCCCACACTGTATTAGGCGTGGTAACGTGATGTATTTTTGGAGTTTCGATATTTTTGTCCAACTCCTGTAAGTCAAAATGACATATTCCGAAATCATTATGGCCTCCAATAATTTGTTGTTTAATAAATCCACTAACTACTTCAAATGTTCCTACTTTTAACTTCCACTGCAGGATCTGTGACGACTATATAGCTGCGCTAGCATGTTGATCTACATCTACGTGATTACTCTGCTATCCACAATAAAGTGTCTGGCGGAGGGTTCAATTGACCACCTTCAAGCTGTCTGTCTACCGTTTCACTCTTGAGCGGCACGCGGGAAAAACGAACACTTAAATTTTTCCGTACGAGCCCTTATTTCTCTTATTTTATCGTGATGATCATTTCTCCCTATGTAGGTGGGTGCCTGCAGAATGTTTTCGTAATCGGAGGAGAAAACTGGTGATTGAAATTTCATGAGAAGATCCCATCACAACGAAACACGCATTTTTAATGATTGCCACTCCAATTCACGTATCATGTCTGTGCACTATCTCCCCTATTTTGCAATAATACAAAACGAGCTGCCTTCTTTGTACTTTTTCGATGTCATCCGTCAGTCCCACCTCATGCGGATCCCACACCGCACAGCAATACTCCAGAATAGGGCGGACAAGCGTAGTGTAAGCAGTCTCTTTAGTAGACCTGTTGCACCTTTTAAGTGTTCTGCCAATGAATCGCAGTCTTTGGTTTGCTCTACCCACAATATTATCTATCTGATCGTTCCCATTTTAGGTTAAATTCAAATGTTAAAATGTGTGTGAAAGCTTATGGGAGTTAACTGCTAAGGTCATCAGTCCCTAAGCTTACACACTACTTAACCTAAATTATCCTAAGGACAAACACACACACCCATGCCCGAAGGAGGACTCGAACCTCCGCCAGGACCAGCCGCACAGTCCATGACTGCAGCGCCTTAGACCGCTAGGCTAATTCCGCGCGGCCCGATTTAGGTTATTTGTAATTGTAATTCCTAAGTATTTTGTTGAATTTGCAGCCCTCAGATTTTTGTGACTTATCGCGTAATCGAAATTTAGCTGATTTCTTTTAGTACTCATGTGAGTAACTTCGCACATTTCTTTATTCAGGGTCAATTGCCATTTTCGCACCATACATATATCTTATCTAAACCATTTTGCAAGTCGTTTTGATCATCTGATGACTTACCAAGACGGTAAATGACAGCATCATCTGTAAACAATCTAAGACGGCTACTCAGATTGTCTCCTATGTCGTTAATATACAGGGCTATTACAAATGATTGAAGCGATTTCATAAATTCACTGTAGCTCCATTCATTGACATATGGTCACGACACACTACAGATACGTAGAAAAACTCATAAAGTTTTGTTCGGCTGAAGCTGCACGTCAGGTTTCTGCTGTCAGAGCGCTCGAGAGCGCAGTGAGACAAAATGGCGACAGGAGCCGAGAAAGCGTATGTCGTGCTTGAAATGCACTCACATCAGTCAGTCATAACAGTGCAACGACACTTCAGGACGAAGTTCAACAAAGATCCACCAACTGCTAACTCCATTCGGCGATGGTATGCGCAGTTTAAAGCTTCTGGATGCCTCTGTAAGGGGAAATCAACGGGTCGGCCTGCAGTGAGCGAAGAAACGGTTGAACGCGTGCGGGCAAGTTTCACGCGTAGCCCGCGGAAAATTGGCTCATGCCAGAACTGGAGACCGACAGCGCCGACTTCATGTTTCAACAGGATGGTGCTCCACCGCACTTCCGTCATGATGTTCGGCATTTCTTAAACAGGAGATTGGAAAACCGATGGATCGGTCGTGGTGGAGATCATGATCAGCAATTCATGTCATGGCCTCCACGCTCTCCCGACTTAACCCCATGCGATTTCTTTCTGTGGGGTTATGTGAAAGATTCAGTGTTTAAACCTCCTCTACCAAGAAACGTGCCAGAACTGCGAGCTCGCATCAACGATGCTTTCGAACTCATTGATGGGGACGTGCTGCGCCGAGTGTGGGAGGAACTTGATTATCGGCTTGATGTCTGCTGAATCACTAAAAGGGCACATATCGAACATTTATGAATGCCTAAAAAAACTTTTTGAGTTTTTGTATGTATGTGCAAAGCGTTGTGAAAATATCTCAAATAATAAAGTTATTGTTGAGCTGTGAAATCGCTTCAATCATTTGTAATAACCCTGTACAGGGTGTTACAAAAAGGTACGGCCAAACTTTGAGGAAACATTCCTCGCACACAAAGAAAGAAAAGATGTTATGTGGACATGTGTCCGGAAACGCTTAATTTCCATGTTAGAGCTCACTTTAATTTCGGCAGTATGTACTGTACTTCCTCGATTCACCGCCATGATTTCATACGGGATACTCTACCTGTGCTGCTAGAACATGTGCCATTACAAGTACGACACAACATGTGATTCATGCACGATGGAGCTCCTGCACATTTCAGTCGAAGTGTTCGTACGCTTCTCAACAACAGATTCGGTGACCGATGGATTGGTAGAGGCGGACCAATTCCATGGCCTCCACGCTCTCCTGACCTCAACCCTCTTGACTTTCATTTATGGGGGCATTTGAAAGCTCTTGTCTACGCAACCCCGGTACCAAATGTAGAGACTCTTCGTGCTCGTATTGTGGACGGCTGTGATACAATACGCCATTCTCCAGGGCTGCATCAGCGCGTCAGGGATTCCATGCGACGGAGGGTGGATGCATGTATCCTCGCTAACGGAGGACATTTTGAACATTTCCTGTAACAAAGTGTTTGAAGTCACGCTGGTACGTTCTGTTGCTGTGTGTTTCCATTCCATGATTAATGTGATTTGAAGAGAAGTAATAAAATGAGCTCTAACATGGAAAGGCTCTGAGCACTATGGGACTTAACATCTGTGGTCATCAGTCCCCTAGAACTTAGAACTACTTAAACCTAACTAATCTAAGGATATCACACACATCCATGCCCGAGGCAGGATTCGAACCTGCGACCGTAGCGGTCACGCGGTTCCAGACTGAAGCGCCTAAACCGCACGGCCACACCAGCCGGCAACATGGAAAGTAAGCGTTTCCGGACACATGTCCACGTAACATATTTTCTTTCTTTGTGTGTGAGAAATGTTTCCTGAAACTTTGGCCGTGCCTTTTTGTAACACCATGTAGATCAGGAAGAATAGAGGGCCTATAACACTTGCTTGGGGGACGCCGGATGCAAGAGTTGATAGAGCTGTGCGTTGAAGCGTCCGAAGCAAATCTGCACTGACACCAACTACTGCACACCAAAAGTCACTGCCCGGACAGAATGAGTGGTGCGTCAGAGCATTCAGTGTGCAGAGGGCGCGCAGCGGCGTCTGGTGGCTGCGTGCCTCGAGCTACCGCCGCGAGATAAGCATCGCAGGAGGGCGACCGTCGCGGTGCGTTGCGGTGCGCCCCGCGTATGATTTGTCGCGGTGTCCGCGGCGGCAGGGCGCGTACTCCCACGGCCGCGTCGGCCGCCGGAATGCGTCCAGGGAATGTCCCGGCCGCCGGATCGCCGTAATAAGCGGCCCTCTTAGCGCCGCCGCCCATAAGTCAGCCAGCCAGCCAGGAGGCAGTGAGTGCGTGGCCTTGGCTCGCGGGACAAAGGTCGCAGGGTCGGCTGCCGATGGCGATGGCCTTTGCGAGGCGCGCCAGTCACGCGGGGCCGCACCGCGCCGTGAAAAATGGCGCCAATTCATTGCCGCCGCGCGTGACGTCCCGCCAGCACGCTGGCAAGGAGGCGCAGATGTCGCGAGCCGCGGTGTCACCACACACGCTGCGCGTAACGGTACGGCGCGCGGGTCAAGCGGGATGCTGCTACCTGCGCCTCCGCACAGCTTCCCCTCGTCACGCTCTTCCCCCTTTTGCAGCCGGATCTTCAAGTTGACACAATATTTCGACGGGCGCCTCGTCGTCATCTTCAGGTGAGACACCACGGTTGCTGGGGGTCTCCAAGCTGATGCTTATATGGAGCCGGCGCTTCTACATAGGCCAGCAGAGATCACTCAGGCCGCGCGGGATTAGCCGAGCAGTCTCGGGGGGGGGGGGGGGGGTGCATCAGTCATGGACTGTGTAGCTGGTCCCGGAGCCCGGAGGAGGTCCGAGTCCTCCCTTTGGCATGGGTGTGTCTGTGTCTAAGCGGTGTGTAAGCTTAGGGACTGATGACCTTAGCAGTTAAGTTTTCACACGCATTTGAACATTTTTTTTTTGTTTTTTTGTTTTTTGAGAGCACTCGGCGCATGCACAGGTGAGTGGGGCCCCACTGCAAATGATACTAGCAGCGCCGTCGACCCTGAAAGCAAATAAAAATGACCCGCCAACACTGGAAGCAAATAAAAATGAAGTGTCGCTGCCGTAACCAGGGGGATACATAACTTTTCTTCTGAGGCGTGTCCATTTCTGTTCAAATACGCTACTGGCCATTAAAATTGCTACACCTCGAAGATGACATGCCACAGACGAGAAATTTAACCGGCAGGATGAAGATGCTGTGATATGCAAATGATTAGCTTTTCAGAGCTTCACACAAGGTTGGCACCGGTGGCGACACCTACAACGTGCTGACATGAGGAATGTTTCCAACTGATTTCTCATACACAAAGAGCAGCTGACCGGCGTTGCCTGGTGAAACCTTGTTGTGATGCCTCGTGTAAGGAGGAGAAGTGCGTACCATCACGTTTCCGACTTGGATAAGGGTGGGATTGTAGCCTATTGCGATTGCGGTTTATCGTATCGCGACATTGCTGCTCGCGTTGGTCGAGATCCAATGACTGTTAGCACAATATGGAATCGGTGGGTGCAGGAGGGTAATACGGAATGCCGTGCTGGATCCCAACGGCCTCGTATCACTAGCAGTCGAGATGACAGGCATCTTTTCCACATGTCTGTAACGGATCGTGCAGCCACGTCTCGATCCCTGAGTCAACAGATGGTGACGTTTGCAAGACAACAACCATCTGCACGAACAGTTCGACGACGTTTGCAACAGCATGGACTATCAGCTCGGAGACCATGGCTGCAGTTACCCCTGACGCTGCATCACAGACAGGAGCGTCTGTGATGGTGTACTCAACGACGAACCTGGGTGCACGAATGGAAAAACGCCATTTTTTTGGGTGAATCCAGGTTCTGTATACAGCATCATGATGGTCGCATCCGTGTTTGACGACATCGCGGTGAACGCACATTGGAAGCGTGTATTCGTCATCGCCATACTGGCGTATCACCCGGCGTGATGGTATGGCGTGCCATTGGTTACACCTCTCGGTCACCTGTTGTTCGCATTGACGGCACTCTGAACAGTGGACGTTACATTTCAGATGTGTTACGACCCGTGGCTCTACCCTTCATTCGATCCCTGCGAAACCCTACATTTCAGCAGAATAATGCACGACCGCATGTTGGAGGTCCTGTACGGGCCTTTCTGGATACAGAAACTGTTCGACTGCTTTCCTGGCCAGCACATTCTCTCACCAATTGATAAGTCTGGTCAATGGTGGCCCAGCAATTGGCTCGTCACAATACGCCAATCATTACTCTTGATAAACTGTGGTATCGTGTTGAAGCTGCACGGGCAGCTGTACCTGTACACGCCATCTAAGCTCTGTTTGACACAATGCCCAGGCGTATCAAGGCCGTTATTACGGCCAGAGGTGGTTGTTCTGGGTTCTGATTTCTCAGGATCTATGCACCCAAATTACGTGAAAATGTAATCACATGTCAGTTCTAGTATAATATATTTGTCCAATGAATACCCGTTTATCATCTGCATTTCTTATTGGTGTACTAATTTTAGTGGCCAGTAGTGTACAAGATCTTCGTTGTAGAGTCCTGTACCGCCATGAAGCAAGGGAAATGATGTTGCTATGGGTAGCCGGTATCCTCTTTCTACAACACAAATGCACACGTGGATTAATGCGGGTCTGTATTTACATGAACATTTACTTAACTTGAATGTAGTGCTGACAATATCGGTAATCTTGCTACACTCCTGGAAATTGAAATAAGAACACCGTGAATTCATTGTCCCAGGAAGGGGAAACTTTATTGACACATTCCTGGGGTCCGATACATCACATGATCACACTGACAGAACCACAGGCACATAGACACAGGCAACAGAGCATGCACAATGTCGGCACTAGTACAGTGTATATCCACCTTTCGCAGCAATGCAGGCAGCTATTCTCCCATGGAGACGATCGTAGAGATGCTGGATGTAGTCCTGTGGAACGGCTTGCCATGCCATTTCCACCTGGCGCCTCAGTTGGACCAGCGTTCGTGCTGGACGTGCAGACCGCGTGAGACGACGCTTCATCCAGTCCCAAACATGCTCAATGGGGGACAGATCCGGAGATCTTGCTGGCCAGGGTAGTTGACTTACACCTTCTAGAGCACGTTGGGTGGCAAGGGATACATGCGGACGTGCATTGTCCTGTTGGAACAGCAAGTTCCCTTGCCGGTCTAGGAATGGTAGAACGATGGGTTCGATGACGGTTTGGATGTACCGTGCACTATTCAGTGTCCCCTCGACGATCACCAGTGGTGTACGGCCAGTGTAGGAGATCGCTCCCCACACCATGATGCCGGGTGTTGGCCCTGTGTGCCTCGGTCGTATGCAGTCCTGATTGTGGCGCTCACCTGCACGGCGCCAAACACGCATACGACCATCATTGGCACCAAGGCAGAAGCGACTCTCATCGCTGAAGACGACACGTCTCCATTCGTCCCTCCATTCACGCCTGTCGCGACACCACTGGAGGCGGGCTGCACGATGTTGGGGCGTGAGCGGAAGACGGCCTAACGGTGTGCGGGACCGTAGCCCAGCTTCATGGAGACGGTTGCGAATGGTCCTCGCCGATACCCCAGGAGCAACAGTGTCCCTAATCTGCTGGGAAGTGGCGGTGCGGTCCCCTACGGCACTGCGTAGGATCCTACGGTCTTGGCGTGCATCCGTGCGTCGCTGCGGTCCGGTCCCAGGTCGACGGGCACGTGCACCTTCCGCCGACCACTGGCGACAACATCGATGTACTGTGGAGACCTCACGCCCCACGTGTTGAGCAATTCGGCGGTACGTCCACCCGGCCTCCCGCATGCCCACTATACGCCCTCGCTCAAAGTCCGTCAACTGCACATACGGTTCACGTCCACGCTGTCGCGGCATGCTACCAGTGTTAAAGACTGCCATGGAGCTCCGTATGCCACGGGAAACTGGCTGACACTGACGGCGGCGGTGCACAAATGCTGCGCAGCTAGCGCCATTCGACGGCCAACACCGCGGTTCCTGGTGTGTCCGCTGTGCCGTGCGTGTGATCATTGCTTGTACAGCCCTCTAGCAGTGTCCGGAGCAAGTATGGTGGGTCTGACACACCGGTGTCAATGTGTTCTTTTTTCCATTTCCAGGAGTGTATTACGATGTTTAGACTCACATCTGGTCCCGCTAAAGGCACTAACCTGGTCCCTATCTACTGTCGTAGCCTGCGATGTGAACCGAGCCCACTCTGCAAATGTACTGACAGACGACAGACTGGAAGAGTGAGTCAGTGAGGCCCTCCAGTCAGCAGCGGCTGCCTAAATACATGCTGTCGAGAGGGCGTTGGCGGTATGTTGCCTGTCTGTATGTCTCTGGCGCGCTTGATACAGCGCCCACTATCGATCTTTACGCTTAATCTTTGCCGACCGGTGTGCTGGTGACAGCTTACGCCAGCATCTTCATTCAGACCAGTGTCCTAAGATAGTGGCAGCTGAACTGTCAGAGAAACTTTTTCAGTGTTAACACTTAGAATCAGAACACAGGTTGTATCTACTTATAATTCTAACACAAGTAAATGGAAATAAAAGCACTGTAATAAGTATCCGAGATCTTCCTCGTTACTTAGTCGTGCTTTACGAGATATACAGTTGTCCTTTGTCCCTTCTCAGTTCACGCCGCTGACTGGGGACAATGGGCTGGTTTCTGTTACCTTTTGACCGTCACGTCTGCGGTTTAACGATTGTGACCAAAGTCCTTGAAACTCAGCGAAGGGAAGTCTTTCGAGGGTCCACCGTCACTTAAATACGTACTCGTTCCACGCAAACAACGTACATAAAATTAAACTTAGCCTAGTTCGTTCGTTGGGCCAACTTCTTTTCCAGCTAGCTCGCTCAAAACACTCTCAAACCCCAGTACAGCCGTCATATACATTAACTACCCACGAAAAGTGTCAAAAGATTGTAGGACTTTCTTATTAATTTAACAGAAGTATGATCTGCAGTATTCGATGTTATTTATTATAAATAAAGCATTTACTGCAATTCTTATTGAACAGGTCAACAACTACAATTTTTCCCCAGTAATCAGAAACCTTAACGAGAATAAGTAAACACAAGTTACACACTAGAAGTTTTTGCTATTATGGAACTTTGTACGGAATATATATATACCAATCTCTTGGTTTCATGGACTGCATCACTTTTTGTCTTGCGAGTAAATATCTTTTTTAGTGATGGTGAGTAGCCTCAAAAAAACCTCCGCTTCCATTCGAATGAAATTATGAAACGAATCTCGATCTTGAAATCTATGTGATGAAGTACGTTATTCCAGAGAGGTGGTAGTCAGTACAACATTTAGAAATTGGCTACTACGTATGCGCAAACTGATATTAGTCACTATACATCAACCATATTCAATTTAAAGCCGATAATGTGGGAGAGATACAATACAGTTAACGAATAACCTCTACTGGTCTGTATCTTTGGATCGTTGTGTAACGTATTTACTATATCTTTCTAGCAGTTCGCTGTTCAAGCCATCGATGAGTCCAGAATGTTATCTGCGATTTTTTTCGTTCTTCTTTTACGATCGCTAACGTTAATATTTTACGCTGGTGCATTTTCATAAACAAACTGTGTCATAGCGGGCCAGATGAAGCCGACAGCTGTTGCTGGAGAGAGCCGAAATCACAAATCCTGATAAGGGGCACGTCACATCGCGTGAGATGAAGCAGGCCGTTTCAGTGCGTAGAGCAATCACCATGGACGAGACGTCTGGCGTGTTTCGGGATGAGAAGCACGTCTCACTAGAGGACGGCTTAACAGTGCGTGATTTCTGGCTGCGACCACGTGTGGGATAGCGCGCAACTCAGCGTAAGCTCCGAGGACGGACGAAAGGAACTTTTCAACGTGTCGGATACGTATTGATATCGATCAAATCACCGTGATGAGGAAACACGATGGAAGTTCACGAAACGGGGCCACTTGTGTGCAGATCAAAGGCTCGCGGCGCGGCTGGGTGCCTGCTGGAGATGAATGGAGGGCGCAGCGGCGGCGGCAAAGTGCTGGGGTCAATAGCGTGGGAGGCGGACGGGCTGCAACTCTCCCTGGCAGACACTCACCTGCTGTTTCACACAGAAGTGACCAGCCCGAATCACATGGGAAGGCGTGGCACGTTGAGCCTGCAAACTGACGAAATGGCTTCCCGTCAGAAAGGCTTGCATCAGGCAATAAGAAAATTAATAACACCAATCACCGCTAATTAACATCTCTCAGAATCCCATCTAGATTGTCATTTTATAACTAACTAAAAATGTTCTCAAATCGAATGCTAATTGGAACTCCGCAATGCTTAACTAAGGAATTTGCCTTCTTCCTACTTTTGAACCCACTTATCCAACTGTTCTTTGGTATTTGGTTAACTTAGTCTGCGAATCAAGGGTGCTGTTGGCATTGCACGTATCAGCATATACAAGTGGTGTTCACGAAGTTGAACTTTTTTTTTTTCGTCATCAGTCTTTTGACCGGTTTGCCGGTTTGATATGGCCAACCTCTTCATCAGAGAGCATAGCTCTTGCAATCTGCGTCGTCAATTATTTTCTGGATGGATCCCAGTCTCTGTCTTCCTCTACAGCTTTTACCCTCTACAGCTCCCTCTAGCACCATGGAAGTTATTCCCTGATATCTTGCCCTCTAGTACCATGGAATTTTTAATATTTTAATACTGGACAGTCTGCGTCTTGTACTGATGACCATACTATTT
This sequence comes from Schistocerca cancellata, assembly GCF_023864275.1. Lineage (NCBI taxonomy): Eukaryota > Metazoa > Arthropoda > Insecta > Orthoptera > Acrididae > Schistocerca > Schistocerca cancellata. The sequence goes on from NC_064631.1 coordinate 161,272,471, forward strand.
GTTTTTGCTGTGTTTATTTGCATCCCATATTCCACACAAGCTTCATTCAGATCTTTGAGCATGTTATTCACTGTCCGCTCACTTTTTGCCACTAATACCATGTCATCAGCAAATCTTATACATTCAATTCTCTTTCCACCAATACATATTCCTCTTTTCCCATCTAAGCTTTTCGCAATAACCTTTTCAAGGTATACGTTAAACAACAGTGTGGAACGGCAACAACCTTGTGTAACACCTTGTCCAATGCTCCTTCCTTCTGACATTTCATTTCCAATCCTTAACCTTACTTTCTGGTGTAAATATGGATTCTGTATCAGTCGTCTCTCTTTCCAATCTCTTTCCATTCTCAGAAATTTCTTTTCCAGATTAAGACCTATGTTTCATATTAAAATAGGCCATTAGCCAAGTAAGTGAATTTAAATATCTCGGGAGCACAATAAATGAAGACTTGAGATGTCACCAGGAGGTGAAAACTCGAATTGCCATAGCGAAAGAGGCATTCAACAGAAAGAGGAGACTCTTATGTGGCAAATTAGATAAAGGACTAAGGAAAAGGCTTGGCAAATGTTTTGTCTGGAGTGTGGCACTATATGGGGCAGAAACATGGACACTGAGACGAGAGGATGAAAAAAGGTTAGAAGCATTCGATATGTGGATGTGGAGGAGAATGGAGAGAATAAGTTGGATGGTAAGAGTGAGTACTGAAAGAGTATTGGAAAGGGTTGGTGAGAGAAGATGTCTGCTGAAGGTTCTAAGAGAAAGGAAAAAGAACTGGTTGGGACATTCATTGAGAAGGGAGTGCTTGCTAGTAGATGCTTTGGAAGGATTGGTTTGTGGGAGAAGACTGAGAGGAAGAAGGAGACAGAAGATGATAGACGAAATAAAGGGAAAAAGGAAATTATGCAGACCTGAAGCGGATGCCAGAAGACCGGACAGCCTGGAGAACTACCATGTGGAAACCTGCCTTTAGGCAGAACACTGATGATGATGAGTACCACAGAAGTCATTCCACGATGTCTTGACAGATGTCCCTCCTCCTTGTCAATGTCTTCTATGCATTAATTTCCTCGTCGACTATGCGGAGAAAGACCTGATTCTTTATCTTATTACGCCACCTACTTTCAACATTCTTCTTTAGCACCACATCTCAAATGCTTCGATACTCTTCTGTTCCGGTTTTCCCACAGTCCATGTCTCACTACCATACTATGCTGTGTTCCAAACGTACATTCTAAGAAATTTCTTTTCCATGTTAAGACCTATGTTTCATACTAGTAGACTTCTCTTGGCCATTAACACCCTTTTTGCTTTTTATATACTCCTTGCTCCTCCTATCATGGGCTATTTTGCTGCCCAGGTAGCAGAGTTCCTTAACTTCATCTACTTTGTGATCACCTATTATGGTGTTACGTCTCAACCGATATTCTGTACTCATTAGACTGTTCATTCAATTCAACAGATCCTGTATCTCTTCTTCATTTTCACTGAGGATAGCCGTGTCATCAGTGAACCCTGTCATTAGTATCCTTTCACCCTGAATTTTAATTCCACTCTTGAACCTTTCTTTTGTTTCCGCCATTGCATCTTCGATGTATAGATTGAACAGTAGGGCCAAAAGACTACATCCCTGTGTTACACCGTTTTTAATCCGAGAATTTCATTCTTGGTTTACAGTCTTGTTATTCCCTCTTGGTTCTTGTACATGTTGTATACCACCCGTGTTTACCTATAGCTTACCCCCATTTTTCTAAGAATTTCGAACATCTTGCACTATTCTACATTGTCGAACGCTTTTCCAGGTGTCGATTTTTCTTCAGTCTTGCTTTAGGTATCAACTGCAACGATAGAATTTCCTCTCTGATGCCTTTACCTTTCCTACAGCCAAACTGATAGTCATTTAAATCGTAAATTTTCTTTCTCATTCTTCTGCATATTATTTTTGTCAGCAATATGGATGCATGAGCTGTAAAGCTGATTACACGATAATTCTCGCACTTATCGGCTCTTGCTATCTTCGGAATTGTGTGGATGATATTTTTCAGAAAATCTGGTGGTATATCGCCAGTCCCTTACATTCTACACACAACATTAATAGTCATTTTGTTGCCACTCCCGCAATGATTTTAGAAATTCCTGTGGAATGTTAGCTATACCTTCTGCCTTATTCGATATTAAGACGTACAAAGTTTTTTTTTAAATTCTGACCTTAACACTGGATACCGAATCTCTTCCTTGTCGACTCCTGTTTCTTCTCCTGTCATGTCAACAGACAAGTCTTCCTCCTCTTAGACGCTTTAAATGTGCTCCTTCCACCTAACCGCTCTGCATTTTACAGTTGAATTCCCATTTCACTCTTTATATTACTCTTTCAATTTCACCGAACTCTGTTTTGACTTTTCTCTATGCTAATCCGTCCTTCGTATGATAATTTATACAATTAATTTTTTGTTGTTTGCAAGTACATGTCGCAATCCTGGTACACACTGTACTGAACGTAGCACTAGAGAAGCTAAAAATATTACGCGTGCCATTGATAAAGTGTAGTGTCAAGCGGAATTTCATTTTCTACAGCAGAGGAAATGTTCTAACTGTGTCAGGCCAATCCATAACGTTAAAGAAGTCATGTGGACTGGCATGACGCATGACGAATTTTCGCACAATAATATACCTCATCAGGGGGTGCGCCATTTTTTTAATATACTGGGTGATCAAAAAAATCAGTAAAAATTTGAAAACTGAATAATGTAGATAGAGAGGTACAAATTAGCACACATGCTTGGAATGACATGGGGTTTTATTAGAACCAAAAAAATATAAAAGTTCAAAAAATGTCCGACAGATGGCGCTTCATATGATCAGAATAGCAATAATTAGCATAACAAAGTAAGACAAAGCAAAGATGATGTTCTTTACAGGAAATGCCCAATATGTCCACCATCATTCCTCAATAATAGCTGTAGTCGAGGAATAATGTTGTGAACAGCACTGTAAAGCATGTCCGGAGTTATGGTGAGGCATTGGCGTCGGATGTTGTCTTTCAGCATCCCTAGAGATGTCAGTCGATCACGATACACTTGCGACTTCAGGTAACCCCAAAGCCAATAATCGCATTGACTGACGTCTGGGGATCTGGGAGACCAAGCATGATGAAAGTGGCGGCTGAGCACACGATCATCACCAAACGACGCGCGCAAAAGATCTTTTACGCGTCTAGCAATATGGGGTGGAACGCCATCATGCATAAACATCGTACGTTCCAGCAGGTGTCTATCAGCCAGGCTGGAGATGATGCGATTCTGTAACATATCGGCGTACCTCTCACCCGTCGCGGTAGCAGTTACAAAACCAGAAACACGCATTTCCTCGTAGAAAAAAGGCCCGATAATGGTAGATGTGGTAAATCCAACCCACACCGTGACTTTCTCGTCGTGCAAACAGTTTCCACGACAGTTCTAGGATTTTCGGTAGCCCAAATTCTGCAGTTGTGGGCGTTGACAGACCCTCGGAGCGTGAAATGAGCTTCGTCGGTCCACAACACGTTACTCAACCAATCGTCATCTTCCGCCATCTTTTGAAACGCCCACTCCGCAAATGCCCTCCACTTCACTAAATGGCCAGATAACACTTCATGATGCCGTTGGATTTTGTACGGATAGCATCGGAGGGTACGCCTAAGTGCCAACCAAACAGTAGTGTATGGAATGCCGGTGCGACGTGCGACTGCACGAGCGCTGACTTCCCCGTTCATAGACCAACCCGCTACAAGTCTCCATTTCTTCCTGAACTGTCTCAGCAGCACGACGCCTTGTGCTCGGGCGGCCACTACGGGGTCTATCGTCTAAACAACCCGTGACTTTGAACTTCGAAATCATTCTCGCCACAGCTGCATTTGTCAGCGGACCTTTACCCGTTCGAATCCCCTTCCTATGGCGATAGGATCGTAACGCTGAACTAGCACATTCCCCATTCTGATAATACAGCTTTACTAAAAGCGCCTTTTCTGGTAGCGTAAACATGCTGCGACTGCTGCGCATCTGATTCTCTCTCTCCTTTTATGCACGATTGTCATGCGCAGTCACTGACGCTTAGCTGTCCAGCGCCATCTGTCGGACATTTTGTGAACTTTTTTTTTGTTCTAATAAAACCCCATGTCATTCCAAGCATGTGTCAATATCTACATTATTCCGTGGTTTATTAAGTTTTCAAATTTATACTGACTTTTTGATCACCCTATATATATATATATATATATATATATATATATATATATATATATATATATATATATATATATACAGGGTGAGTCACCTAACGTTACCGCTGGATATATTTCGTAAACCACATCAAATACTGACGAATCGAATCCACAGACCGAACGTGAGGAGAGGGGCTAGTATGATTGTTTAATACAAACCATACAAAAATGCACGGAAGTATGTTTTTTAACACAAACCTACGTTTTTTAAATGGAACCACGTTAGTTTTGTTAGCACATCTGAACATATAAACAAATACGTAATCAGTGCCGTTTGTTGCATTGTAAAATGTTAATTACATCCGGAGATATTGTAACCTAAAGTTGACGCTTGAAATCACCGACGTTCAGTTGCGTGTTGTAACAAACACGGGCCACGGTCGGCGAGCAGCATCTGCAGGGACATGTTTACGATGACGACCGTGTTTACGAGTGTGGCTGTAGTGCACTGTTGTGGTTTGGTCTAGCTGTCGCAGTGTCCGCATGTAGCGCTTGCTGCTATTGTTATTCTGCATTCGTCTCCGCTCGCAGATCAACTGTAGTACACCGTGTTGCCAGACGTCTGTGATAGCGTAGTGTTGTAGGAACTGTGACCATGGTGTATTCGAACTCTGAAAAGGCGGAGATGATACTCATCTACGGCGAGTGTCGACGAAATGCAGCTGAAGCCTGCAGGGTGTATGCAGAACGGTACCCGGACAGAGAGCATGCAACGTGCCGCACATTGCAAAACATCTACCGCCAACTGTATGCAACAGGTATGGTCGTAGCACGCAAACGCGTCCGTAACAGGCCCGTCACAGGAGAAGCGGGTGCAGTTGGTGTGTTAGCTGCTGTTGCCATGAACCCACACATGAGTACACGGGACATTGCGAGAGCCGGTGGACTGAGTCAAAGTAGTGTCATGCGCATACTGCATCGTCACCGCTTTCAGCCGTTGCATGTGTCGCTACATCAGCAATTACATGGTGATGACTTTAATCATCGAGTGCAATTCTGTCAATGGGCATTAACAGAGAATGCGTTGCAGTTCTACCTGTTTACCGATGAAGCGGGTTTCACAAACCACGGGGCAGTGAATCTACGGAACATGCATTACTGGTCCGTGGACAATCCTCGCTGGTTCAGAGAGGTAGTGCGACAGCGACCGTGGACTGTAAATGTATGGTGCGGAATCATTGGCGACGACCTCATTGGTCCTCACTTCATTGCAGGGGCCCAAACAGCTGCAACATACATCGCGTTTCTACAGAATTATCTGCCAACGTTGCTCGAAAATGTCCCACTGGAAACGCGTCGACGTATGTGGTATCAGCATGATGGTGCACCTGCACATTCCGCAATTAACACTAGGCTGACCCTTGGCAGGATGTTCGACGGGCGTTTCATAGGACGTGGAGGATGCATAAATTAGCCAGCCCGTTCTCCTGACTTCTTTCTATGTGGTACGTTAAAGGAGAATGTGTACCGTGATGTGCCTACAACCCCAGAGGATATGAAACAACGTATTGTGGCAGCCTGCGGCGACATTACACCAGATGTACTGCGGCGTGTGCGACATTCATTACGCCAGAGATTGCAATTGGGTGCAGCAAATGATGGCCACCACATTGAACATCTATTGGCCTGACATGTCGGGACACACTCTATTCCACTCCGTAATTGAAAACGGAAACCACGTGTGTACGTGTACCTCACCCCTCATGGTAATGTACATGTGCGTCAGTGAAAAAGACCGTTAAAAAGGTGTTAGCATGTGGACGTAATGTACTGTTCCAGTCTCTGCTGTACCTAAGGTCCATCACCGTTCCCTTTGGATCCCTACGTAATTCGGTGCTCTACGATACACACGATCGAACAACGAAGGAGTGGTACTCAAGCGTCAACTTTAGGTTACAATATCTCCGGATGTAATTAACATTTTACAATGCAACAAACGGCACTGATTACGTATTTGGTTATATGTTCAGATGTGCTAACAAAACTAACGGGGTTCCATTTAAAAAAACGTACGTTTGTGTTAAAAAACATACTTCCGTGCATTTTTTTATGGTTTGTATTAACCAATTACACTAGCCCCTCTCCTCACGTTCGGTCTGTGGAATCGATTCGTCAGTATTTGATGTGGTTTACGAAATATATCCAGCGGTAATGTTAGGTGACTCACCCTGTATATATATATTCTCTAGTGGCATGCTTCAGTACTTTGGCGTGGCGATTTCAGTGTGTGCCAGGACTGCGGACTAGATGAGGATCTAAGATGTTACCGCCTGCAGGAAAAATTCGACGTCATTTCCGTTGCTGCATAATCGTGTATGTAATGAGTGTGTGTTGTGTGTGCGATGTGTTGGCTTTTGGACAAAGAAGAGAATCGCCGTAGGTACCAGTGTTGATGTCTATATAGACGTAAACGGAGATATCTGAAGATATCTGACGATATCTGAAGTGAAACAGCCATACAGTAAAATTGCCACTTATAAAGGTAGCATTGCATGTTGCTTGCCTCAGCGACAGTGTTGGCACGCAACAGAAATAGAAGCATATAGTGAGCTGCAAGATTTCACAGAGATAACGTTTAGGTGCTCATCAGCACGCTCTGTAATCGTCACTAATTACAGGTTCCCTCACTTCCGTACCGCGCAAATGTTTTGCATTGCGTGCAGAAGAAACAGTGGAGCCCTAGTTATTTATGAAACCCTTTTCGTTTAAGACCGCCACATACGCAAAGTACGAGTACAAGCACAAAAGAATGTAGGCAATGAAGCATATTGTATTCCGCTCATGACTTAGCTTAAATGATATACACTCCTGGAAATGGAAAAAAGAACACATTGACACCGGTGTGTCAGACCCACTATACTTGCTCCGGACACTGCGAGAGGGCTGTACAAGCAACGATCACACGCACGGCACAGCGGACACACCAGGAACCGCGGTGTTGGCCGTCGAATGGCGCTAGCTGCGCAGCATTTGTGCACCGCCGCCGTCAGTGTCAGCAAGTTTGCCGTGGCATACGGAGCCCCATCGCAGTCTTTAACACTGGTAGCATGCCGCGACAGCGTGGACGTGAACCGTATGTGCAGTTGACGGACTTTGAGCGAGGGCGTATAGTGGGCATGCGGGAGGCCGGGTGGACGTACCGCCGAATTGCTCAACACGTGGGGCGTGAGGTCTCCACAGTACATCGATGTTGTCGCCAGTGGTCGGCGGAAGGTGCACGTGCCCGTCGACCTGGGACCGGACCGCAGCGATGCACGGATGCACGCCAAGACCGTAGGATCCTACGCAGTGCCGTAGGGGACCGCACCGCCACTTCCCAGCAAATTAGGGACACTGTTGCTCCTGCGGTATCGACGAGGACCATTCGCAACCGTCTCTATGAAGCTGGGCTACGGTCCCGCACACCGTTAGGCCGTCTTCCGCTCACGCCCCAACATCGTGCAGCCCGCCTTCAGTGGTGTCGCGACAGACGTGAATGGAGGGACGAATGGAGACGTGTCGTCTTCAGCGATGAGAGTCGCTTCTGCCTTGGTGCCAATGATGGTCGTATGCGTGTTTGGCGCCGTGCAGGTGAGCGCCACAATCAGGACTGCATACGACCGAGGCACACAGGGCCAACACCCGGCATCATGGTGTGGGGAGCGATCTCCTACACTGGCCGTACACCACTGGTGATCGTCGAGGGGACACTGAATAGTGCACGGTACATCCAAACCGTCATCGAACCCATCGTTCTACCATTCCTAGACCGGCAAGGGAACTTGCTGTTCCAACAGGACAATGCACGTCCGCATGTATCCCGTGCCATCCAACGTGCTCTAGAAGGTGTAAGTCAACTACCCTGGCCAGCAAGATCTCCGGATCTGTCCCCCATTGAGCATGTTTGGGACTGGATGAAGCGTCGTGTCACGCGGTCTGCACGTCCAGCACGAACGCTGGTCCAACTGAGGCGCCAGGTGGAAATGGCATGGCAAGCCGTTCCACAGGACTACATCCAGCATCTCTACGATCGTCTCCATGGGAGAATAGCAGCCTGCATTGCTGCGAAAGGTGGATATACACTGTACTAGTGCCGACATTGTGCATGCTCTGTTGCCTGTGTCTATGTGCCTGTGGTTCTGTCAGTGTGATCATGTGATGTATCTGACCCCAGGAATGTGTCAATAAAGTTTCCCCTTCCTGGGACAATGAATTCACGGTGTTCTTATTTCAATTTCCAGGAGTGTATATGGTCACTCATATGATACGTATCAATATAATTTCACGAAGCACCTTCTTCAATTATTTTCTACTTGCCTGCAGTAGTTCAGATTTCCATTGCGTTGAAAGTGTAGGAGACAGCAGATTTGATTTCTTATTGTTCTAAGCGATCACGATCTCCTTGTTCGTTATGGAACAAACGTAATATGTGCACCACGAAACAGGACCGCAAGCTTATTCTTTGCAGAATAGAAATACAATCAGCAATTTGTTGTTGTTTGTCATTTTTTGGTCTCAAGCAAGTTACAGGAATTTCGTTAGAAACAAAACGTACATAGAGCTGTTTAAATGTAGAAGTGACATTGTTGTTGCCAGGATACAGTGATTTTGCAACATCGAAAAATGTTCTCTCCGATAAGTGTTTCATATGTCTTTCTGCTTTACTTCCTTTGTGTTCAACATCCATACGTGAATCCCTAACTGCATAATGTGACTACGACTTCCGATAATTAACGAGAATATTGTCGGTAACTGGACTTTTATATCAGTCTGACGTGACACGTTCAAGGAGACTTTTTTTCCTACAACAAAACTAGAATTCGTGGTCCTATGGTTCTACATGGCGGAGTTTAGTTGTGTATGGATAAAGTGCCAGACTACATATCCAGAGGTATCACGTTAAGTTCCCCGTCAGTCCTAGGATTTTTATCTGACATTTGTTACTTGTTTTGCCTCCAGAAGTGCTCGTTGATGTGAAAAATGTTGAGCTACAGCGTCATTCAGACTCCATGTTATATTGTAGGCCACCCTTCCTACAACTAGCTACGTAATTCGGGACGGAGGAAGGCGATGGCATACCGCCTCCTACAGAACTATGCCTAGTAGAGTACAGTGAGTTCATACTGCCCTTCGGATTGATAACTGCTTTAACTTTTTTGTGGGAAAGTAGTTACTTACCGATATGCTGACAAGAATCGAAAAGTTACGTGCTATGTTTCACTCAAACTAATACTTTTCCTACGTTTCCGTAACTCACGAACAATAACACGGAAGAACACAGCACTAATTCATATGTAATGCAAAGTGATCACATTATAAAGATCTCATGGAGCTGCTTCGTATAAACGAAACACGCTGCCTGCGAAACATACGCAATGCAGCGCAAGGTTCAGTGGTTGTTTCAGCTAAAGAGGATCGTAACTTTCGAGACTCTCTGCTTTCTCTGATCTTGGTTCATGTCTTGGTGAACATCTCCGAGTGAGTATTGCGTACTTCTCTTGTACACATTTACCGCTTATTGTCAATGAGAACCTGGGAGTCTCCTCCGCCGCCGCTTGTTCGGAGATCCAGGTGTAGCTGTACGTTCTATGACCACAGATGGTTTCTGAAGGTCGCTGCTACAAGCAAAAAACTTTGATGTTAACCTGTATCACTAAACGGTTAACGAGGGCACACGGACGCACGTTTCCTATCCGAAGGTTTCGAGGGGCAACAAATATTTTGTTTTTAATATTTCATGTAATTACTGAGTTACTTTAAAAATTTTAAATGCTATCATAATACGCTCATTGAGAGGTACAATCATAATTAAGGTATTAAAGTATCAGTAAATTTTAAATGCTTCAGTAAATTAAATGCTTCAGCAAATTTTAAATGCTATCATAATACGCTCATTAAGAGGTACAATCATAAGTAAGGTATTAAAGGTAGAAACAGTGGAATAACTTGTGCCAGCGTAGCTCACGGCTCCCATTTTCCCCAGACTACATTCATCCAGCGTTTGACAATGATAGCGGTTAGCAACAAACTTTATGCATAATGCCAAACATCTTCGAAAGTTTATCGCGCTGACAGCCCCCCCCCCCATCTCACCCCCCCCCGCCCCCCCCCCCATCCTACCACGCAATAAAACTTAAGCATCATGCATGACGTTTTAATTTATTACTTATTTACTACTAGCTCTATTTGCAATTCATTTTGCAGACAGTATGCACATGTACCACTAAACACCCCTCCAAAATTATGTCGCTGTAAAACACGTAGTTTAGGAAATTTGTACATGGGAGTCTGTTTATTTAAAGAACTGGGGGGTAGAATGCTTACTAGTGTTATCTGAGGGGGGGGGGGGCTGTTTTAACCCTCACAGTGCCAACGTGTATGGGGTACTTTATGCCAACTGTAAAAAAATTTAAAAAATTAACAACATACTTTTCAAAGAAGTACTGAGGTACTGTCGTGTAAATAGCGTCCAGAACTTGAAATTTACTTTTAGCGCACTTGCGTTTTCAGTAACACAGATTAGCAAAGGGAATGGGGGGGGGGGGAGTACTACTATGTGACCACCACAAAAATTTTAAAGATAAAAATTTCGGTAATTATTTTGACATTTACTCACAACATCCGAAAGTGATATTGATGTATACGTAGGGTCCTGAACCTGAAAATACTGAACATGACATTCAATGCGAAAAGTCACATTTACATCTGAGACTTAAATTTGTATGTTAAACTGAACAGAAAAATTTAAAATATTTATGGAATATGTTAGAAGATTTCATTAAAAAAATAAACAATTTTTACAAAAATTTAAAGTATAAAGTACTTTACTGAACTAAAATATTTTCCATAGGTGGGCACAAAGCACCCCCCTCCCCCCTCAAAGCCCTTCCCCGCTTTGGTATTGGGAAAATTAAAGAGGATAACATTGATGTAGACAAGTAATTGAAATTATTTGCAAGAAACATAAAGTTAGTTATTTTTTGGACATAACTTGTAGAAACAGATGTTCTGTATTCGGGAACTCAGTGAGATGGTGAAATGGTTAGACCATGGATTTGTACTAATGGGAACCTTTGTTAATACTCTAACGAATTCATGATTTCTGCGTAACCACTTGAGGTGAAAGCTGGGTGGTTGTTCCACGGCTGATTACTGTCCTCATACTTGCTCAGTCCCTGCTTGAGATCCATCTCTAATTTTCTCGATTTGGTAGAGATGTAAAATTCCTTTTGACTCTATTGCTTTTAGAACACGATTGGGATAGTCAAATTACTCTTCCTCTCTGGCGGTACTCGAAAGTGATGGGTCAGGTAGTTGCTGACGCTGGTTCGGTGTAGAGTCCATCAAACACGTGTTTATAGCCTCTGAGCATTATTTTGCTGAGATTTAGCAGTATCATCCACTAGTAACTGATACACTCATTTTTGGAAGGGTCTTACTCCAAATTTTAACAAAATGGTTTAAGAACAGCACGAGATTCTGTATACACAGATGCAGCTTTCTTCATGAAAAGGGCTTTATTCCGCACTTTATAAATTTCGTTTTGCGACTTCGTTACAGCGACGTCATTTTCAAAAGAGCTTTACTCCTGGAATAATGACCTTTCTATGGTAATCACCTTCACATACCACCTGCCTCGTGATTTCTAGGTGTTGTGTGATGTCCTTAGGTTAGTTAGGTTTAAGTAGTTCTAAGTTCTAGGGGACTGATGACCATAGGTGTGAAGTACCGTAGTGCTCAGAGCCATTTTTTTCACATGCCATTTACCGAATACGTAATGCATCATGTGTCACGTTCCGCTTTTCGTAGTTCAACTGTTGTTATTTCAGAACGGTGTTGTCAGATGTAAAATGACACCAAGTAGGGAGTAGGAACGTAGCGAAAGGAGTGAGTACCTTTTATTCTCAGACATTTGCAGTAGGATTTTGGAGCATATACTATACTCGTACATTATGAATCACCTTGAAAAAAATTACTTATTGATACATAACCAACACGGATTCAGAAAATATCGTACTTGTATTCCCATGAAGTAATGAGTGCTGTCTACAAGGGATCTCAGATTGATTCCATATTCCTAGATTTCCAGAAGGCTTTTGATACCGTTCCTCACAAGCGACTATTAATCAAATTGCGTGCATATGGAGTATCGTCTCTGTTGTGTGACTGGATTCGTGATTTCCTCTCAGAGTGGTCACAGTTCGTAGTGACAGACGGTAAATTATCTAAGGAACAGAAGTCATATCTGGCGTTCCGCATGGTAGTGTCATAGGCCCTCTGCTGTTCCTGATTTACATAAATGACCTAGGTGATAATCTGAGCAGCCCCCTTGGATGGTTTGCAGATGATACTGTAATTTACCGTATAGTAAAATCATCAGACGATCAATTCCAATTACAAAATGATCTAGAGAGAATATCTGTATGGTGCGAAAAGTGGCAATTGGCACTAACAAAGAAAAGTGCAAGGTCATCCACATGGGTTCTAAAAGCAATCCGATAAATTTTGGGTACACGATAAATTGCACAAATCTAAGGGCTGTCAATTCGACTAAATACTTAGGAATTACAATTACGAGCAACTTAAATTGGAAAGACCACATAGATAATATTGTGGGGAAGGCGAAACAAAGACTGCGCTTTGTTGGCAGACAAACCCACTAAAGAGACAGCCTACATTACACTTGTCCGTCCCCTGCTGGAATATTGCTGCACGGTGTGGGATGCTTACCAGGTAGGACTGACGGAGGACATGGAAAAAGTGCAAAGAAGGGCAGACCGTTTCGTGTTATCGCGCAATAGGGGTGAGAGTGTCACTGATATGGTACGTGAGTTGGGGTGGCAGTCACTGAAACAAAGGCGGTTTTCTTTGCGGCGAGATCTATTTACGAAATTTCAATCACCAACTTTCTCTTCCGAATGTGAAAATATTTTGTTGACACCCACCTACGTAGGGAGAAATGATCGTCATAATAAAATAAAAGAAATCAGAACTCGAACGGAAAGATTTAGGTGTTCCTTTTCCCCACACGCCATTCGAGAGTGGAAAGGTAGAGAAGTAGTATGAAAATGGTTCGATGAACCCTCTGCCAGGCACTTAATTGTGAATTGCAGAGTAGCCATGTAGATGTAGATGTAGACAAGTCTGTTGTTTTTAATTTTTAAAGAGCTTACTCTGGACGACTGACTATGAACAGGGACAGAATGCAAGACATACGACGTTTACTTGATTATATTACGCAAGAATATAGGTATTTCTGCGATGATTTGGTGAAATGGCCTGTGCTGCTGATAATGATGGTCAGTGAACTCATTTTGTATGTACTTTGATTAGAGTTACAATTCTGTGAAAAAGTATGAGTAAAAGAGAAACGACTAAAACAATATTAAAAACGTAACTTGATCATATGGATGTCGTTGAGTGACTGTAGGAGGATACAAGATGACTTTGACAGGATTTGTGATTGGTGTAAAGAATGGCAGCTAACTCTAAATATAGATAAATGTAAATTAATGCAGATGAATAGGAAAAAGAATCCCGTAATGTTTGAATACTCCATTAGTAGTGTAGCGCTTGACACAGTCACGTCGATTAAATATTTGGGCGCAACATTGCAGAGTGATATGAAGTGGGACAAGCATGTAATAGCAGTTGCGGGGAAGGCGGATAGTCGTCTTTGGTTCATTGGTAGAATTTTGGGAAGATGTGGTTCATCTGTAAAGGAGACCGCTTATAAAACACTAATACGACCTATTCATGAGTACTGCTCGAGCGTTTTGGGTTCCCTATCAGGTCGGATTGATGGAGGACATAGAAGCAATTCAGAGGCGGGCTGCTAGATTTGTTACTGGCAGGTTTGATCATCACGCGAGTGTTACGGAAATGCTTCAGGAACTCGGGTGGGAGTCTTTGGAGGAAAGGAGGCGTTCTTTTCGTGAATCGCTACTGAGGAAATTTAGAGAACCACCATTTGAGGCTGACTGCAGTACAATTTTACTGCCGCCAACTTATATTTCGCGGAAAGACCACAAAGATAAATAAGAGAGATTAGGGCTCATACAGAGGCATATAGGCAGTCATTTTTCCCTCGTTCTGTTTGGGAGTGGAACAGGGAGAGAAGATGCTAGATGTGGTACGAGGTACCCTCCGCCACGCACCGTATGGTGGATTGCGGAGTATGTATGTAGATGTAGAATTACTTCTTCGAGAAAAGAGTCTTATTCAATATTTCGGACTTTTTTTCAGAGAGATTGCGAAAATGATAAAATGTCCATTTCATTCTGTTCTTTAAGGGGCTCCGGAACGCCCTATACTTGCAATGTTAAAATAACGCTTATAAATTACATCTTTCCTCACAAAGTATTTGAGGTAGGAAGTTGAACTTTTTACAGATTATTTATTGGAATATGGGCTACAACTTAACACAAGGATTTTACAAAATTTTAGTTCAGTTATTAAAGATGATTTTTTTTTTCAATTGTAATGAAAATTCACAACATTTTTTTGCAATTTTTTATTTATATATTCAAAAATATACAGTTTTTTGGAAAAAGGCTGTCTTAAATTATGCAGAAGGTACTGTGTAACATTTACTGAAAGTTTGAAACAAATATGTTTGGAAGATCCTTAGAAAACATGTAATTAGTATGAGAAAATAAAAGTTTTGGGAATCGAGCGACAAAGATTGGATTAACTTTTTAGTGCATTCCAGGTCCATAGGATGGATTATCTCCATCCTCTGCAAACTCCTCCTCCAGCTTCCTCTTGTTCCTCCTCCTGTTTACTCTTGCTTGTATTTCTAGACTCTTTACAGCCCTGTCTGCAGCCCGAAGGCGTTCCTTGTCTAACGCAAGCATCGCTCGTACCATGTTAGAACCTACCTTCATTCCCATATTTCTAAATACCTTGCACCTTACAATGTTGCCATCATTGGAAGTCGCAACAGCAACTTTACTTTTACTCATTATTATACTTCAGCAAAACAGAGACTCAAGAAACAGAATTAATTACGAATATTTTCGAGATAACGACAGAGTAAATAAACATGAAACAATCGACAATCACACCAGCGATATATATTGAACCATCACAGGTTAGCCACAACACATACTTTATCTCACATCACTAAAATGTACCCGATGAACACGGACGTTAATAATAACACCATTAGACAGCAGTTTAACAGCGCCACAGTGGGTCACGCCCATGTAGAACACATTTCAAAAAAAATTTAAAAATAGTTGTAGTCTTCGGAATTGAATAAATTATATATCTATTAAAAGGTAATAGTCTGCAGATTCAGAAAACGCAAAAAAGTAAAAATTGAACTTTTCATGATTTTGAGCCTTTCCGGAGCCCCTTAAACACCAGAAAAGCCATTTACTCACTCACAGAATGTTTTTCTTCGTTCCTGAAAAAGTAAGATTTTCGGGGAAGGTAATTTCAAAAATCACTATATCAATCGTGGTCAGCGAGACAGAGACAGATGCCACGAGGGTTCTTGGCAGCTGAACGAGTTTCTGGCTTCGCAGGCGCCGCCCTGGCCACAGTGTCACGGCGACAGGCGTCGCTGCTGAGGTCCAGCGGCCACCGCAAGGCCGCGTAGACCCCCCGCGGAGATGCCGCAGCGAAAAGAACGCCGGCCCTGCTGCCTGTTAAAACCTCGCCACAGCCACGTCTCACCACTGTACAGCACCAGGCCCCCTCTCACACTGCGCTATAATTTTCTGTCTGTAGTCGGCAAATGTGGCCATTTTTCGCAACAAGCGTATTTTGTCGGTATCCTCGGATGCTTTTTTGGTGATTTTTCTGCTGTTTCACCAGCACGAGCCGCTGGCGTTGACAGAGGTTCATTCCCCATTGCCGGTGATGGACTAGAGTCGAGCCCACGGGCTGAGATTATACTTGTATGGTCTGAAAGCCTTTCCTTGGTCATTGCCGCCGTGGCTCTCTCCTTATCGCCTGTGACGGTTGTTCGCTGCAGCAATGGAATCGAGAATCCGTTTACCTTGAGGTTTTCTCCTCTCGTGTTAAGACTGTTGGCATGTTCTGTATTTGACTAGCTTTCCTGAGCAAACGTGCATGGTAGCTCAAATGGTTCAAATGACGCTAAGCACTATGGAACTTAACATCTGAGGTCATCAGTCCCTTAGACTTAGAACTATTTAAACCTAATTAACCTGGTAGCAGTTACTTCTCTAAAATATCTGGGAGTATGCGTGCGGAACGATTTGAAGTGGAATGATCATATAACATTAATTGTTGGTAAGGCGGCTGCCAGGTTGAGATTCATTGGAAGAGTCCTTAGAAAATGTAGTCCATCAACAAAGGACGTGGCTTACAAAACACTCGTTCGACCTATACTTGAGTATTGCTCATCGGTGTGGGATCCGTACCAGGTCGGGTTGACAGAGGAGATAGAGAAGATCCAAAGAAGAGCGGCGCGTTTCGTCACAGGGTTATTTGGTAAGCGTGATAGCGTTGCGGAGATGTTTAGCAAATTCAAGTGGCAGACTCTGCAAGAGAGGCGTCTGCATCGCGGTGTAGCTTGCTGTCCAGGTTTCGAGAGGGGCGTTTCTGGAAGAGGTCCCGAATATATTGCTTCCCCCTACTTATACCTCCCGAGAAGATCACGAATGTAAAATTAGAGAGATTCGAGCGCGCACGGAGGCTTTCCCGCAGTCGTTCTTTCCGCGAACCATACGCGACTGGAACAGGAAAGGGAGGTAATGACAGTGGCACGTAAAGTGCCCTCCGCCACACACCGTTGGGTGGCTTGCGGAGTATAAACGTAGATGTAGATGTAGAACGTAAGGAATCACACACACATCCACGTCCAAGACAGGATTCAAACCTGCGACCGTAGCAGCAGCCCGGTTCCGGACTGAAGCGCCTAGAACTGCTCGGCCACATCGGCCGACGGCATGGTAGCTCATCTCTACAGCGAGAAAATGCGTGTCTGCGAATTTTAGTATGTGATCGGTCTCTCAAGGCGTCTACTGTGCCATGACCGAGTCTTCCATCCGCCCCAACATGCAACAGCGTTCGTGTTCAACGATCCTGGTGTTCATTAATCGTACGGTCATTCTACAGTGTAGACATTTCCACCTGTACAAGGTATACGATATAATATCGACATAACGAATCCTCCATTTTGTCCTCCACCGATACGAGACGTTTTCTGATCTTCTTGGTCGATTTTATATGGCCTTTATGCCGTGTTCGCGCAATATACAGCCGATTCAAGATAAATGGATCTGGATCCCGTGCTGCAGCGAACGGCCACTGCAGGTAACATGTGGAGAGCCACGGTGGTAATGACCAAGAAAAGGTTCAAAAATGTTCAAATGTGTGTGAAATCTTATGGGACTTAACTGCTAAGGTCATCAGTCCCTAAGCTTACACACTACTTAACCTAAATTATCCTAAGGACAAACACACACACCCATGCCCGAGGGAGGACTCGAACCTCCGCCGGAACCAGCCGCACAGTCCATGAGTGCAGCGCCTAAGACCGCTCGGCTAAACGCGCGCGGCCAAGAAAACGTCCTCAGACGTTGGCGCGACTGGTATATACAGCGTCTAACGGGTATACGTACAGATATTTCTGTTTGTGACTGACGATAATATACTGAACAACATTCAAATATTTGCAGACTATTACTTATAGCTATTACAAGTCGTATGTTTTTAGGTTGGTTAGTAACTCCAAGTACATGTTGCAACAGCAAGGCATTAATGCTTATTTTCCCCTGGCAAGCGGGTCAGGTGTTGAAGTAGACACGTGGACGCAAGTCCATACTGACAGGCTAAAGTCCACTTAGCAGTGCCGTCATGGCTGTGCTGAAAACATCAGGTCGTAAAGTTTGTGACGTGTTTGTGGGTAGACTGTTCATCGCAGAGAAAAACAACCAACACACAGATGTGTGTTCAAATTAAGGTACAACATATAAAAATATCTGTAGTTATATCAGTTACAACCTGTAAAACTCCAGCCACGGGCTTCACTTCTGTCCACCACCAGCAATGGAGGGACAATCTTTGACAATGCCAGCCACTTGTGTTGTCGAATCGTTAGAAAAACCTAACAAGCATTGACTGAAGATCTAGAGACGTAAGGCAAGAAACAATACGTCAACAAGTGGCCATGAAAACATCAAGAATGTTGTAAATTCAAACACCTTTCTCTTGGTGCAATGCTAAGTTTATTTACTTCCCAGAATCGTTTCGCCTGTTCTACTAAAATCTGTTCATTAGATTTTTCTGAAATAATACAGTTTTGTTTCTACATGTGATACAGATTGCAAACAGCATACACAATAATTTTTGCATGAGTGGAATGTTAACTGCGTTACACGTTGTCTTGTCAAAGTCTGAGTTTGATCATAAGTCAGAGTAACTGAAGTCGAAGTGTGCCATCTGACCTGTGACCAGATGCCATGACGCGCAGATATTGGCAGGTTAGACGACGAACTATATATAATACTTCCTTCATATACATTATGCTTGTCATGCAGATAAGAAGAATTCCGTCTTTTACAACTAAATATTTAGTTTGTTTCTAACCATAGATGTTTCGCACTTTCATACTATGTATCACTATGATTTATAAGATAAATATATTTTTGTTAGGACATTTGTAGTTTTTACTGGCAGCATGTTGAAAAATCACTACCACACCATCGTAAATAGGAACATAAAATCCCTTCCAGAAAACACTACACATCTCCTGAAAAAATGTGTACAAGCAAATAATTTTTCTTATGTTTTAGACAAATGAAGATGGCTAGAGTGAACAGGCGAAACGTGTTTTGTTAAAAACGAAATAAACATTCAGTTGGAAAAGACGGAAGATTTCTTATATAAGTGATAGACATAACTAAATAACAACTTAGGAAGAATGGCTGCAAATAGTAACAATGGTACGAACTGTTCCCAATCTGAAGTATCACATGTAAAATTGAAAGACTATTATTCCAGAAAAACATGTCTAGCCGAATTGCAGATGGAACGCAAATGAATGTTATCTATATTGTATCAGGAAAAGTGCTGATAATGTAAGTCTGAATCTCAAACCAAAAAGACGCATTTTATAGTAGTTAAACGACAACCTGACTTTTTTACATATGAAAATCTACGTTTCAATTGCCCTCTAATACAAAGAGTAGGCTTTGGAAAGTGGATCTATTAAAGCATGGAGATAAAATGTGGCATAGAGAATGCCCGTGACGCTTTCATACAATTCAAGAAAACCCTCACAAGTACACCCATAGACCTAAAATGCTCGATTCTGGTCTTTAATTCCATACCGTTCTGAAGGGTGGATGCTAAACATGTCAATAGCGAAGAACATTGAGGTCTCTGAAACACGTAGCTAGCGTGGAACGCTTAAAGTATCTTACATCAACCTTTGCGATGAACAGACTACACGAACAGCATGAAATGTTCGAAGCATTTAAAGGAAGAAAAGCCGGGCTTACCTGGGACATAACCTTACGGAACGCTAAATACACTCCTGGAAATGGAAAAAAGAACACATTGACACCGGTGTGTCAGACCCACCATACTTTCTCCGGACACTGCGAGAGGGCTGTACAAGCAATGATCACACGCACGGCACAGCGGACACACCAGAAACCGCGGTGTTGGCCGTCGAATGGCGCTAGCTGTGCAGCATTTGTGCACCGCCGCCGTCAGTGTCAGCCAGTTTGCCGTGGCATACGGAGCTCCATCGCAGTCTTTAACACTGGTAGCGTGCCGCGACAGCGTGGACGTGAACCGTATGTGCAGTTGACGGACTTTGAGCGTGGGCGTATAGTGGGCATGCGGGAGGCCGGGTGGACGTACCGCCGAATTGCTCAACACGTGGGGCGTGAGGTCTCCACAGTACATCGATGTTGTCGCCAGTGGTCGGCGGAAGGTGCACGTGCCCGTCGACCTGGGACCGGACCGCAGCGACGCACGGATGCACGCCAAGACCGTAGGATCCTACACAGTGCCGTAGGGGACCGCACCGCCACTTCCCAGCAAATTAGGGACACTGTTGCTCCTGGGGAATCGGCGAGGACCATTCGCAACCGTCTCCATGAAGCTGGGCTACGGTCCCGCACACCGTTAGGCCGTCTTCCGCTCACGCCCCAACATCGTGCAGCCCGCCTCCAGTGGTGTCGCGACAGGCGTGAATGGAGGGACGAATGGAGACGTGTCGTCTTCAGCGATGAGAGTCGCTTCTGCCTTGGTGCCAATGATGGTCGTATGCGTGTTTGGGGCCGTGCAGGTGAGTGCCACAATCAGGACTGCATACGACCGAGGCACACAGGGCCAACACCCGGCATCATGGTGTGGGGAGCGATCTCCTACACTGGCCGTACACCACTGGTGATCGTCGAGGGGACACTGAATAGTGCACGGTACATCCAAACCGTCATCGAACCCATCGTTCTACCATTCCTAGACCGGCAAGGGAACTTGCTGTTCCAACAGGACAATGTACTTCCGCATGTATCCCGTGCCACCCAACGTGCTCTAGAAGGTGTAAGTCAACTACCCTGGCCAGCAAGATCTCCGGATCTGTCCCCCATTGAGCATGTTTGGGACTGGATGAAGCGTCGTCTCACGCGGTCTGCACGTCCAGCACGAACGCTGGTCCAACTGAGGCGCCAGGTGGAAATGGCATGGCAAGCTGTTCCACAGGACTACATCCAGTATCTCTACGATCGTCTCCATGGGAGAATAGCAGCCTGCATTGCTGCGAAAGGTGGATATACACTGTACTAGTGCCGACATTGTGCATGCTCTGTTGCCTGTGTCTATGTGCCTGTGGTTCTGTCAGTGTGATCATGTGATGTATCTGACCCCAGGAATGTGTCAATAAAGTTTCCCCTTCCTGGGACAATGAATTCACGGTGTTCTTATTTCAATTTCCAGGAGTGTATACACGGTGATTCAAACATCATGTACCACAGCACACAGTCTACATTGGTGATTCAATACTCTTGGCCCACAGGACAAAGTCGTATTCATGGAGGTGGCAGGAACGATCTTTCGAAGCAAAAGGGTCTTATGAACTTGGTCTCTAAATGCAAACCTTCAGAGCTACATGCACTTCTTCATGTTCGATTCTGTGAAACAAATCTCTTCCACTCCAAGTTCTTTGCATTTCATATTCTGATAAGTGTGGTATGGACCAAAAGAAGAAAAAAAAGTAGAGTAAACGTAGGCTCTACAGTGTATACCTTAAGAGCTATGATCACTTGTTCGTCCTCACTATTGTAACACACCTCACTTCTACTGGATAAGTGGCCATAGCTTTTAAGTTATGAATTTTATAGCCCACTTTTACAAGATAATTTTTTCTTTTCATTTTGGTCCAAATTCCCCCCCCCCCCCTCCCCCCACACTACCTCTCCAAAAATTTCGAAAGGAAAGCGCTTTTAATAGAAGAGGTTCATTCACAGTATCGAAGATGAATAAGCGCTCATAGCTTCTAAGGTATGCATTTTAGAGTCCACGTTTGCTACATTTTTTTTACTTCGAATGTTTGTTTGTGTCAAATGCCTGAATGCGACAGTGTACTATGGGCCAAGAGTAGTGAACCACCAGTGCAAACTTTGCCCTGCGGAACATGACTTTTGAATCACCCTCTATGCTTCTCCAATTGATAATAGAACGGAAGAGCAATAGCACATGAAAGAAAGGCAAAGCATAACATAAACCAGTGGACAGGGTTAGCAGGGACAGATCGAGTAGTATATACTGTGGTTCATAAAATGAAGATGCATTGTCAGAAGGGAGAAAAAGCAGGGCAGGCAGAAGAAGCAATTAAAAGGCTCTTGAATTTATAAAACGAATATTTTGTTCTAGATTCACTGAATTATGTGCCTCCTGTAAGTTTATGATACTCACAATGGAAGTGAACATCGCCATGCAAGGAAATCCTAACGGAAGTTTTGCAATTCTCACTTCCTCAACAGACGACGTTTCCTTTGAGATCCTGTCAGGACACCAACACTTTCTAATTTCCGTTAATATCGCTGAGAAAAATATTCCCCTGCTGACCACTTACTTGCAGAGTATGTGCGATGAGGTGTGTATTAATGGTGCATTAAACCGCTAGCACAACTCAAACGGCATGGCGGCGAGAGGTCTGCAACACCGTTTCTCAATGATTTATCGCTACCAACTGCTGCACTCTGTACTTAAACCTCAATAACAGCTGCCTGTATTTTCCAGCTAGCTTCCTGCGCACGCAAACCATCGCATTACATCCGTAGAAAAACTGACTGACGAGTTCATTTGCCCCATTGCGGGAAGTTTGCGAACTGTGAACAGTGGTGTATCTTCGGTACGCCTTCACGGTCAAGGAAATAGGGCGTCGTTACAGCTTCCTTGAGTACACATAAAGGCAGGAATACGAGATGTTTCACAGATGGTCATTCAAACTGTTGGGACCAGTAACGGATATCAGCCTGGTTGCAGGCTAAATGCGGAACGACCTGCAAGTCTTTGGCGCTAGAGCCTCTCTGTGCAGTCGGTGAGGTCATCGCAGATGACGTCAGACCTATTGCCGCCAAGCAGTCTCTGTCCTGACAGGAAAGAACTTGCAGCTATGCTGGGATAATTGACCTCGTCAGTTTCGACAACTTTTCTTCTCTGTTATCCTCATTCTACTTTCGAGATATGTAGCATAATAACGGAACGCATGTTTTGCCTTGAAGTTAGCTTACTCAGTTTCCTCCGTCCTTGTTCGAAATGTTCCACGCGGCTTAGTAATAACCTCTAGCAGCAAGGCTTTTTATTACGATCCTGACGTTGATGATGGGAACTGTTAAAGCGCAAGGAGGATAAACATTACTGATGTTGCAATAAAAACAAGGCGCCTCCCATGGTGAAGTGCTGACGTATATCCTTTTTTAGAAATTAGGAATGCATTCTACTTCAGTTTCGCATGAAGCTGGTATTTCTTCAGAGTAATACACTGCGAATAAATTATGCGATATGGCGCAATGGAGTTTTAATTAAAAGTTTATTATTTACGTCCGTCATTGCTTTATAAAAAACAAATTTCAGGGATTTCCTCATTCACAATAATGCGGCTTCTCCGCACCCAATTTTATGCAGGTATACCGGTACTATGAAACAATACCATTAGCAACAAAATTAAGCTCAAGTAGAACTAAGATTCATGCGATTTTGTCATATGATGACATGGTTGGAGACGGTGGCTGTTATTTGGAGAAAAATGTTGGTGTTGAGACAGCAACCAGCCACAAATTTATTTTAAGTTCCTTTATTCAAAAGACACCGTTACCGGTTTCGAATCACTACGATTCATCGTCAGACGGCTTTCATGGTTTCATTAGAATATGTGGTGCGTTTTTTTTTTTTTACTGATTAGTTATCCTAAAATATAAATAATACATCATTATAAGCACGTCACAAAGATGGTTGAGTTACAGATTTGCAGTGGGATGTGACTCGCGGGAAACGTCGGTTTGTAGTACTTGTTTTCATAATTTCCGTCCAGCAGACCACGTTTGTAGTTTTCTCCGCATTCACATCATTGCACACATAAACTTGCATAATTGAGCGCTTCGGATTTGTCATTGATTGCATTTCCATCATATTTCTATCGTTAAACACGTAAATTTGTATCACTGAGCACTTCAGCTTAGTCACAGAACAGACTTCTAACATGCACCGCATGTTGTGATAGATACATAGTGTTTACAAACATATGAGTGTCAAAGATGCTATGATATATCGTAATATTACAAAGATGCTACGTGTTTGGAAAAAGATCATATATTCACTTATGCAAATGAAACGCCTTTTACACCAGTACAGAGAAATATTGATCGTGTGAATATTAGAGCGAATACTGGTACACTAATTATGAAGATGTTCCTATTCATTTACATTTAGCATCATGAGAATTGTAGTAACAGATAAATTTGTTACTTCATCTGCATATAGGTGTAGCATTACAATGTACTTTGGAGGGCGGAAATTAATTTTTGGAAATTTTTCGGGAAAGGGGTGTTAGCCAGCTCAGTATGTTCATTAAGGATATGATCTGGGGTGCTGGTTTTGTGTGTGCGTATTTCTACTTCTTCCAGTATATTCATAGTGGTTCCCTTTTCTGCTAGATGTAAAATCTTTAAGTTGTTCTCAGTGTTTCTCACTGAGTGGTTTTCTTCAGCAATATGGGCTACATATGCAGATTTGTTCTAGTTGCCAAGCCTTAAAGCATCAATGTGTTCTTTGTATCTAACTTCAAAACTTCTGCCTGTCGGTCCAGTGTAGAATTTTGGGCATGTATCACATTTGAGCTTGTATATTCCTGATTTACTCTAGGGGCTCTTGGAGGTGTTTACATCATGGATTACTTTTTGTTGTAATTTATTATTTGTGGACATTTTTCATTTTAAATAAGGTTGCTATTTGGTATGATAGTGGGGAGAGCAAACTAAGATTAGTTTTTCACGCTCACAAGTATTAAGAATTTCTACTCACGTACTACGCCTTTTAAAATGACAAGAAAGTACACTTTCACTTACAATCACTAAAGCATGGAACGAATTCAGTAAAAATTATAATATTAAGTTTTTGGAGACATACTAACTAACCATAATAAAGTATGTGAAAAGTAGTTTACAAAAAGCATACGAAATGTATGTGTCACAGAAAGGAAAACCTCTGCGGTCGGTATAACATCATTGAAACACGTATCGATAGAAAGGAGAGGGGGGGGGTTGTATACAGGGTGTTCAGAAATTTCAGTTACACATTTCCAGGACTTGTAGAGGGGAGTGAATACAAAATATTTTGTATAGGAACCCGTACCCGGAAAAGTACCATTTCCGTGCTACCGTCGTTTGGAAACATGTTTGATAGGTAGGTCTGAAACAGGGTAGTCATGATGGAGGGGGGGGGGGTGCTTACGTCGGATTGGCTGACGTCATTTGACGTCTGTCCTACCTCTGTGACCTGGTTCGGACCTCGTTCACGTGCCTGTGAGTATTAGAGCATCACTGTTAAGTACACGTTTGCAGAATACACCGACATGATCCTACTGTATGTTGTGTTTCTGATATGTTGTGGACAACCAACAACTACTCCATACCACCTTCAACACTTCATACCACCGCTAACACTCACAGTTACATGAATGAGGTTCGAACCAGGTAGGACGGATGTCAAATGACATCAGCCAATCCGACGTAAGCAACCCCCATCTTGACGACCCTCTTTGTTGTAAAACTGCCTATCAAACACGTTTTCAAAAGGTTGTAACACGGAAAAGGTACGTTTCCGAACATGGGTTCCTATTCAAAATATTATGTACTCTCTTATCTCTCAAAGTGCTAGAAGTTTGTAAAGGGAATTTCTGAACACCCTGTATACTTGCTCAAGTCGGAATTTTCAGAAAATAAGTTTACGCGATCAGATGCCGAGGGTCAGACCGTTGGTAAAGAGTGCAGAGCAGGACTTTATGACTCACCTTGCGAGCCATGTGGGTTACAAGGTCAGCCTCGATCCGTGTCGAGTGGCTCGAGACTAATGCCGGCGCTCCGACACTTTTCGACCACACCTCGCACATTTATTTCAATGCGTCTCTCTTTCTCTTTAACATTCTCACTTTCACCGTTCTCATTCCTGAAGTGTATGTGCGCATACTGCATAGCACTCTGGCAGTGGTCTGTTATTGTTCAACTGATTTACTACTGCGCCCCTGTATTAACTGCGACGTATTCACTAACTCCACCTGTCGCATGAAAGGTAACAGAGGGCGCCAGATAGTGTGACGCTGCTTGACCTTTAGGCGGTTTCGGAAAGAAGTTACTGACCATTGCATCAAGCTCCATTATCGTCCTTCCTCTGCATATAGAAAACATCCGCTACTCAAACACCGAAGTCCAAAACTACTCATTAGTCACCAGCATGACACAGACGAAAACTTGATAACCTACTTTGTCGGAAGGGTGCTGTCTCATTTAAAATGCCCCACAAGAGTCGGCTTCAAATAGAATAATGTGTAATTCTAAAGATTGCATTCTTGCGTTAATATAATTTGTTTCTGAAGTATAGAAATTTAAGCCATAAGCGTTCATTAAACTGATTAAATCTCAATTAATGTTCTGAATTACCTATCTCGGTTGTCACAACAACGTTCTTCAAATCATATTAAGTTTAATTTTGATGTTGCTTATAGTTCAACATACAATACGTTGTTAATATACCACCATGTCAATAATATAATCTGGTAATGGATACTGTGTCACCCGAAACCAGCAGCTGCGAGCAATAATTGTTATTCTGTCAATTAAAAAAAAAAAAAAAAACTTACAAGGGAATCAAAACAGTGTAGGCGTCCTGATCATGCAACGATGTCGTGTTTTACACAGAAAATTGATAACCAGATATAAAATCTCGTTCTTTTTGACCTCTTTAAACAAAACTACCTACAACTACAGTTCATTTGCATTCCTCGTGGTATCCTCTCTTGGTTTCTTCACCATTGCACGTAACGTCTTTTAGCCAATTAGCAGTTTACAGTTAGTCTAATTTGATCTGTCGTTAACAACACGTTGCAGGTTAAGAAAATTTTATTCCCAACATTTTACCACTAAACGGGCTAAACGAAGTTCGTGGCGCCCTCCACCGGTAACGCTGGAATTCAGTATGCTGTTGGCCCACACACAGCCTTGATGACAGCTTCAACTCTCGCAGGCACACGTTCAATCAGGTGCTGGAAGGTGCCAGCCGCTCGACCATGAAATCCAAGTTTTCTCACCTCCTGCCAAACTGTCATAGTACTTGCAGTGGATCCTCATGCAGTTTGGAATTCCTGTGTGATGGTGTGGATAGGTGTGTGCCTATTATACATTACGATCCTCCTCAACTATCGGCGGTCTCTGTCAGTTAACAGACGAAGTTGACCTGTACGCTTTTGTGCTGTACGTGTCCCTTCACATTTCCACTTCACTATCACATCGGAAACAGTGGACCTACGGATGTTTAGAAGTGTGGAAATCTCGCGTACAAACCTATGACACAAATGACATCCAATCACCTGACCACATTCGATGAACGTGAGTTCCACGGAGCGCCCTTTTCTGCTCTCTCACGATATCTAATGACTACTGAGGTCGCTGATATGCAGTACCTGCCAGCAGGTGGCAGCACAATGCACCTAATATGAAAAACGTATGTTTTTGATGTTGCCTGGATACTTTTGGTCACATAGTGTACATGTTTTATTTCTTCTCTTCAATGGGGTAAAATATATATTCCTGTCACGAAAAGGTTTAATGTTAGGTTATGAATTTCGTAAGTCGAACGCGGGAAATATGTGCAAAATAGTGGAAAAGATGAACAGTGTAAATTTACCACATAATCAAAGAAAAGCGTTTTTTAAATTTTTTGCACCAGCAAACTTTCTTTGTTTTCGTACATGGTTGCCGGTGCTAAAACGTTAAAAACGCATCTCCTGGATTATGTCGTAAGTTTACACTGCTCATCTTTTCCATTATTTTGCACGTATTTTCCACGTTCCACATAAGAAATTCATAACCTAACATTAAACCTTTTCGTGACAGCAATATGCATTTCACCTCATTCAAGAGAAGAAATAAAACATGTATTAAGACAAATTACACCTGATGATGGGCCCACAGGGTCCGAAATGCATCGTGTATTTAATAAAACACGAAAAGTTGTGATTGAAGACGTTTTTTAATTCATACCTCCAGCTTAGTGGCCGGCCGCTGTGATCGAGCGGTTCTAGGTGCTTCAGTCCGGAACCGCGCTGCTGCTCGGTCGCAGGCTCGAATCCTGCCTCGGGCATGGATGTGTGTGATGTCGTTAGGTTAGTTAGGTTTAAGGAGTTCTAAGTTCTAGGGGACTGATGACCACAGATGTTAAGTCCCATAGTGCTCAGAGGCATTTTTGAATTGGGCGGTACGACTCAGATTTAACTCAGTGTGAGTAAAATTCCTCATTCACAGTGCGTCCTCGTTCGGTCAGTTTACAATAAAATGCAGCTCTTGGTTTCAACAAAATCTTCTGTTCTGTTCAAGCAGATCAATTTCGAACAACGTTCTGGAGCTTACACTGCCATCATTATCAGAAGTAACACTACTGGCAGTCGTCAGCTCCAGAAGGTGATTTGGAACGAAGCGACTTAAGTACAAAGATGATTTTGTGCAGGTATGACTCCCTGAAAGACTTCGAGGATTCATTTCTTGGTCGCCCATTTTGTCCTTTTCTCGGCTTCTAGTCACTACTTGTAATGAATGCCTTTTCATTTCTTCCGCTCTCTATAATTTTACTTTTTGATATATATCTGTCAACAATGGTCGAATATGAGCAAGAGGAACACTAACTAAATCCTCATATTAATTCCGCCCAAGTCATTGAATTTTTGTCAGAGAGTATCAAAGTATTTTTTTTTTTCGTTTATTGCGGGAGCTGTCGAATGTTTAAAACACTTGATTCATATTCGCAGAGAAATTCAACTCACTATTCAGATTTGTCGATATCGGTTTGCACTGTTCGGTGGAGAACGCGAGAAGGTTACTCCAACAAGATCAAGGACGACTCCTTCTTTCGGCTTTATCCAAATGAGCATCTCCCTGTGAACTTACGGCGGTACTGTATTGCGCAGTGTTCTAGGCACGCTGAATGCTAAGAGGTGTTACGCAAAGAGTGACTGACGCTTGTCGTGGCCGCAGGACACAGCGGCACGTGTTATAAAAATATCACCAGCACGTGCCGTGGCTCCTGAGTAGCGAGATGGGATTTTCTGCCAACAGCGTGCCGAGATTTTGCAAGCGGGCTAGACGCTGCAGTGGTAGCGTCATTCCAGCAATAAAATCGGACGCGCTCCATATTAAATTACCCTCTTATTCTACCTTGCAAAGCGCTGTATTTTTTAATAAACAAATAGTGTGGAACAGCGTCTGGCATTAACCAGAATGTCAAAATCCACATAGGACAAATACAACTATCGCGAGAACCGGTATTATCAAGGTATTTCGTATCCTATACTACTTTCTTGCATGGAAAGTCACAGATTATACTTTGTCGCGGCCTTTTCTGAAGCAGTTTGCAGTTACATGTACTTTATTACGTTTAGAAAAAGTTCCCGGAAAGATACAGTTCCGGTCGTACGGCTGTCTGTCCCGTTAGTTTGTTACGAGAAACACCTGCTAGTTCTTGGTTGCCTCATTGTTGCGTCAAACTACTGACGTGGTTTTGTTTACAGGAACGTTACAGAACAGTGTTACCAATGGCGGAGTGTTTTTCAACTGTTTGTCGTGTTTCTTTTTTTTTGCATAATAAAGATAATTGTGTTGACATGAGTATTCTAGAAGAGGAAAGCCTATTTTAGCTCTGGGTGTAGCGATTTACACGAGTCCGCTGTGCGACGAGAAATAACTTCTTGCGAAGATGATGAAAATACCAACCGAATTGGCATTCAAAAAAAAAACCGTACGTTTCGAAATATTCGGATGTCTGAAGGCGAGACGTAGAAAACAGCAGGTGGAAAAGTTATTACTAGACGTGACACTATGAATGAGTTCCAGTCTTCCGGTAAACTAGATTCAGTTAATGAACAAAGTAAAAAAGTGAGCACAAGGTGTTTAGCCTATGTGACCAAAGAACTGCTTAAGGGAATATCTTTTGTCACAAAGAATGTTTATGGAGGCTTGCTTTTCTCAGCTACATGTAATGATAGCCGTACCGTAGGTGCAACCACAACGGAGCGGTATCTGTTGAGAAGCCATACAAACGTGTGGTTCCTGAAGAAGGGCAGCAGCCTTTCCAGTAGTTGCAGGGCAACAGTCTGGTTCAAATGGCTCTGAGCGCTATGGGACTTAACAGCTGTGGTCATCAGTCCCCTAGAACTTAGAACTACTTAAATCTAACTAACCTAAGGACATCACACACATCCATGCCCGAGGCAGGATTCGAACCTGCGACCGTAGCAGTCGCACCGTTCCGGACTGCGCGCCTAGAACCGCGAGACCACCGCGGCCGGCGGCAACAGTCTGGATGACTGAGTGATCTGGCCTTGTTACATCAATCAAAACGAACTTGCTGTGCTGGTACTGCGAACAACTGAAAGCAAGGGGAACAACAGCCGTAAATTTTTCCGAGGTCATGCAGCTCTTCTGTATGGTTAAATGATGATACCGTCCTCTAGGGCAAAATATTCCGGAGATAGAATAGTCCCCCATTCGAATCTCCGGGTGGGGACTAGTCAGGATGTCGTTATCAAGAGAAACAAAACTGGCGTTCTGTGGATCGGAGTGTAGAATGTCAGATACCGAAATCGGACAGGTAGGTTAGGAAATTAAAAAAAAAAAAGAAATAGATAGGTTAAAGTTAGATATAGAGGGAATTATTGAAGTTCCGTGGAACAGAACTTCTGGTCGGGTGAATACAGGGTTATAAATACAAAATCAAATAGGGGTAATGCAGGAGTAGGTTTAATACAGAATAAAAAAAAACTGGAACGCGGATAAGCTATTATGAACAGCATATTGAACGCATTATTGTAGCCAAGATAGACACGAATCCCGCACCCACCACAGTAGTACAAGTTTAATACCAGCTAGCACCGCAGTTGAGGAGGAGACTGAGGAAATGTATGATGAGATAAAAGAATTTATTCAGATAATGAAGGCAGACGAAAATTTTGATAGTCATGAGGGACTGGAACTCGGTAGTAGGAAAAGGTAGAGAAGGAATAGTAGTAGGTGAATATGGAAAGGGGCTATGGAATGAAAGAGGAAGCCGCTTGGTAGAATTTTGCACAAAACGCAATTCAATCATAGCTAACACTTGGCTTAAGAACCATGAAAGAAGGTTGCGTAAGTGGAAGAGACCTGCAGATGCCGGAAGGTTTCAGATTGACTATATAATGGTAAGACAGAGATTTCGAAACCAGGTTTTAAATTGTAAGACATTTCCAGGGGCAAATGTCGACTCAGACCACAATTTATTGGTTATGAACTGCAGATTAGAACTGAAGAAACTGCATAAAGGCAGGATTTTAAGGAGATGGGCCCTGGATAAGCTTAACCCTTTCAGACCCGAAATTTTTCTGGAGGAAGAAAAATTTTTCTTTATGTGGTAGTGCTCTTAGGTGATTATTTAATGATTTTAGGAGCAAGATTTATACAAAAATATGTACCCATTTCCAAAACGTACTTTGTTCACTTGGCTTCACTTTAAGGACTAAAATAACTAATTATGAAATATTCTCCATTGTAAAAAATAGTAAAATGATCATTCAATAATTTCCATGAAAAATAACAACAATATTAAATTATAAACTGGAATATATCGAACCGTGTATTCTGGTGGTCACGAGTTGCTGCTCACTACTACATTGACTTGCTGATATTTTTATAGCGATGCTCAACAGTTGGCAGCACTTGCGCGTGATGATAAGTTTGAACATTTACAAGTGTATAGCTCAGGTTCGCCTAGGGAAGAAATACTTTTGTTGCAGCTAACAGACTGTAAAAGTTAATGTACACAATTGTATCCAAAGTGTTTGAAAGGGTTAAAGAACCAAAGGTTTTAGAGAGTTTCAGAGGGAGCATTAGGGAACGATTGACAAGAACATTGGAAAGGAATACAGTAGAGAAGAATGGGTAGCTTTAAGAGATGAAAATAGTGAAGGCAGTCAAGAGTCAAGTAGGTAAAAAGACGAGGACTAGTAGAAATCCTTGGGTAACAAAAGAGATACTGAATTTAATTGATGAAAGGAGAAAATTTAAAAATGCAATAGATGAAGAAGGTGAAAGGCAATACAAACGTCTAAAAAATTAGATCGACAGGAAAAGCAAAATGGTTAAACAGGAATGGTTAGAGGACAAATGTAAGGATGTAGAAGCATATATCGCTAGGGTTAACATAGATGCTGCCTACAGGAAAATTAAAGAGACTTTTGGAGAAAATAGAACCACCTGTATGAACATCAAGAGCTCAGATGGAAAACTAGTTCTAAGCAAAGAAGGGAAAACGGAAAGGTGGAAGGAGTATATAGTGGATCTACACAAGGGAAGTGTACTTCAGTGCAATATTTTGGAAACAGAAGAGGACGTAGATAAAGATGAGATGAGAGATTTGATACTGCGTCTAGAATTTGACAGAGCACTGAAAGACGTAACTCGAAACAAGGTCCCGGAAGTAGACAACGTTCCATTAGAGCTGTTGATAGCCTTGGGGGAGCCAACCATGACAAAACTCTACCATCTGCTGAGCAAGATGTATGAGACAGGCGAAATACCTTCAGACTGCATGAAGAATATAATAATTCCAATTCCAAAGAAAGCAGGTGCTGACGGGTGCGAAAATTACCGAACTATCGGTTTAATAAGTCACGGTTGCAAAATAATAACACGAGTCCTTTATAGAAGAATGGAAAACTGGTAGAAGCCGACCTCGTGGAAGATCAGTTTGGATTCCGGAGAGATGTAGGAACACGTGAAGCAATAAAGACCGTACGATGTCTCATAGAATATAGGTTAAGGAAAGGCAAAATTACGTTTATAGCATTTGTAGATTTAGAGTAAGCTTTTGACAATGTTGACTGCAATACTCACTTTCAAATTCTAAAGGTGGCAGGGGTAAAATACAGGGCACGTAAGGCCATTTACAATTTTTACAGAAGCCAGATGGTAGTTATAGGAGTCGAGGGGCACGAGAGGAAAGCAGTAGTTGAGAAGGGAGTGAGACACGGTTGTAGCCTCTCCCCGATGTTGTTCAGTCTGTACTCTGAGCAAGCAATAGGCTTTAAAGTCCAAGAAGAAGAAATAAACACTTTGGGGTTTGGCGATGATATTGTAATTCTGTCAGACACAGGAAAGGACTTGGAAGAGCAGCTGAACGGAATGGACATCGTCTTGGACAGAGGATGTAAGATGAACAGCAACAAAAGAAAAACGAGGATAATGGAATGTAGTCGAATTAAATCATGTGATGCTGAGGAAATTAGTTTAGGGAATGGGGCACTTAAATTATTAGATGAATTTTGCTATTTGGGAAGCAGAATAACTGATGATGGCCGAAGTAGGGAGTATATAAAATGTAGATTGGTAACGGCAAGAAAAAACATTTTTGAAGAAGAAAAGTTTGTTAACATCGAGTATAGATTTAAACGTCAGGAAGTCCTTGTAAAGTATTTGTATGGAGTGTAGCCATGTGTGGAAGTGAAACATGGACGATAATCTGTTTAGACAAGAATAGAATAGAAGTTTTTGAAACGTGGTGTAACAGAAGACTGCTGAAGGTTACGTGGGTAGATAACGTAACAAATGATGAGGTACTGAATGGAATTGTGGAGAAGAGGAATTTATGGTACAACCTGACTAGAAGAAGGGATCGGTTGGTAGAACACATTCTGAGGCATCAAGGGATCACAAACTTAGTACTGGAGGGAAACGTGGGGGGTAAAAATCGTAGAGGGAGACCAATAGATGAATACAGTAAGCAGAGTCAGAGGGATGTAGGTTGCAGTAGTTACTCGAAGAGACTTGCACAGGATAGATTACCATGGAGAGCTGCTTCAAACCAGTCTTTTGATGGAGGACCACAACAACAT
Organism: Schistocerca cancellata; assembly: GCF_023864275.1. Taxonomy (NCBI): domain Eukaryota; kingdom Metazoa; phylum Arthropoda; class Insecta; order Orthoptera; family Acrididae; genus Schistocerca; species Schistocerca cancellata. The sequence goes on from NC_064631.1 coordinate 161,306,328, forward strand.
GTCGAGGTGAAATGACCGATCAACCGAAAATTGTCATGAGGTCGTGTGCCCGTTTCCGCTGGCTTTGCTTCAGTTTATTGGTTTTAGTGTATTTTTTGCACGATTTGAAAGAAGTTTGGTTGCAATTATTAATGCAGTTTTTCAGGTTTGTGATTAAATTTGAAAATGACGACTCAGTGCGACGATATTAATTGTGGAACCTTTGAAAATTTTTATTGTTTTAGTGAGTGTAGCTTCACGACCGTTTGTGTTGTCAAATAAACGTTTTAAATTTAATTCAGTCACACTCCTTGATGACACTTATGTCGAAATATAAAATCATGACGAAAAGTCAATCTTGGAAACCGTGTTAGAACATTCGTTCCAAAATAGGTATCGAAAATAAAAATCTGTGTGGTCTTCAGTCCAGAGACTGCTTTGATGCCGCTCTCCATGCTGTGAAAGCTTCTTCATCTCCCAGTACCTACTGCTACCTACATCCTTCTGAATCTGTTTAGTGTATTCTTCTCTTGGTCTCCCTCTACGATTTTTGCCCTCCACTCTGCCCTCCACTACTAAATTGGTAATCCCTTGATGCTTCAGAATAAGCCCTAGCAACCGAACCCTTCTTCTAGTCAAGTTGTGCCACAAATTCCTCTTCTGCGCAATTCTATTCATCACTTCCTCATTAGTTATGTGATGTACCGATCTAATCTTCAGCATTCTTCTGTAGCACCACATTTCGAAAGCTTCTATTCTCTTCTTGTCCAAACTATTTATCGTGCACGTTTCACTTCCATACATGGCTACACTCCATACAAATACTTTCAGTAACGACTTCCTGACACTTAAATCTATACTCGATGTTAACAAATTTCTCTTCTTCAGAAACTCTTTCCTTGCCGTTGCTAGTCTACATTTTATATCCACTCTACTTCGATGGACTTTCAAAAGCTGCTTGAGCTAACTGAGGTAATTGAACCGTTCAATCTCAAAAATTATTTTCTTTGATGAAAAGTATACTGGATATGATGCAGAAAGAGAACAATATAATAAGATAGCAACCGTTCAATCTCAAAATTATTTCCTTGGGTAACAATTATACTGGATATTGATGCAGAAAGAGAACAATATAACAAGCAGGCAATAATTCCATGTCAGGCACCAGGGCTTAAAGCTTAAAGAGGAAAAGCATCTACAAACCGTACTCGTACTTCGAGCCTATTCGTGAAACCCCAGATGTGTAGAAGTTAGCCCAGTCGTTTCCCATAATGAAAGACTAAATGATGAAACGTTTCCATCCTAGGATTTCGACTGGTATCGCCATTTGGTAGTCCTTAATTATGATTTGCGTCCCATATCTCAATTGCCTCTGTTAATCCCGGCATTGTTTTGTAGACATGCTGGTGTCGAAACATTTCACGTTCGTGAAATAAGAACAAGTACTTGCGCTGTAACGAGCCTGCCGTGGGCAGGGTCCTACACTGTAACGAGGAGAGCTATCGGCCCCGCGTTAATAGAGAGGAACAGCCTAATAAACGGCCGCGCCGTCGAACCGCGGCCCGGCGATGCCCACGTCCCGGCGTACAAAACGAGCGCGTCCCGTCCCGGACGTATCCCCATTCCTTCACGTCCGCGGCGCACGAGATACAGAGGTGTGAAGGCCCACAATGGCCGCATTTGTCAGCGCCGCTATCGGCCGGCCCGGGCTGGACCATCAGCACATTATCTCATAAACTGCGCCTGCGCTCCTCGCCCACAGACGGTACGGACCGGCCGCAGCAGGCTGGGCCGGGAAGTCGCTGACTGATGGCGGCGATTACTGGCCCGGCTCGTCCGCACCCAGCCGGAGAGCTGGCGAGCGGGCGGATCCTCTCGCCTGTGCACCCGGCCTTCTCTCTCTCTCTCAGAGGTTTACGTCCGTAATGGGTGATCTACATGTCACCCCTGCCAACAAGAAGCTTGAAGAGACACACCAAAGTTCACTGTCTGGTCGAATCACTATGACCACCTGGCAGTATCCAGACTACCAACTGTTTGGAGCACACCAAAAACTAGACGATCAGCAGGGCTACAGTCGTCCAGAAGCTAAGTCCCTATCGCGTCCAAAGATTGCTACACTTGTCACAGAGTGATGTACTTCTGGCAAGTGAGAGACTGTTTATTTACTCTTAGGACAGTGTATCTTTGACATGTTGTATTGTATGTTCTGTGACTATGAAATAAAGTGGTTAGACTGCTAATCGCTGCTCCACTGTGATTCACGACGTAAGAATTTGGTGCCGAAACCCGGGAGCCAGGTCTTGTCGATATCTACGCCAACCAGCCTTCTGAACTTACTTAAATTCAGCTCATACTGGAGGCTCATTCGTATCACAGCATGGACTCTCCGCTTCCTACACAACGTTCGTCAGAAGAATAAATCTTCAGGAGAACTTACGGCCACCGAATTATCAGCTGCCAAAATGTATTGCATTCGAGTGGGCCAGAGAGATTCCTTCCCCAGTGAATTAAATGCACTTCAGAATAACTTACCACTGCCAAGAGAGTCAAAAATCGCACTATACAATCCTTTCGTAGAAGACGGATTGATACGTCTAGGAGGTCGACTGCAGTGCACTAGCCTAAATAGGGAACAAAAACATCCTGTACTCCTTGACGGTTCCCACCACTTCGCACAATTGGTTATTCGAGAGACACATCCGCCTCCATCACTTTGGTGTTCGTTCTGTACTATCCGAACTGCGAACCGAAGTTTGGACCCTCAGAGCTCGTCAGGCCATCAAAAGAATCCTACACTCACGCCTCGCGTGCAAGATCTTGAAGAATCCACGAGGCCAACAGATCGAAGCACCCCTGCCACCTGAACGAGTTTCGCCTGCGAAACCATTTGCTGTAACCGGAATAGACTTTGCTGGCCCATTACTCATCAAAGTGGGGCAGGAAACGCACAAGTCATATATCATTCTTTTCACATGTGCTACCACACCTCGAACTCTGTGCAGACTTGTCAACGGACAAGTTTCTTATGGCAGTTCAGCGATTCGCCGGAAGACGCGGACTACCGCACACGATATATACAGACAACGCGAAAACATTCCACGCCACGAATATGAAACTAGCTCAACCTTGGAAGGCATTAACCACCACAAAAACTTATCAGTTCCTCGCCCACCAAGATATTACTTGGAAATTCATTGTCTGCCGGACGGCTTGATGGGAAGGATGGTGGGAAAGAATGGTGGGCACTATAAAGCGTTGTCAACGGAAGGTATTGACACTCGCAAAGATCACTGAGGAACAACTGAACACCATCTTGATCGGTATTGAAGCCGAGGTGAACTACAGGCCCATCACACCATGAGATGATTGTGAACTCACACCTTCCCATTTTCTGACGAGAGAAAAACTTACGATTATTCCGGCGGGACCAAAGCCTTCAGCGAACACGAATTTAACAAAGGAATTCCGACTGAGACAGCAACTCTGTGACAGTTTTTAGAACCGTTGGATTAAAGAATACCTATTGGAGCTCCGGAACTACCATGAAGTTAAACGCCCATCGGGACGAGTCATCCCCTTTCGCCCTGGCGACATCGTGCTGATCCAATAGGACCTTCGTCCACGACATATGCGGAAGAAGTCCGGGATAGAAAAGGTACTACCAGGAACAGACGGCAGGGTAAGGACGATAATACTCCGGACACCAAGAGGTCACATCATTAGTCGTCCTGTGCAGCTGGCCGTACCTTTGGAGGTCGACCAGGGTGGGGAGGATGTCACAGAGTGATGTACTTCTGGCAAGTGAGAGACTGTTTGTTTACTCTTAGGACAGTGTATCTTTGACATGTTGTATAGTATGTTCTGTGACTATGAAATAAAGTGGTTAGACTGCTAATCGCTGCTCTACTGTGATTCACGACAACAGTGAAGGTGTAAAAGTCATATGGCGCTACATCTGGGACATCCCACAGAGTATCTTCAGCTGCCTGTTGAAAAGAGTGTTCTTCCTCCACGTTCATTGGCCCCTTTCCTTGCATATATGTGAGAGTTGTGTCGTATGTATGTACGAGGGCTATTCGTATAGCAAGGTCGGATGGGTCGCGAAATAGAAACGACAGTGAAAGTGCTATGAAGGTTTGCACAGGTGTGTAGGGCATTGTTTCTATTGTGCCTGTCGATCGCGTCACGTCACGTCACTCTTTCAGATCTGAGCACGAAGTGACCACATCCCACATAAACACTCCTAGAACAAACGTGTCTCTAGCCAAATATGGGCGCCCACTGAGGTTTCGCCTGATTTTATGCAACCCCACGTAACGTACCTGTCATGCATTTCCTTCGTCATGACAATTTGCGGCCGCACATTTCAGGGGCAACGAGGACGCTCGTTTTCGACGAGATGTGTTTGCTCACCCGCCATACAGCCCGAACTTGACACCCCTTCTAATACTCATCCTCACTCACATGAACCGCTGGCTATGAAGCGAACGTTTTGGCACAGACAACGAACTGGAGACAGCGTAGGGAATTGGCGGAAACAACAGGCGGCTGCCTTCTGTGTCGAGAGTGTTTTGGGAAGTTGGCACAACCCAACGACAGGCGTCGGAGTCGGAGCGGCCACTATGTAGGGAAGTAGCTGGAAGATGTAGCAAACTGTTGCAAATAAAATATTTTTGATTTTCACTGTGGTTTCCATTTCGCGACCGATTGGGCCTTACTTTCTGATTAGGCTTCGTATTTATGAATTTAAGGTAGGTGTAATGGATGCGTGCGTAGTGTAGAATTATGTTCGTATTGGACGATGCTGTAATGAGAAGGAATGGACTGCAACCCATCTCTAATACGAGCTAGCGGGCCGACGGCTTAACGTCCTCAACCGACACACGGACCGTCATCTACGGCGTCACGTGATCTCACTTCATAACACACTACCGCAGTACGGGCCCGAGAGGTTCGGAACTTAATTCAGGATATTGGGGCTAAGACTCCTGATCAGGATCTGTACGCGATATCCTCACCTCTCCTGACCTTGCGTGCCAATTAGCGGCAGTGAAAGTTTCAGCAATCACTAGGACTCCAACCGGCTTACCTCCGAGCCGGCTTCCGTTAGCGACTTTGGATACGGAGGCGCGAGGGGCATCAGTATTCCAACAGGAATGCACATACAGATTTTCAGTATTATTGTTGTTGTTGTGGTCTTCAGTCCAGAGACTGATTTGATGCAACACTCCATGCTACTCTATCCTGTGCAAGCTTATTCATCTCCCAGTACCTACTGCAACCTACATTCTTCTGAATCTGTTTAGTGTATTCATCTCTTGGTCTCCCTCTACGATTTTGCCCTCCACACTGCCCTCCAATATCAACGCGCAAGTCGCCGAAGTGGCGTCAAATCAAAAGAGTTGCACCTGGCGAACGGTCTACCCGACGGGAGGCCCTAGTGACACATTTTGCCCTCCAATAATAAATTGGTGATCCCTTTATGCCTCAGAAGATGCCCTACCAACTGATCCCTTCTTCTAGTCAAGGTCTGCCACAAATTTCTCTTCTCTTCAATTCTATTCAATACCTCCTCATTAGTTATGTGATCTACCCATCTAATTTTCAACATTCTTCTGTAGCACCACATTTCGAAAGCTTCTATTCTCTTCTTGTCTAAACTATTTATCGTCCATGTTTCACTTCCATTCATGGCATCACTCCATACAAACACTTTCAGGAACGACTTTCTGACACTTAAATCTATACTCGATGTTAACAAATTTCTCTTCTTCAGAAACGCTTTCCTTGTCATTGCCAATCTACATTTTATATCCTCTCTCCTTCGACCATCATCAGTTATTTTGTTCCCCAAATAGCAAAACTCATTTACTACTTTAAGCGTCTCCTTTCCTAATGTAATTCCCGCAGCATCACCCGATTTAATTCGATTACATTCCATTATCCTCGTTTTGCTTTTGTTGGTGTTCATCTTATATCTTTCTTTCAAGACACTGTCCATTCCGTTCAGCTGTTCTTCCAGGTCCTTTGCTGTCTCTGACAGAATTACAATGTCATCTACGAACTTCAAAGTTTTTATTTCTTCTCCATGGATTTTAATTCCTACTCCGAATTTTTCTTTTGTTTCCTTTAGTGCTTGCTCATTATACAGATTGAATAACATCGGGGATAGGCTACAACCCTGTCTCACTCCCTTCCCAACCACTACTTCCCTTTCATGCCCCCTTATTATTATTATTATTATTATATTAATAGAGTCTGCGTACAGCAATACAACCACTTCAAACTTACTGCATTACATTTGCACGGTCTGATACCTAGCGTAAAGCACAAATTTTATTGACATTACCGACACTTGAATACGTACCAAGGCTAAAACACGTGAATGGGGGTTATGTGTTGCAACTGCAATGTCCTGACAGAAGTCGTTATTTGAAAGCGATAAGTGAAAGCGACCTACAAAAAGTGAGATTGAAATTTTCAGAAAAATACGTGTAAGCTGTAGAGAAATATGGGTAATATGCAATACGCAAGAGAACAATGAGAAAGGAAGATGAAAAGAGAAGTGATGGGATAGGGCCTACTCTTTAACCAGTATATCGAAGAAGCCATGTTGGAAATAGGAGTAGAACAGTGGTTCAGGAGTGAGATTACAGTTAAGTGTAGAGGGATACCAGGGACAATATTCGCTGATGACATTGCTATCCTTAGTAAAAGTGAAGAACAGTTGCACGACCTATTGCATATGATGTTGTGCTGAACAGCGTACAGTGATAAGAATATAGACTAAGAGAAAATCAAAGACGGAAGGAGTAGGAAGGAGTATTAAAAATGAGATAAGCGACAAACTTAACAAAAATAAATTGGTTACAACTAAGTAGATGGAGTTCTGCTACCATGGAAACAACAGACTAAACAGAGGGGGGGTAAAAGCGGACTGGGGTGTTCCTTCGTAAAGGAAGTCTTTCCAACAAAGAAGACGGAGATTGTACTATACCCAACAAATAATCGAGGACCTTGAGTAAGTAAGTGCTATTCAGAGATGAAGAGGATTGCACAGAGGAGAAAATCATAGCTTGCCGTGTCAGAACATTCAAAGCTGATGGCCGAAAACAAGGAAAAAAGTAGCGCAAATGTTGTTTCTCCCCACCTGCGATCTTTGTACACTTATCAGATTCCTGCAGGCACAGGAGTAAACTCCAGCAGATCCATTGCCAGTTAGGAGATTACGAGTGACTGCCAGATGACGTTGCTGGCAATTTGCTGATTGGCGATCCATTGTGCAAGACGACCCTAGTGACCTACCGCACCTCGTGGCGCAATTTCGCAGAACCGCCGCTTCACAGTTTCGTAACTCTCTGGTCAGTTCACTGCGTCTCATTGACTGCTGCAAGAAATTGTGGCCCGATGGTGTCATTCTCACAAAGCGTGTGCGTGATGGATACCTGTTAACATACACAGAGGTAAAAAAAGTGATGGGATACCTACTAACATCGCGTCGGACCTCCTTCTGCCCAGTGTAGTGAAGCAGCCCGACGTGGCACGGACTCAAAAAGTCGTTGGAAGTCCCCTGCAAAACTACTGAGCCATGTTGTCTCTATAGCTATCCATAAATGTGAAAGTATTGCCGGTGCAGGATTTTGTGCACAAACTGACCTCTCGATTACGGCCCACAAATGTTCGACGAATTCATGTCGGGCGATCTGGATGGCCATACCATTCGTTCGAATTGTCCAGAATGTTCTTCAGACCAATCGCGAATAACTGTAGCCCGGTGTCATTGCGGATTGTCATCCATAAAAAATTGGAACATGAAGTCCATGAATGGCTGCAAACGATCTCTAAGTAGCTGACCATAACGAGCACCCAGTCCATTCCATGTAAACACAGTCCACACCACTATGGAGCCACCACCAGCTTGCATTTTTTTTTTTTTTTTTGACAACCTGGGTCCATGGCTTCATGGAGTCTGCCCAACACTCGAACATTACCATCAGGTCTTACCAATGGAAATCGGGACTCATGTGACCAGGCCAGAGTTTTCCAGTTGTCAAGGGCCCAACCGATATGGTCAAGAGCCCAGCAGAGGCGCTGCAGGTGGTGTCGTGCTGTTAGCAAAGGCACTCGCGTCCGTCGTCTGCTACCGTAGCCCCTTAACGCGAAATTTCGCCGCACTATCCTAACGGATATGTTTGTCGTTCGTCTCACATTGACTTCTGTGGTTATTTCACACAGTGTGTCTTTAAGCACTGAACTCAACGCAAATGCCGCTGCTCTGGGCCATCGACCACTGCATTGTCCGTAGTGACATTAATGACTGAAATCTGGTGTTGTCGGCACATTGAATTCCTTAACGATTTCCGAAATGAAATGTCCCAAGTGTCTAGCTCAAAGTACCATTCCGCGTTCAAAGTTTGTTTATTTCCGTCGTGCGGCTATAATCATGTTGGAAATCTTTTTACTTGAATCACCTTAGTACAAATGACAGCTCCGCAAATGTACTGCCTTTTTATACTTTGTGTGCGCCATACTGCAGCCGGCAGTAGGCGGTGCGTATCACCACCCCATGACTTTTGTTACCTCAGTGTATAACCAAAAGCGAGGCCGCAGCATTGTCGTGAAGGAAACTGACACGAGTTTCTCGGCAGCATTGTCATTGGATATGAAACTTATGTGTCATATCAGACCAGAAAGAAACCAACAGTCCATTCATTGACTGCACAGCACTTCAGTTGTGAAGGCGAAAAAACCAAATGCAAGCAGTAAATCTCTGTCAAATAGTCGTGTGTTTTTTCTAGAACACGAAGTGATCAACAGTTGTCAGCGAAGACTGGCCTTAAATGCTGATCTTTATAATCAGGTATTGGAAATTTAGGCGTTCCACAATAAAAGAAAAGGAATGAGGAGTCGTTACGGTTTCAGTATATGCCGTACATCCCACTTCACATCGTGTCATTTGCTTCGGTTTCGATGGGAGACTTCGAACATCCAGCCAACGTCCAAGCCCCGATCTCACACAACGTGACATTCTTCTGTTGCGTCTCTGGAAACACTTTCTGAAGGGAAAACATGTTCACAAATATGCTGAGCGAGAGATACAGGATTGACTTCATAACTCCATCCTTTGACTCCTTTGCATGTGGTACCAGTGCGATAATATGAGCATTAATGTCGAAAAGACGCCAGTGATTCCGTGTGAACACTGAAACAATTATTTCTTGCATATCGTTATTTTGCTTGCTTAATCGGCTTTCGGAATGTACCTTTTTGATAACCTTCGTAATTCAGACGCTAGAAGGTACCAGGAGCGCTCACCCCATGATGTTTTCCGTCTAATCCATAGCTCCCATAGCTGTCTAAGTAACTACTATGGCACAAGTAGGAGTGCTACCTGGATTCAAGGAAGTACTACGTAAAAGAGCGGATCAGAATCGACAACTAGGTTTTCGGGAACCGAACCGAATATATATCGGAGAACCGAGTGAGCTAACAATGGTCTCGAGCTCTACGCACGCCCACTGGTCCGCAACTGGAGACTAGCCTGACATATTCGAGCTCTTGATATTGGTTCTCGAGAACATTATTAGATCGAGAACTTGTCGGTTTTGCTATTAGCCGGTGGTATTTTACAAGGTGCATACTCTTCAATCACCTTTCGGAGATCCTGTCTAATGTGATGGTTCGAATTTACATACGTGAATTCTGTATTTATCAATCAGTGTGAGTGGTAGGCGTATAAAGTTGGACAAAATTGGTTCGCCACATAAGAATAACGCTTTTGCACGTTTTTGCTCAAACAGAGTGCAGCAATGTCAGACGAACACAAAAAAATGCACCGTTGGAACAGGTTTGAAATAAATAAAGAGAAGTGTACCTGAGCACAACTTGTTGCGATAAAATTTAGCATTTAATTATTATGAATAAAATCTTTCTGTGTAATACCTACATTTTTGGCAACTGAAACATCGTGAGAAACTATTTACTATGAAACAATCCGGCACATCAGCAGTTTTCATTTTTTCGGTTCCAGTTTTTGCGTTTACTCCACAGAAATGTTCTACAATTTTTTCCATTTAGGGTCCACATGTTCCCATATTCGTCTGGCCGGTATACGCAGATAACATCTACAGACTACTAACTTCATTAAACTTCTTGATGGCGAAGAAATAATGTATTGTTTATTCTTGTCCGCTAGCATTTTCTTCATATTGGAGTTGTTAAATGACAGTCAGCTGCCGAAGGCCAAAGAAACAAATAAAAGTGCTTGAAATAACTAAGAATTCGACGTGCTATGTGTTTCCAGTAGTATACAGCGAGTAAACACACTCACAATAGGCCCACGTGATCATAGTCACGGCATCCAGCCTCCGTGTGGCGCCTACGTCATGGTCGGGGTTACGCCCTTTGTCGTACAGAGCGCTTGGCGCGAGAGTTCCACGTGCCTAAGTTATGTTCGATCACCGGCCTCAGCGAGGAGCTACTCCAATACTTGCCAGTTCGATAACAGGTTTCGAGCGCTTGCGGATGCAGTCTACGTTTACAGACAACCAATGTATGTGTGATTCAAAGCCCGCTTCTCCACGGCACAATAACTCTCCAGTAACATTCGATTGCCTATTGTGTGTTGTCTGTCGTAATATTTGCTACGCACGATTTGCAAATTCTGCCTCAATCACATCTATTCTGTCGTGCATATAACACGATCAATTACGTAATTATGAGCTCTCGTTGCCCGGATGTAAGTTCTATGCACATTCTCAAGCGTTAATTCATATATACAGCCAAGCTGTCGAGCTAGAATCTGGCATCATCACTGGTCACAGCTATAACTGTACAGCAGATTTAGCTATGACCAGTGCCAACGACGTTGCCACGTTGGATACATCTGTTCTCGTCCGACTACCGAAGTTAAACGACATCGGTTCCCGTTAGTACTTGGATGGGAGATCGCTTGCGAAAATCGGGTGCTGTTCGCTCAGGGACACGCTGTTCACCGAAGTGGTAACAAATTGAAAGACTAGCACCACGCTGTTGATCCATACGGAATTGTTATAAGCTGTGACCAATGATAATGCCAGATTGCATCTCGACGGCTTGGCTGTACACCTGAATGAGTTTCAGAGAAAGCAGCTGCTTCCCTGAAGCTAGTTGCGAAATGATGAAATATAAATAAATGGAATAAAAATAACAAAACAGTTCAACAATTAAATAATTTGGAAAACAAAAACCGATTCCAAAAATTTTGAGTCCAAAATATGTCAATGGAATATGGAAATGGAGAAGCAATAAGGAGGTGTATGAAAAATCTGTAAATATAACAGATGTAATGAGAAAGCCGAGCGTTACTTTTTATGGCCACTTAAAAAGAATAGGTACCAAGACGCTGAAAAAAAAGTATTCACCTTCTTTGACAAAAAACCAAAAACTCATATTTCATGCTGAATAAAAGTTAAGAGAGATCTATGGGAGTTGAGAATAACAGACAACGGTACAGAACATACATGAATTCACGGAAGAGGTACGAAAAGTTAAGGGACTTCCAGTAGAAAACAGAAAAGAAGAGAGGAGAGACATAGAAAGAAGAAAGAAGAGAACAAGAGAGAGCAAGAATAATCCACGGAAAGGGAAATAAAATGACGCCATAAATCAGCAGTTTCAGAAGCTCCGAGATAAGCAATTTCGATTAATGACAATAATGTGAAATCGTGGAATTTCTGTTTACAAAACAAATACTTTATCAGCTACCGATCCGCAAGGAAAATTCGCCTCCTAAAATATTGGGGGACGGTCATAATACACTGAACTGGCATTCTGAAGATGTTGTGCACCATGGTTTTAATTTTCTTTCAAGAGGACGCAGCCGCAGGAAACGGCGACCTTTAATGATCTCATTGATGACAGGATATTAAATTCTAATCCAAAATTATGACAATTGATGTATTTGGTATAGTTTGAAAAGGGGCCTTTAAGGTCGAAAATGACTCGTCGTGATGTACCAGTAAGTATTAATTATTGATAAAAATCATACAACGCCAGTGGATCAATGGATTTAATCTGTAGCACGTATCAGATACGCCGACCAAGTAGCGCGAAGCACTCCCTAAAACCCTGATGACAGTAGCGACGCAGTTTAGTATAACGTCCGCGAGGTACCAAAACTGATGGGAAGTCATTACAAGCAGCACAACCGATGCCAATTGTTCTCGGATGTCGGACAGAGGTTAGTTGGTTGGTTGGTTTGGGGAAGGAGACCAGACCGCGTGGTCATCGGTCTCATCGGATTAGTGAAGGATGGGGAAGGAAGTCGGCCGTGCCCTTTCAGAGGAACCATCCCGGCATTTGCCTGGAGTGATTTAGGGAAATCACGGAAAACCTAAATCAGGATGGCCGGACGCGGGATTGAACCGTCGTCCTTCCGAACGCGAGTCCAGTGTGTAACCACTGCGCCAGACAGAGGTTAGTGCAAGGCCATTTCGTACGATGGTGTTTCGCAGGTGCTCAGCAGGGTTGCACACAGGTGACCTGGGAAAGAAGAGAGAAAGAGAGAAGGGGGAGGGGGCATGGGAAGATGAAATAATGATGTTTCCTTTGTGGAGCACTCAACTGCGGCGTCATCAGCGCCCGGGCAAAGTCCCAATTTGTATACAGACCAATGTTTATACAATCCAGTCTAGCCACTGTCACGAATGATGATCAAATTATGAGGACAACACAAACACTCAGTCCCCGGACAGAGAAAATCCCCAACCCGGCCAGGAATCGAACCGAGGACCCCGTGATCCAGAGGCAGCAACGCTAGCCACTAGACCAAGAGCAAGAGCTGCGGGTACGGGAGACGGGGGAAGAGGATGAATATATACTCACGTCACTACGACCTAAAGCAAATCTTTGACATGAGAAACTACATTGTTTTCTGGAAGGTGTACGTTGTCTTTAACATGAGCATGGCCACATGAAGGGTTCCTGCATGATTCGTCGTTGGAGATAATATGGAAGACATACTAACGGGGACCATTTCATTCTATATAAACACTCTCACACGAGAATGCCTCTAGCGCTTATCTGAATGGTGCCGTTGAAGCAAGTGGAATACAACGCTCCGTTTTCCGTACCCTGCCATTGACATTTACCAACTCGTGAGTCCATACAGTCGTCTCCAAATTTCGAGAACCCAGCAGTAACGTTTCTGCTTTCTTGATCTCTGTGCTTGCGACGTGAGTTGTAAGGTTCTGGTTTCGGTATTGGTGGATTTCGTGTAAGCGCCTCTTGTTGTTGTCCAGTAGTGAACTGGAATTAAAAAATTTACTTGTCTCGATGGCAATGAAGCACCAATCTATAATTTTATTTTTATTGCGATCAGAAGTATTAAGTTTTTAACCAATAAACATGAGCTATTGTTTGATGAAAAACACGATAAGGTGGAACAGGAGAAGAGGGATAATGTGTCGTGACTTTTTCGATTGGACTGTCGGGCGTTTAAGCAGTTCAGTGGCGTAATACTAGATTTAATACTGATAGGCTCGATCAAGTCTCCAGGAACTTAAATGGGAATCCCTGGACGGAAGAAGATTTTCCTTCACGGACACTGTTGAGAAAATTTAGAGAACTGGCATCTGCTACAGACAGCAGAACCAGTATACTGTCACCAATGTACGTCTCGTGTAAGGATGGTGCAGACGAAAGAAATCAGTCCTCGTGCGGAAGTATATAGGCACTCATTTTTAACTCGCTCATTATGCGACTTGGAACAGGAATGGTGACGGTTGATGTATGTACAGAGTGGGAAAAATGTAGAGTGTCCGGGCCAGAGGTATACAAAAGGAAATATATATAAGAAAAGAACGCGACATTTCGTGTTTTTGGTTATATAAGCTGTCTATAGAGATAGTCTACATGATGTGAACCTCGCAGCTTCATGAACAATTCCCATGCCGCATTCGCGCCAGTGACTAGACATACCTATCTCTAAATGTTGGTGAACTTTGCAGTTACCTCCCAAAGTCATTTTCCAGTGGGATGGTGCCCCTACCCCCCCCCCTCCCGCCACGAACCCCTCCCACCCCCCTACATGGGCATATTATCACATTTCTCCACGAGATCGGAAGGAGGGAGAGGGTGATGTCACATTGCCTGACCACCTCGGTCTCCCAACATGACTCCGCTGGATTTCAGTGCATGTGAGTTTATTTAGCAAGGACGTTGTTTACAGAACAAGGGTTCAAGACCTAGTAGATTTGAGACGATCTAACTACGCCGCAGTAGAGGTCATAGCACCTTGTAATGTTATGTGAGCCTCACTGCCCCCTTTTTTTTTTAACTAATTTGTGCCTGATTTTATTCTGAGAAGCTCAGCAATGTATGTAAATACTGTAACGGTAAATTTGATTCAAAAAGTACTTGAAGTGAAGCGCAGCTGGACAGCAACAAACTCTTTAGCGCGCAGTCCCCCGTAACGATAGTAGTTGTGAATCTTTGAGTATGGACGCTAAAAAAAAAAAGACAAATGATTTATTAAGAACAAGAGGACTCTTAATCTGTATCTTGTGGAAAGAGGACGTGTTTCCATTTAATTAAAATTGCTGTTTCAGTGATAAAACCAAGTAAAGTATGTGTAACAGTTGCCAAAAATTTATGTATACAAATTTTCTGGAAGTGAAGAATAGAAATATTTTGTTTTTTGGAAAAGGAGGTGAACTTCATTGTCGTCGCCTGCTATCAATCGACAGAACTGTGAGTGTACAAAGTTCACTAAAATACAGGAAAGGAAATGATTCTCTATATTTTTCATTCAATACGTAACAACCTCTCATAATTTCGTAATTGCAGTAATTGGATTATGTTCTTGTATAATAGTATGGTGCTGAACTCCACTGACCAATTTTGATGCAGCAGGACGTGTAGTTTGAAGGAAGGTTGTGTGCTAAGCAATCTCCTTTTCTCACGAAAAACAGATAGCTGTTTGATCTTATTTACTTACTACAGTGGTCCCTTAGGTATGAAAAGCTACGAAAACTTGGACTCAAAGCTATCCGCAATACGGCCAAGTAGCTAACAGAGTCGTATATTAAACCTTAAAGAGCAATAACTTCCTCCAAATTATAATACGTCACCAACTGGTGCAGAAGCTGATCATTCAAGGAGGCAGCAACCAAAATTCAGGTACCAGTTACGACTTAAAGTAAAAATCTCAATCAAAAATCAGTCTCTCTCTCTCTCTCTCTCTCTCTCTCTCTCTCTCTCTCTCTCTCCAAACACATATACATTCATATTATTAAGATCAAAAGTCATTTTATAACCTGTCATCCTTATGAACATGCGGTGACAAGTGGAGAACTGTTTCGATACCTGTCGAGGCACAGATTGTGCCACCACTGAACTGTACCAGCGCGCTTGAAAATGTTTAAGCTCCTGCGTACAATGTTGGACAAGTAAAGTTATAAATCGTAACAGATACTGAAATACAAACAAATATTTTTGAGTGCCTACAGCGCGGACACCCTGTAGAACCCCGAAAATATTTCATACCTGTGAAGGCAGGCAACTGTAATTACATCATCTTTATCCAGGGCAGATGATGTCAGTTGAGGCGTCTACTTTAAGGTGTACGAAATATTTTCCATTGCAGTTGTTTTTTGCCCAACCTTTAGGTGTAGATGTAGACAGGTTTCTGTATGATACTGGCGTCTAAGATTTGACAGTGATCATATGGACTGTATAGCTCGTCTTGCCGGTTCTGCCTTACACTACCATGCAAACAGCGCGCGTAAGGTTTGACGTAATCCCAACAGCATGCCACGCCATACTATTCCGTTCATCTTGGTAGCAGGTGTTAGCTGTCTCCAATACAGAAACTACACTACTGGCCATTAAAATTGCTACACCACGAAGATGACGAGCTACAGACGTGAAATTTAACCGACAGGAAGAAGATACTGTGATATGCAAAATGATTAGCTTTTCAGACCATTCACACAAAGCTGGCGCCGGTGGCGACACCTACAATGTGCCTACATGAGGAAAATTTCCAAGCGATTTCTCATACACAAACAGCAGTTGACCAGCGTTGCCTGGTGAAACGTTGTTGTGATGCCTCGTGTAAGGAGGAGAAATGCGTACCATCACGTTTCCGATTTTGATAAAGGTCGGATTGTAGCCTATCACGATTGCGGTTTATCTTATCGCGACATTTCTGCTCGCGTTGGTCGAGATCCAATGACTGTTAGCAGAATGTGGAATCGGTGGGTTCAGGAGGGTAATACGGAACGCCGTACTGGATCCCAACGGCCTCGTATCACTAGCAGTCGAGATGACAGGCATCTTATCCGCATGGCTGTAACGGTTCGTGCAGCCACGTCTCGATCCCTGAGTCAACAGATGGGGACGTTTGCAAGACAACAACCATCTGCACGAACAGTTCGACGACGTTTGCTGCAGCATGGACTATCAGCTCGGAGACCATGGCTGCGGTTACCCTTGACGCTGCATCATAGACAGGAGCGTCTGCGATAGTGTACTCAGCAACGAACCTAGGTGTAGGAATGGCAAAACGTCATTTTTCGGATGAATTCAGGTTCTGTTTACAGCATCAGGATGGTCGCAACCGTGTTTGGCGACATCGCAGTGAACGCACATCGGAAGCGTGTATTCGTCATCGCTATACTGGCGTATCACTCGGCGTGATGGTACGGGGTGCCATTGGTTACACGTCTCGGTCACTTCTTGTTCGCATTGACGGCACTTTGAACAGTGGACGTTACATTTCAGATGTGTTACGACCCGTGACTCTACCCTTCATTCGATTCCTGCGAAACCCTACATTTCAGCAGGATAATGCACGACCGCATGTTGCAGGTCCTGTACGGGCGTTTCTGGATACAGAAAATGTTCGACTGCTGCCCTGGCCAGCACATTCTCCAGATATCTCACCAACTGAAAACGTCTGGCCAATGGTGGCCTAGCAACTGGCTCGTCACAATACGTCAGTCACTACTCTTGATGAACTGTGGTATCGTGTTGAAGCTGCATGGGCAGCTGTACCTATACACGCCATCCAAGCTCTGTTTGACTCAATTCCCAGGCGTATGAAGGCCGCAATTACGTCCAGAGGTGGTTGTTCTGGGTACTGATTTCTCAGGATCTATGCACCCAAATTGCGTGAAAATGGCATCACATGTCAGTTCTAATATAATCTATTTGTCCAATGAATGCCCGTTTATCATGTGCATTTCTTCTTGGTGTAGCAATTTTAATGACCAGTAGTGCATTTTAGTTGCTCGTGAGTGTACGTCAAAGATTCAAGATTTTCCTGGCGCCTGTACATTCCCGTTCTCACGCCGTAACGTGGCGTGCGTTGAAGCAAGAGCAGACGGCGAGTGGACGCGGTCCACCGTAGCTCTACGTCGGCTTAAGGGACGCACGGAGCCGGCGGCTGTGCCCACACCGATTTAAAGCCGGTGTCGGCGGCCACGGGGAATGGAATTCCGGCGCCGGTGCGCCCTCTCCCCTAGCCGCGGCCAGACAAGATAATCAGATGTGCCGCCGACGTCAGGGGCGGAGCTATCTGCCGCGTGCATCGCCGCTACTAAATCCGCGTCAGCCGATGAGATGCGTGTGCGTGCGTCTTCTCTGCGTGTCTTCGTGCACGCCCACGCCGGACGATCTCATTCACATCTCTGCCATTTGCATCGCGAGTGCCTGTCATCGGCGTAGCGACACGCAGTATCCGCCCGGAGACTGACGACTTCGGTAATCTGCCGAAAATGTGAGTTAAATTATTCCGTGACAAGTACCGTATCACGTTCTTTTTTGGTGTAACGAGACTGTCCCTAGCGAAAGTGTCACCGTTTCGGATACTATATGATAGAACACCCATGTCAAACAATCTCACATCACTATCGTATGAACTGCTATGGAAAGGTGCGCTTCAGATTGTTATATTGCTGTATTTTCTACAGCATATCATCTATTAATTCCAGCTAGGGCCGGGACTCTTACTGGAAACAAAAATGTGATGGCACAGTTGCTGAAGGACCAAGGTTCAAATTTTCGTCTGCCCATCCATATTTAAGTTTTCAGAAATGTTCAAATGTGTGTGAAATCTTATGGGACTTAACTGCTAAGGTCATCAGTCCCTAAGCTTACACACCACTTAACCTAAATCATCCTAAGGACAAACACACACACACATGCCCGAGGGAGGACTCGAACCTCCGCCGGGATCAGCCGCACAGCCCATGACTGCAGCGCCTTGGACCGCGTGGCTAATCCCGCGCGGAGATTTAAGTTTTCCATTGATTATCAAAATCGATTGAACCAGATGCCGGGGTGGCTGCTCTTGAGAAGGACACGACCGATTTCCTTTCCTTTCTTTCCTTCCTCATCCGAGCTTGTGGTACGTCACATGTCTACGTCGTAAGGAATTCTGAATGCAAAACTCCAATTTCACTTCATAGGAATAATGCCACAATTACGGTAAACGACTGAGGAACTTCCCACGCCTATTTCTATGAGGGCTATTCGGAAAATAAGGTCAGACTGGTTGCGAAATGGAAAACGCAGTGAAAATCAAAAATATTTTATATGCTCCAGTGAGCGACGCCTACTCAGATACATCTCTACATAGTCACCACTCCGACTGAGGCATTATTCGTAGAATTGTGCCAGCTCTCCAGTACTCTCGTCACACAAGACAGCCGCCTCTCCTTTGTGCCACTTCTGTGCGCTGATCTTCTTTTGTTGTCTGTGTCAAAACGTGTTGATAGTCAGCGGGCTATGTGAGCAGAGATGAAAAGCAGAGTGAGCCAAATCCGGGCTGTATGGTAGGTGATGACCCCCTTCTCATCGAAAATGCTGCAGGAGCGTCATCATTGCCACTGCAGTGTGCGGCCGAGGATTGTCATGAAGAAGGAAGTCCATGTTATGTTGCGTGGTCTGTGGGTAGGCGAAATCTCTCACCAGGCCCCTGTTCTTGGCAGAAGACACTATATTGTAGGCATCTTTACGTGCTGACTGTGTGACCACAACTGAAAAGAGTGACGTGACGCGATCTACGGGCACATTAAAGACGCTGTCCAACACAGCTTCGTCGCCTCGTGGAGTGGTGACTTGGTTTCAGGCGCCATGTTACGGATTGCGCGGCCGCTCCCGCCGGAGGTTCGAGTCCTCCCTCGGGCATGGGTGTGTGTGTTGTTCTTAGCATAAGTTAGTTTGAGATAGTGTAAGTAGTGTGTAAGTCTAGGGACCGATAACCTAAGCAGATTCGTCTGTAGGAATTCACACACATTTGAACATTTTTTGATAGCTTCGTTGAATTTTCACTGTGGTTTCCGTTTTGCGACCGATCGGACGTTACTTTTCCGAGTAGCCCTCGTATATGAAGGGGTCGAAGGAAAAAAATGCTAAGCCTCAGATTAGTCTGATCCCATCTGTTGCGTTTTTGACACTGATACATAGTTCCTTAAGTACTGTTAGAAACAGGTGGCACGCCTTGTAATAACTGATGTCTTCTCTTTGAATTTAACGAAACATATAACATGCAGCAACTCAAAGCACTCTCCTGTGAACGAGCTCTTTCTTCTGCGACCTCTGTATATGAAACATCATTTATTATTACTAATTATTTTAACGTGTTATTGATTGGTGCCCATTCTGCTGGTTTCCCCGATCTCTATATCAACTTGTACGATATCTTCTCACGTAGCGGGCCGCTCTTCACACCACCGACCTGCTCCAAGCTCCACACGTCGTGACACAAGCGCTGCTCAAACTACCTCCATCCGTGGGTACAGCTTCTCATCGAGAGCCTGTAGCTCTATAAGCCGCTTATCGAGACGGTACCGTAATGTAACAGGCTTAGAATCATTCAATAATATAATTAAAAAAAGGTAAAACGGGCCAAGGACAAGGAACGTCAAGAGATTTACCTCGCAACTGACGTCTGCTTGTACAACTCTGTACAGTCTTTGGACATACGCTCAAGTCTGTACATGTTAGTCTGCTTGCACAACCTTCCATAAGTGACAATCGGCCAAGCCTCACGCAACTTTAACTATCAATAGGCTTGCGCAAAAAATTCAAGTTGGTGGAGGTTCTGTAATGTTGTGGGGCTTGAGCATATGGAGTGATATGGGGCCCCTGCTACGTCTCGATACGACTCTGACAGATGACACGTACTTAACGATCATGTCTGATCACCTGCATGCATTCATGTCCATTGTGCATTCCGACAGACTTGGACAACTTCAGCAGGACAATGCGACACCCCATACGTCCAGAATTTCTACAGAATGGTTCCAGCAACACTCTTCTGAATTTGAACGCCCTCGCGACCGTTACGGTCGCAGGTTATAATCCTGCCTCGGGCATGGATGTCTGTGGTGTCCTTACCACCGAACTCGCCAGGCATGAACATAATTGAGCATATGCCTTGCGATGTGCTGTTCAGAAGAGAGGTCCACCCCTTCAGACTCTTACGGATTCACTGACAGCCCTGCGAGATTCATGGTTCAATTCTCTCCAGCACTACTTCAGACGTGAGTCGAGTCCATGTCACGTCATGTTGTGGCACTTCTGCGTGTTCACGGGCGCGGGGACCCTTCACGATATTAGGCAGGTTTTCCAATTTCTTTTGCTCTCCGGTGTACGTGGCGTGCGGCTGCACAGGTGCTAGGTTCCTCTGTTTGGGGGCTATACAAGCAGCGACAGGACTGGCAAACGCTAGTGGTGGCGTAATACTGCGAAGAACGACCCTGGGGGTGGGGGGAGGGGTGCGCTGTCGCAACCCACCGCCCGTCTGTGTGTGTGTACAAGTATATATATACAAATAACGCTGTGACCCCGAATGCGGCCGAGTTATGCAGGGTGGTAATTGAGGGCCGGTAATTGCGGGGTCGTAAAGCAGGCGGCGTGTCAGCGCGTGTCACCGCCGCCCACGCAGGGCCGCCCCCCGCCTCCGGCCACCCCCGGGCCGCCGCCACACCCTCTCATTAGGTCTCTCTCCGGGACCCCACTAGAGCAAACGTCACGCTCGGCTTGCCCCACACAGTTTATCTCCTGACGCCCAGTGTGCGCCGTTGTGCAATTAGTTGCTGACGCTCGGAATAACAAATCTCCTGGATGTCAGTAAAAGCTTGGTGCTAAGAAAAAGAACGATGAATGCCGATTTCGCCGTACATAATGTCCGAGTCGTCGTATAACAGTACGAGTGGCGTCCAATAAGTAATGTAATGAGTTTTTTCTCGGCCAGTTTCAGTTGGAAAAATGTGGAATTAGTTGTGGGACATTGTGGAGTATCCCCACTTCAGCCGCTACAGTTTCATGACTTTCTACATCTACATTTATACTCCGCAAGCCACCCAACAGTGTGTAGCGGAGGGCACTTTACGTGCCACTGTCATTACCTCCCTTTCCTGTTCCAGTCGCGTATGGTTCGCGGGAAGAACGACTGTCTGAAAGCTTCCGTGCGCGCTCTAATCTCTCTAATTTTACATTCGTGATCTCCTCGGGAGGTATAAGTAGGGGGAAGCAATATATTCGATACCTCATCCAGAAACGCACCCTCTCGAAACCTGGCGAGCAAGCTACACCGCGATGCAGAGCGCCTCTCTTGCAGAGTCTGCCACTTGAGTTTGCTAAACATCTCCGTAACGCTATCACGGTTACCAAATAACCCTGTGACGAAACGCCTCGCTCTTCTTTGGATCTTCTCTATCTCCTCCGTCAACCCGATCTGGTACGGATCCCACACTGATGAGCAATACTCAAGTATAGGTCGAACGAGTGTTTTGTAAGCCACCTCCTTTGTTGATGGACTACATTTTCTAAGGACTCTGCCAATGAATCTCAACCTGGTACCCGCCTTACCAACAATTAATTTTATATGATCATTCCACTTCAAATCGTTCCGCAAGCATACTCCCAGATATTTTACAGAAGTAACTGCTACCAGTGTTTGTTCCGCTATCATATAATCATACAATAAAGGATCCTTCTTTCTATGTATTCGCAATACATTACATTTGTCTATGTTAAGGGTCAGTTGCCACTCCCTGCACCAAGTGCTTATCCGCTGCGGATCTTCCTGCATTTCGCTACAATTTTCTAATGCTGCAACTTCTCTGTATACTACAGCATCATCCACGAAAAGCCGCATGGAACTTCCGACACTATCTACTAGGTCATTTATATATATTGTGAAAAGCAATGGTCCCATAACACTCCCCTGTGGCACGCCAGAGGTTACTTTAACGTCTGTAGACGTCTCTCCATTGATAACAACATGCTGTGTTCTGTTTGCTAAAAAGTCTTCAATCCAGCCACACAGCTGGTCTGATATTTCGTAGGCTCTTATTTTGTTTATCAGGCGACAGTGCGGAACTGTATCGAACGCCTTCCGGAAGTCAAGAAAAATAGCATCTACCTGGGAGCCTGTATCTAATATTTTCTGGGTCTCATGAACAAATAAAGCGAGTTGGGTCTCACACGATCGCTGTTTCCGGAATCCATGTTGATTCCTACATAGTAGATTCTGGGTTTCCAAAAACGACATGATACTCGAGCAAAAAACATGTTCTAAAATTCTACAACAGATCGACGTCGAGATATAGATCTATAGTTTTGCGCATCTGCTCGACGACCCTTCTTGAAGACTGGGACTACCTGTGCTCTTTTCCAATCATTTGGAACCTTCCGTTCCTCTAGAGACTTGCGGTACACGGCTGTTAGAAGGGGGGCAAGTTCTTTCGCGTACTCTGTGTAGAATCGAATTGGTATCCCGTCAGGTCCAGTGGACTTTCCTCTGTTGAGTGATTCCAGTTGCTTTTCTATTCCTTGGACACTTATTTCGATGTCAGCCATTTTTTCGTTTGTGCGAGGATTTAGAGAAGGAACTGCAGTGCGGTCTTCCTCTGTGAAACAGCTTTGGAAATAGGTGTTTCTTATTTCAGCTATACGTTTGTCATCCTCTGTTTCAACGCCTTCATCATCCCGGAGTGTCTGGATATGCTGTTTCGAGCCACTTACTGATTTAACGTAAGACCAGAACTTCCTAGGATTTTCTGTCAAGTCAGTACATAGAATTTTACTTTCGAATTCACTGAACGCTTCACGCATAGCCCTCCTTACGCTAACTTTGACATCGTTTAGCTTCTGTTTGTCTGAGAGGTTTTGGCTGCGTTTAAACTTGGAGTGAAGCTCTCTTTGCTTTCGCAGTAGTTTCCTAACTTTGTTGTTGTACCACGGTGGGTTTTTCCCGTCCCTCACAGTTTTACTCGGCACGTACCTGTCTAAAACGCAGTTTACGATTGCCTTGAACTTTTTCCATAAACACTCAACAGGGTCAGTGTCGGAACAGAAATTTTCGCTTTGATCTGTTAGGTAGTCTGAAATCTGCCTTCTATTACTCTTGCTAAACAGATAAATCTTCCTCCCTTTTTTTATATTCCTATTAACTTCCATATTCAGGGATGCTGCAATGGCCTTGTGATCACTGATTCCCTGTTCTGCACATACAGAGTTGAAAAGTTCGGGTTTGTTTGTTATCAGTAGGCCCAAGATGTTATCTCCACGAGTCGGTTCTCTGTTTAATTGCTGGAGGTAATTTTCGGATAGTGCACTCAGTATAATGTCACTCGATGCTCTGTCCCTACCACCCGTCCTAAACATCTGAGTGTCCCAGTCTATATCTGGTAAATTGAAATCTCCACCTAAGACTATAACATGCTGAGAAAATTTATGTGAAATGTATTCCAAATTTTCTCTCAGTTGTTCTGCCACTAATGCTGCTGAGTCGGGAGGTCGGTAAAAGGAGCCAATTATTAACCTAGCTCGGTTGTTGAGTGTAACCTCCACCCATAATAATTCACAGGAACTATCCACTTCTACTTCACTACTACTACTGTTGCTTCTACTTCACTACTACTAACAGCGACGAACACTCCACCACCAGTTGCATGCAATCTATCCTTTATAAACACCGTTTGTACCTTTGTAAAAATTTCGGCAGAATTTATCTCTGGCTTCAGCCAGCTTTCTGTACCTATAACGATTTCAGCTTCGGTGCTTTCTATCAGCGCTTGAAGTTCCGGTACTTTACCAACGCAGCTTAGACAGTTTACAATTACAATACCGATTGCTGCTTGGTCCCTGCATGTCCTGACTTTGCCCCGCACCCGTTGAGGCTGTTGCCCTTTCTGTACTTGCCCAAGGCCATCTAACCTAAAAAAAAAAAACGATAGATGTCGGCGCTAAAGGTAGCCTTCAAAATCGCGTCTGAAACGGAGGTGTGTTCCAAGCAGAAAGTTGTCACTGAGTTTCTTTTGGCGGAAAACTAGGGAACCGCAGATATATGTATGCGCTCGCAGGCTGGCTAGGAGACCTGGCAGTGAACGAAATCACGGCGAGTCGTTGGGCGAGGCATCTGTCGCCGTAGCACCACGTTCGCGGAAACGTGACCGATCCCCCGCGTGCCGGCCTGCCGCACACAGTTATGACACCTGCAGTGTTAGAACGTGCGGACAGTCTCATTCGAGATGATCGACGGATCACGATCAAACACCTCACTGCACAACTGGAGTAGGATTCTGGAGAGGTTATTCTGTTTGATGTCCCCACTTATGGTCCAACGGTCAACTCTATTGCGCTAGCCTCAGGAAATTGAAGAAACGACTTCGGCGTGTCCGTTACCACAAAAAACGAAAACGAACTACTTCTTCTATACGACAAAGCAAGGCTTCACACAAATCTGCACACCCGAGAAGAGCTCACAAAGCTTCACTCAACTGTTCCTCTTCATCTACCCTACATCCCGCATCTCGCACATTCCACCTGTTCGGATCGGTGGGAATCTGTACTGGATGATGGGGAGGTTATTGATGCACCAAGACGTTGGCCCCGACGGCGACCAAAAAAATGGTTCAAATGGCTCTGAGCACTATGGGACTCAACTGCTGAGGTCATTAGTCACCTAGAACTAGTTGAACCTAATTAACCTAAGGACATCACACACATCCATGCCCGAGGCAGGATTCGAACCTGCGACCGTAGTGGTCTCGCGGTTCCAGACTGCAGCGCCAGAACCGCGCGGCCACTTCGGCCGGCCGACGGCGACCAGTGGAGTGCTATCATGAGAGTGTACATGCACTTCCAGTAAAGTGCCGTAAGGCCGTCACATTGAATGAAGGTTACGCTGAAAGATAGCGTTTTGTAGGTAAATGATTGGGGAATAATATCGTGTATTGGAATCCTAAATAAAACCAACCTGCTTTTAGAAAAAAAGCGTTGCACTACTTATTGAACTTCCCTCGCATTAGGGAAATTTTGGGTGAATACAGACTTTCCTTACATAGAATGCATAAAAGCTCTCTGTTTTCCAGCCAGGTGGCACGATTAAAGTACTGATCATCTTCTGGCGAAGTGATTTTGGCCAGAAGATGATGAGTATGACAGTCTTCGAAACGTCACTGTAGTTTAACACTGTCACCCGGCTGGAAGCCTGAGAGCTCTTCAAAAAAAAAATGGTTCAAATGCTCTAAGCACTATGGGACTTAACAGCTGTGGTCATCAGTCCCCTAGAACTTAGAACTACTTAAACCTAACTAACCTAAGGACATCACACACATCCATGCCCGAGGCAGGATTCGAACCTGCGACCGTAGCAGGCGCGCGGTTCCGGACTGAGCGCCCAGACCCGCTCGGCCACCACGGCCGGCAAGAGCTCTTCATTTCAAGGACACACTTTATAAACTCTCCTTTAGGCTGCGCTCCACAGCATTTGATAACGGCATTTTTTGGATACCACAATAATCTGGCGAGAACTTTGTTTTGCCTCCACTAGTTTCGACAGCTTGCGTCACCATCCGACAGACCTTAAATGAAATAAGATTGTGTGACAGTTGTTTATTATTGTAAAATGTACTCTAAGACAAAATAGGATAGCTTGCGACGAAGGGCAACAAAATCGGACATAGAATATCATCGGCGTAACGCTGCACTGTAAAGGTGCGAATGCCAATCAGATGGGGCCTGATACGATAAGACACAGCTCCCCAGACCATCTCTCGGGTTGTCGGGCCGTTTGGCTAGTGACAGTGAGGTTGGTATCACAATGCTGTCTGGACAGTCTCCAGACATGTCTCACCACTGGCCGTCGGCGCTCAGTTCGGGATTCATCACTGAAGGCAACACTACTCCCGTCAATGAGATACCGCGGCCGAATTACCCGACACTGGTGCAAGCCGCCTTGTTGGCGTACAGAGGTCAATGGTAGTCGGCGCAAGGAGCACCGTGAGCCCCCCTTAACGGTCTTTGTGGTCACTAAACGCCACTTGCACGTCGGATGGAAGATAATGAAGAATCCGTGGCTCTGAGTTGCCATCTGACGATTGCTCGGTTCCCTGGTTCCGTCGTCTACTTAAGTCGACTGCCTCCTTCTTGACGCTCCTATACAAATGTTGAGCGATCACTCCAACCGGCTTCTTAGAGCCCGTCTACGCGTCCCTTCTCATATACCGGCATCTGCGTTCAGATTGTTCATGCGTCCGTCTGCGGTGAATAATTACTGTCCAACTGAGTACACGTAAAGAAATGTGTGAATACGTTATGCCCTTGCATCGGCATGTCCCCTGCCAGCTGCACGTAGAAATTGCGCTGCAGCGTCACACAGTCATCCATCGGCAGCCAGAGTTTACGATTTGGCATTTTCCTTCGAGACCCGTATGTACATCAGTTTCTGACCAGTTTGCGTAAATCCTTCGTGGCGTGTATTTATATATCTTAGAGTGTATGTTGCGTATCGAGTTACTATTTTTCAAGGGAGTGGCTCTGGTACGTGCCACATTTTCTCCTTTGGCTGTTGTCGACCAAAAGGTAAAGTTCTGCGGAAAGGAGGCATTCTTCAGCCTGGAGACGTTGGGCTGGTCTTTCCGTAATCTTCCTTAATGTGTCGTGGCCCGAGCTTACATGGATGGCATGGAACTTGGTTTAATCCTCCTAAACAGGTTGTGGCTGGAGCCTACATGGCCGGCATCTAGGGGCTTGGCTTCATCCACCTAAATGTGCTGTGGCCCGCCAGAGACGGTGACGACAAACCGAACAGGAGTGCGATAAAAAATTGGATATGGGACTGCTGTAAGGACAGAACCAGAGCCAAAGGCTGGTTGAGCTCGTGCGCTATCGTCTACATTTTGAAAAAAAAATGGTTCAAATGGCTCTGAGCACTATGGGACTTAACTGTTGAGGTCATCAGTCCCCTAGAACTTAGAACTACTTAAACCTAACTAACCTAAGGACATCACACACATCCATGCACGAGGCAGGATTCGAACCTGCGACCGTAGCGGTCGCGCGGTTCCAGACTGTAGTGCCTAGAACCGCTCGGCCATTCATGCTGGCCGTTGTGAGAAAGCTGACGCTAATGGTACATGGCGGGCCAGTTGAATTTGCTCTCGTATGATTGCCTCTCTTTAACGCTAATTAACTCGGAAACAGCGCCACGTGTCGAATTTTTTTCTCAACAAGTATTTTTCAGCCAACCTATCCAGCGATACTTTTACAAGCTTTTCAGACAGTATCTGACCACGATGTACATATTCCATTGCTGTGGTTGCATCTCGGAATCTTTTCGATATTAGTTTCGTGGCTACGGCGCTTTTGTTGTTGACTTTGGAGTGGAGAGAAGTTTAATTGTGCCTCGCGGATCAAAGTGAGGCTGATGTGCCTTGTTTGTATTGATCTGATAGTGCAACAGACCAGAAACGTAATCTGGGACCTCCAGAAACGTCGCAGATGAAATCGTGAATTTTGTGTATATACGCCGCACATTGCCGGGAGTGTGTTGCAGATCCTGCCCGCGGCGATGGTTGTGAAATCGTGCGACGCTAATGGAGCTCCGAGGCACGGACTAAAAGTACGTTTCATACCCAGACACAACTCCTGTGTCGTACCATTTCCAGATCCACTTACCTACACAGCATATTACGGGGAGAGTTCATGCTGTTCATTAAAAGCTACGAGTCTCTAATGAAAGCTCATTCATTTTTTGTCATGGACCACCCCGTGGGCTCTTAACCTGGCATAACTGGATCAGTAGATGGTACATCGTGGACGTTTAGTAACTGAAATATTGGTTTTCTACCAACCCATTATCTGAGTTGCATATCAACACGAATCTATTCATCGTCCGGCATCCATCGATATTTAATTTCATTATACCGCGTGGCTCTTCACTCATCTTCAATCCTTCGTCATCGCTCCTAGGATGCACCCATCAGGCACCGAATGACTAAACACGAACTGAACGGAGATCATTTGCGTACCTTGCTTTGATACACTTTGAACTGCATTTAAATGTTACGCACTATTCAAAATATGCAGAGAAATACTTGACTGAAAGCCTTTCCTTCAAATGTTAAGCATTGTAATGTTATTCTGCTTTATTAATCTTCTAAAAAAGGAGTATAAAGTGATAAAATATCATTTCGTAGCAAAGTAATTCTCTGCAGGATTCGCTACAAACATAAGATTGTCGCGAAATAAGGCCACTTTGACCTGCAGTGGAGAGCGACGATCTTTCTAAGTGATTAAATTATAGAATTGATATCTCGGTCACATATTACTTTAACGAACTCCATCATATATAAAACTGAAAAAAGTATTAACAGAACTGATCAATAAATTTACAAAACAAGAAAATGGGGCTATTAAATGTGCGAAAAAAGTGAGAAACTTACCGGCCGCGTATACTTGTAGGAACGACAGTAGGCGCACAGTCAATGTGTGGAGAAACAGTAGCAAGAGTGCAAATTTAAAGATAAATCAAAGTTTATAACGTTCGACGCTAGTGGCCCTAGTAAAAACAGATTGTAAAGTTTGCTTGCATCAAAAAAGACATTTCGAAAACGTAATATAATACGTATTTTAAAATGGATAATAAGTTTAGTACGTGCAAACTGACACAGGAGCCATGTTGACATCTTTAGCGATTTGGTATGACAAAACCCGAAACCGGTAACGAATTTTAGTAAACTAATATGTATGTGAACGAGACATTGATACACCGTCGATACACCGTTGCCATCTCCCTCGTTATAGCTACAAGTCTGGTTGGAATTGCGTTTCCTACAAATGTTGGCGAACGCTTGGCTCGGTCTGAGCCTGTGGGGCCCAAGCCGTGTATTCTGCGCGACGCGGAGGCTGCAGCAGATGCGCCGTGCAGTGATAACCTCTTCGTGAGCAGCGCCTTCTGTCTTATTTGCCATCCAGGCTGTGTTTTTCGCTGCGAAGGAACAAGGAAATTGCGGTCGGGGCTTTTCAGCAACTACCATGGATGCAAGAAAGCCTTTATAATTTACTCCATGCACGGCAGCGGTTTGTTATAGCGTGGAAAAAGAGAGGCTCTGGTGCAACTTTGCAATTCGTTTTCCGACGTTCTTGTGCACAGGTATTTCGTAATGAAGAAGCCTGCTCAGCGTCGTGCGCATTCTCTTTCGTTACATTTTTTCTTCCTTACAGTTCAACGGACAGAAATCCTCCGCGTCGGACAACGCTTCATTAGAATATTTGCCTGCACCACTCAGAGTGTATCTTCTGTACACAGGATTCCTTGGAATATCCAGCCGGCTACCTCATGACTAGCAGCACGAAAAATTAGTAAAAGAAAAAGTAACATGGGACGGAGCAAGATACCTAGAAGTAAAGGACTGTAAGTCAAAATATATGATTTTTTCACTTTCTCTCTGTGTGAGTAAACAGTGTCTCCTTCTGAGTACAAATAAGTATTTGTACGTTGGAGTCGCGCGAGGTCACTAAGAACTACTACTTTGTTTATATCTAAAATCTTACACACTGACTGTCTTGTCCCCTTTCTTTTCAGACAGTTACGAAAGTTAATGAACGAAATTTAGCACTCCGTCTTCAGACCACGAGTGGCCTACCGGGACCATTCGACCGCCGTGTCATCCTCAGTGGAGGATGCGGATAGGAGGGGCGTGGGGTCAGCACACCGCTCTCCCGGTCGTAAGATGGTAGTCTTGACCAAAGCCGCTACTATTCGATCGAGTAGCTCCTCAATTGGCATCACGAGGTTGAGTGCACCCCGAAAAATGGCAACAGCGCATGGCGGCCTGGATGGTCACCCATCCAAGTGCCGACCACGCCCGATAGCGCTTAACTTCAGTGATCTCACAGCAATCGGTGTATCCACTGCAGTAAAGCGGTTGCCTAATGAACGATATTAATAACGTAATTCCGCCTGGACTAACAGCAAATGTGTTCCCTTGCACGAAGATACTATGCTCGTGAGTCAGTATGTAGCAGATGTATCAAGTGAACTAATTTTAGAAAAATAAGCACTCAGTATCTGACAGGAACGGAGGATCAGAATTACAGTCAAGGTATCGAATGATCAAGAGTCCCTCGAAACACTTCAGTTGCAGAGCATCCCATGCTACAGCTAAAATACCATATCTGTGAAATATTTCATCCCAGCGCCAGTTGAGAAGAACAAATCTATCAAAGAAAATCGTAGCGACGGACACTGCACGGATCTCTGGATTCTCGAGTATCAGAAATTTCGTCGATCTGAAACTTCTCCTGTTCGTGTTGGTTCAAATGGCTCTGAGCACTATGGGACTTAACATCTTAGGTCATCAGTCCCCTAGAACTTAGAACTACTTAAACCTAACTAACCTAAGGACATCACACTCATCCATGCCCGAGGCAGGATTCGAACCTGCGACCGTAGCAGTCGCGCGGTTCCGGACTGCAGCGCCTAGAACCGCAAGACCACCGCGGCCGGCTCCTGTTCGTGTTGATAAAGCGTATAATCAATTCGCTTTTCGTAGAATGTCAAGCAACATTCGATACCGTAGTACGTTATTTGGCGCCCAAGATTGGCCGAAAGAACACTTTTCGGATAGAACACACACTACGTTATCCAGGAGCGTGAGTACGTTCCTGAGACAGTAAAGTGCTTGTTGAGATATAAAATAAGTTATTCTTTCTCGCACTTCATTGGCTAATTCGGGATGTTATCTGGCTTGTGGCATCAGCGGTTTACAAGTGTGTAAAATACGTTTCTGCGTTCCTTTCATGACCTCGCATGTCGTGCGAGGGCCGATGGGTAGGAAATGGCTGACACAAGAATCCTTCCCTGTGTCGAAACTGTTTTCTTGTAACAGGATCAAAAACAGATCATTGTGTTACACTCCGCCGCGTCTGTTACGAGAAAAAGTTACAAGAATTCGATATGATGGACATGGTTAATACCAGAACGACTATAGTGCTCTATGCCATACGCTGTTGTAGTAGTAGAAGAAGACGTAAACTGTGGAAAAAGATAACACCCTGTCCAATGGGACACGTGAGTATATCCCTTAATTTTAAGCACCGTTACACCGCTAATTAGTTGCTTGCCAATGTACGAATCATCATCACGGCAAACTATAAGGACCACTGAAATAAAATGAAATGATCGTATGGCGTTGTTGACCGGGAGGCCCCATTCGGGGGAGTTTGGCTGCCGTATTGCAAGTCCTTTTTGCTGACGCCACTTCGGCGACTTGCGAGTCAATAATGATAAAAATGATGAGGGGGACACAACCCCAAGGCCCCTGCCGGGAATCGAACCTGGGCCCCGTGCGTTGTAAGCGGTAACGCTACCACTATGCTACGGAGGCGGAAATTAGAGCCACTTTCTCCATCAGACACATGTAATTAATCACAGCATTCTATGTTTTCTCTTGTAACATGGAAAAGATTCGCCTCTTGGTCGCATCGTTATTGTCTCGGTGCCTTCAACACTTTCTGCGTGCTTCTGATGGCAATTTATGCACACCCTGAGCGTAGACGTGTGAAAAAGAGAGGAAATACGTTACCAACGTTTCTCTGGTCATGTGTGACTTGTGTACGCATACACGTTAATTTATTAAGTTTGTGAAAAGATGTATCATACTCTGGCACCATTATTTTATATTGAAATGATAATTAATTCAAGACCCTAAGCTGTCGATAGACGTTGATATATATCAACGGGGACAGTAGAAAATGTGTGCCCCAACCCGGACTTCAACCGGGATCTCCTGCTTACATGGCACACGCTCTATCCATCTGAGCTCCCGAGGGCACCGAGGATAGTACGACTGCAGGGATTTATCCCTTGTACACTCCCCGTGAGACCCACATTCCCAACTTAATGTCCACACACTACATTCGTAGTGCCCCTGCCCATTACACTCATTACACTCGCGGCAGACAATCATACCGAGTCCCGTAAGAGTTCGGGCCGGCCGGTGTGGCCGTGCGGTTCTAAGGGCTTCAGTTTGGAACCGCGTGACCGCTACGGTCGCAGGTTCGAATCCTGCCTCGCGCATGGATGTGTGTGATGTCCTTAGGTTAGTTAGGTTTAAGTAGTTCTAAGTTCTAGGGGACTGATGACCTCAGTAGTTAAGTCTCATAGTGCTCAGAGCCATTTGAACCATTTTTTAAGAGTTCGGGCAATATGTGTGCATCCAGAACAGAAGAAGGTCAATGGCCGGTTAGCCTTAGCTATATATCCGAAAGAACAGATACCATCTTCATATTTAGTGAATGGAAGTCCAGCCAACCGAATTAAGGTTTTTTGTAGATCATTTGAAACAAATGCCGAAACCGTACCTTAGGAAAAAAAAACATGGTCAGTTTCCTCCTCTAACTACATCAGTCTACAGCTTGTACTCTATCTTAAACTCTTAATATTACACCCTTCTTGTCTTCTCACCTAACTTTTCTCTCTCAGACGTTAACAACTGCAGTATTAGATTTGTTGAAACGCGTTGTAACACTTTGCTGCCTTAAAATTAGGTTCTGCTACAATTTCGCCGTCTTCGTTGGGCTTCTATTCTTCTCTTCGCACTTTCCCTGATTTACAAAAATGTGACAGAACGTTAAGATGATCCTTGTGCAACTTGGGTAAAGAAATAAACTTTCACTGGTGATGACGAAATCTTTCTCGAAGTTAGCTCTGGGATAACGACCAAAGAGTTTGCATTAAGGTTGACCCACGATACACACTATTTTCTCTTCTTTCTTTTTTTTAACAGATAAATTAGAGGCGATAAGCCGTCCAAACTCAGTAGCTTCTATGTTTTCGTCTGTCTGGTAACGCTAAAATTATGAGAAAACAGGATTTCTATAATTCATGTTGTATGATGCCTTACTAGATCATAATCTGCATGGACTTAACCTGTTTCCTAGATGCCACTGCGGTTATATTCACGGTAAATGATAACAGCCGAACAGTTGAAGGATAACTGTTTGGCTGTTATCATTTACCGTGAAGAATTTCAACAGTTGCCGTTTCAGCCATGTTTAAAATCTTGAACTACGGTTATATGATGATTTGTCGTGCTAGAGAAAGGACACCGTGCGACCTTCAGCGCTTCGCGACGTCCAGTGTGCTATGTGGTACTGGGCGAAGGTTAATGCCCCGGCGTTTCTGTTTGTGAAATACACAGTCAGCGGCAAAGAGAGAGCGAGAGAAAGATGTTTTGTCCTTGAGTAGAACTCCTTCCAAAGAATCCATACCAGTTTCACGTGCGGCTTAGTACCACAGTTAATGCGATTACTCCACAACCGGTTTCAGTGCCTGCTGGTGGAGACCGTCCCTCTCCGCAGTCACGAGGAACACTTCTTAGGAAACAGTGCGGTATTAATGACGACAGTCGCCAGGTCAGTGTCTTTCTTATCCATCAGAACATCTGGCAGGCGAGCCAACAACGACACTCGCTGTCGTAGAACTGTTTGCCGTTGAAGGATGTCAAGGTGGCGGTCAGTGGCCGCTGCTGCAGCGGTCGGTGGAAGTGGATTCCTGACTCAGCAGGACGTCAAAAGTGGCGACCGTGATTGCATATACAGCCAGGTGTGTTGTATGCGGTCTCAACGGCATCCACCCAGCCACCAGCGTTAACGGAATCTCGGGATTGAAAACAGTTTCGCTAGTCATCCATCGCTTCGTAAAACGTTTTGCCACATAATTATATTGCGTACTGACATCGAATGATGTTGATACGAACAGTTTAACATTCATCGATTCGTTGAACTGAAATGTTCTGTCTTTGCTACGTTACCAGTTACTGTGTGTTAAATTTACATCTTATTTTTGGTTCTGAGTCATGTTATCGTGTGCCTAGTGATCAGAGGGGCACGTCGAACCTACCAGTTACATACGTCCTCCCGGGATAGTACACGACTTTTGTAGATTCGATTTGTTAGCTAATATCTTCTGGATACTACGGCCGCCTATCAAGTTACCTTTTATAGCTGGTTCTGCTATTCAGTCCCAGCTAATAATCTTCTTCATCGTGCTCCGATCTTTTTCCCCGAAGATTTCCTGAAATATCTGGAAAAAGAACTTATTTCTCTCCTCACTCAACGCTAAGCTTTCATAACCAGA
This sequence comes from Schistocerca cancellata, assembly GCF_023864275.1. Classification (NCBI taxonomy): domain Eukaryota; kingdom Metazoa; phylum Arthropoda; class Insecta; order Orthoptera; family Acrididae; genus Schistocerca; species Schistocerca cancellata. The sequence goes on from NC_064631.1 coordinate 161,340,733, forward strand.
GTTACATTATTTTAACCATCAATGTAATGTATTTTACAATGCGCACCACTTGTGATCAAAATGGTTCAAATGGCTCTGAGCACTATGGGACTTAACATCTGAGGTCATCAGTCCCCTAGACTTAGAACTACTTAAACCTAACTAACCTAAGAACATCATACACATTCATGCCCGAGGCAGAATTCGAACCAGCTACCGTAGCAGCAGCGCGGTTCCAGACTGAAGCGCCTAGAACCGCTCTACCACAACGACCGGCCCCACTTGTGTGCACGGGAGTTGCAACACCTGCATATATTTTTGGCTCTGCATAAACAGAAACCGAGCGATAGTATTTTGCTCGACTCCAATTCAATTAACTTAAAATAATAATTTTTCTCTCTCTATTCTCGCGGATATCTTCCATTACTTGAAGGGCCTAAGAGTATACTACGGCATCACCTAACAAAATGTCATGTTGCACTACAATGTATTACTTGTGCATAAAGAACATATGGAATAGATGTTTTCAGTTTATGCTGCTGACATCAACGTTTTTTATGATACGAGCTCTTCAGCACAAAGAACTTATTTTGGAAACAATTTCTAGGCTATTGCTAACTTATTTTCAGTTATATCCTCCCTCCCATAGTCACTACCTCATCAATATGTTCAGAGGAGGAATTTTAAACTACAGGAAAGTAAGAACAATGTATTGACAAATCTTATCTAGGGGGGAGGAGGAGTGGTTAGTGTTGTCGCTGCAGTAAGAGTAAGAGCATTGGACTTGAATAGCGATCTGCCACACAGTTTTAATCCAGCATCAGTTATTTAGCAAAATGGCGTTTAGTTAAATGTAGATAGTGAATAGACCTAAGCCATAAAACTTGCTGTTCGGAAAACGAAGTGAAATACCATGCTCTGCCTATACATAACGCTTAATTCCTCTGATTAAGACATAAAAGGCGAAACACATATCAAAATCGAATTGCCACGTCTTTGCACAATTCATGCAGTGGAATAAAAGGAAAACACGGTCGTTGTGGCCACACACGAGCAGTTGAACACGACCGAGCGCCGTGTCATCCTTACCAATGGCGTCATCGAGATGTGGTATGGGATCAGCTCACCCCTCTCCCGGCCGTTGCCGGTTAGCAGATCCGATGCCGCTACTTCTCATTCAACTAGTTCCTCAAATTGTCATCACAAAAGTAAGTGGACCGCATTTCAGTCCTCCCGCCTTTCAAAAGTCCCAGGCAGTACCGGGAATCGAACCCGGTTCTCCTGGATGGCACGCAGCATCGCTGACCACGCAGGCGGCTAGCTGATGCAGTGGTCATCTAAAACATATACTTTACGAACCTAGCGTGAAAAGGAAAGAAGAATGAACAGTGATGTACGGTAAAGCACAAGCACTACATTTCGTTACATCCAACTGTCACATTCTCGACGTTGATCGTTCTTCTGAGAAACGTCTGGTCTGACCCACAACATTAGGTTAATAATATTCGTACGGAAACAAAAAATAGAAAATGAAGGAGAAAAACAATACGAGTTGTGAGAAGGATCCCTAACAGTAATGGAAAACTGTCTTTGAATGAAACTGCACGAAACGATCGATCCAGCAAGATATTTCTGAAGTACTTCCAGCCAATAATAAAATAATAAGAAACTTCAAGGTTAATATTCAAACTGTTCGACAGAAACTGAAATGGAATACAGTCAATACAGACTACAAAAATGTTGAAAATCGGGAGTCCTACTCGAAAAATTAAGGAATAACAAAAAAAGTACTTTACTTCCTCACACATGACACACAACGGAGATTATTGCTTGTATTGCCAGACACATTTTAAGTTGCAAAGGAGATGGGTAAACTACTACAACACGGAAACTGCGGTAGAAAGATTAGCTATGATTGTGTAAAATTTATAATGCAAAAAAGCGTGTGCATTCAAACTAACTTGCCCCAGAAAATTGCTCTTAGGGCCCTGAAAACAAATACTAATTAAATCAGCCAATGATAATGATTTCTACTGAACAGCCAAAGATTGGCAAACTTTAAATTCGTATCATGGCCCGTCACATTAGACGCGAATTTTCTACGACGTAAAGTTTAAATGTTAAATTAACAACACCAAAAGTATCGTAATGGCATTTAGTTGTCACGGGAACAGTCGGTCGTTCGGGAGAAATGTAGAAACACGCGAGACAAAACTTACATTACGACTTATGTTAGGAGACAGGTTAAAGAAAGGCAACCCTACGTTTACACTTGTGTACACTTATAGAATGCTTTTGGGAATGTTGAGCAGAATACACACTTTTAAATTCTGAAAGAAGGAACGGATAAAAACCACGAAGTGAAAGGTTATATACAGCTTATACAGAAACCATATGGCAGTTACAAGCGTTGAACGAAGAAAGGTCGTGAAACATGGTTGTTGCCCATCCCCGATGTTGTGCAGTCTGTACATCGAGCTAGCAGTAAAGTAAAGCAGGGAGAAATTTGAAAAGTGGACATAAAGTTCATGGAGAAGAAACAAAACTTGGAGGTTTGTCGATGGCATTGTGATGTCATAGACAACAAAGCACTTGAACAGAATCGACAGTGTCTTGAAAAGAGATTATAAGGCAGGTTAAACATCAAAAAAGTAAAACAACTAGTTAAATGTAGTCGAATTAAATCGGGCGATACTGAGACACTAATGATAATATATGAGTTTTGTTATTTGGGCAGTAAAGTAACTGATGGTGGCGTAGTACAGAAGATACAAAAACGTAGACTGGTAATGGGTAAGAAACCGTTTCTGAAGAAGAGAAATTTGTTAACATCGAACATAAATGTAACTGTTAAGAATTCTGTTCCGAAGGCATTTTTGTCTGGAATGTATCCTTGATGATATGAAAATGGATGATATGCAGTTCAGGCAAGAAGAAAATAGAAGCTTTTGAAATGTGGTGCTACAGAGGACTGCTGAATATTAGATAGTTAAATCTCGTAGGTAATGGGGAAGTATTAAGCAGAACTGGGGAGAAAAGGAATTTGGAACGTAACTTGACTAAAAGAGGGGATAGGTGAAAGAACACAGTGTGAGGCAGAACACAGTTTAGCATTGGAGGGAAGTGTGACGGATAAACAATTGTAGAGTAAGACCAAGAGCTGAGTACAGTAAGGAGGTACGCTGCATTAGTTAGGTGGAGACGAAGAGGCTTGCATAGGGTAGATTAGCGTGGACAGCTACATCAACCCAGTGTCCACAGTGGAGGCCACAGACACAACAACAACGACGACGACGACGGACTATAAAAACTGCACTAGCGTACAAACACCCGTGCACTTGTCGCGGATTGATTGTCGTTTTATGACCAACATCCAAAACGACGCATGTTCGAGTTTTGATTATTTGTAAATTTTTGCTCGATTTGTCACTCCATACGCTGCTCTGACGTTATCATCAGGATGCTTTTCCATGTTTTGCACATTGTACAAGTTTCGATGTGTTACACAGCGTTAGTTATCGTAGTAGTGCCGTCTCTTGTAAGACTTTCATATCCTCCTTCCTCGCTTTCCAACATTAGAAACAAATTATTATTAGGCATTACAGAAGATGAAACACCGTACAAAGACACAACTTTGCTAGTACTGTATTTAAATGATACTTACAAGGGAACCTCCCCATCGCACCCCCTCAGATTTAGTTATAAGTTGGCACAGTGGATAGGCCTTGAAAAACTGAACACAGATCAATCGAGAAAACAGGAAGAAGTTGTGTGGAACTATGAAAAAAATAAGCAAAATATACAAACTGAGTAGTCCATGCGTATTATAAGCAACATCAAGGATAAGGTCAGCTCCGGAGCGCCGTGGTCCCGTGGTTAGCATGAGCAGCTGCGGCACAGGGGGTTCTTGGTTCAAGTCTCCCATCGCGCGAAAATTTTAATTTTTTTTATTTTCAGTTTATGTCACAAACTCTTATGTTTTCATCACTTTTTTGGGAGTGATTATCACATCCACAAGAAAACCTAAATCGGGCAAAGTAGAAGAATCTTTTTACCCATTCGCCAAGTGTACAAGTTAGCTGGGTCGACAACATATTCCTGTCATGTGACGCACATGCCGTCACCAGTGTCGTATAGAATATATCAGACGTGTTTTCCTGTGGAGGAATCGGTTGACCTATGACCTCGCGATCAAATGTTTTCGGTGCCCATTGGAGAGGCACGTCCTTTCGTCTACTAATGGCACGGTTTTGCGGTGCGGTCGCAAAATACAGACACTAAACTTATTACAGTGAACAGAGACGTCAATGCTCGAACTGACAGATCATAACTTTGCGAAAATAAAGAATGTAAACTTTTCACTCGAGGTGGGATTTGAACCAAGGACTTCTCGTTCCGCAGCTGCTCACGCTAACCACGGGACCACGGGGCTTCTGTGCTAACATTAGCCTTCGTGTTGCTTATCTTGCGCATGGACTACTCAGTTTGTATATTTTGCTTATTTTTTCATAGTTCCACACAACTTCTTCCTCTTTTCTCGATTGATCTGTGTTCAGTTTTTCAAGGCCTATCCACTGTGCCAGCTTATAACTAAATCTGAGGGGGATGCGATGGGGAGGTTCCCTTGTTAGTGTCGCTTGACTTGCTTCGTCTGGCCGGTTAACGGCCTTGACACATATCGGACGAAGAAGATTCTCTCTTCGAAATGTGCTAATGACTAAAGCTCGCGGTTTTCAGCTAATGATCGCAAACAGTAGCAGTGTGTTGTTATGAGCTGAACAGTGGTACTTGTCAGATCCATCAGTTCTTCTTTGTCGACGTTGATGCTGATTCCCGAGCGTTTAGCGAGGCGAATTACAGCGGCCTTGCCTCCGGCTGCAAGACTGAAGACCACAAGTCGCGGTGGCGAGCAGTCTCGCTGGCCTGTTAACAGCAGGGCTGCGAGTACTGAGCGTACTTCTCCGCTGTCAGGTAATTGCTCTGCAGACCGCAGGCCACGTAACGACTCTACAACAACAGCCCAGAGACAGAATAATGCGGCCTCGCCGCGGTATGAAGACGCCTGCTGACAGTCTGCCACCTCAAGCGTTTGCCGTCTACGGCTTGTCTTCATCCCGTCCACGGTACTCTACAGAAGTGACGGTCAGAATGCAGCACTGTATTCTAATTGGAGAGTTATCGATAAACGTAGGTCGTTCTCGAGAATGGTTCATCGGCCTTGGAGCCTTATGAAATCAATCGATACAGGAGGTAGAGATGTTCTAAAGACCAAAATACACTCCTGGAAATTGAAATAAGAACACCGTGAATTCATTGTCCCAGGAAGGGGAAACTTTATTGACACATTCCTGGGGTCAGATACATCACATGATCACACTGACAGAACCACAGGCACATAGACACAGGCAACAGAGCATGCACAATGTCGGCACTAGTACAGTGTATATCCACCTTTCGAAGCAATGCAGGCTGCTATTCTCCCATGGAGACGATCGTAGAGATGCTGGATGTAGTCCTGTGGAACGGCTTGCAATGCCATTTCCACCTGGCGCCTCAGTTGAACCAGCGTTCGTGCTGGACGTGCAGACCGCGTGAGACGACGCTTCATCCAGTCCCAAACATGCTCAATGGGGGACAGATCCGGAGATCTTGCTGGCCAGGGTAGTTGACTTACACCTTCTAGAGCACGTTGGGTGGCACGGGATACATGCGGATGTGCATTGTCCTGTTGGAACAGCAAGTTCCCCTGCCGGTCTAGGAATGGTAGAACGATGGGTTCGATGACGGTTTGGATGTACCGTGCACTATTCAGTGTCCCCTCGACGATCACCAGTGGTGTACGGCCAGTGTAGGAGATCGCTCCCCACACCATGATGCCGGGTGTTGGCCCTGTGTGCCTCGGTCGTATGCAGTCCTGATTGTGGCGCTCACCTGCACGGCGCCAAACACGCATACGACCATCATTGGCACCAAGGCAGAAGCGACTCTCATCGCTGAAGACGACACGTCTCCATTCGTCCCTCCATTCACGCCTGTCGCGACACCACTGGAGGCGGGCTGCACGATGTTGGGGCGTGAGCGGAAGACGGCCTAACGGTGTGCGGGACCGTAGCCTAGCTTCATGGAGACGGTTGCGAATGGTCCTCGCCGATACCCCAGGAGCAACAGTGTCCCTAATTTGCTGGGAAGTGGCGGTGCGGTCCCCTACGGCACTGCGTAGGATCCTACGGTCTTGGCGTGCATCCGTGCGTCGCTGCGCCCCGGTCCCAGGTCGACGGGCACGTGCACCTTCCGCCGACCACTGGCGACAACATCGATGTACTGTGCAGACCTCACGCCCCACGTGTTGAGCAATTCGGCGGTACGTCCACCCGGCCTCCCGCATGCCCACTATACGCCCTCGCTCAAAGTCCGTCAACTGCACATACGGTTCACGTCCACGCTGTCGCGGCATGCTACCAGTGTTAAAGACTGCGATGGAGCTCCGTATGCCACGGCAAACTGGCTGACACTGACGGCGGCGGTGCACAAATGCTGCGCAGCTAGTACCATTCGACGGCCAACACCGCGGTTCCTGGTGTGTCCGCTGTGCCGTGCGTGTGATCATTGCTTGTACAGCCCTCTCGCAGTGTCCGGAGCAAGTATGGTGGGTCTGTCACACTGGTGTCAATGTGTTCTTTTTTCCATTTCCAGGAGTGTAGTCCGTATATGGTTCGTCCAAAGAGCGTAAAATCTTCACGAATATGTTCACCCAGCTTCAGTGGCTAGCGTCACAAGAGAGACATCAGGCGTCGCAGATAGTTTTGCTGTTAATATGATGAAAGCGCAGTTTTCAACAAGAGTCAATTAACATTTTACTTCCTGTTACATTAAGAGCCATAACAAAATTTTAGATACAGGATGTCAAATCAAACACCTTTCAGACGTCTAATTTCCAAACTTACTTTATTCGGCTACGAGTTTCGGAGGTTTACTACGCCATCTTCAGTCCTCTGACCAAGATTCCACCTCGGTTTTGATCAAAATAGGTGCGAGCATTCAAATACTGGAATATGTACGCTCATGCTCATAAATTAAGGATAATGCTGATACATGGTGAAACAACGCTCTGGTGGGCGGTCTGCGGGTTTAAATCACTTCGGGGTATGACCATGCGGTGCATTTGACCTGCGGTCGTCACACGGTGGCGCTGGCAGCAGTCCACATACGCAAACGTGCATGTCAGAGTACGGTGCAGCGAGTAACTGTGCAGACATTTTCAGACGTGCTAATGGTGACTGTGTGTTATAAATGGCTCAAAGAACACACATTGATGACGTTATAAGGCGTACAATACTAGGGCGACTGGAGGCTGGTCAAACACAGCAGGTCATAGCACGGGCACTCCGTGTGCCACAAAGTCTAATATCAAGATTATGGCAACGATTCCAGCACACAGGAAACGTGTCCAGACGTTACATTACGGGACGTCAACAGTGTAAAACACCACAAGAAGACCGATATCTCACCATCAGTGCCCGCAGACGGCCACGGAGTACTGCAGGTAACCTTGCGCGGGACCTTACCGCAGCCACTGGAACAGTTGTCTCCAGACACACAGTCTACAGACGGCTGAACAGACATGGTTTATTCGCCCGGAGACCTGCAAGGTGCATTCCACTGACCCTTAGTCACAGCAGAGCACGTAAAGCCTGGTGTCAAGAACACAGTGCATGGTCATTGGAACAGTGGTCCCAGGTTACGTTCACGGTCTAGTCCAGGTATAGACTGAACAGTGATACTCGTAGGGTTTTGATCTGGCGTGAACCAGGAACCAGATACCAACCCCTTAAAGTCCTTGAAAGGGACCTGTATGGAGGTCTTGCTTTGATGGTGTGGGGTGGGATTAAGACTGGTGCACGTACACGCCTGCATGTCTTTGACAAAGGAACTGTAACAGGTGAGGTGTATCGGGACGTCACTTTGCACCATTATGTCCGCCATTTCAGGGGTGCAGTGGGTCCCACCTTCTTCCAACGAGCTGCCATCGTGGAGGAGTACCTTGAAACAGAAAATATCAGGCGAATGGAGTGGCCTGCTTGTTCTCTAGACCTAAACCCCATCGAGCACGTCTGGGATGCTCTAGGTACGCGTATCGCTGCACGTCTTCAAACCCCTACGACACTGTAGGAGCTCCGACAGGCACTGGTGCAAGAATGGGAAGCTATACCCCAGCAGCTGCTCGACCAGCTGATCCAGAGTATGCCAACCCGTTGTGCGGCCTGTGTACGTGTGCACGGTGAACATATTCCATATTAATGTAGGGGTACATGTGCAGGAAACAGTGGCGTTTTGTAGCACATGTGTTTCGAAACGGTTTTCTCAACTTATCACCAATACCGTGGACTTACAGAACTGTGTTTTGTGTGTTCCCTATGTGCCTATGCTGTTAGCGCCAGTTTTGTGTAGTGCCACGTTGTGTGGCACCACATTCTGCAATTATCCTTAATTTATGAGCACGAGTGCAGAATTCTGCTTGCTACAGCGATCACATCAACCATCAACTGCTGATGGCTGAAGTGATCGCTGTAGCAAGCAGAATTCGACAGATACCAGCATGTGAATAAAAACTAGAAGCTTCACGCGAACAGGCCACGAAGGCGCAACGGTAGCGACCGGCCGCCGTGCCATCCTTAGCCCACAGACGTTGCTGGATACGGATATGAAGGAGCATGTGGTCAGCACACCGCTCTCCCGGCTGTATGTCAGTTTAAGAGACCGCCAGTATCTGAATGTTAGCCCCCATTTTGACCAAAACCGAGGCGGAATCTTGCTACACGTCGGTCAGGGGCCTGAATATGGCGTAGTACATCGTCGAAACTGGTAGCGAAATAAAAGAAGTTTGGAAATTAGACGACTGAAAGGTGTTTTATTTGACATCCTGTAGTGAACAGACGAGTCCCGCAACCATCTATGAAAAGATGAACACACAAATATTTGAGATATTCCAGGTCAAACGTATCGTACACAACGAAAATGTTACAAGAGAGATAACTGCGCATACTGAGGCTTGTTTCCCTTGTTCTGTAAGCGAATGGAATGGGACTAAAAAAATACTAATACACCACAGCCGTTAAAATTGCTACACCACGAAGATGACGTGCTACAGACGTGAAATTTAAACGATAGGAAAAAGATGCTATATATGCAAATGATTAGCTTTTCAGAGCATTCACACAATGTTGGCTCCGGTGGCGACACCCACAACGTGCTCAGATGAGGAAGGTTTCCAACCGATTTCTCATACACAAACAGCTGTTGACCGGCGTTGCCTGGTGAAACGTTGTTGTGATGCCTCTTGTAAGGAGGAGAAATGCGTACCATCACGTTTCCGACTTTGATACAGGTCGGATTGTAGCCTATCGCGATTGCGGTTCATCGTACCGCGACATTGCTGCTCGCATTGGTCGAGATCCAATGACTGTTAGCAGAATACGGAATCGATGGGTTCAGGAGGGTAATGCGGAACGCAGTGCTGGATCCCAACAACCTCGTATGACTAGCAGTCGAGATGACAGGCATCTTATCTGCATGGCTGTAACGGATCGTGCAGCCACGTCTCGATCCCTGAGTCAACAGATGGGGACGTTTGCAAGACAACAACTATCTGCACGAACAGTTCGACGACCTTTGCAGCAGCATGGACTATCAGCTCGGAGACCATGGCTGCGGTTACCCTTGACGCTGCATCAGAGACAGGAGCGCCTGCGATGGTGTACTCAACGACGAACCTGGGTGCGCGAATGAATCCAGGTTCCGTTTACAGCATCATGTTGGTGGCATCCGTGTTTGGTGACATCGCGGTGAACGCACATTGGAAGCCTGTATTCCTCATCGCCATACTGGCTTATCACCCGGCGTGATGGTACGGGGTGCCATTGGTTACACGTCCTGGTCACCTCTTGTTCGTATTGACAGCACTTTGAATAGTGGACGTTATATTACAGATGTGTTAGACCCGTGGCTCTACCCTTCATTCGATCCCTGCAAAACCCTACATTTCAGCAGGTTAATGCACAACCGCATGTTGCAGGTCCTGTACAGGCCTTTCTGGATACAGAAAATGTTCGGCTGCTGCGCTGGCCAGCACATTCTGCATATCTCTCACCAATTGAAAACGTCTGGTCAATGATGGGTGAGCAACTGTCTCGTCACAATACTGCAGTCAGTACTCTTGATGAACTGTGGTATCGTGTTGAAGCTGCATGGGCAGCTGTACCTGTACACGCCATAAAAGCTCTGTTTGGCTCAATGCCCAGGCGTATCAAGGCCGTTATTACGGCCAGAGGCGGTTGTTCTGGGTACTGATTTCTCAGGATCTATGCACCCAAATTGCGTGGAAATGTAATCACATGTCAGTTCTAGTATAATATATTTGTCCAATGAATACGCGTTTATCATCTGCATTTCTTCTTGGTGTAGCAATTTTAATGGCCAGTAGTGTATATTTACGACTAATGGGCGTCATGAGCTGTACAATGGTTTACGGTCTATATGTGTACAAGTACATTAACTAGGCCACAATACTGTAATTTATGTGGTGAGCAAAGAAGTAAAAAAGTTTAAGGGGCTCCGGAACGCCCTATACTTGCAATGTTAAAATAACGCTTATAAATTACATCTTTCCTCACAAAGTATTTGAGGTAGGAAGTTGAACTTTTTACAGATTATTTATTGGAATATGGGCTACAACTTAACACAGGGATTTTACAAAATTTTAGTTCAGTTATTAAAGATGATTTTTTTTCAATTGTAATGAAAATTCACAACTTTTTTTTGCAATTTTTTTATTTATATATTCAAAAATATACAGTTTTTTGGAAATAGGCTGTGTTAAATTATGCAGAAAGTACTGTGTAACATTTACTGAAAGTTTGAAACAAATATGTTTGGAAGATCCTTAGAAAACATGTAATTAATATGAGAAAATAAAAGTTTTGGGAATCGAGCGACAAAGATTGGATTAACTTTTTAGTGCATTCCAGGTCCATAGGATGGATTATCTTCATCCTCTGCAAACTCCTCCTCCAGCTTCCTCTTGTTCCTCCTCCTGTTTACTCTTGCTTGTATTTCTAGACTCTTTACAACCCTGTCTGCAGCCCGAAGGCGTTCCTTGTCTAAAGCAAGCATCGCTCGTACCATGTTAGAACCTATCTTCATTCCCATATTTCTAAATACCTTGCACCTTACAATGTTGCCATCATTGAAAGTCGCAACAGCATCATACACACCAAAGTGAAGTGTTTCTATTCCAACAAATACAGTCTTGGGGATTCTCGACCATATAACACTATTTACACTTTCATTGGGGTTTTGAGTTTTTCCGTGAATACACTTTTTCAACAGTTCAGGTGCTGCTAAGTCTCTGAAAATAGGTTTTATCACCTCCATTATGTACCTGATGAACACGGACGTTAATAATAACACCATTTGACAGCAGTTTAACAGCGCCACAGTGGGTCACGCCCATGTAGAACACATTTTTAAAAAAATTTAAAAATAGTTGTAGTCTTCGGAATTGAATAAATTATATATCTATTAAAAGGTAATAGTCTGCAGATTCAGAAAACGCAAAAAAGTAAAATTTGAACTTTTCATGATTCTGAGCCTTTCTCGAGCCCCTTAAGACAAGTTGAGAATTGTCTCCAAAAACATTCAAATCTCCCCGAGACTAAATCCCCTCTTATGATCCGCATAGGTACTTGACTTGGCAGTACCTGCCCTGCCTGGCAACTCCACGCGCGAGCAGACAGCGGAGACGTGAAGCGCCCGGGCCGTATGTCCCTGCGCTCGCGCACACACGCTGGTCGCCGCGGTGCGTCGCGTCCCGTCGCCAGAGGATTGACCGCACGGCGATGCCTATCTGGAGATTTAGTGTCGGCGCGATCAGCGGCTGCGACTTGGGCCGGCGTCGCGACCGCCGCTGATTTACGGCGCGATTATCCGCGCGGGGCGTGCGTCATTACAATTTATAATACGTAATTGTTGCGCCGTAAAGTCGGGCGACGGCACAATGGCCTGACGGTCTCCCTGCTCGGCGCTCGCGGCGACAAATCTCCAAGCCCTCTGGGGCGGACTGCCTGCTGCACCGTGCCGCGGCGGCACGGGCGAGCAGTGTTACCCCGAGGCTTGCCGATGTCCTCTCTCGCTGTATAGAGGGGCGGGCGAAATGCCCTAATACCTTCAGACTTCAAGAAAAATGTAGTAAGTCCCGCAGAAGTACAGGAACACGTGAGACAGTTGTGATCCGACGGCTCATCTTACATGACGAATTCTAGAAAAACAAACAGCGTACAGTCCATTATTGAGTCGGTGTGTTGACTGCGACTGAAAATGGAGAAAATCGAGTGTCGTGCTTTCGTCTGAAGTGTTAGACTCTCGCACAAACTGAAACGAACTGCCCGGCAGCGGTGGCCGAGCGGTTCTAGGCGCTTCAGTCCGGAACCGCGTGACTGCTACGGTCGCAGGTTCGAATCCTGACCCGAGCATGGATGTGGGTCATGTCCTTAGGTTAGTTAGGTTTAAGTAATTCTAATTTCTAGGGGACTGATGACCTCAGATGTTAAGTCCCATAGTGCTCAGAGCCATTTGAACAATTTTTTTGAAACGAACTGGATGAAGTTCATGCGAACTCTGCTTCATTGCTGAGGACCTTTTACTTTTCGATTAATGAATTTCAACGTGGTCGGACGAACACCGGACACGGAGCGTGCTCCGGGCGTCCAGCTGAGTTCACAAGGGAAGGCATTCGCAAAATCCATTATATGGTAATGTAATACCACAGAATAAACATTTGTGAGATTACTAACAGTGTAGGCATCTTAACTGAACGAGTGCATAATATCCTGCACACAGAATTGGCTATGAAGAAGTTGTGTGCGAGGAGGATGCCGCGTTTGCTTAAGTCGACCAAAAGTGCATCTAGCACAACTTTCTTTCTTTCTTTCGCTTGTGCCTTTTCCCGCAGTTAGGCAGGGTCGGCATGGTAATCGGGTTTGGCAATGTTAGTGGAAGGGATGGCCAGATGCCCTTCCTGCCTCCACCCCGTGCCCCCCGAGACGAAATTAGTGTACCCCAACTGTCTGCGACTAGTGTAAACCATGGAATAGTACAAAAGTGTTCAAATGTTAGCGAGCCGTGTAACTGAGGAAAAAGGTTTCTCAACGTGCACCGGAGAACGCAAAGACCATTTCGCTTACTAATTAGGTGATGACCACTGTTTCTCGGGATTCTTAAAAAATAACCCTCACAGATTATTTGGAAAATGGGAGAATCATAACTGGACCCTGTTATAATTCATTAATGGATTATTTGACACTATCGTTGGCTGGGAAAAGGCCTAGGTTGGCACAAAGAAAAGCGCCCTTTAAGCAGGATAATGCACCACACCACATATCTACATCTACATCTACATCCATACTCCGCAAGCCACATGACGGTGTGTGGCGGAGGGTACCTTCAGTACCTCTATCGGTTCTCCCTTCTATTCCAGTCTCGTATTGTTCGTGGAAAGAAAGATAGTCGGTATGCCTCTGTGTGGGCTCTAATCTCTCTGATTTTATCCTCATGGTCTCTTCGCGAAATATACGTAGGAGGGAGCAATATACTGCTCGACTCTTCGGTGAAGGTATGTTCTCGAAACTTTGACAAAAGCCCGTACCGAGCTACTGAGCGTCTCTCCTGCAGAGTCTTCCACTGGAGTTTATCTATCAGCTCCGTAACGCTTTAGCGATTACTAAATGATCCTGTAAAGAAGCGCGCTGCTCTCCGTTGGATCTTCTCTATATCTTCTATCAACCCTATCTGGTACGGATCCCACACTGCTGAGCAGTATTCAAGCAGTGGGCGAACAAGCGTACTGTAACCTACTTCCTTTGTTTTCGGATTTCATTTCCTTAGGATTCTTCCAATGAATCTCAGTCTGGCATCTGCTTCACCGACGATCAACATTATATGATCATTCCATTTTAAATCACTCCTAATCCGTACTCCCAGATAATTTATGGTATTAACTGCTTCCAGTTGCTGACCTGCTATTTTGTAGCTAAATGATAAAGGATCTATCTTTATGTGTATTCGCAGCACATTACACTTGTCTACATTGAGATTCAATTGCCATTCCCTGCACAATGCGTCAATTCGCTGCAGATCCTCGTGCATTTCAGTACAATTTTCCATTGTTACAACCTCTCGATACACCACAGCATCATCTGCAAAAAGCCTCAGTGAACTTCCGATGTCATCCACCAGGTCATTTATGTATATCGACCATAACAATGTCGAAAGTGCGTGAAATGGCCTTTCAATTCGTTCCTCATTGAACCTTTTCACCAGACTTAGCCCCAAGTGACTTCTTCCTGTTCCCTAACTCGTAACTTTGGCTTGCCGCGAAGAATTTTTTTTTTCAAATGAGGGAGTGATAGTTGCTGTCAACATGTACATTGCAGAGATTTACAGAACCCATTTTTCGGATGGGAGAAAAGGCTGGAGGATGTCTGGAGGATATCCCTCAAAGGAGACTATGTCGAGAAGTAAGATGGGATGTTTACGGAAACAACATTTTTTCTTGCATATTTTGTAGACTTGCCACACCACTCTAGTACAATTATAGCATTTGTAGAATTATGGAAAGCTTTTGATGACGTTGATACACTTTGAGATTATGAAGATAGCGAGGATAAAATACAGATAGTGAAAAGTTATCTACAGCTTGCACAGTAATCACAATGCAGTTATAAGAGTGAGAGGACATAAAAGGGAAGCAGTAGTTGAAAGGGGAGTGAGACAGGGTGTTATTCCGACTGATCGCTGAGCAAACAGTAAAGAAAATCAAAGAGAAATCTGGAAAGAGAGTTAAAGTTCAGGGAGAGGAGATAAAATCTTTGAGGTGTGCCAATGACATAGTGACTCTGTCAAAGATAAGGGTAATGCAATTTAGTAGAATTAAATCAGGCGATGCTTAGGGAATTAGATTAGAAAATGAGATCCTAAAAGTAGTAAAAGACTTTCGGTATTAAGGTCAGTTCACGGAGGAGACATAAGATTTTTTAGTGATAGCAGAGGACTTGAAACGTCAGTTGAACGTAATGGATAGTCTTCAAAAGAGTTTACAAGAAGAGCATCTACAAGGGTAAAACTTGAGACAAGAGGAGTGTGATGCTGCGTTATTTTACCATCAATGAAACGGGTGACGAAAGCCTGAGGACTTGTGTAATGACTAGTTGATTGAGTAGATGAGAGACGTGCATGTGTGTGCGGGGGGAGGGGGGGGGTGGTTGATAAAACTCGTCAGGGAAACCAAGTGTTGTACAAAGTAAGCAGGTTTAAGTGGATGTTGTTTGCAGTAATGAAAAGATTTATACAGGAAAGACTACAGTGAAGATCATCAAATCAGTTGTGGCGGATCTCGCATGTAATAGCCTCAAAGATTGGGTTTTACTTATATACGTCCAACCTCCAGCTCTCGGGTCTCGCTAGGTGAGTAACCATTACAGAGAAGAAACAGCAAAGATAATTATCAAGAATCAAAGAATAATTATCACTTCTACAACAAACCCAACGCTTTTAAATAATAGTTGATCTACGACTTCATAATTAAATCACCATTCTTTCACTCAAATACTCTCGTCACGAAAAGGATACCAGTGATTGCTGACCAAACAAATCCCCACTATATTCCGGAAAGCACCTTACGTTCGCGACTCCTCATAAGATCTAATCGGGTCTACCTATTTTTTCTTCGGTTAACCTGATTACTGTCAGATTCAATCAATTATTCCGGCTGGCGCGACTGAAAGTATTATATCAGCCAGACATGGATACAATTCAGCAACTGGTGCTTTACAAAATAATTCGTATCTTCGTTGTTCTCGAAGACATCTTGTGTAAGCTCTGTGCTGCCGGAGTCATTCGTGTGTGGCCGTCACGACTCACATTCCCTCCGACCAGGTACTCCATCCCCTCGCGGGTTGAAATACAGCGTGGTGGCTCATTACTCAATTTTTGAAGTAATTAATGAAATGTTTTATTTTATTTTATTGATTTATTTATTTTTTTGCAACTTGCAGCCCCAATTCCATCACCCAACAAACATCCTTACGCCATCGACCTGACATTATTACTGTAAAGGGGAAAATTTTTAAGCGCATGTACGGCCGAGATGCGAGGACCGTTTGTAAGTAGGCTGTTTATGTTTTCTTATTGGCAACATTACATAGCGCTCTGTATGAAAATCACTGGCTGTGCTGTGTGCAGTCTGTGGCTAGTTTGCATTGTTGTCTGCCATTGTAGTGTTGGGCAGCTGGATGTGAACAGCGCGTAGCGTTGCGCAGTTGGAGGTGAGCTGCCAGCAGTGGTGGATGTGGGGAGAGAAATGGCGGAGTTTTGAAATTTGTAAGACTGGATGTCATGAACAGCTGTATATATTATGACTTTTGATGACTATTAAGGTTTTGAAATTATTGGAGGAAGCTACGACGTTTTTGAGATTTGACTGAGGTGTTATGATGTTACCACAATCTCTACCAGGACTACAGTGGGTCTACTCTGTGATGACCTACCTACCAATATTCATCAACTTCGACTGACTCCGCGGTGGGTTTGCTCTGTTGTGGCCCATTACCTGTCTGCATGTCAAGAGTCAGCACTGTCTTTCCGTTGGAAGGACAACACTACTTCTTCAAGACTGCATGGAAATCCACTACTTCTGTGTGCAATTTCTTTTACTAATGAGACTTCGTGAAAAAAAAACTGTAATTATTATTATGATGAATGATCAGGACTATCTTTATGGACTGTGAGAAAATTTTAGCTTTTGACCAACATTGTATCAATAAGTGTGTGCATTTGATTTCTTTGTTATTGTAATTACGATTACGAAAAATTTTTACAAATATGTATTGCCCAGTGCCCAAAACAATTTGTAAAATTTTTTGTGGGGAGCATGGCGGCTACGTAAGTAGGCTGTTTATGTTTTATTATTGGCAACGTTACATAGCGCTCTGTATGAAAATCACTGGCTGTGCTGTGTGCAGTCTGTGGCTAGTTTGCATTGTTGTCTGCCATTGTAGTGTTGGGCAGCTGTATGTGAACAGCGCGTAGCGTTGCGCTGTTGGAGGTGAGCCGCCAGCAGTGGTGGATGTGGGGAGAGAAATGGCGGAGTTTTGAAATTTGTAAGACTGGATGTCATGAACTGCTATATATATTATGACTATTAAGGTAAATACATTGTTTGTTCTCTATTAAAATCTTTTATTTGCTAACTATCCCTATCAGTAGTTAGTGCCTTCCGTAGTTTGAATCTTTTATTTAGCTGGCAGTAGTGGCTCTCGCTGTATTGCAGTGGTTCGAGTAATGAAGATTTTTGGTGAGGTAACTGATTCGTGGAAGGTATAGGTTAATGTTAGTCAGGGCCATTCTTTTGTAGGGATTTCTGAAAGTCAGATTGCGTTGCGCTAAAAAAATATTGTGTGTCACTTTAGTGAATATTTGAGTACGTTCGGTTTTGCTCAGCTGTTTGAAAAGCAAATAATGTAAGAGGTTTATCAGCACAGTAATTCTGAAATTGTTCTAAGGGGACGTTTCACGTTCAACCGTCCTCGGTCTGAAGACCCACACCCACAGCGCAGTGTAGCATACAGCCTCCGTCGAAACTGAGACATTGTCCTTCGCTACAATCCGTGCGCTGGCTAGAGGGGTGGGAAACCAGTGGTAGCGCTACTTCGGGCGGAGTGTCTCGCAGCGAGGCGAGTTGTCGCACGACTCCGGGAGGAGTCCAGTTTGCATACAGCGCACTGCACGAAGGACGCGCCCTTCACCTCGTCTGTCGCTCTGACCAGCTCGGCGGCGTGACGTCGAGTGGCTTTGTGACGTTTGCGGTCTTCGGGGGAAGACAAAAAGAAAGCGGGAAGAAGCGAGGCGCGTCGGTAGCGGCCGGCGGCCGCCGCAGCCGCTGTCGCGGGCGGAAGGACGCCGGCAAGGCCGACCAGTGACCCGCCGCCGCCGCCGCCGCCCGCACCAAAGCTCACCGACTGGTCGCGGCCCGGCCCGCTCCACTGGTTGGGTTTCCCGGCCAGCCGGGGCTCCCCGTCCCAAAGAAAGCAACGAGCGCCGGCCAGCCAGCTCCAGCTGACGGAGCGGCGTCCAGCGGCGGCGATCTCGAGCGGCCACTGGAGACCGGTCCGGGTCCTCCATTGACGGCCGCTCTCGCAGTCCAGCCGGGCAGCCCGCGGCGATCCTCCACCTGCACCGCTGCCTCGGCGTCAGCAACACGCTGGCACCGTTGCATGACGTCAGCAGCGTCTGCCGCGACCCTGCCTCCTCCGTTCACCAGCCTCTCGCGAAGATTCCTCTCCACACTCACCTCTCGCATACCAGGTACCAGCTGCGTTTCTCTCCAGTTGCCGCTCTGAGAATGTTATTTATACACTCCGGGAAATTGAAATAAGAACACCGTGAATTCATTGTCCCAGGAAGGGGAAACTTTATTGACACATTCCTGGGGTCAGATACATCACATGATCACACTGACAGAACCACAGGCACATAGACACAGGCAACAGAGCATGCACAATGTCGGCACTAGTACAGTGTATATCCACCTTTCGCAGCAATGCAGGCTGCTATTCTCCCATGGAGACGATCGTAGAGATGCTGGATGTAGTCCTGTGGAACGGCTTGCCATGCCATTTCCACCTGGCGCCTCAGTTGGACCAGCGTTCGTGCTGGACGTGCAGACCGCGTGAGACGACGCTTCATCCAGTCCCAAACATGCTCAATGGGGGACAGATCTGGAGATCTTGCTGGCCAGGGTAGTTGACTTACACCTTCTAGAGCACGTTGGGTGGCACGGGATACATGCGGACGTGCATTGTCCTGTTGGAACAGCAAGTTCCCTTGCCGGTCTAGGAATGGTAGAACGATGGGTTCGATGACGGTTTGGATGTACCGTGCACTATTCAGTGTCCCCTCGACGATCACCAGTGGTGTACGGCCATTGTAGGAGATCGCTCCCCACACCATGATGCCGGGTGTTGGCCCTGTGTGCCTCGGTCGTATGCAGTCCTGATTGTGGCGCTCACCTGCACGGCGCCAAACACGCATACGACCATCATTGGCACCAAGGCAGAAGCGACTCTCATCGCTGAAGACAACACGTCTCCATTCGTCCCTCCATTCACGCCTGTCGCGACACCACTGGAGGCGGGCTGCACGATGTTGGGGCGTGAGCGGAAGACGGCCTAACGGTGTGCGGAACCGTAGCCCAGCTTCATGGAGACGGTTGCGAATGGTCCTCGCCGATACCCCAGGAGCAACAGTGTCCCTAATTTGCTGGGAAGTGGCGGTGCGGTCCCCTACGGCACTGCGTAGGATCCTACGGTCTTGGCGTGCATCCGTGCGTCGCTGCGGTCCGTTCCCAGGTCGACGGGCACGTGCACCTTCCGCCGACCACTGGCGACAACATCGATGTACTGTGGAGACCTCACGCCCCACGTGTTGAGCAATTCGGCGGTACGTCCACCCGGCCTCCCGCATGCCCACTATACGCCCTCGCTCAAAGTCCGTCAACTGCACATACGGTTCACGTCCACGCTGTCGCGGCATGCTACCAGTGTTAAAGACTGCGATGGAGCTCCGTATGCCACGGCAAACTGGCTGACACTGACGGCGGCGGTGCACAAATGCTGCGCAGCTAGCGCCATTCGGCGGCCAACACCGCGGTTCCTGGTGTGTCCGCTGTGCCGTGCGTGTGATCATTGCTTGTACAGCCCTCTCGCAGTGTCCGGAGCAAGTATGGTGGGTCTGACACACCGGTGTCAATGTGTTCTTTTTTCCATTTCCAGGAGTGTACATTCACTCACCAAATGATGATCATGATGAGAGTAACGATCCTCAGAATGCCATAGCATTTCAGCGAAATCACCGGGCTAGAGACCCAACTCACACTTTTCCCAAATAACGTCCTGGAAACCATGGATCAAGGCAGCCATTCAACATGGGTTAAGAAACATCGTTCCTGTGAATCACAACTAGCTCCTTATTCACATGAAGTGCTGAGTGCTATTGACAGGGGATTTCAGATCGATTCCGTATTCCTGGATTTTCGGAAGGCTTTTGACACTGTACCACACAAGCGGCTCGTAGTGAAATTGTGTGCTTACGGAATATAGTCCCAGTTATGTGACTGGATTTGTGGTTTCCTATCAGAGAGGTCACAGTAAGTAGTAATTGACGGAAAGTCATCGAGTAAAACAGAAGTGATTTCTAGCGTTCCCCAAGGTAGTGTTATAGGCCCTTTTCTGTTCCTTATCTATATAAACTATTTGGGAGACAAGCTGAGCAGCCGTCTTTCGTTGTTTGTAGATGACGCTGTCGTTTTTCGACTAATAACATCATCAGAAGATCAAAACAAACTGCAAAACGATTTAGAAAAAAAGATCTGAATGGTGTGAAAAGTGGCAGTTTAAATAACGAAAGTGTGAGGTTATCCACGTGTGTGCTAAAAGGAACTCGTTAAACTTCGGTTACACGATAAATCAGTCTAATCTAAAAGTCGTAAATTCAACTAAATACCTAGGTATTACAATTACGAACAACTTAAATTGGAAAGAACACATAGAAAATGTTGTGGGGAAGGCTAACCAAACACTGCGTTTTATTAGCAGGACACTTACAAAATTTAAAGATGTACTAAGGAGACTGCATAGACTACATTTGTCCGTCCTCTTTTAGAATACTGCTGTGTGGTGATAGGACTGACGGAGTACATCGAAAAAGTTCAAAGAAAGGCAGCATATTTTGTATTATCGCGAAATATGGGAGAGAGTGTCACAGAAATGATATAGGATTTGGGATGGAAATCATTACAAGAAACGCGTTTTTCGTTGCGACGGAATCTTCTCACGAAATTCCAATCAGCAACTTTCTCCTCCGAATGCGAACATATTTTGTTGACACCGACCTACATAGGGAAGAACAATCTCCACTATAAAATAAGGGAACTCAGAGCTCGCGCTTTACGAGATTGGAACAATAGAGAATTGTGAAGGTGGAACACTCTGCGAGGCACTTAAATGTGTTTTGCAGAGTATCCATGTAGATGTAGATGTAGTATGGAAGATGAGTATGCCACTAGATGTTTCAAAAAGAGTGACGTATTTTGTGTGGTAATAATTATGAAACATGAGACCTTCTGCCAAGGAAATGTGTGTTGTGTTAATGGGTGTGGCCTAGAGTTTCAGAAAATCGCCGTTAGATATCAGTCAATGCGTCTTCTCAGTTTGCCGTCGGTCAGAAGTAAGATGGCGTCCGCTCAGTGACTTCGGCCCAGCGTGCTTTTCGTCGGTATTTTGGCACTGATCCGCCCGCACCCAAAAACATTCCACGTCGATATCGCCAATCTGAAGAGACAGGGTGCTTGTGCAAAGATGAGAGTGCAGGTCGACCTTGATCTTCTGATGACATGGTGGAACGAATTCGGCAAACATTTGAGCGGAGTCCACGAAAGTCCATTCACCGCCCAGGAAGACAACTGGCAATGCCGCATACGACTGTGTGGCGAGTGTTAAGGTGACGTTTGATCTCTAAACCATACAGACTACAATTAGCGCAAGCTCTTCGGGTAAAAGGTAACGGGAAACGGGTTGACTTCAGCAATGTTCTGCTAGAGGACATGAAAGACGATATATTTTCACCATGGCGACCACGAATGGTCAGAGAATTGTTTGCCCCACAGGATAATGTCACGAAGATGCTGAAAGAACTGAACTGACTAGACAGAAACTATCCCATGGAAACCCTTCTAGAAAGTTTATAGAGCCAACTAGTAGTTACATATCTAGGAATACACTACATCCCCTATGTATGGATCCCATAGTATTCGTGAAGACAAAATTAGACTAATTACAGTGCTCAAAGAGGCATTTAAGCAGTAGTTCTTCTCCCATCCCATGTGTGAATGAAATGGGAAAGAGTTCTGGTAACTGGTACAGTTTGATGTACCCTCCGTCACGTACTCCACAGTGGTTTGCAGAGTATAGACGTAGATGTAGTTGTCGATTAAAAGCCTTCAATGACAAAATATCGACCTTTGGTATTTTTGTGCTCTTATCTAGACGTTTGATTGCATAGAACATGTTAATCTTTTACAGAAACTTATAAAATTTTATGGAACTGGTGGCTTTACACATCACTGGTTGGAATCTTATTTACCAAGCAGAATCCAACCCAGAAGAATTTTAATCACTAGAATCCAACAAGTCGTGCTCGGTAATTCAAACAATGTTAAAAGGAGAGGAAATTTTAGTGACTGGGAAGAAATCACGAAGGGAGTCCCACAATGTTTAGTTTTGGGTCCCCTCCTATTTCTTCTACATTTGAATGACCTTCCACTTATCATCTATCAAGCACAATTGATACCGTTTGCACACGATGAGAAAGCAACAGAAGAAACTGCTAATGATATTTTTCAAAGAATTATTACGTGGTCCTCTGAAAACGGGCTATTCCTCAATTTTCGGAAAACAAACTGTATTCAGTTTTGTACAACAAATAATGTCAAACTAACAATATCGATGAAGTACGTGAATGGTGTTAAGTAGGTTCAGTAAACAAGAGAGAATTCTCTAAACTTCTGGGTGTGCATGTTGATGGAGACTTGAACTGGAAGAAGAGTATCACTGAACTACTGAAACGAAGAAGTTCACTTACTTTTGCCCTTCGTACAATTGCTAGTTCTGGAAGCAAATGAATCAGTCTTGTGAAATAGTTTCTTTCAATGGTTGATTCGTTATGTCTCTTTCGCAAGTTCTTACAAGTGTCTCCACAAAGCTTCATTGCCCTATGATCACACAACTGTCATGGGGTCCCTCTAAAGTAGCGAAAGTTTAATTATAACCAGCCTATATGTTCACTAATGTTAACACTAATCGTATATACGTACCTGTAAACTGACTCGTTCGAAATCATATCGATAAAAGAATCATTCAAATGAGTATGGAAAATGCAACTAACTGTCATCGGTTTATCCAATCTGGGGTACTATAAACCAACTGAGCAGCTGAATAATATTTTCGTAATTGACTGTGAAACATAATAGTTTTAGAATGAAAATGGGTAACGTAAAACGGGACCATTCACCAATATACCTATAATTCAGATGGGCAGCAAGTATGGTATCGAGTTCTTTCAGCTCATCCCCGATGGTCGTTTGTACACTTAATGCAGAAACTTTTCCATACTTACGTTGCTGTTTCTGCATTAAACGTTACAGTTATCATCATTAACATATAAGATCAGTCGACCGTTCCTTCTTCAAGGGTTTCTAAAATTTCTGTTTCCATCTATTATGTGGTCTTTCTCTATGTTGCTGTGGTCTTCAGTTCGAGGGATAAGTATCAAGATCGTATCTAAAATGAAGATATCAGAAAAGGTGATGGAAGTGGCAGATAACGCAACGTAAGAGACTGAAAGGAGGCGATTAGTATGGTATGCCCATTTAGACCGAACGAATGATTATCGACGGCCAAAGAAGGTAGGGAGGTGGACTTCAGACGACAAAAGCAATCAACGCCCGCAGCGTAAGATGGGTGATAGATCTAATGGATGCTACTGGCTCCAGGAATTTTCCAGACGGGATTAGAAAGGCAGTAAACTACGGGGCCTGAGAATTGAGAAATCCTATTAGCTGTAAATGGCTCGTATATCAGAATCTTACATCTTCATTTCAGGATACGATCAGCTCTTGTGTATTCGAAAGACAAGCGTAAAACCCATCATTTCTGCTGTAAGGCTTCTTCGTTTTCGTTTTTCCATCAGAATGAAAAAGCGTAGAAACAGCAATACTTACTTACTAAAATGTTATCATTGACTCGATAGCGACTGCTGTGCAAGATATAGCCGAGGACCGATTTTTTTTCTAAATATTGAACTGTTCTGCTGTCGTTAAATGTTTCAGATGACTGCTTGTATCT
Source organism: Schistocerca cancellata (assembly GCF_023864275.1). Lineage (NCBI taxonomy): Eukaryota > Metazoa > Arthropoda > Insecta > Orthoptera > Acrididae > Schistocerca > Schistocerca cancellata. Next base: position 161,364,720 of record NC_064631.1, read on the forward strand.
TAATTTTGTGAACAGGTGTTTCATAATTCGTGTGCTAACTTTTGTAAAGCATTTCTTCATTTACACACATGATGGAAATCCTCGCTTCCACTTGAGAGAAAGAAGGAAGCAGGCAAGGTTAGGGTTCAAAGTTCCGTCAACGTAGAAATCATTAGAGACGACAGACAGGCTCAAGAGGTTGTAACATTTGTGCAGAATGACATTTCTACAGAGCTGGGGCTCTTGTTGTAATAAGGGGCTTTCCATTTCACAGGTAGCCTGTGAGATGCCGAATGGAATGTGAAAAAAAGTCTGGTTGTGGTCACAGTCAGATGTGTAGTTTAGCTTGAGGTTTAGAATTGGTTAGAGTGAGACAGGTTGGTTGTGGTTTAGCGAAGATAGTGAATGTGAAAGTATCTTGGACTCCGCAGAAACATCAACACCTTCCATCTCCCCACAACTGTGAGAAACTCGAACTCAGACTGGGCAAGAATGGGGAAGGAAACCGGCCGCTACCTCTTCAAATGGGCATAACCATCATTATCAGCATCCATTTAACACTCACTGTTGAATGGACGCTTTCTCCAGATTTCAGTTATCCGCGATGCACCTGTATGTTTTGTAATGTCGCCTGTCCACCACCATGCATTTACTTGTCTAATGTCATGCCGATTGCCATTTAATTTTCATCGTTATCACAAAAGGTTGGTTTTGTAAACCCTATTAATTTTGTTAATGTATTCTAGACTACTGTTGCGTAGTTATTTAAATACAAAAACTTCTCAACTGGTTCCAGGTGTCCATTGTGATGTCGCACACTGTTCTTTTGGAGATACTGATTATAAATTACTTGAATTATTAAAGCACTTACAGGCCTACTTTCAAATTTAATTCCTCCATTAGATTTTGATATTTGTCTGTACTAAAGATGAATAGTCTAACTTCATCATAAAAACATACACGTTCAGGTATTTTTCCTTAACATGAAATTCCTTTTCTTTTTAAGATAAACACATAAACCGCCAAATATTGTGCTGCAAACGAGGTGTTATTATAGTGGCAATGCTTTATTTACTATAGTGTGCTTTGTATGGAGACATGTGCTTGTATGGAGAATTCGAAAGAATAATGAAATTTATCAGTTAATGAAGGAACCCACTATCATCCTGAAATTAAGACTAGGAGACTGCAATTTGCTGGACATGTGACTCGAATGAAATACAACAGAATCACCAAGAAAGCATTTGAAAGATCTCTCCAGACCCCGTACAAGGTGGAAAGATGACACAGAGAAGGACATCGCAGCATTAGGAATTTCCGCAGGATGGAGAGAGGCTGTGAGAGATAGAAGGCGGTGGAAGCAGATCGTTGATGCAGCGCAGGGGTCTACAGGGCCTGTGACCGCTGAGAAGAAAGTGCTTCGTAATGCAACCACGAGAGACAACAGAATTGCTGTGTTCTTAAGGCGCAGAAATTATAGACTAGCTATTTGCACTTTCATCTTTCATTATCGCTTGTTGTAGTAGTAATTCAGTTAAATTCTTCACAATGAAATTTACAGTTAACCGAACGAAAACTTTCATATTCAAAAGTCATCGTGAAAATACCAGTGACAAAGGAGATAGTTGGTAAAATTCAACCTACAAGAACGTTGATAAATACTGAGAGTGATTGCTGAAGTTACTGCTTTTGCTATATTATGTATTTATTACAATCAGTAGCATACAGTTCTCATTAATGCGAAATTAACATTTCTTTGTCTCCTCATCCACTGGGTTGGTGGATAGCATCGTGTGTTTATCAGATTTAGTCTTTTGCGTAAATGCCTCCCTGTTTCATTGAGTCTGCAAAACGACTTAGTCATCCTTTTCCTTCTAACAAACTGATGTATCTTGTTGAATGTCTTAGTAATTGTACTAAATGGTTCAAATGGCTCTGAGCACTATGGGACTTAACTTCTGAGGTCATCAGTCCCCTAGAACTTAGAACTTCTTAAACCTAAATATCCTAAGGACATGACACACATCCATGCCCGAGGCAGGATTCGAACCTACGGCCGTAGCGGTCGCGCGATTCCAGACTGTAGCGCCTAGAACCGTTTGGCCACATCGGCCGGCGTGATTGTACTGTTTGTCTACATTTTGTGCCCTATTGTCATTTGATGTAAATGGTTTATTTACTCTGCTCTTCATAGCACATCTTTTTAAATGAGATTCTTGGCATACGTTGCCAGCGCCACGTTTCAGAGGCCTTAATTTGCTTTTTATGTGCTTCTAGAAGGCCCCAGCTCTAGACCCATATGTTGCTTGACTCCGCATGAAAGCTTCGTTTAAATGCTTTTTCGTCTTATTTCAAAAACTTTTAATGTTAGTTTCTGCCACTCTATCACGAACGGTGCTGTGGTAAATTCCTTTACACTGTTCATGTATTATTACAAAAATCTTGGACCGAATAGAAAACGCTGTCGAACTTGCTCAGAAAAAGTTTATGTACCAGTCCTATGTGGGTAGTATCCGGTTCCTTGTTGTTAGTGTCACATCTCGCCATTGCCTCTTCTTACTTTTCTTTTTCGCAGTGTGACTTTCGCAGAACGTGATTTGTGACTTCCAGGCGGCAACATCGCGTATCCGCAGGTACGCTGTAACACCGTCACGTAATTACAGGTTCCAGAACTAGACGCCAAAGGTTGTTGATCCTATGTGCTCTTCGCATTCGTTATGCGCCTCAGTCGCTGGATGGAAACGACTCCCGTCGATGCACTATTTCATGAAAATGCAATTCAGGCATAAACGTTTATTGCATCATAATTTCCGGCGGTTTCTCCGGCTACTGTCCAACAAGAAGTCTGTAATCTCTTGTAATTATCGTTAGTTCCATCTCGGCGGCTCCGGCGACCCTGAGACTAACTGGAGCAATCGCCGTGAGACGTATCTAGCGCTGCGCGCCTGTTCTGCTGGAGATCATTTGTAATGGCGCCCCGTGATGCTCCAGCCGTTGTTTTGTCCCGGAACTTGGCTTTTGATCGGCTGTTGGAACAATACTTGATTGAGGTACGCTGACAGAACGCGTAATAACAGCCCAGTGGAAACTGGAAACAATCAACACTTTATTGACTTTTTACACAGGATGTTAGTATCATATTTGTGGCCACAATCAGAGGACCATACGGACAGATTATCTTGGGAATTAGGTTCAGTATACTTGCATAGCTTCTCTAGCTGTACTGTAATCTAGTAGTTTTGGAGGGTTTCGATACAATGTTGTACGACAGTGTTCGCGATACTCCTTTCAGGCGCGTTTGGTCAAACAATGTTGTTGGTTATTTCCTTCTGGGTCGGCACCACAGCCTCGATTATTAGGAAAGAGCTAAGTCTATCGGCCGGTTTTATTGAGCAATATTAGTTCCGGTTATGGCCATTTTCAAGTGCATATAAGAACATAACGAGACGCCATGACGAAAATAAAGCTGCAACATGAAAGCCGTGCAACTACACCGGATGTTGTGATTACGCAGATATAGTAATCACCTGTAACAGATTTGGACAGACAATCCTCCTCTTGTCACATAAAAATCGCGTGCCATGCGTAATTGTGCATAGTATGGTCGTCAAGCACATTACCTAAAACATAAGGGGTACGAAATGACAGTGGTTGCGAGAACAATGGCTTTACCAAAGAACGCTTTTTTATGTTTGTGTAATCACTACATCCGGTGTAGCTGCACGCTTTTTAGGGTCGTAACATTTTTTTTTTTTCATTATGGTGTCTTGTTACATTTTTAGATGCACTTGAAAATAGGCCGTGGCCGAAACTGGGAGTGCTCAATAAAGTACTTCAAAGCACAGCCTGGTGTCGTGATGTCGGTCATACATTCCGAAAAAGACGAAAAGTTCATCTGTTTCTTCACATGCTCGAAGGGTTTGGTGATCGTGCTGTGTGAAGATGTTGAACACGTTGCTGAGCACGTTGCGTAAAGCGAGAAATGCGTGCGCATACATCGCCCTTCAGGAAGGACGCACTCCTATACTTTTACAATCCACGACAGTGATGTAGTGGAGACTGCAGTTGCGCAGTAAGCGTCTTTCTTGTTTGCGTTGCTGGCCATGTGCTGCTTGCCTGCTCGGTTGTTTGCTGCTCATGCACTGGTATGATACAGTATTCTTATCTCCCCTACTGGATGCTGTGTGGTTGAATGTGCGTGATAATGTTTCGTATGAGTACGACCCAGATTGTTAATTGTTGATAAAGCACTAGTGCACGCAACGGTTAACAAGACAAACACAAAATCAACGCACTCAGTAACGGGGGCGGTAACCGCTAGCATTTTTCCAGGCCTACGTTCATATCCCTACTGGGTTATCAAAACGGGGGAATGATGGTTGATTTGGAATTATTTACTAAGGTATTAAGGGGGTTCTTGCTCTTACAGTTATGGATTTGAGCTTTGGGAGACGCGAGGTAACTATCTGAAAATTCCAACTCTGTTTTTTGTAGGTGACTGAAATTTTATTACAAATTTAAATGTTATAATTGAACATAATCTAGAATCACATACTGGTCAATACTGGTATGGGTGCTGATAATTATTGAAATAGCTAATTGGTCTCGTATTATGGTCACTCTACAGGGAGGCTAAGGGGAATTCATTATCACACACCAGGACACAATCCCTACATGCGTCGCACGCTGAAGCACACCGCGAAGTACTACGCGAAACGCCACTTCCGCATAAATTAATGCACATGCGCGACCGCACAGAGCTGGGAAGCTTGAGCACATGATTTTCAAGTACGCTCGTGAGACGAGCCGAAGAGGGGAAGTCGGTTCGCGAACTGTATTTACTGTGATGTGCTGCGTTCCACATCTCACCACCTTTCAGACGGAGCGTCTTCGCACTGCGTCCTCTCCCCAACACGTCCCGGCTGCCTCTGCCCGCCACGCTACTGACCGGCCACAGCGGCCGCTGTTCGAACTGCCCTCTACACTCCTCAGAACCGATCTTTCCAAAGTACCTCAAGCAGTCCCTTTGATTAGCTTCCCTAGATTCTTTCTTGAGAAGCCTGCCGCATCTATTGACAATCCATGTAAACAACCCTTCACCTTTCTACACCCAACACATTCACACAACATGCCCTCATACATACTGGAAAGGTACAGAGAGGACGAAGAAGTGAGACACGTCGGAAAGTAATCAAAATTTAAAAAAAAAAAAAACTTAGTTGTCTTCTATATGTCTATTAACTGGGTTGTATTTACATGAAGCTCAGTCACAGTACCGCTTCACAGTGATTGACTGATTCCTCAGTCACGCACTTGGTACAGTCACGAATTTCGAAGTAAAGCTATACACTGGTCAGCCAGAACATTAAGTCCGCCTACCTAACAGCCGGTATGCCCACCTTTGGCACGGATAACAGCGGCGACGCGTCGTGGCGTGGAAGCAATGAAACTTTGATAGGTCGCTGGAGTGAGTTAGCACCACATCTGCACACACGAGTTACCTAATTCCCGTAAATTCCGGGGAGGGGGTGATGAGCTCTGACGCCACATTCCATCAGATCCAAGATGTGTTCGATAGAGTTCATATCAAGCGAGATGAGGGGGGGGGGTGGTGCAGCATATCAATTGTAACTCGCCACTTTGTTCCTCGAACTACTCCGTCATACTCCCGGCCTTGTGACAGGCTGTATTGTCTTGTTGAAAAGTGCCAGTTCAAATGGTTCAAATGGCTCTGAGCACTATGGGACTCAACTGCTAAGGTCATCAGTCCCCTAGAACTTAGAACTACTTAAACCTAACTAACCTAAGGACATCACACACATCCATGCCCGAGGCAGGATTCGAACCTGCGACCGTAGCGGCCGCGCGGTTCCAGACTGTAGCGCCTTTAACCGCTTGGCCACCACGGCCAAAAGTGCCAGTGCCGTCGGGAAACACGATCGTAATTAAGAAGTGTACGTGGTCTTCAACCAGTGTGCGACACTCCTTAGCCGTCATGTTGCCTTGCACGAGCTCCACTGGACCCATCGACGCCCAAGCGAATGTCCCCCATAGCATAATGGATCCGCCATAGCTTCCGTCCCGCTCAAGGAGCTGTTCCGCTGGAAGACGACGGGTTCGCGCCCTCCCATCGACATGCTGAAGTAGGCATCGGCATTCATCATACCATGGAACGCCCAGCCACTGCACCAGCGTCCAGTGCTGATGGTCACTTGCCCATTTCAGTTGTTGTTGCCGATGTCGGGGTATTAACATTGCATATGCATGGGTCGTCGACTGTGGGGGCCCATCATTAGGATTGTTCGGTGCACTGTGTGTTCAGACACACACGTACTCTGGCCAGCATTAATGTCTGATGTTAGTTCCGCCACTGTTCGCCGCCTGTCCAGTTTTACCAGGCAGCCCAGCCACGACGTCTGGACGTCGTTTCGCCTTGGTTTTGCCATGTGCTGAAGACACTCAGTCGGCCGGAATGGCCGAGCGGTTCTAGGTGCTACAATCTGGAACCGCGCGACCGCTACGGTCGCAGGTTCGAATCCCGCCTCGGGCATGGATGTATGTGATGTCCTTAGGTTACTTAGGTTTAAGTAGTTCTAAGTCTAGGGGACTGATGACCTCAGAAGTTAAATTCCATAGTGCTCAGAGCCATTTTTGAAGACACTCACCGCAGCACTTCTCCAACACCCTACTAGGTGTGCAATTTCCGAAATGCTTGTGCTCAGGCCTCGCCCAAACTCATCACCCGCGTTCCCTATTCTACACACGGACCGCGAGCTCATTGATACTACATGCACCGTGCGTGTGTCCGACTAGCAGTCATTCCTCTCCAGCTAACGCTGCTATCGCCTGGACATGATTATATCGATAGTAGGTCGGTGATCACAATATTCTGGCTGATCAGTGTAAGAAAAAACCTTATCAAGAAAAACTTTTTCATCAAAGTAATGTGTTTACCACATATCTCTCTCTCTCTCTCTCTCTCTCTCTCTCTCTCTCTTTCTCTCTCTCTCTCTCCGACATTTTTCTCCAAAGCTCATCTTTCTACGAATACTGCAACACAGTCGACAAAGCAACTACTGGGTAACATAGAAGCTGAAGTTCTCACTGAAGTAATTCCTTAACTAATCAAGCAGAAATGTAAAAAGTAAACTTCACGCGGGAAGCGGTCTTCCCTTGCTCGTTCCGCAGGCCTACCGACCGCAGAAGGCGAATAGTAGGGCAAGACACAACTGATTTCGTTACCGTGTCCTTGTCGAAACCGATCAAGTCCTTCATCTTAAATGGCCTCTTTGTCCTCGGGACGTTAAGCCCTAATCATCGACAGTTATCCTTAGATGTCTGGGTGCTAACATTGGACATTTCATGAAATTATTTCCAAAGGCTACTTGAAATGTGACAGCATATGCATTAACTGGTACCCATCTATTTTCCTGTAAATTCCAGCTACTATTCCACTAAGTGTGTCTTTTGGTAGATTTACAAAATACCGTTTTTTTCTGAACGATGCTGCTAAGAGAATTGATTTATTAGTCGTATAGATAGATTTGAAAAAATAAGGGACAATGAAAGAAAACAAAATATTTAAACATCCATCCCAACGTTCGCCGGAAGTGATTTAGCGGATGTACTGCAAAACCACGTCATGATGGCCATATGGTCCTACACCTCAGAAATGCCGGCCGGTGTGGCCGAGTGGTTCTAGGCGCTTCAGTCTGGAACCGCGCGACCGCTACGGTCGCAGGTTCGAATACTGCCTCGGGCATGGATGAGTGTGATGTCCTTAGGTTAGTTAGGTTTAAGTAGTTCTAAGTTCTAGAGGACTGATGCCCTCAGATGTTAAGTACCATAGTGCTCAGAGCCTCCGAAATATGCGTCCGATTGGAAGGTTGTTACATTATGAGAAGTGGTACTTTTGTTTACGGTATTTGCCACAGTAAGCAGTTTCCCTGAGTACATGTATAAAGGAGACTCTCTGGACTCCAAAGTTCACATTGTTGTCAAGCAGTCAGTCCGCGTGGAGAAGAGGACTTCAATGTCGAGCACGGGCTGAGGTAGATGTGCGTTGTTGGTAAGCCAGATTTTGAAATGCAGCTGACAGAACATTTCAACTCTAATACTCACTGCATCTCTTCAATGGAGCTAACTTTCCGAAAGAGAGTTTATGCTTCTGCTTCTCGGTGAAAGCTTTAGCCTTAATCTTTGTACAAGATGTGATTTAATGCACCCTAGTGGCTGGATATAACCATTACTTGTATTGCATGTGAAGCTTCATGTTTACAGTACCTATGTGCATAATTACGTACATTATGTACGACCCTTATGGACACAACACATCTGACCAACATGTGATCATTACGTTGCAGCTAAACTTTCTGAAAAGACAGTCTCTGTTCATTGAGCGTAAAAAACAGTGTCCAAGGCCGATCCTAATAATCACGTGGTATACCCATGGTACAGTGGATAATAACCCGGCAGTTGCATGCAATTGTGTATCTCTGGAATATCATCATCATCATCATCATCATCATTTAAGACTGATTATGCCTTTCAGCGTTCAGTCTGGATCATATTCCCCCTTATATAATTCCTCCAAGATCCCCTATTCAATACTAACATTGGTGCCTCTTCTGATGTTAAGCCTATTACTTCAAAATCATTCTTAACCGAATCCAGGTACCTTCTCCTCGGTCTGCCCCGACTCCTCCTACCCTCTACAGCTGAACCCATGAGTCTTTTGGGTAACTTTGCTTCTCCCATGCGTGTGACATGACCCCATCATCTAAGCCTGTTCGCCCTGACTGCTACATCTATGCAGTTCATTCCCAGTGTTTCTTTGATTTCCTCATTGTGGACACCCTCCTGCCATTGTTCCCATCTACTAGTACCTGTAATCACCCTAGCTACTTTCATCTTATTGATAAGGTAACCTGAATCCACCCAGCTTTCGTTCCCATACAACAAAGTTGGTCGAAAGATAGAACGGTGCACAGATAACTTAGTCTTGGTACAGACTTCCTTCTTGGAGAAGAGATTGGATTGTAGCTGAGCGCTCACTGCATTAGCTTTGCTACACCTCGGTTCCAGTTCTTTCACAATCCTAAGTACTTGAAACCGTCCACCTGTTCTAACTTTGTTCCTCCTATTTGGCATTCAATCCGTTTATATCTCTTTCCCACTGACATTACTTTCGCAATCTTCATAGCATAGTCCTTACATTTCTGATCTAGCTCTGAAATATTACTTTGCAAACTTTCAATTGAATCTGCCATCACAACTAAGTCATCCGCATATGCGAGACTGCTTATTTTGTGTTCACATATCTTAGTCTCACGCAGCCAGTTCTCTGGAATATACTCAAATAAATCACGCTGATTTTGCCATTACTTAGATACAACTTGCAGTAAACAAAGCAAGTGATAATCAGGTTTCGAGAGCTGCAATATGAGTCCGAATTGCTATGTTTTAAAACTGTTAAATATCAAATGGGACGTGGTAGTTCAATGTGGAATAATTTGAAAAGTAATTGCACTTCAATTTTGTATTCATTAACAGAAATTTAAAAAAATTCAACGTTCCTACATCAGTGGACATTGTTATTAGGAAATAGTTATCTTTTGGAAAGAAACAGTAAGCTTATGAAGTTCATTTATTACACACGACGTTCATGAAATTAGTGGTTTAAACAAAATTTACGATCAGTTTTTAAAAATGGAAAAAGGTAAAGAGAGATATGTTTTTTCCTGAGTTCATGAATTTACGAGGTATTCGAAACAACAGTACCGTAGCAGTCAAACGACGCAAAGAACTAAAATTTGGAAATCAAAATGAAAAATGTTCCTTAAACGCGACATCCCACTTTCTGCAATGTTAGCGCACGCCTGAAATTACTTTCTTTAATATGAACCAAGGCGCAGCAACTGCATTCGGAAATCAGGCCTTCGCACCAGCAGTACACATCGGCTTCAGCAAACGCTCGACACCAGAGGTCTTCTCTCTACCTGACAACAATATAAACCAGGGAGTGTCCTTTACACTCAGGAAAGTATTTACAGTAGCAAGTATCACAAAGAAAACTGCCACTTCTCGTAGTGTAACAAACTTTCACGGCGTCGTCACCAGCTAGCCTCTTCGTTTGATGAGCATGGGTTGGTTACGACGTGATACGAGGACGGCCATAAAACGCCGATACCATTCTATGAAGTTCAGTACGGTGTCTAACGGAGATTGCTAAATGAATAACGACAAAATTCGAACAGGAGTGCTCTGCCTCGGCCAGATCGCCGAGCGCCTGAGCGAAACGGCCGCGGCGCCGCTATCTGCGCGCCTCAAGGTCCATCGGCAGCTGCCCCCCCCCCCTCCACCTCGCCCACCTGTTCCCCCACCACCGCCACCCCCGCCTCGGGCGCGCAGCCAGACGCGGTGGCCTTTTTTCACCATTACGGTCCCCACACGCGTTACAAGCGCCGCGCGACGCCGCCGCCTTCCTTCGTCTCCTGGCTGCGGCTTTATTATTCCTCCGCTTTCCTCTGCTGTTTTAATTAACAAACACTGCTCTTTCCTCCTGTCAAGGTTCTCGATTTCGGTTTCTTAAATATTTGTAGACGGCTACAAGGGTCTCATTTCTTTTCCGGTGCACGGGAAAAGCTAGGTGTACGGAAATAGGCCTAATTGTCGCATTTGATGGCTTCACCGGATATGAAAGTAGTTCGCATGTAGCTGTCCAGCTAATAAGTTCTTCATAAGAAAAAAATCGGCCCTTATAATAACTCCTATTTTTACGTCTTTTAACTCCCGCTTATTTTAACGAACTATTTTCTAGGTGACTGTCGAAGATTCTCACACCGGAAACGTAACGTAAAGGAGTTTTGTAATGAATACATGGTTTCATCGGCATTGTCCAAACTGATGACAACTGACAAGGGCATAACCATTTTTAATAGAAGATACATCTAGAACAAACATGAAATGCAATTTTGTCATATGATGACATGATGGAGACCGTGGCTGTTGGTTGAAGACAAATGTTGATGGTGTTAGGACAGCAACCAGTCACAAATTTACTTTCAGTTCCCTTATTCAAAGGGTACCGTTACCGGTTTCGAATCGTTATGATTCATCCTCAGACGGTTTACACGCTTTCTTTATGACATTTCGTGTGTTTTTTTTCAGATTAATTGTCCTAAAATATAAATAATACATAATTATAAACACGCCACACACAGATAGTTGCGTTACAGATTTTCGTTGCATGTGACTTACGTGAAACGTCGGTTTGGAGTGTTTGTTTCCATAACATTCGTCCAACAGATGTAAATGCATTCCCACTGCATTCTTATTGTTGCACACGCAAACTGTTCTCACTGAACACTTTAGAGTTGTCACTGAGTAGATGTTACTATAATTCTCATGATGCTAAATGTAATTAAAAAATATACTATTTCACCTAAACAGTTCTATATATATTTATTTAAAAAACTTTATAATTAATTTAACAATATCAACTCAAAAATTCAATGTCTCTGTACTAGTGTAAAAGGTATTACAGTTGCGTAAATGAATAAATGATCATTTCCAAACATAGGACATCTTCGTCAAATGGTACGATATATCATAGCATCTGTGATACTCATATGTTTGTAAGTTCTTTGTATGTATCAAAACGTGTGGTGCGTGGTGGAAATCTTCTCAGTGACAAATCTAAAGTGTTCAGTGAGAACAGTTCACGTGTGCAACAATAAGAATGCAGTGGGAATGCATTTACATCTGTTATGGAAACAAACACTCCAAACCGACGTTTCACGTAAGTCACATGCAACGAAAATCTGTAACGCAACCATCTGTGTGTGGCGTGTTTATAATTATGTATTATTTATATTTTAGGACAATTAATCTGTAAAAAACACACCACATGTCATAAAGAAAGCGTGTAAACCGTCTGAGGATGAATCACAACGATTCGAAACCGGTAACGGTACCCTTTGAATAAAGAAACTGAAAGTAAATTTGTGGCTGGTTGCTGTCCTAACACCATAAACATGAAATGATTATTTGTCCATCCTCTGGCTTCTGCTGCTAACGTTTTACTGTTTGGCTCTGCAGCAGATGAACTTCAACAAATAAAATAAGACCCCAAGAGAGTAATATTCAAAGTAAACCTGGAAATGTAATATAATACATGGTCGACACATCGAAAAGAAAACATCACAAATGATCTTCGATATCACACTGATGGCTGTTTATACTTACTATGTAAACTGAAGGTGGACGGGCGAGAAAGCAAAGGAGAGGGAAGAAACTAATGACATCAGGTGCATCGGAACTTTGTGCGGAATCAGCCGCGACGAGTAAATTGTGTGACCGACCGGGATTCGAACCTGTGATCTCCTGCTTATCATACAGCTTCGTTCATCACCGGGCCAGACATATGCAGTCTTTATCGGCACCCTCCGTGGCTGACCCGTATTCTCACCTAGCGCACCCTGTCTACAGTCCTCGTCTGTGTCCGTGATCGATTACTTCAGATTCCCACGCTACAAATTGAAGGCAGCAATTGGATGAACAGAAAACGAAGTGGAGTGTTTTTGTTACACTAATTGGAGATAACAGATTCAAGCATCTAAAGCGTCTGAATCGGAAAATTTACGAGTGGTTTGGACTCATTGGCAGTGAGACACAGGCTCGCAGAACATTTCTGCAACTGTTTTTCTCAGGGAGTAACTCTGAGACACACTAGCGAAGGTAGGAAAAAGAGTAAATGCATCACAACAGAAACTGGAGTGAAAGACGTAATTATAATTTTAATGAGAATGTGCGGACAGGACTTGTTTTCGGGTAAATGGATGCAAGGTGCTGCATTCCAAGATGTAAGAAACAGCCAAGACCGAACGGAAGGTGTCATTAGAGAGCATACAGGAGCAACATAAATGCATGTAGCTAACACTGTAAGGCACGAAGCAGTCGTTTATCGAGCAAAGGATGTTAAATATCTGACTTTGATTGTTATTATAAAACACGTTCATTATCGAAGGGTGACATTATGAGGAATTGCTGTGAAAAAAATTTCACCCTGTCACAAAGTTTCGTAACAGTGTACACTTCGGAAAGTAAAAGATACAGTCTTGAAACAGCAGCTCCATTGTGGCTACGTCTTTTTTCCTCCACATCCTCTCTACCAGACATACTAGTTCAGTAAGTATTATATACGAGCCTCTGGCTATGGAAAGCTCGTTCGACCTATACTTGAGTATTGCGCATCAGTGTGGCATCCTTACCAGATCGGGTTGACGGAGGAGATAGAGAAGATCCAAAGAAGAGCTGCGCGTTTCGTCACAAGGTTATTTGGTAACCGTGATAGCATTACGGAGATGTTTAACAAACTCAAGTGGCAGACTCTGCAAGAGAGGCGCTCTGCATCGCGGTGTAGCTTGCTCGCCAGGTTTCGAGAGGGTGCGTTTCTGGATGAGGTATCGAATATATTGCTTCCCCCTACTTATACCTCCCGAGGAGATCACGAATGTAAAATTAGAGAGATTAGAGCGCGCACGGAGGCTTTCAGAGAGTCGTTCTTCCCGCGAACCATACGCGACTGGAAAAGGAAAGGGAGGTAATGACAATGGCACGTAAAGTGCCCTCCGCCACACACCGTTGGGTGGCTTGCGGAGTATAAATGTAGATGTGGATGTAGATAGTGAGCTGAACTGTACCTGGATACTGAATCAGAGAATCCTGCAGAAATCGAATATTTTTGTACTGTCGGAATCCGGTAGACATTATTAATACGTAAAGAAATTTAGTTCTGATCACCGTTCCACAGCGCCAAGCACATGAGTTGAGGCTTCAGTTAAAGAAAGAAGTCTGCACAACTGTCTGTATTTATATGTTTAAAACCCGTAATCGAGGAAGAAAGTGCGATTGATTGTTTCCCGACACTCGTCTGTAGAGAAGAAAGCTAACTATGCCTTAAGTGATCTAGTGGTGTTTATGTAACTTGTTACGCGGCTTTCTTTTTACGAGGCCATCTTCACAGGCAACCGCACTCCCGCAGCAGATGTAGTCGTTGGATTGTAATGGTCTCGTAAAGTGAAAACCGGTTTGCAACGAAAGTAAACGCTGCTATGGATTTCAGTTAAGATTAAGTCAATTCTTTAGAAATGCTTATTTTTACGAAGGTCACACTTACTGCAGAGTACTTTTAGTGTATTAATAAGAAGAAATATTTTGGACTTGATTCAGTATGCCTCCGGTTCTGTGCATCATCGTTGACCAACAGACTACATGTATACTACACCAGTGGATGTTCCAATACAGAGTACCATTAAGTCTTTTCCCGATTACAAAATTTTATTCCAAAGGAACTATCCTAGACACAGTAAAGCGGTTTATTGCAAATGGTAGGTTAACTCAAAAGGATGTTTATGGATACATTCATATATGTGCTTAGTTTAGTGCCCCGTTGACTGTCAAGGCAGCGCTCGATTTCTATGTCTTTGCCAACATCTCTTCTGTCGCCGCCTCTACAGCATCTCGTATTCGTGCCATAAGAGATTGCACGTCAGAAAATTGTGCACTGAGCACATTATTCTTAATCTAGTATCTTTAAAAAGCCACATTTTCAGCTACATGATTACACTGCATTTCATACTGAAGAGCCTGACAGAGGGTTCTTCGAACCACCTTCGGACTGGGAAACGTGGTTGTCGTAATGTTGTACTTTCACTGCCGATCCATCTGCCCGAAAGCTTTCATGCAAGACCTGACGAATAAATAATCCCAGGTTTAGCGATGGGCCATCTTGTATAAACACTATCCATGGTTGAAATTTCTCCGTCGGAGATGTGACTTATTGTTGCGAAATGGCAGGCTCAGTGGAAAAAGACACACACACACACACACACACACACACACACACACACACACACACACATAGACGTTCAGAAGTGTATCCACAAAAAAGTTCGTGAGTTAAGCTACCATCTGCAACAAACCACATAGCTGTAGGATATGTAATATAGAGCCTTAGAAATAATTTTCTGTAAGCAGGAAGAGACTTTATTTTCACCCTGTATTTGTTTTCACTAACACACCAAAAATATTCTTCAATCGCAGGGACACACCTGACACATTGTACACATTGTGATCAAAATAAATGTTTCATAGTGCTTTATTGTCAATACTCGACACAATAGCAAACGAAAGTGACCTTATTTTGTCAGGTACAGTCATAAGGAAACGAAAATAAAGAAGTCAAACACATTTCCACTCTATAAACACAAACAAAAAAGTCCAGATCAGAACCTTAGAAGATATTCTACTGCGTACACTACAGTTTCTTCTAGCTGTCATCTTGCATAACACATTGTTATGAATCAACTGAGCCTCCTCGTAATTGGAAATTTTTCATATAGGTCTGTGGGATATTGTTCCGTTCCTCTTCAGGCCCTGTAAGCTGTCTGGTGGGACGGGACGATTGGAAAGAGATCGTTTTAGCATGACAATGCGGTTGAGTCCTGGAGAATATGGAGGCCATTCCATCTAGTTGGTTCTGTGCCCTACTAGGAAGGTGTTCACAGGATTGTAACGACTGAGGCGTGGACTATCGTGCATCAGCGTGAATCCCGCTCCAATATGTTCACAATATGGAGCCACAATGAGTGCAAGGATGGCGTTCCGATATTTCACAGCAGTCATCCTCTCATGTGTTACCTCACCGGTGCCCTATGCTCATGCATGGTGCATGGGGGCTTAATTAAATTTTTATGAAAAATACAAATAATTTTGTTTTACTGTCTGTCCGGTTACGCAGTCTCGGAAACGGCTGGCCCTGACTGGTTTTAGTACGCAATCTGACTGCTTAGAGTAACAACAAAGAATGAAATGAAACTTCTGTTAACACAATTAATTAATTAAGTCCTCAGCAACTAAAAAACCTACGAAACAACAAACACAAGTGTAGCTGTTCTGTGTGTGGAAGTGTGACTCAACGTACACATCTGGCACGGTTCTTCTTCAACAAGACAAGAAATTTTAAATACCATTTATACTGAAGTAATTAAAAAAATAGAAATACTATAACTACGCACGAAAACCAGAATTAAACTCTAAAACAAGAACACCAGCCAGATGCTTTGTTGACTGAACCTGTAATGACGCATTATTCAAGACACTGAAATCATGAAAAAAAAGGAGTTCTGTTACCTTCATATATATTGACGAAATGCACTCTAATCATTACAATATCTCCATTGGAACAACATCTGTTGTCTAGCCCATCAAACAACCGCATAAAACATGGAACAAGCACTCATTACTACAACATCTCCACAAGCACTCCCTACTACGACCTCTCGACAAGAACTCTTCACTACGACATCTCAGCAAGCACTGCACTCCGCTACTTCTCAATAAGCACTGCCAGTGGAGGCGGCGGAACAAAACTCTCTGGCGCGATCTCTGGCGCTGTGGCTCAGTGTAGCCACCTGTCAATGGTTCCACAAAAGAACACGATAGAGCCGCTGTGGCAGTCTACGATACATTTAGGATGTAAACGTTGTCCTCGTTGCCTCCACACATGAATATCAGTATTTTCAGGGTGGAGACTGATACAGGTTATCAGAAAAGTGCATTGTGCCCTACTGCTAGCTAATTCACAAAGCGTAGTTTCCTGCCCATGCGACGCCAGTCCTCACCATACCCAGTTTCGTGCAGGATCCTTGGGAGGCCTTCCGACATGTGGTCGCTGCTCATGAAGTGTATCGTTTGTGTTGACATCCGCGCTCCTGAAGCTGTTTGCAACCGCCGTCATAGATGTGCAGCATTGCGTTCGAGCGTTTCTGCTTGCTGTTATACACAGATATCGGTCCTGCACGACTGTTGTTTTTCTTCCGCTGTCCCTTCTGTGATCTACGTTATTGTTGTCCGAACCACCTTGAAGAAACAGAGCTGCCGTTATGACAATCATGTACTGCATTGTTTATAGGTGACATGCGGCCATAGACTGCACATACTGCCACCTCGCGGTAGGAACATGGACTATTTCCGGTAGAATAAAATTACAAACTAATCAGTGTAATGATATGATAACGTGGTTCTAGATCATAAAGTTTAATATCAAAGATTCGGCAGTATGCAACTTTAATTTTGATCACTGTATTACGAAACCAAGAGCTTGTAACGGGACAGCCTCCTCTAGCATTACTTTTCCTTAACAGTAGTTGTCGGTACCAGTATTATTTTTCGAATTTTGGACAGGTCACTATTATCTCAGTTGCTTTTCTGAAAACTTTCACATAATTTTATACGCAGTACGTTATATTTGAAGCTAAAATTCATGAAAAGGAATTGCTTTATAAAACATTTATTTTCGATGTTATAATCGATAAGTACTAGTTCTGAATGCACAGTTAATTTTTTTTGGGGGGGGGGGTAACATTTGAAATTACGAATTATTTGCACATTTAAAATTTATATTATTGGTTACGCAATACTGTGCTGTTTAGCAGGTTTATTCCTGGATTCATTTATAAAATAATAATCGGCTGTTTAGCAGGTTTATTCCTGGATTCATTTATAAAATAATAATCGAAATTAATACGTAATATAACTAAAACCACTAGGAATTCATTTCTTAAGAAAAATCGTAATCTCTGTGGAATATTGATATTTCCGCAGTGTGGAAATCGTAAGCTTACTTATGATGTAGTCTGACGTATTTTTGTATAATAGCTGCGAACAATGTAATTTCGGCTTTGTTAATGTGAAAAACCAAAGTACTGTATGGCATACTAAAATGTGAGAAAATCAGTGGAAAATACATATATACGTAAAAAATTCTGCAACAACAGTCTTCAAATCTATTTAGTTCAAACCAACCGTGAGGACCTGATGTTAGAGTTTCAGCTTCAAGAATCAGACCCCTAGACAAGAAGAACTGCACACATCTCAACATGACAAGCTAAGTAAACTTGAAAGTTTATTGTATTCTTCGCTCCTCTCAAATCTTCATAAAAGACGTTGCGTATTAATTACTTGGACTGGGCATTGTTTAATGTTGACCATAGATGGAAAAAGGAAGGATGGGGGAGATTACAAGCTAAACACCGGACTTACAACTGATGATGCAACAAAGCCTCCGAAACGAGTCGTGAGTATAAACTTTAAATTTAGAGGCGTAAGGTTGTGTTTTTGTTTAAGACATGTGAACAAGCTACTATACATCTGTATGTCTAACGTTAGCTAAGGTGTTCTCTAAGTTTTGTGATACACCTTGTCCTCCATGCTCGTCGTTGAGGGTTGGTTGCTTGGTCGTTTTGGAGGAGGGGACCAAACAACGAGGTCATCGGTCCCATCGGATTAGGGAAGGTAGTCAGCCGTGCCGTATCAAGGGAATCATCCCGGAATTTGCCTGAAGATATTTAGGGAAATCAGGCAAAAGTTAAGTCAGGGCGACCAGACGCGCGCATGAATCGTCGTCCTACCGAATGCGAATCCAGAGTGCTAACCACTGTGCCACCTCGCTCGCTCGTCGTTGAGGGGCTATGGTCGACGCAATCGAGCGAGTTTCGCCGTAGCGAAGACTGGCAGTGACAGCGTCTGCTGTCGAGTCGCAAGAGACGCACCGTCGCAGTCTGACCACCTGGAGACGGCGGCTAATCCGGAGAGACAGAGTCTCCGGCGGCTTCCGTCCGCTCTTCTCTTCCCTCCGGACTCCTTTTAGAGAAGCAATCAGATGGCCGCGATGGCGCCATAAATTGACGATAGTATCTCGCCGGCTGGCAGCACGGCCCCGCGGTCCGATCCACTAAAGCGCTCGTCTCCTCCTCTCCCCATCTGTTCTCTCTGCTACATCCTCTCTGCCTCGCCGTGTTGACCTTCCTCTACCGCGTTATTTCTCTCTCTCTCTCTCTCTTTGGCTGCCTCCGAGGAATCGACTTCGCTGGACCGGACAGCCATTTTGAGGCCGCAGCTGCGGTGGCTGTGATGACCGAGAACGGGCTGAGGAGGGGCGGGGAAGAGAGAGGGGCGGGAGAAGATGAAGACGAGGAGGAAGAAGAAGAAGAAGACGAAGAAGAAGAAGTGAAGTGGAGGTGCAGAGCCGCGCCGCAGCGCCGCTGTTGCTGCTGCCGCTGCCGCTGCGTTGCCAAGCGTCGCCTAAGACAATGGCACGCAGCGGCGACTGATTACGGAGTCTGGTCGGCCGCGCCGGCGCCGCCGCTATTGGAGATCGCCGCCGGAGGGCGGGCCGACGCCGCAGGCGATATCTCGCGGCCCCCGCCGCCTCCATTGGTCTCGTCAGCGCAGACCGCCCCCGCGTCTCACCGCTCCCCGCGTAGCGCCGCCACACACGCCTCCGCCTCGTCACACCGACGTACCACACCATCCCACGTCCCGATTCTACAGCCCTCTCACGAGTATGACATCAACTGGCCGACTGGCCTCTCCCCCCCCCCCCCCACCCCCCACCGAGAGCCAGTAATGACACTGGGTGGCGGCACCTCGAGCCGTATAAGTACTGACACTATTAATTGGTAACGTCCGCATATTAGATGTTATGAACTCCCAGTAGACCAGCTAGTCATTGGCCACCGGCCCCCAACTACTGATCGTTAAAAGTCGGCACCATTCGGGCGACTTCGTGTTCATTGTTCTGTTTCAGATTCCTGCCATCCTCAACTACTCCGGAGTTGTGACACTGTAATGGCCTGACGAAGTGTCGTGTTTCCTGTGTGAGCGGATGATTAATTGATTAATAACAGTAACTACGAGGAGGAGTCGAAAAGTTTCTAGCCTGACAAATAAATAATAACAGAAATTTCACAATACCAATTTATTTTTCAATGTAGTACCCATGTACACTTGCAGGCACTCTCAGATAACTTCTGCAAACCATTCAGATAAAAGGTCTTCGATTTCGAAACCAACCAGGCGTTCACAGCATCAATCCCTACATCATCATTGTCAAATCGTCGTCCTTAGAAATCCTTTTTTAGGTTTGGGAAAAGAAAAACTCTGATGGATCCAAATCTGGAGAATATGGCGGATGATGTAACAATTCGAACCCGCAGTCAGACAGAGTTTCCAGTTTCACAAGCTGCGACACTGTCGCGAATAAAACAGCGACCCGTATATGCAATAAGTTTCCTTTAATTTACGTCTATGGTCACAAACTTTTTGTTAACAGATTACCGGTTTCGGTCTACAATGACCATCATCAGATCTGTTTCATAAAAACAAAGTTTTATGGCCGGCCGGAGTGGGCGAGCGGTTCTAGGCGCTACAGTCTGGAAGCGCGTGACCGCTACGGTCGCAGGTTCGAATCCTGCCTCGGGCATGGATGTGTATGATGTCCTTAGGTTAGTTAGGTTTAAGTAGTTCTAAGTTCTAGGGGGCTGATGATCTCAGAAGTTAAGTCCCATAGTGCTCAGAGCCATATTTTTGAAAGTTTTATGAAACAGATCTGATGATGGTTTGTGACCATAGACGTAAAGTAAAGGAAAGTTAGAGTTTCCAGTGTTGCGTGGGCTTTGAGCGCCAGTGATGCAAAAGAACTCCGCGCGCCAATTTCCGCGCATTTTTTTCTTTACCTCTTCTCTCAAACGGCACAGGAGGATGCAATAGTATGACGCATTCATATTTACGCGCTTTTGAAAGTAGTCGACCATAATTACCCCTTCTGCATCCCGGAAGACGGATGCCATCACCTTACCGTCTGATTTTTTTGCACCGGGAATTTTTTCGGGGTAGGGGATGAAGGATGTTTCCATTGTTGTGACTGTTGTTTTGTCTCAGGATCAAAGTGGTGACTCCGCGTTTCGTCCATTGTCACATACGTTGCAAGAAAGCCGTCTTCATCCGCTTCAAATTGGCGGACGATTTCTTCACAGCACTGCACACGCCCCCGTCTCTGATCTGCATTCAAGTCTCTCGGGACCCACCGAGATGAAACTTTCCGCATTCCCAAAATATCCACAAAAATGTCATGAGCACGTCCATGGGAGATTCCAAATGTGGTTTCAGTGTGCTGTAAGGTTGTTCGACGATCCTGCAAAATCGCATCGTGAATTGCAGTCACTGTTTCATCAGGGGCAACGGTGACAGGCCTTCTGCTTCTTGGCGCATCTTCCACACTCGTTCTTCTACGTTTGATGTCGGGCATCCAGTTTTTCATTGTTGCATAACACGGAGCACCGTTCTTAAGTGTATTCCGCATCTCCTCCGTAATTTCCTTGGGCGTCATTCCCTCCAAATGAAGATATTCAATCACAACACAGTTCTCGTTTCTCTCAATCTTCGCCATTTTGCTTACACTGCGGTATACAATGCATCCCAGCGGCAAAGCTAACGAAGCTGGAGCTGCGAAATTTGACTTGCATACCCACAAAGAGTCACCGTAAGAGATGGTGGACTTGTTTGTGCGAGACATTACGAAAACTAACTCGGGCTAGAAACTTTCGACCGCCCCTGTTATGTTTAAATGCATTATGACAAGCGATCAAAAATGTTTACTACGTCGCTATTTTGTCGAAAGTCGACATGTTAAGAAACGTGGCTGTTGTGCTTAAGGTTTATAATTTATATAAAAAACAGCTACCAGCCACATGTATGGTTTAAAAGGGTTTATTATCTTCAGACCATGACCGGTTTCGGATTTTTCTTTACAAATCCATCTTCAGATGGCAGATTACAAGCATTCTTAGTTGGACCTAGTTTTGTTTATGTTATTCATTTGCTGCACTGGGAAAGAAAAGAAATATTTTTGTTGTCATATCGGTAATGGTATTTTTAAGAAAGATTTACTTCTTTTACAAGATCTAATTGCTCAGACATGGTTTTTATAAACATTAGTAAACTTGCAGGTTAGTGTACTTACGAGCTGTGTAGTTCTGCCTGACGAAATATTCGTGCGTTTATGTTTTCGAACGCAAGCTTGATACACTTTTCTATATGCACTATGTGAGTGCTATTCCAGTCTATGGATGTCACTTTCAATCTCATCATCTTAATTACACACGCAGCGTTCGAAAACATAAACGCACGAATATTTCGTCAGGCAGAACTACACAGCTCGTAAGTACACTAACCTGCAAGTTTACTAATGTTTATAAAAACCATCTCTGAGCAATTAGATCTTGTAAAAGAAGTAAATCTTTCTTAAAAATACCATTACCGATATGACAACAAAAATATTTCTTTTCTTTCCCAGTGCAGCAAATGAATAACATAAACAAAACTAGGTCCAACTAAGAATGCTTGTAATCTGCCATCTGAAGATGGATTTGTAAAGAAAAATCCGAAACCGGTCATGGTCTGAAGATAATAAACCTTTTTAAACCATACATGTGGCTGGTAGCTGTTTTTTATATAATTTATAAACCTTGTTTACTACGTGTTTTGAGTGTCATTTTATTTATATATTTATTTGGGGTAAGGTGTTATGGGACCAAACAGCTTAGGTCAGCGGTCCCTAGGCTTACTTACTACTTAATCTAACTTAAACTAACTTACTCTAAGGACAACACACACACACCCATGCCCGAGGGAGGAATCGTACTTCCGACGGGGGCAGCCGCGCCGGCCGTACAAGACGACTGAGACCGCGCGGCTACCCGACGCGGCAGTGTCATTCGATATTCTACTCAATACGAAGTATGAAAACAACCTTAATTTAATTTCGTATTCCTTGCTATAGATGCATGGTGATTACGTGATGGTATTACGAACTCTCAAGGGCGATGGAGAAGGACAAATGCATCAATTTCAGGTAACAGAGCTTGGTCCGGAAACGAACGAGTCGAAAGTAACAAGCGAAAATCATCCTGATATCTCTGAACGTGGAATACATGTACGGGTACTGACGTAGCTAGGATTGCAGGATAACCAACTTTCAGAGGTGGTAGTAAAGACCAAAACAAGAAAAAAATATCTAGTAAGTGTGGTGTCACCGCCAGACACCACACTTGCTAGGTGGTAGCTTTTAAATCGGCCGCGGTCCGCTAGTATACGTCGGACCCGCGTGTCGCCACTGTCAGTAATTGCAGACCGAGCGCCGCCACACGGCAGGTCTAGAGACAGATCCTAGCACTCAGCCCAGTTGTACAGCCGACTTTGCAAGGAACGGTTCACTGAGAATTACGCTCTCATTTGCCGAGACGGTAGTTAGCATAGCATTCAGCTACATTTGCTACGACCTAGCAAGGCGCCGTATTCAATTGATATTGAGATTCTATTAATGTATCATCAAGAGCGATGCTCTACAAATGTGGATTAAGGTTAAGTATTCCAGAAGCATTCATTACGTATCCTGTTTCAGACCTCACGCCAGCCTGCGTGAGTTTAAGCGCGTGCCTTTCGGCTTCCTCTCATTGTGTCTAGGCTGTCTTGTCTAGACACAACAGTAAGCATTGTCTCATACCTTAAGGGCTAAGAGCATGTGTTCATCTTCCGTACTGTGAAACATCTCTTCTAGTAAATAAGTGCTAATAGCTCTTAAGGTATTCGTTTTTGAACCCATGATAACTAGACTTTTTTTTCTTGTCTTGGTCCGTACAACGACCTCTGAAAGTTGCCTATCCTACAGTCTTGGAAACAACAGTACTGGGACATGTATTACTCTCAGAAGTATCAGAACGATTTTCGTTTATAGCTTTCGACTCTGCCGTTTCCGTACCAGAGACCCTTATCTCATACATACTTTCATCCTTCTGCATCATCCCAGAAAATTTGTAACACCATTAACCACATTTGAAGAAACCCTCTCTATAATGTGCATTCATGATACATGTGATTTCCGTTTGAAATTCATGTGATCGGTTAGAGTCGCACGCCCGAGAGTTTTCAGTACTGGTAGACAAACAATAGAATATTCCCCCTCTCACATCCTCTAATCCCGCAGTGACCACACCACTACTTACCCCTATGCCCTTGAGGAAAGCGCTCTAATTCACTAACGTCAACTAAAATCAAGCACATTTTAAATTTAATGTCTCTTTAAATATTTTTGTCTCTTACTGGCCAGGAAAACTACAGTCTTAAGAAGCTTTTAACTTTAGCTGAAGGTTTTGGATTCGGCTGGTAGTTTCTACATATGTATTACTATAAAATACGGGTGAGAACCACGGGCCGAACAATCTGGACTGTCTTTATGGACTGTGAGAAAATTTTAGCTTTTGACCAACATTGTATAAATAAGTGTGTGCATTTGATATCTTTGTTATTGTAATTATGAAAAAATTTTTTAAATCATTATTGGCCACTACCCAAAACAATTTGTAAAATTTTTTGTGGGGAGCATGGGGGCTATGTAAGTAGGCTGTTTATGTTTTCTTTATGTAAGTAGGCTGTTTATGTTTTCTTATTGGCAACGTTACGTAGCGCTCTATATGAAAATCACTGGCTGTGCTGTGTGCAGTCTGTGGCTAGTTTGCATTGTTGTCTGCCATTGTAGTGTTGGGCAGCGGCAGCTGGATGTGAACAGCGCGTAGCGTTGCGCAGTTCGAGGTGAGCCGCCAGCAGTGGTGGATGTGGGAAATGAGATGGCGGATTTTTGAGTACAGAATAGATATTATGAACTGCTATGTATATTATGCTTTTTCAACACTATTAAGGTAAATACATTGTTTGTTCTCTATTAAAATCTTTCATCTGCTAGCTATGCCTATCAGTAGTTAGTGCCTTCCGTAGTTTGAATCTTTTATTTAGCTGGCAGTAGTGGCGCTCGCTGTATTGCAGTAGTTCGAGTAATGAAGATTTTTGTTGTGAGGTAAGTGATTTGTGAAAGGTATAGGTTAATGATAGTCAGGGCCATTCTTTTGTAGGGATTTTTGCGTTGCGCTAAAAATATTATATGTCAGTTTAAGCACAGTCGTGTACAATTGTTCTAAGGGGACGTTTCATCATGTATAAATGTTCAAAAGGGGACGTTTCAATACAGCAACCGGAGAAGCGAAAGATTACGGCGGCAGCTGAATCAGCGTCTAACCTCCAATACCTGGTCAGTGTTTTCGAACGTAAAGTGCATCTTCAAGAGCATATTTAAGAATCTTAACAAACAAAGGAAAGGAAATTAGAGTTTAACGTCCCGTCGACAGCGCATTCATTAGAGACGGAGCACAAGTTTGGATGACGGAAGTAATCTCCCGTGCCTGGCAGAAGTTCGGATGGCGGAAGTAATTGCCCGTGGCCTTTTCCAAGAAATAATCCCAGCGTCTGCCTGGAGCGATTTAGGGGAATCTATTGAAACCTAAATTTGGATACAGCGTCGTCCTGCAAGACCAAGCATGGAGCGCAGTAGCTAACGCACTGGACTCGCCTTCGGAAATACGACGCTTCAAATCCGCACACAGTTATCCACATTTAGGTTTCCCGTGATCTTCCTAAACCGCTCCAGGCAAATGACGGGATGGTTCGTTTGAAAGCCCACGGCCGGTTTGCTTCCCCGTCCTTGACACCGTGCAAGCTTGTGCTCCGTCTGTAAGGACCTCTACGTCGGCGGGATGTTAAACATTAATCTTTCTTTCTTCCTTCCCGGACCCCAGTCTAGAGTGCAAACCATTGCGTGATCTCGCTCGATGTTATTCTGATGGTAATGCTTTATTTACAGTGGAGTGCTTAGTGATGCAACCAGTAGAGACAGCAGGATCTTACAACAGTTGTTTGACGCATGTCCTCATATAGCTGAAAGAAAGACAGATGTCAGCCTCTCTGGAACAATCCTGTTGAAACATAATTCACGAAGGACGTAGGGTAAAAGACTTGCCTTTGTGGAACGCTTTCCGGCCGAGATTAACAGACAAAAGAGTGAAGATAGAAAAGTTAGAAAAATTTCAGAGAGGAACGTCAGGATCTGTGCGTACATTTACGCCTACGCACCGGCGAGCCACCCTGAGTATCACTATTCCTGTTCCGACAGCCAGTCAGCCAATAAGCGACGGACGCGCGGCAATGAGTACATTTAAGTTAACTTGCCCCTGTACTGTGAGCATCGCAGAAGAACACGTGGGTGCATGAAAAGAACAGAAAACAATTGTAAATGTCGTGTGACTAGGGCCTCCCGTCGGGTAGACCTTTCGCCGCGTGCAAGTCAATCGACTTGACGCCACTTCGGCGACTTGCGCGTCGATGGGGATGAAATGATGATGATTAGGACAGCACAACACCCAGTCCCTGAGCGGAGAAAATCTCCGACCCAGCCGGAAATCGAACCCGGGCCTTTAGGATTGACATTCTATCGTGCTGACCACTCAGCTACCGGGGGCGGACAGAAAACAATTAAAGCGTAAGAAACGGCTAGACAATTGATGTGAAATGCCAAGAATCACTAAGAGAGAGACAGAGAGAAAACTAGTAATGGTACAATATACCCTTTGCCACTCACCAAACGGTGGCTTGCGGAATATTTATGTAGATGTAGCTTCAAAAACACTTTTCTAGATGCCTAGACTGAATAAGCGAAACATGTTTTTTACACTCGAATAAAACTTCCAGCTGAAGAAGACTGATATTTTGCGTATCTGTAAGATGAAGCATAACTGGCGCACCAGGAACTGTTGAAAGAGACCACTTCATTGAGAACGCCGATACCTTCTGGACGAAGGACCGTGAGGAATCAGTGAAAGCAGAGTGTGAAGGTCACTAACGCACGGCTGTGTGAAGGCCTTGACTTGGAATTGGTCGTTTCGGATCATGGGGGTGAGGAAATATTAAAGGGAGGCCGGGGGGGGGGGGGGAGGAGAAATACTGGTGTGAAGTTTTTGTTTAGCAAGGTCCTGGATGCTATTTTTAATCTCTCCAAAATATCTCGTGGTGTGAGGGTATGTAACACTGTTGATGGTGTCTCATCCGTTTACTAATGGAGTGAGGCCATGTGACACTGGTGATGGTGACTCGTTCATTATCTGATGGAGTGAGCACATGTGACGCTGGTCATAGTGACTCGTTCATTATCTGATGGAGTGAGGGCATGTGACACTGGTGATGGTGACTCGTTCATTATCTGATGGAATGAGGACATGTGACACTGGTGATGGTGACTCGTCCGTTTACTAATGGAGTGAGAACATGTGACACTGGTGACGGTGAATCGTCCGTCATCTAATGGAGTGAGGGCATCTGTCACTGGCGACGCCGGCCGGTGTGGCCGAGCGGTTCTAGGCGCGTCAGTCTGGAACCGCGCGACCGCTACGGTCGCAGGTTCGAATCCTGCCTCGAGCATGGATGTGTGTGATGTCCTTAGGTTAGTTAGGTTTAAGTAGTTCTAAGTTCTAGGGGACTGATGACTTCAGATGTTAAGTCCCATAGTGCTCAGAGCCATTTGAACCATTTTTGACACTGGTGATGGTGACTCGTTCATTATCTGATGGAGTGAGCACATGTGGCGCTGGTGATGGTGACTCGTCCGTTATGTAATGGAGTGAGGGCTGACTCGTCCGTCGTATGGTGCCCTTAAGCCTGGCAGTCCCTTTAGTATTTCACCCTCTCTCTTCTCTCAGTACACGATGCTACACTGGGCACCGCATTATATACACACCCATTACAGACACCTGCACTGAACAGGCACACTACCGACATTCACGGAAAGAGGCCATTATGCCCGGAGGAAGAGCCCTTGACGACGATCAGGGAGGCTATATTCGAAAGCTTGGGTTTTCTGTATATTCGACGCGTTAGCACATAAGCTTTTTACCCAGAAGCCGGGGTTGCTCATCTGAAGGGAACATGACCGATTTCCTTCCTCGCTGTTGTCCTATGCGAGCGGCGTCTCTAATGATGCAGACAGGGCAGTGACTCGTAAACTTCCTTCAATGAGTCACTGAATGGAACAGGACGGAGGAAACCTGAGTCTGACGCCCTGTCACGCAGCGTATAGTGTACTGCGGCGTGTGGCCTGTGTACTACAGGCGCGCACCGCAGTCGCTCTGGCGGGTCGGCCAGGGTAACAGTGTACGGCGCCGAGCGGCATATCGCTTCCTGTTTCTCTGGGAGCGCCGGCCAGCGGCGACGAAAGTGAAGCGGGCGACGGCGGTCCGTGGGCAGGGCTCGACACGCGACACCCGACACCGCGGCGCCCAGGCGGGTATCAGGCGGGTCGGGTGACGGCCGCGGCCGGGCGAAAGTGCGCCCCGAGAGCTGCTCGGCGCCCAGAGCGGGCGCACTCCTCGCTCGCACCATACATATACGAGGGCAGTTCAATAAGTAATGCAACACATTTTTTTTCTCGGCCAATTTTGGTTGAAAAAACCGGAAATTTCTTGTGGAATATTTTCAAACATTCCCACTTCGTCTCGTATAGTTTCATTGACTTCCGACAGGTGGCAGCGCTGTACGGAGCTGTTAAAATGGCGTCTGTAACGGATGTGCGTTGCAAACAACGGGCAGTGATCGAGTTTCTTTTGGCGGAAAACCAGGGCATCTCAGATATTCATAGGCGCTTGCAGAATGTCTACGGTGATCTGGCAGTGGACAAAAGCACGGTGAGTCGTTGGGCAAAGCGTGTGTCATCATCGCCGCAAGGTCAAGCAAGACTGTCTGATCTCCCGCGTGCGGGCCGGCCGTGCACAGCTGTGACTCCTGCAATGGCGGAGCGTGCGAACACACTCGTTCGAGATGATCGACGGATCACCATCAAACAACTCAGTGCTCAACTTGACATCTCTGTTGGTAGTGCTGTCACAATTGTTCACCAGTTGGGATATTCAAAGGTTTGTTCCCGCTGGGTCCCTCGTTGTCTAACCGAACACCATAAAGGGCAAAGGAGAACCATCTGTGCGGAATTGCTTGCTCCTCATGTGGCTGAGGGTGACAATTTCTTGTCAAAGATTGTTACAGGCGATGAAACATGGGTTCATCACTTCGAACCTGAAACGAAACGGCAATCAATGGAGTGGCGCCACACCCACTCCCCTACCAAGAAAAAGTTTAAACCCATACCCTCAGCCGGTAAAGTCATGGTTACAGTCTTCTGGGACGCTGAAGGGGTTATTCTGTTCGATGTCCTTCCCCATGGTCAAACGATCAACTCTGAAGAGTATTGTGCTACTCTTCAGAAATTGAAGAAACGACTTCAGCGTGTTCGTAGGCACAAAAGTCTGAACGAACTTCTCCTTCTTCATGACAACGCAAGACCTCACACAAGTCTTCGCACCCGAGAGGAGCTCACAAAACTTCAGTGGACTGTTCTTCCTCATGCACCCTACAGCCCCGATCTCGCACCGTCGGATTTCCATATGTTTGGCCCAATGAAGGACGCAAAACGTGGGAGGCACTACGCGGATGATGAAGAAGTTATTGATGCAGTACGACGTTGGCTCCGACATCAACCAGTGGAATGGTACCGTGCAGGCATACAGGCCCTCATTTCAAGGTGGCGTAAGGCCGTAGCATTGAATGGAGATTACGTTGAAAAATAGTGTCGTGTAGCTAAAAGATTGGGGAATAACCTGGTGTATTTCAATGCTGAATAAAACAACCCCTGTTTCAGAAAAAAAATGTGTTGCATTACTTATTGAACTGCCCTCGTATATACTATGGCCTACACACTTCCTCTCTGTAGACAGAAATCACAAACATTCACCCTAGTACTGCTGCTTCTCCGTTATTTGGCAACAAATGATATTATAGTGCAGTGGAACTGGAACCGATACTGCAGGAGACTGTATTATTTGGTTCGAAGCTGTTAATCAGCAGCTGCGGCGTGTATTGTTTTAACAGAAACTCTTGTGTACGATTTCGTACTCTGTACCCACAGAACAAGTTAATACAGTAAACAGAAGAATACTTACTTGTATTTCTACAAGTGATCGAAGACTCATTACAAGTCCAGCTGATACAATAGTAACAAGGATGAGGCTCTCTGTACCAAAGCAAGAACGATGGTGTCAGAGCCGGGACTAGGCAGCGTCTGCGTAGCGTCAGGTAGCGAAGAGGCTCCAAGGATGAATGGGCTGCATTTATGAGTCTGGCTACCGCCATCCGTTCTATATGGTGGTGGCAGAGGTTGCCACTGGAGGCGTGGCTCAGTGGGCGTGCACCATTGGGTCCGCTAGGTCACGCACGAGCGCTGTCGGCGTCTGACAATAAAGCTGCAATTCCGTTGCAAACTCTGACGCAAGTGGGGTGGTTTCAATTCGTGATACCACAAAAATGAAAATCAATTGTCAGCTGCACAAAAATTTTAATTTCACTTTAGCAGTTTCAGCAGATTAATCTGTAATATTCGAAAGTTTCCTACAGGCTTAAATCGTTGTTAAGGTGACGTCAGATAAAGATCTGACGATAAAGATGTCCTTCGTTAAAGATACAAAAAGTAGTCTCGCATTTCAAAATATACATATGCTGTGAATAGCAGCCAACAGTAGATCACCTCTCTTTAACGAATGACGTGTTTATCGTCCAATCCTTATTTGAAATCGGCTTTCATATGATTTAAGCCTGTATCAAATTCCTGAAGCGGTGGCCGAGCGGGTCTAGGCTTTTCATTTCGAACTGTGCGACTGTTACGGTCGCAGGTTCGAATCCTGCCTCGGGCATGGCTGTGTGTGATGTCCTTAGGTTAGTTAGGTTTAAGTAGTTCTAACTTCTAGGGGATTTATGACCTCAAATGTCAAGTCCCATAGTGCTCAGAGCCAAATTGCTGAAGGGGGCAGTCTGCTGAAACCAGTAAAGTGAAATAAAAATTTTTCTATAGCTGACGACTGATTTTTAAAAAAGTTTTCAATGGTGTTGAGCCACAGTCATGCAATCTTTTTTGGAAGAGTAAACCGCCATTTGGCTGTGTATTACTATATCTATCTTCTGTGCTATCTATATTTAGAATTTTATGCCATTTTCACAAGTTGCGACATGGTCGCAATGAAACAGTGACCCGTATATAGAATAAATTTCCTTTCCGTCTATGGTCACAAATTTTTTGTCATCAAACAGATCTCCAGATCTGTTTTATAAAAACATGTCCTAATGTTTTTATAAAACACATTTGAAGATGGCCATTATAGACCTAAACCGGTAGTCTGATGACAAAAAATTTGTGACCATAGACGCAAAGTAAATGAAATTTATTTTATGCCTTTATCAAGTACACTACTAAAAGTTCTTAGGCCATTAACATGTCGTATCTGTTAAGGCAGTCCAAAGCAAGTAGACAAAACTAACCAGTCTTAGTGTTGTTTACCTGCTTTGGATTGCCTTAACAGATATGACATGTTAATGGTCGAAGAACTTTTAGCATTGTACTTCATAGTGGCATAAACGCCGAAATCTATATATCTCAGAAGACAGATGTAGTATTACACATTCAAATGGCAGTTTATGCTTAAAAAACTGATTATTGTTTTGGTTAAAAGAAATCTGTATCATTAGTGGACCAGTGTAACAGTTATGCTTCGGTAACACGGAATGTAGAGGGGGTTGAGCTCCCTCCACGATGTCACTCCTTATACTGCGGCAGTCGTGTGGGGAGCAAATTCTTGCTCTCGTCCCCTTGCCCGACCTAAAATGTTGTTGGAGGTATATTGGTGGTCAGTGTGAACAGGCTATGTCACATTTTCCCCACAGTGCGTTATTGAATACAGCGACCGTACGTACGTATATTATCTTTTGATTGCATGGATTACGTGAGTGGATTGTTATTGATTAATTTTCTCCTAAGTCGCTCGTTAGAAGGGCTTTGGCCTTTATCGTCCTTTAGATATTCTTGCACGTCGTCCATCTTAATCTAAGGCTTACTGAGAATATCAGCCGGGTACCGCTTTTTAATGCCTTCTGCATGATCCAATCAAATCAGTGGGACCGCTGCCTAAATTCAACGTCAATGTGCAGTAAGCACCCACAGTACTAGCTGTGGAAGGTATATAAAGCGTGTCGAGGGACGCAGAAAACAGTGCAGTTGGTGATGTAATGCGGAAACGGAGCGATTTTTCTGACGTCCAAAAAGGGTAAGGTGGTTGGCTTTCGGGCCAAGTGCGGAAGCATTTCAGCAACGACTAAGTTTGAAAACTGTTCGCATCCCGCCGTGGTTAAAGTATTCCATGCATTGCGAAATGGCGCTATCCAAAACCGGCG
This sequence comes from Schistocerca cancellata, assembly GCF_023864275.1. NCBI lineage: Eukaryota > Metazoa > Arthropoda > Insecta > Orthoptera > Acrididae > Schistocerca > Schistocerca cancellata. The sequence continues at coordinate 161,396,748 of NC_064631.1, forward strand.
CCGATGCAACTGTTGAAACGTCCCGTTTTGAACATTTATACAAGACTGTGCTTAAACTGACACACAATATTTTTTAGCGCAACGCAATCTGACTTTCAGAAATCCCTACAAACGAATGGCCCTGCCTAACATTAACCTGTACCTTTCACAAATCACTTACCTCACCAAAAATCTTCGTTACTCGAACTACTGCAATACAGCGAGCGCCACTACTGCCAGCTAAATAAAAGATTCAAACTACTGAAGGCACTAACTACTGATAGGCATAGTTAGCAAATGAAAGATTTTAATAGAGAACAAACAATGTATTTACCTTAATAATCAGAATATATATGCCATCCAGTCTTACAAATTTCAAGTCTCCGCTATTTCTCTCCCCACATCCACCACTGCTGGCGGCTCACCTCCAACTGCGCAACGCTACGCGCTGTTCACATCCAGCTGCCCAACACTACAATGGCAGACAACAATGCAAACCAACCACAGACTGCACACAGCACAGCCAGTGATTTTCATACAGAGCGCTACGTAACGTTGCCAATAAGAAAACATAAACAGCCTACTTACACTGTGGTGCACCACGGGGCTATAGATGATAGGGCTGAACGATAGCTGCGGAGATGGGTACAGGCGAATAGGCTGGGACCGATCACACGGATGAACCGAGGGGCTTCCAGCAAGCAGTACCTCCCAATGACCGCTCAGCGTGCGTTGTTCGCGTTGTTTTGCGATAAACGCGACGGGAAAAGCCCCTAGACCTGTATACCAAAAGTCGATTCTAAGGTTGCCGTATCTGTTATGTGTCGACAGAAGTGCCGACACAGTGTTATTATGAAGGGGCCGAATAGGGCACGCGTCAACTCACGCCGTCCTGCGTTAAGTCTGAAACAGGATACTTCATAAATGCTATAAAGAAAAGAACGGAGCTTCTCGTATACTCAACTTTATTCTCCTGTGTGGTACATCTCCATGGTGAATACAAGTAAGACTCTCTCCAGATACGGTTAACTGCGCCTTGCTAGGTCGTAGCTATGGACTTAGCTGAAGGCTATTCTAACTGTCTCTCGGCAAATGAGAGGAAGGCTTCGTACGTCTAGTCGCTAGCAATGTCGTCCGTACAACTGGGGCGAGTGCTAGTCCGTCTTTCTAGACCTGCCATGTGGTGGCGCTAGGTCTGCAAGTACTGATGGCGGCGACACGCGGGTCCGACATGTACTAATGGACCGCGGCCGATTTAAGCTACCACCTAGCAAGTGTGGTGTCTGGCGGTGACACCACAGTATCTACTGCCAAGACCTTTCCCGTTATAATAATGTCCAATCTGTGCGTGGGAAGGATACAGTTATCTTTCCTTTCACCCTTCCGTAATGTTACACTGAATGTTTTTCCTAATGAGAGAAACGTCGTCACGCAACTCTGAGTACGTGTAATTTTTCCTCGTTTCTACATCTTCGTTGCCAGCACTCCGTGTACCATTCTAACTTTACGTTTATTGTTCTTTTTTTTTCTAAAGATCGGACATTTTATGTGAAATTTCACCAAACAAAGACAGAACACCTATAAATATCTGAGTGAACGCGTCTGTATTTGTGTGCGCGTGAGCGGGGGGCATAAAGAAGAAAGTCATTTCCTTGGTCACTAAACATCATCGCCAGAAGTTGAAATAGTCGCCAACTTGTAATTTTCGCTACCATTCTACGTATTAAGGTAGCTTAAAAACTTAATTTGCTTAATGTTGCGGGTAGACGTAGAACCCTGAGAAGAATTCACATTATTATTCCGGGAGTAACGGCCTTGATATCGATTTGAGTTGAACTTAAACCTTTCTTCTTCGCTGGAGGAATGCTCCTTCGAATGAATTTCTAAAAATGATAAACTTCTATGATATCATTCGCTGATTCAGATGGGTTGTTCATCAGCCTAATTGGAAAGAATGTGCGTGATAAATGTAACTGTTCTGCTTGTTGAGTCCATGCGGTGTTTTCAGATGGTTCAAATGGCTCTAAGCATTATGGGACTTAACATCTGAGGTCATCAGTCCCCTAGACTTACAACTACTTAAAGCTAACTAAACTGAGGACATCACACACATCCATGCCCGAGGCAGGATTCGAACCTGCGACCGTAGCAGCAGCGCGGCTCCGGACTGAAGCGTCTAGAACCGCTCAGCCATAGCAGTTGGCTGCGGTGTTTTCGGTTAATGGTTTTGTCAACGGAAGGGAAGCAATGTGACACTGCGCCAGCACACCATTCAAACTGCAACACGAGTCTCGCCCAGGTAGCGGTCTCTTAGTTCACGTCACACTCGTAGAGGGATGACATTAACGAAACGATATTTGTGCACTGTGGAGTGAGCAGTGACAATGCTACCACCTCTGTTGCGGAACAAATCCTAAAGATGAAAATTTATACAGTTTTATAAATGGCTACTTCGGGTCTAGCGCCACAGTACAAGCAACCTCTAGAGACGTCGTACGCTTTCATGCCAAAATAATTTACGATACGTATCTTCATGTCAAGTAGACTCCTTATTTGAACGATCCAAATGGCTGTCATTTTCATTTTCAAGTGAGCGGTTGAAACAATGTTGAGGCGTCATTGTACAATACGACCGATAACATCCAGATTTTGGTGTCGACAGATATGTCAGAAAACGGAACGAATATGTTTAGCCTTAATAGGGCGTCCCGTCAAGGCAGCCAAGCAAAATGTGACATAAATAAAAAAATCAACATACCAATTCACGGAATAAAACGGATTACTTCACGAAGGCGGAACTTTTGGGATGTTACTGAGCGTATTCGACGGTGCTGACTGCCTCAAACCAATAAATGGATTGAAGTTTTTCGATCTCTGGGGGCCTATATATGTCCTGAATGCCAGCCTAAGATAGTATACAATCGGAATTGCTCTTATTTTTGTGGGAAACCTAATCGCAGTGTCCACCTGAAAGCAAGAGACAAGAAAATAGGCGAAGTTCTTTCATTAAACGCAAACGGATGTTAAGTTTCCACTCCCTGCCGCTTTCGTCAACTAAAATATTACTTAACAAAGACTTGTGCATGGTCGAAAGAGACGCTCAAAGGCTCCATAGTTACGACTGCCTACCATCTTAAGAAAACTATCATCTTTCCTAAATGAATTTCCACTCTACGACAAAGGGTGCGCTGATTTTAAACTTCCTGACAGATTAAAACTGTCTCTGGGCTGGGACTCGAACCCAGAACCTTTGCTTTTGGCAGACAAATGTTCTGTCACATGAGGTTTTTTTACTAAAATCTTTCGTTGTACCAAAATGCAGCGAATTACAGCTTTTTAGAAGTTAGGATGCACAGATTAACGATCATCACTAAATCATTTACAATACCCAAGGAATTCATAATAAAAATAATGCAGACTGCACCAAAGGGCATTTTGTATCCACAAGAACATGTTTCTTAAAAACAAAAACATAAATTGTTTTAAGTCTTCTTGCTGAGCATTTTCTTTATGCTACCTTAATGTCTTGTTTCCACAGCTTTTAGATGCAGTTAAAGAAAATAAACAGCACAACAGAAAGACTGCTATACTTTTCAAAAAGAAAAAAAATGAAATTGAAAAAGTTGCTCGAAACAATGTTTCTCCTCTGTTGCACTCTCATGGGTCTATTCTTTGTAACTTGACATGACTTTCCCAAGCGTCTTGTTCCATCACGTGAGTGTATTACTGACTTGAACGCTTAGTCCTCAGTGTTATTTTCCTTCCTTACCTGTCTCGAGAATCACACACAGATACTTTTTACCGATGGATTGAAAACAACAATGTTGCAATGATAAATAGTCGATCAATTCTTGTATGTCAGTGCCCCTGAGGTTGGCGAGAAACAATGTCAAGCTATCCAGTCACGACCCACAACCCACAACCCGTCCTTTCATCTTTACTTCCGTCAGTACGTTTGCCCGCTCCGGGTTTGAGTTACAGTCCAGCACATAGTTTTAATCTGACAAGAAGTTTCAGCTATGACCCTCCAAACTGGAACTGTGGAATAAAATATATGTAGAGTACGTCCAGTCGGAAAAAGTGTATCTCGCCTCCTGACGAAAAAAATGTATGTCGCCTCCTCACCGGTACGAAAGTACCGCCTTAAAATCTACAGAATTATTAAAAACCAACTTCACTGATAACTTAATCTATGCACTAGGTTACCACTGATTTATACACTGCAAAAACAAACATATACATTCCCCAGCAGTCCTAATAGGTTTGTTTGTTGTACGTGTAGAGGCGCCCACACGGTCCGAACGGAGCATTACACATTCTGAGAGCACATTGTGAAGTACCGTTCTGTAGTCACCTGTGAGCAAGTTCGTAAATTATCACTGCTCTCCCTCTCCCTCATTTTCTGCTGTCACATTGTTACCAGATTACCGACTTTCCCTCATGTAGGTTCGGTAAACAGTGGTCTGACACACTTCCCCGGATGTTGGCACTCGAGCCACGAACGACGCCTGTCGTTTGCACGTACCGCTCGCTGTTATGACACCCTTGCAAAGACATCGAAAGCAGAGCGGCAATCGGCGCCAACACGAGACAGCATTTCCATACCCGCTGGCGCGTCCATTGTTCTCGGGCGTGCAACACGGTTTCTATTGTATCCCACTCAGGCTGTCTAGCTCTGTCAGATATACCCCCTCTCTTTTGTCGCACTCTCTGTATCATGCTCTCTCTCGCTCCTGCTTGATGGCTCTGTCTCCCGTAGCTGAAACTGACGCACTTGACTTGAAGTTAACATAGATGCAGGACCAGCGAACAACACATCACCCCAGACAGTAAAAAACCTGCACATACACAATATACACTCCTGGAAATGGAAAAAAGAACACATTGACACCGGTGTGTCAGACCCACCATACTTGCTCCGGACACTGCGAGAGGGCTGTACAAGCAATGATCACACGCACGGCACAGCGGACACACCAGGAACCGCGGTGTTGGCCATCGAATGGCGCTAGCTGCGCAGCATTTGTGCACCGCCGCCGTCAGTGTCAGCCAGTTTGCCGTGGCATACGGAGCTCCATCGCAGTCTTTAACACTGGTAGCATGCCGCGACAGCGTGGACGTGAACCGTATGTGCAGTTGACGGACTTTGAGCGAGGGCGTATAGTGGGCATGCGGGAGGCCGGGTGGACGTACTGCCGAATTGCTCAACACGTGGGGCGTGAGGTCTCCACAGTACATCGATGTTGTCGCCAGTGGTCGGCGGAAGGTGCACGTGCCCGTCGACCTGGGACCGGACCGCAGCGACGCACGGATGCACGCCAAGACCGTAGGATCCTACGCAGTGCCGTAGGGGACCGCACCGCCACTTCCCAGCAAATTAGGGACACTGTTGCTCCTGGGGTATCGGCGAGGACCATTCGCAACCGTCTCCATGAAGCTGGGCTACGGTCCCGCACACCGTTAGGCCGTCTTCCGCTCACGCCCCAACATCGTGCAGCCCGCCTCCAGTGGTGTCGCGACAGGCGTGAATGGAGGGACGAATGGAGACGTGTCGTCTTCAGCGATGAGAGTCGCTTCTGCCTTGGTGCCAATGATGGTCGTATGCGTGTTTGGCGCCGTGCAGGTGAGCGCCACAATCAGGACTGCATACGACCGAGGCACACAGGGCCAACACCCGGCATCATGGTGTGGGGAGCGATCTCTTACACTGGCCGTACACCACTGGTGATCGTCGAGGGGACACTGAATAGTGCACGGTACATCCAAATGTCATCGAACCCATCGTTCTACCATTCCTAGACCGGCAAGGGAACTTGCTGTTCCAACAGGACAATGCACGTCCGCATGTATCCCGTGCCACCCAACGTGCTCTAGAAGGTGTAAGTCAACTACCCTGGCCAGCAAGATCTCCGGATCTGTCCCCCATTGAGCATGTTTGGGACTGGATGAAGCGTCGTCTCACGCGGTCTGCACGTCCAGCACGAACGCTGGTCCAACTGAGGCGCCAGGTGGAAATGGCATGGCAAGCCGTTCCACAGGACTACATCCAGCATCTCTACGATCGTCTCCATGGGAGAATAGCAGCCTGCATTGCTGCGAAAGGTGGATATACACTGTACTAGTGCCGACATTGTGCATGCTCTGTTGCCTGTGTCTATGTGCCTGTGGTTCTGTCAGTGTGATCATGTGATGTATCTGACCCCAGGAATGTGTCAATAAAGTTTCCCCTTCCTGGGACAATGAATTCACGGTGTTCTTATTTCAATTTCCAGGAGTGTATAAACAAGAGTTTTGAATTTTTGTCATGGACAGTGAAGGAAATTACCTATAAACATATGAAAGTATTTCCAATCCACCAATTCCATCCAATGTTCTTGGCAGGTTTTCCATGATTCGTGGGTAAACTCCGGAACTGATGAAACCCTCCCATTTGGGAACCCTTTTTGCCCACTATTAGCTTGTCTAGTATTGTCTGAAACGAACCGCTATTCTATTATGGACTGGCTCTAAAACAGCTGCCCATACTCCTAGGAGTCGAGAGTAATATCAATAAAAAATTTGCAGGATCAGCAATCATTAAACCTCGATTGAATCTACAATGGTCGACTTTGACAATCAAGCACGCACAACAATGTGGAAACACCAAAAACACATTACCATTCCTAAACGATATAGGAAACCCGTTGGTACTGAGAACAGGCTCCAGTCGTCTCGGAATGGATAAATACGGGACCTATACGGTTTTCAAGGAAATCTTATTCCTTTCTTCTTGAAATGTAGTGGCAAGTTTAGGTAACAATGATGGAGGTGGATAGAGATCACACACTCTTCTCTCCAAAGTAGACCACAAAGACTCAGTAATATTGAAAACTGGTGATTGTAGAGGCAAAGGAAGATTCGACGATTCATTCTCGTGACCTCTTGCTCATAAAAACAGTCCTGGACGATGGGAGCTGAGTTACACCGTCTTAGATCGCAACATGGCCATTGGAGAACGGAAAGCGTACCATGGGGTGGACCTGATCAGCAAAGTTGGCTCTGAGCACTATGGGACTTAACATCTTAGGTCATCAGTCCCCTAGAACTTAGAACTACTTAAACCTAACTAACCTAAGGACATCACACACATTCATGTCCGAGGCAGGATTCGAACCTGCGACCGTAGCAGTCGCGCGGTTCCAGACTGAAGCGCCTAGAACCGCCCGGCCACAACGGCCGGCCAGCAAAGTCGGTCATATAATCCTTGGCAGTAATCTTCTTGCACAGTATCCATGTGGCCCATGAATGCGACGGTATGGCTGCCCAAATCGCTACCCAGTCCTCACCATATTTCACTTTTGGGACATCAACTCGTCCAGCTATTGGAAACACTGTGAAAGAAGACTCATACGACCAAATAACGTTCTTCCACTGATCCATAGTCCAGATTTTACATCTTCGGATTCACGTTTTCCTCTTACGGGTATTCCTGTCACTGACGAGTGTTTTTCGAATTTCAGATCGCCTAGCAAATCCCTGCTTATGGAGCTCCTTTCGTGTTTGGTGCTCACAGTGTTCGCGAATGAGAAATTCAGTTCTGCAATGACTTTTGCAGATATCGTTGTCTTATTTTTCGTCACAATCCCCTTCAAAAACCGTCCCGCCCTTCACGATCACTCAACACATACTTTCATTCGCGTTGTGGCTTAGTGGGTAATGTTTTTTTTTTTTCTCTCTCTCTTTCCCTCTTCGATACGGTGCGCCATGAAACTCCAAACACTTCGGGTATTTTGGTTACGGAAGCATCCACAACAGGAACACTAACAATTTGCCCAAGATGAAATTCACTTAGCTCCGGCATAATGGATTCACAACCACACAAAACTCTGTTCTGTCCAGGACTGTCAATTCCATACGGCGCCGTTAGTGGTCAAATACTTTCGATAAGTAATGTAACAAATCTTTCTCTGAAAACTGGTTGATTTTATTCAAGATTCCAATACGACGTACCATTCCCCACTCTTTTGGCTAGAAAACCATATTTTTCAATATACTTGTGTAGGTGTAGAGAGGCTTCGTTTCGCCGTAGCTCTCACTGGTACACAACCCCACAACAGGCCACAGCAGTTCACCAGCCCACCGAACCCAGGGGCCGGCCTCTGTAGCCGAGCGGTTCTAGGCGCTTCCGTCCGAAACCGCGCGACCGCTACGGTCGCAGGTTCGAATCCTGCCTCGGGCATGGATGTGTGTGATGTCCTTAGGTTAGTTAGGTTTAAGTAGTTCTAAGTTCTAGGGGACTGATGACCTCAGTCCCATAGTGCTCAGAGCCATTTGAACCATTTTCTTTTAACCCAGGGTTATTGTGCGATTAGGTCCCCAATAGACACCCTCTCCCTCCCCAAGGAATGTCTCATACCACATATCAGACGACTGTAACCCCAATGTTTGCGTGGTGGAGTAAGTATGGTATTCGCGTACGTGGAGACAGTGTTTGCGCAGCAATCGCCGACATAGTATAACTCAGGCGGAATAAGGGGAACCACCCCGGATTCGCCGAGGCAGATGAAAAACCGCCTTAAAAACCATCCACAGGCTGGCCGGCACACCGGACCTCGACACTAATCCGCCGGGTGGATTCGTGCCGGAAACCGGCACGTCTTCCCGCTCGAGATGCAGCGCTTTAGACCGCGCGGCTAGCCGGGTGGAATTTATCCCGCCTTACTGGGAGGGGCCTACATGCCCGCGTGGTACCACTCCACTGGTCGTTGACGGAGCCAGCGTCTTGCTGCATCAATAACATCCCCGTCATCCACGTACTGCCCTCCTTAATTCCGTACAGATGATCCTTCGTTGCCCTTTATGGTCCTCTGTTAGGCGGCGAGGAACCCTGAGGGCAAACACCTTTGAGTACCCAACTTGTGGACGAGCGTGTCAGCACTACCAACAGAGACGTCCAGTTGTGCAGTGAGGTGTTTGATTGTGATCCCTCGATCACCTCGAATGAAAGTGTCGGCACTGTGTCAACACTGCAGGCGTCACAGTTGTGCGCGGTCGGCCGGCACGCGGGAGCCGGCCGGAGTGGCCGAGCGTTTAAAGGCGCTACAGTCTGGAACCGCACGACCGCTACGGTCGCAGGTTCGAATCCTGCCTCGCGCATGGATGTGTGTGATGTCCTTAGGTTAGTTAGGTTTAAGTAGTTCTAAGTTCTAGGGGACTTATGACCACCGCAGTTGAGTCCCGTAGTGCTCAGAGCCATTTGAACCATTTGGCACGCGGGAGATCGGACAGGTTTGCGCGATCTTGTTGCGATGATGGCAGACGTCTCGCCCAACGACTCGCCGTGCTTTTGTTTACTGCCAGGACTCAGAAGACATTGTACAAGTACCTACGAACATCTACGATGCTCTGGTTTTCTACCAAAAGAAGCTCAAATGACGGCTATCTGCTTTGAACGCACATCCGTTACAGACACTATTTTGAAGGCTACATATATCGTCACCACCTACCGGAGCTTCATCAAACTGTAGGGGCTAAAGCGGGTTATATTCCACGCTGTCCCACTACAAATTCCGCATTTTTTCAGCCGAAAGTGGCCGAGGAAACAAATGTGTTGATGAACAGTTGTGATGAATGCAGGTCACAGGAACATATTGGCTGTTAAATATTGAATGCCCCTCGTACATCGGCGCAGCATCCACTCCTCGCGGTATTTCCATATTTTTGTTCAACACCTGTAGGTACCGTGAACAAGTAGAGCAAATAATCGATTTTACGTTGTAATACAGAGAAACAAATACCTTTACACACACATTAGCCTTTCGTATGTTTGCCTGGAACGCATAAGCCCTGAATTAAATAAGAAATCACATCTCCTAATTCTGATAAACCTTCTAGGGAGATTTTCACGGTAACCTCCGACTGGTTTGTGTTCAGGCCGTGAGTACGCTTAACAACACTGCTCACAGCACCTAAATAATACGACTCGGCCGGTCGTCGAAATATTGTGCATAAAATTGAATGAACGATTCAACTGAACACGCGAAAGCACATTATCACTGTAGCACAACGAGAAAGCCTGAGAAATAACGTAAATCGAATATCGAAGACTGTACAGTCTTCTCTCATATGCTTATATTTTTTATTATATCAGTGATGTAGCTGACTCATTAGTGCAACGAAATGAATCAGTATAGTAAATACTTCCGTTTCTTTGCAGGTACGTACATCACCAGTGATTCACGGAGCCTGGCTCGCTTTAACTCTTGGTCAACACGGTTACTGTTGTTGGGATTCTATTTCGTCAGTGCAGGTAAGTAACTGATTTTTTCAGTTGTCTAATACACGATGATATTTTCTTAATTTGGTGGATCGCTTCTGTCTGCAGTTATATCAGTCTGTCAGTACTTTTTAAGACATTTCCACCATTTGACTGTTATTTGTTCATTTGTTAATTTTACAAGGTCATGATTTCGGCTCTATAGCCGTTCTCAAGTGCGTGTTGAAACCTTAAAATACTTGTGTTCTGTCTGCGACATGCCATCATTTCTGCTCTTAAATACCAGTTGTCTTACTACAGGATATGAGTACAAATCGAAGATACATAATATGGCTGACATTGCGCACAGTGAAAAACTATTAATACACAGTATGTCGTGTATAACAGCCAAGACCAAGATATTTCTGTGACCTCCAGCCGCGCGGGATTAGCCGAGCAGCCTAAGGCGCTGCAGTCATGGACTGTGTGGCTGGTTCCGGCGGAGGTTCGAGTCCTCCCTCGGGCATGGGTGTGTGTGTCTGTCCTTAGGATAATTTTGTGACCTGCATTCGTTACTTTTATTCATCAACTCCCCCTTGCTCCCTTGTCACCTTGCCACCCACCTCCCCCCCCCCCCCCCCCCCCCCGCCTCAACAAAAGGCCAGTTGATGAATAGTTGTGATAAATGTAGGTCACAGGAACACATTGGCTGTTAAATACGCCATACTGTGTGTTAATAGTTTTTCACTTTGCATAATGTTAGCCATATTATGTTTCTTCGATATTTACTCATGTCTTGTAATACGACAACTGGTACATAAGACCAGAAATACGTTTTTTCGACGATGATATGCTACAAATAGGTCAGACACATTTTAACATTTCAACATGCACTTTAAAATGGGTATAAAACCGAAATCATGATTCTGTAAAATAAATGAACAATTAACAGTCGAATGGAGGAAATTTTGTTCAAAAATTTCTAGATGACTGTGGTTCCGCACAAAGGAAAGATCAGTCTGTTCTTTCTAAGGCATTCTTAGATGGGACAGTTCTCTAGGAATTAAACGCAATGAAATCCTTTACCCGAGGGGGCGTCCTAATCATTTTCTAGGTAATCTAAGAATCGTGTTCATGTCACCGTATCCACACGTTGCAGAACCTGTGTCTGTGCCAGGAAGGTCGTTAAGTTACTTTATTGGATTGCTTGCGTTTGATACGAATATGATTTTTCATTTATCCATATTTATGGAGAACTGCCAGTCATCGTACGAAGGGTAAATACTGCGTAAGATGGAACAAGATGAAACGATGGTTATGGCACAGAATTCGTATTCGTGAGGGATGGACTACCTTCCGTCTGCCTATCTTCATGTCGGTTTTCAGTGTTTTCCTAAATTCGGCCAAGGTTTCCTTTTCCATCTTTGTCTGATCTGAGCTTTATCTCCATCGGTAATAAACTAGTTGTCGACGGGACGTTCAACTCTAATCTTGTTACCTTCTTTCGTCCACGTACTATCAGAGTCCTGTTATTCACTCTAACAAAATAAGTAAATAAATACATAAAAATAAATAAATCATTGACACACCCCGAAGAATTATCCAAACGGGACAGAAATCTGTAGATGAGATGAACATGTGCCGACAAACAAATGACTATAATTTCAGTAAAATTGGATGATTTGTTGAAGAGGAAGAGCTTCACAAATTAAGGTAGTCAATAACGCGTTGGTTCACGTATGGTCCTTATGCAAGCAGTTATTCGGCTTGGCACTGATTGATAGAACTGTGAATGTCCTCATGAGAGACATCATGCTAAATTATGTCCGATTTCCGCGCTGGTGGCCACGGTAGGGTTTGGCAAGCATGCAGACAAACAGTAGAAACTTTTGCCTTGTGCGGGTGGACATTATCTTGCTGAAACGCAGATCCAGGATTGAATGGCATGAAGGGCAATAAAACGGGGCGTAGAATATCGTCCACGTACCGCGTGCTGTAAAGGCACCGTGGATGACAATCAAGAGGACCTCAAACAATAGCTCCTGGTAGTCGGGCCATAATGGCGGGCGTCAGTCAAGTTGGTATGCAAGCACGCCCTCGCTGGTCATCGTGGCTTGGTTCAAAGCGGGGAGACAATTCTTCTCCATTGAATGATATTCCAGGCCGAATACGTGTCTAGAGACGTCCCGGACAGCGGTGGATATCAACATGTGTGTCGCCCGCCATACTGTCCGACAACCAGGAGTGTTCGTCTGGGGTGCCATTTCTTTTCGTAGCAGGACCTCTTTGGTTGTCATCCGCGCCACCCTTACAGCACAGATGTACAGTCGTGGACAAAACGAGCAAGACCCCTCGCCTTTTCGTCATGCTGATCCGCACAGCTTTAAAGTCTGCTACACAGCATAACAGGCAAGGCGACGAAGTGCTACCAACGTACTATGCACAGGCGTGACATTGATAAACTATCCAAACTTTGTCAGACTGTTTTCAATCATGTGTAAGACTGTATTAATGCTGATAAGTGTGTTAAACACAACACGTAAATATAAGATATAAATGAAAGAAGAAACGCTAATTAGAATGAACTGTACTAATAAAAATGAATTTCAGCTTATCGAGATAACACAACTGTTCTAGTAAGACAAAGTACCCCAGGTCCTTACGAATTAGCTACATATTATGCGCATTCGGCCGCGAAACGGTATGTGTCAACTTCCAGACTAGTCATAGGGGATTACCGTTGCTGACCTACCATGAAAGTGTGCAAATTTAGCAACGCATGAAATTTCATAAGGAAATTCAGTTAAAATCATTCAGTGCCACACGTAAGTCAATGCAATTATTGACAGAAGCGGAAGGAAGGCAGTAACAAGTATGAAATTCTACAAGAGTTTCATATTGACATCCACAGGGCGCCAGTACAGAATAAATGTAGCAATAAAACGTATTGGTGTCGCGAGAATTTCTTAAAATTGCTTTACTGATAGTCTATCTGCCTCCATCGAGATTAGAACCGAAAACAAACCAGACCTCCCTTGCGGTAGCAAACACCTTTCACTGCACTAGCAGACAACCTAGGCAAACAGCCCTCTATTATTACCCCAGGCATGAATAAGCCGGCAATTTCTCAATGAAAATGGCAAAATGATATGCAGTTTCTGTGGCATAGAGCTTTCTGGACTCTAAAACATGAATTTTCTACCTTTATGTCACCGCTTATGTGACAATCATTCGGGATGGTTATCGAAATAACTGTTATTAGCGTGTAACGGCAACGGGCTCTACACAACGTTGGTGGCTACTTTGAAAGACAGTAACAGCAGCAAACATGTAACTCTTTTGTATCGGTTGTGAATAAATAGTTCCCACTATTTAAGTTCTAACCCTCGTATAGTCTTACATATGATTGAAAACAGTCTGACAAAGTTTGGATAGTTCGTCAATTTCACGCCTGTGCGTAGTATGTTGGTAGCACTTGGTCGCCTTGCCTGTTATGCTGTGTAGCATACTTTAAAGCTGTGCGGATCAGCATGACGAAAAGGCGAGGGGTCTCGCTCGTTTTGTCCACGACTGTACATCGACGGTGTTCTATGCCCAGTTTTGTTGTCTTTCATGGCAAGTCATTCAGGACTTACAAATCAGAAAGATAATGCCCACCCGGACACAGCGAGAGTTTCTACTGCTTGTCTTTGCGCTTGCCAGACCCAACCTTGGCCAGCAAGGTCGCCGAATTTCTTCCCAATTGAGAACGTTTAGATCATCACAGTCAGCGCCCTCCAACCGGCTCGGGACTTTGACGATCTAACGCGCCAATTGAACATAATTTGGCACGGCATCCGTCAGCAGGTCATCCAACAACTCTTTCAATCAATACAAGCCGGATAACTGCTTCCATAAGGGCCAGAGGTGAACCAACGCATAACTGACCTGCTCAATCTGTGGAGCTCTTTCTCTTGAATACATCATCTTTTTTTGTGTCTTAGAGTGTGGAAACAATCTTTAGGCTATGTGTGCGTGTGGGAAACTCCATAAATGCAGAATGAGATTTTCACTCTGCAGCGGAGTGTGCGCTGATATGAAACTTCCTGGCAGATTAAAACTGTGTGCACGACCGAGACTCGAACTCGGGACCTTTGCCTTTCGCGGGCAAGTGCTCTACCAACTGAGCTACCGAAGCACGACTCACGCAGGAGAACTTCTGTAAAGTTTGGAAGGTAGGAGACGAGGTACTGGCAGAAGTAAAGCTGTGAGTACCGGGCGTGAGTCGTGCTTCGGTAGCTCAGTTGGTAGAGCACTTGCCCGCGAAAGGCAAAGGTCCCGAGTTCGAGTCTCGGTCGGGCACACAGTTTTAATCTGCCAGGAAGTTCCATAAATGCAATTTGTGAGAAGCCTTTAGCCGAGATTTATTGAGGGTTCTCCACAGGATGTATGACCCGCCTCCATAACCGAGGTCGTTAAAACATTTCTTTAAGGCGGTTCGAATACCGGCCAGTATTTGGCCGGTAAGGGGAGGAGAGATGGCGGCATAACGATTCTGACCGCAATTCTTTGCGCCAACGTTCGGAATTAAATTCCAAACCTCTCCGCAGCGTCTTGTGACGTGCGGGCACATGACCTTGTTGGCTCAAATGGCTCTGAGCACTATGGGACTTAACATAGAACTTAGAACTACTTAAACCTAACTAACCTAAGGACATCACGCTCATCCATGCCCGAGGCGTGATTCGAACCTGGGACCGTAGAAGTCGCGCGGTTCCGGACTTAAGCGCCTAGAACCACTCGGCCACCGCGGCCGGCGACCCTGTTGACCGTGATTCATCTGTTGACTGGGGTCGTTAAGCTCGCTGTCGTCGTCTTGAAGATTGTATGTGCCGACACTGAGTTTCGTCCTCTACATTCGCTTCATCCTTAACAGCGTAAAGCCAACACTACACCGTACAGGCGCTCACCGGTCTCATCCGTGCGACACAGACATACACCTGACACTTCATTACACGTCGGAGGAAGATAACGGCAAACCACCTACACTGGATCCTTATCTAGAACGGCGATGCAGGATTCCTGCAGCTGCTCTCCTATATTCATTCGCTTAGTATTATACTACTATGACTTTGATGTAGAATCGGATAGGTATGCCGTCGGGTCTCCTTTTGAGTGATTTTAGCTGATTTTCTCTCCCGCAGTCACGTATTTCGAAGTCAGTGATTTTCATGGGGTGAGGACGTCACCAAATGGTTCAAATGGCTCTGAGCACTATGGGACTTAACATCTATGGTCATCAGTCCCCTAGAACTTAGAACTACTTAAACCTAACTAACCTAAGGACGTCACACAACACCCAGTCATCACGAGGCAGAGAAAATCCCTGACCCCGCTGGGAATCACCAAATGGTTCAAATGGCTCTGAGCACTATGGGACTTAACTTCTGAGGTCATCAGTCCCCTAGAACTTAGAACTACTTAAACCTAACTAACCTAAGGGCATCACACACATCCATGCCCGAGGCAGGATTCGAACCTGCGACCGTAGCGGTTGCGCGGTTCCAGACTGCAGCGCCAAGAACCGCTCGGCCACGCCGGCCGGCAGGACGTCACCCACCTCGTAGTATTCATCATAATGTGTATGCTCAAAGGTATAGTTATGCAGCCGTTAAAGTCAGTTTTTAACCTTACTGTGCAACCGAAGGTAGAGCATATGTCCCCATTCCAAATAGTGTCTTCCTCATTTTAGAAACAAATAATTTTTGCAACTGTCGTAGATTTTATAATTGAAAATGTAGGAAAAAGGCGTCTGGCAAAATTTACATTGCATTTACTCAATAGCGCGTGGACATTTCCTAAAGGACATTACTGTTGATTACTAGCAATTGAGGACTCACAGATCGACAGTATTACAGACGTATTACATGCATTCACGACCGGATGACATTGCTGCTGGTAAAGCTTTCGGGGTATAAGGTTGTGGTCCACGAAACTCTTCTGTTCCTGAGGTTTCGTCCAGAACCGCGCTGGATATCTTCAGAGGCGTGTTGCTCCTCAGTTGAATGATGTCGACTGACTCAAGGGAGGAGCAACGCCTCTCGTGGTCCACGAAACTCTTCTGTTCCTGAGGTTTCGTCCGGAACCGCGCTGGATATCTTCAGAGGCGTGTTGCTCCTCAGTTGAATGATGTCGACTGACT
Organism: Schistocerca cancellata; assembly: GCF_023864275.1. Classification (NCBI taxonomy): domain Eukaryota; kingdom Metazoa; phylum Arthropoda; class Insecta; order Orthoptera; family Acrididae; genus Schistocerca; species Schistocerca cancellata. Next base: position 161,413,142 of record NC_064631.1, read on the forward strand.
CAAGGGAGGAGCAACGCCTCTCGTGGTCCACGAAACTCTTCTGTTCCTGAGGTTTCGTCCGGAACCGCGGTGGATATCTTCAGAGGCGTGTTGCTCCTCTGTTGAATGATGTCGACTGACTCAAGGGAGGAGCAACTCCTCTCGCGGTCCACGAAACTCCTCTGTTCCTGACGTTTCGTCCAGAACTGCGCTGGACATCTTGCGAGGCGTTCCTCCTCCCTTGAGTCAGTCGACAACATTCAGCGGAGGAGCAACACGCCTCTGAAGACGTCCAGCGCAGTTCTAAACGAAACGTCAGGAACAGAGGAGTTTCGAGGACCACGACCTCATATCCCGAAATGTTACCAGGTGCACTGCAGACTTAGTTCGTTGGCATCTCATTACAGCATCCATCTTCCCGGGTGACATCGAGAAAGTAGAACAACGTCGCGACCGACTGCGCTGGAAAGTCGCCTCGAGTAACGTGGCTGTCCTTTTATTACTGTCGATAAGAGAGGCGGTGATCGATAGCGGAAATCCGGCGTGGCGGATGATGGAGGGGGTCGCGGCACTCGCCGCTGGCGTGGTCGATTAATTTAAGCGGCTCTCCGAATCGCAATTACGCGTGCCGGCTGGACAGTAGGTGTGCACGCAGCGAGGCGGGCTGGGGCCAGCAGTCACGAAGAGCTGTAATTAGTTCGGCTGGAGGGCGAGGGACCACGCCCAGGCGACGGCGAAAACTCGCAGCCGGCCTTCCGAGCAGGCGGCGCCTAACCTGCGGACAGCACGCGGGTCGCGACGGCGTCCACCGCCAGCCTCTAGCCGCGCCCAGACGTCAAGCTCCCGTCAGGCGACTGCTTGGCATCACTTATAGATTCCCAAAGAAGTCTCAGCAATCTGTCAGCTCACGCTTTCTGCGACCTTAAGGTGACTCCCTGTTTACTGCCAAAAGCGTAAGAAAGGGCAAAGGACCTAGCGGTCCATCCAATGACCTATAAACTCAAAGGCGTCAGTATGGTGCCACACTGTCATTTGACTCTGATGATAACTAATTATTCAACGGTCATGTGACAGACTTTTCCCTTCTTAATGTTCTGTGCCCCAGTCGACAAGAAAGGAATAATTGTACACTGAAGTGCCAAAGAAACTAGTATAAGCAATCATATTCAAATACAGAGATATGTAAATAGGAAGAATACGGTGATGCGGTCGGCAACGCCCTTATACGACAAGTGCCAGGCGCAGTTCTTAGATCGGTTACTGCTGCTACAGTGGCAGGCTATCAAGATTTAAGTGAGTTTGAAAGTGCTGTTACAGTCGGTACACGAGCGGTGGGACACAGCATCTCCGAGGTAGCGATGTAGTGGGAATTTTCCCTTGTCGTGAGCTTTAGAGGGAATACATAGCACGGTTAAAGGTTATTTGCAATGTCACACAGAAAGAGATATTTATAAATATTTAAAGTAAAGTAACAAAAGATAATAAATAAAATTCATCCTAGCAGTTGTACCTCCAAGTTTGTCGGTGACGTCCAGAAACACACATATTTTATTTTAGGGCTTCGTCCCTCAATCTCTGGAAACGGAAACCTTCTATAGGGTGACGATTATTAACCTATATGGAATAAAATCGCCATAAATTCTGAACGGTATGCGTTAGGACGTTCAAAATGCACGGATGGCCGCAGGGAATGATGAAAATTAGTATGGTTTGGTTTAGCGACGAAATCCACTTACATTGTTAGTGAACAAGCAAAATTGGCGCATTTGGGGGACTGAGGATCCGCATCTCAAGATCGAGAAGTCTCTTCACCTTCAATGGGTGACTGTGTGGTGTGCTATTTCCAGTCACGGAATAATGGCTGCGATATTCCATGACGGCACGGTCACTACCTAACGGTACGTCAAGGTTCAAAATGGCTCTGAGCACTATGGGACTCAACATCTTAGGTCATAAGTCCCCTAGAACTTAGAACTACTTAAACCTAACTAACCTAAGGACATCACACACACCCATGCCCGAGGCAGGATTCGAACCTGCGACCGTAGCAGTCCCGCGGTTCCGGACTGCAGCGCCAGAACCGCTAGACTACCGCGGCCGGTTACGTGAAGGTCTTGTAAGACGATTTCAACAGCATTATCCAAAGTGACCCTGATTTCGACAGTATGTGATTCATGCAAGACGGAGCTCGAGCCAATCGAAGCAGGAGAATATTTGACGTACTGGAGGAGCACTTTGAGGACCGCATTCTGGCTCTGGGGTACCCATAGGCCACTGGCTTCGGTTGGGCGCCGTATTCTCCGGATCTGAACACATGCGACTCCTTTTTGTGGTGCTATGTTAAAGACAAGGTGTACAGCAATAACCCTAAAACCACCGATGAGCCGAAAACGGACATTCACGAGGTCAACGACAGGATCGATGATCCGACACTTCAGCGGGTCAATAAGAATTTCGCTATTCGCGTGCGCCACATCATCGCCAAATATGGCAGGTATATCGAACATGTCATAACCTAACTCCAAATATCTGTAGTGACGTTTCCATGTTGAATAAAATGTGTGCGCATGGTAGTATATTACTAACTTAGGTATTTTTGATTTGTTTCAGTACTTGTCACACTGAATGAACACTTCGTTACCTTTAAAAAATTTTTCTTTTTAAAATTCAGTCTTGATCGAACCACGTATGCTACAAACAACAAAGTTAATAAACATTTTTGGAACAGCGATCAAAAAATTTTTAAATAATTTTTCTTTTTAGAATTCAGTCTCGATCGCACCACGTATGCTACACGAACATAGGTGACTGGTTTCGGTCATATCACATGACCATCATCATACCTGCAATTTAATTTATAAAGTAATATAATCCTTACTAGATTGACAATAAAATATGACAAAATACGTATAAGGATAAAATACAATTAGACTTGTTATACCCATGGCATCCTTCGAAGACGGTAGGTGGAGCACTCTTCTCAGCTGCTGGCACCAGTTGACATCACAGCTGCTGTCTGTCCGTCTGTTAAGATGCCCTTTTCTCAGGAACTGGTATTAAAGTTGGAATTATGTCGGATATTAAGATGTACGATTCTTGACGATGTAAACAATTTAAGCTTCTAAGTGAGTGTAGGCAGAAGATACTGCTGTCTGTTAAGATACCTTTTCTCTCAGGAACGGGTAGAGGTATAATACTGAAATTGATGTCGTTCCTCGGCTTGTAAGTCAATCAGTCTAAATTTGTGGCAATGTACGTCGGATATTTTGACACTCCCCAACTTCCTCATCCATAAAATGTTCGAATGTGTGTGAAATCTTATGGGACTTAACTGCTAAGATCATCAGTCCCTAAGCTTACACACTGCTTAACCTAAATTATCCTAAGGACAAACACACACACCCATGCCCGAGGGAGGACTCGAACCTCCGCCGGGACCAGCCGCACAGTCCATGACTGCAGCGCCTTAGAACCTAACTAACCGAAGGACATTACAGACATCCATGACCGAGGCAGGATTCGAACCTGCGACCGTAGCGGTCGCGCGGTTCCAGACTGTAGCGCCTAGAACCCCTCAGTCACTCCGGCCGGCCCGGTTTTTTTCCATGTACGAATTACGTACGAGGTTACTCTGTAGCCAAGTATCTTCGCATGGAACCCGAGGGAAAAAGTGAAACGAAGGATAAATATCCCAGACGTAGGAAACTGTACCAGTAGCTGGAACGGAGGCGAGGTGCTCTCGGCCGGTCCGGTATTGAGACAATGCTCACGTTTCACACCTGTTTGCGCGGCGCGGCGCAGGCGCTGACCGTGTCGGTATATCTGGCGACACTCTTTGTCGTAACTCGTATCGGCGCGAAATGAACAACCGCGGGGCGGGAGATAGGGCAGCTTTATGACGGCCGGCGGCGCGTGTTGCGCGGCGGCGGTGTGCGCAGATTGCTCCGATACAGCGGCGGCGCGCAGCACACACAACACGACACGGAGCGGGGTGCACGGTGGCGCAGCGGCTGCAGCAGGGATGGCTGGCGGAGGCCCGGCCGGGCACACCTGTGGAGGACACCTGCGCTGCGGCGCGGTGCGCTGCGCTGCGGCGTGTGGCAACAGCGCGGACCGCGGCTCGGCCGTTAATTGCCGCCGGACCGCGGGCAGCGCCCAGCGCCACGCCAGATGCGTTTTTTCTGGCGTCGCCGCCTCACGGCGCCCGCTCCTCACATGCGCGCACCGCACACATACGCGCGGGCAACCAGATCTCACGAGTCAGAACAACGCAGACAGCGCGAGACCTGAAACTGAGTAGTTTCATGTAATAAATCAGCGGCCTGATATTAATATCGCAGGCGATACCAGGTTCAAAATGATCGAAGCATCCGTACGTCTACTGCTTCTGTTTCATAACAAACAACTGCCTAACCCAGCGACGTTGATGGCACAATCTTTAAGCACTACATATACACTACTGGCCATTAAAATTGCTACATCACGACGATGTGCTACAGACGCGAAATTTAACCGACAGAAGATGCTGTGATATACAAATGATTAGCTTTTCAAAGCATTCACACAAGGTTGGCACCGGTGGCGACACCTACAACGTGCTGACATAAGGAAAGTTTCCAACCGATTTCTCATACATAAACAGCAGCTGAACGGCGTTGCCTGGTGAAACGTTGTTGTGATGCCTCGTGTGAGGAGGAGAAATGCGTACCATCACGATTCCGACTTTGATAAAGGTCGGATTGTAGCCTATCGCATTGGTCGAGATCCAATGAATGGCAGCAGAATATACAATCGGTGGGTTCAGGAGGGTAATGCGGAACGCCGTGCTGGATCCCAACGGCCTCGTATTACTAGCAGTCGAGATGACAGGCATCTTATCCGCATGACTGTAGTGGATCGTGCAGCCACGTCTCGATCCCTGAGTCAACAGATGGGGACGTTTGCAAGACAACAACCATCTGCACGAACAGTTCGACGATGTTTGCAGCAGCATGGACTATCAGCTCGGAGACCATGGCTGCGCTTACCCTTGACGGTCCATCACAGACAGGAGCGCCTGCGATGGTGTACTGAACGACGAACCTGCGTGCACGAATGGCAAAACGTCATTTTTTCGGGTGAATCCAGGTTCTGTTTACAGCATCACTATGGTCGCATCCGTGTTTGGCGACATCGCAGTGAACGCACATTCGAAATGTGTACTCGTCATCGCCATACTGGCGTATCACCCGGCGTGATGGTATGGGGTGCCATTGCTTACACGGCTCGGCCACCTCTTGTTCGCATTGACGGCACTTTGAGCAGTGGACGTTACATTTCAGATAAGTTACGACCCGTGGCTCTACCCTTCATTCGCTCCATGCGAAACCCTACATTTCAGCAGGATAATGAACGACCGCATGTTGCAGGTCATGTACGCGCCTTTCTGGATACAGAAAATGTTCTACTGCTGCCCTGGCCAGCACATTCTCCAGATCTGTCACCAACTGAAAACGTCTGGTCAATGGTGGCCGAGCAACTGGTTCGTCACAATACACCGGTCATTACTCTTGATGAACTGTGGTATTGTGTTGAAGCTGCATGGGCAGCTGTACCTGTGCACGCCATCCAAGCTCTGTGTGACTCAATGCCCAGGCGTATCAAGGCCGTTATTACGGCCAGAGGTGGTTGTTCTGGGTACTAATTTCTCAGGATCTATGGACCCAAATTGCGTGAAAATGTAATCACATGCCAGTTCTACTATAATATATTTGTCCAATGAATACCCGTTTATCATCTGCATTTCTTCTTGGTGTAGCAATTTTAATGGCCAGTAGTGTACGATTACATACACTGCGGTGACAAAAATCATGGGATAGCGATGTGTACAATCACAGGTACAGAAGGACAGCGCTTTGGTGGGGCTGTCATTTGCACTCTGGTGATTTACGTGAAAAAGTTTCAGACGAGATTGTCGCCGCACGACGGCAATTAACAGAGTTCGAACGCGGAATGGTACTTGGAGCTAGACGCTTAGGGCATTTCATTTCAGAGATCGTTTTAGAGAATTCAATATTTCGATATCCACAGCCGCAGAATTCTATGCTGGATGTACGACGAACGTCTCCGTTCGAACATCAGCTCGAAATTTGGCTTTAATGAGCTATGGCAGCAGATGACCGACGCGAGTGCATTTGCTAAAAGCACGACATAGCCCGCAGGCCTCGTGAGTATACTGGTCAAACCCCAGAGGGCTGGAAAGTCGCGGCGTGGTCAGATGAGTCCCGATTTCAGTTGGTAAGAGCTGATGGTAGGGTTCGAGTGTGGCGCAGACCCTACGAAGACATGGATTCAGAATGTCAACAAGGCACTGTGCTGGCTCTGTAACGGTGTGGGCTGTGTTTACATGAAATGAACTGGATCCTCTGGTCCAACTGAATCGACCATTGACTGAATATGGTTATGTTCGGTTACATGGAGATCAATTGGAGCCAATCGTGGACTTAATGGCCGGCCGCTGTGGCCGAGCGGCTCTAGGCGCTTCAGTCTGGAACCGCAGGTTCGAATCCTGTCTCGGACATGGATGTGTGTGATGTCCTTAGGTTAGTTAGATTTATGTAGTTCTAAGTTCTTGGGGACTGATGACCTCAGATGGTGAGTCCCATAGTGCTCAGAGCCATTTGAAACATTTTGGACTTCACGTTTCCAAACAATGGTGGAATTTTTATGGGCGACAATGCGCCATATCACCAAGTGACAGCTGTTCGCGATTGGTCAGAAGAATATTTTGGAAAATTCGAGCAAATGTTTTGGCCACCCAGATCGCTTGACGTGAATGCTATCGAACGCTTATGGGACGTAACTGAGAGGTCAGTTTGTGCACAAATTCAAGCACCGACAACACTTTCCCAGTTATAGACGGCTATAGAGACTTCATCGCTCAATATTTCTGTAGGGGACTTACGACGACATTTTGACTCCACGCCATGTCGAGCTGCTGCATTATGCCGGCCAATAGGAGGTCCGAGACGATGTTGGGGCCGGCCGGAGTGGCCGAGCGGTTAAAAGCGCTACAGTCTGGAACCGCACGACCGCTACGGTCGCAGGTTCGAATCCTGCCTCGAGCATGGATGTGTGTGATGTCATTAGGTTAGTTAGGTTTAAGTAGTTCTAAGTTCTAGGGGACTTATGACCACAGCAGTTGAGTCCCATAGTGCTCAGAGCCATTTGAACCATTTTTTTTTTTTGAACGATGTTGGGAAGCATCCCATGACTTTCGTCTCCTCAGTGTATACCGAACACTTATAATTAAAGTGCAACTACTCAAAGGGGCCCAATGTGGGTTGTAATTATCGTATGACAGTGAAACTCGGAAGATAGTCTGATGCCTTAATGCGTGATCTATGTACGCTGCAAAATATGTAATTCCAATTTTGGTCACCAGGTGCAAATCTGGCGCTGCGAATGCAAGAAACACTTGTAGAAATATTACCACATGCAATGGATTAGGAACGGGACGTGAGCAGGAAAGCTCAAACAAGTGAAAAAAGGCATAATGTTGATTATATTATTAACCACCGCTTACACAGTTTGTTTAATATCAGTATCGCAGACGTCGACGAAATCCTGCATCCATAAAACGACGTGATCATCAGTTGCTGGCAGCAGTTCTGGTGGAATCGAAGCAAAGTATTCCTGCTCACTGGTCTCCAGACCATGTAGAGACCGAACACGTCTCTGGCAGATTCGTTCTTTTAGGTATTAACAGAGCCAAAAGCCTCACCGATTCAGATCATGTGGTCTTGCAGACCATGTTGTTGTTGTTGTTGTTGTGGTCTTCAGTCCTGAGACTGGTTTGATGCAGCTCTCCATGCTACTCTATCCTGTGCAAGCTTCTTCATCTCCCAGTACCTACTGCAACCTACATCCTTCAGAATCTGATTAGTGTATTCATCTCTTGGTCTCCCCCTACGATTTTTACCCTCCGCGCTGCTCTCCAATACTAAATTAGTGATCCCTTGATGCCTCAGAACATGTCCTACCAACCGATCCCTTCTTCTGGTCAAGTTGTGCCACAAACTTCTCTTCTCCCCAATCCTATCCAATACTTCCTCATTAGTTATGTGATCTACCCATCTAATCTTCAGCATTGTTCTGTAGCACCACATTTCAAAAGCTTCTATTCTCTTCTTGTCCAAACTATTTACCGTCCATGTTTCACTTCCATTCATGGCTCCACTCCATACAAATACTTTCAGAAATGACTTCCTGACGCTTATATCTATACTCGATGTAAACAAATTTCTCTTCTTCAGAAACGCTTTCCTTGCCATTGCCAGTCTACATTTTATATCCTCTCTACTTCGACCATAATCAGTTATTTTGCTCCCCAAATAGCAAAACTCCTTTACTACTTTAAGTGTCTCATTTCCTAATCTAATACCCTCAACATCACCCGACTTAATTCGACTACATTCCATTATCCTCGTTTTGCTTTTGTTGATGTTCATCTTATATCCTCCCTTCAAGACACCATCCATTCCGTTCAACTGCTCTTCCAAGTCCTTTGCTGTCTCTGACAGAATTACAATGTCATCGGCGAACCTCAATTTTTTTATTTCTTCTCCATGGATTTTAATACCTACTCCAAATTTTTCTTTTGTTTCCTTTACTGCTTGCTCAATATACAGATTGAATAACATCGGGGAGAAGCTACAACCCTGTCTTACTCCCTTCCCAACCACTGCTTCCCTTTCATGTCCCTCGACTCTTATAACTGCCATCTGGTTTCTGTACAAATTGTAAATAGCCTTTCGCTCCCTGTATTTTACCCCTGCCACCTTCAGAATTTGAAAGAGAGTATTCCAGTCAACATTGTCAAAAGCTTTCTCTAAGTCTACAAATGCTAGAAACGTAGGTTTGCCTTTCCTTAATCTTTCTTCTAAGATAAGTCGTAAGGTCAGTATTGCCTCACGTGTTCCAGTATTTCTACGGAATCCAAACTGATCTTCCCCGAGGTCGGCTTCTACTAGTTTTTCCATTCGTCTGTAAAGAATTCTTGCAGACCATGCATCTGGAAAATCTCTGAAGACAATGCGTTAATTGGATTAAGCAGATCTTTTTCTGGGCGAGTGACATGAAATTTTCCCCATCGTGCATGAAAACACTGATTTCCACACAGTTGCGCTCTTCCAAAGGAGGAGTCATATGCTGTACAAGGAGGTCTCGATAACGTGTAGACTTCACGGTACACCTGACAGGCCCTCTGGGTAAAGTCTCTTCAAAGAATAACGGACTGAGATTAAAGGTGCCGGTGGTTCCACACCACACAGTCACATACGGCGAGTGGAATGGCTCTTCGTGCACAATACGTGATTTAACACTGACCCAAATTCGGCAGTACTGTGTGTTCACTGCACCTCGTTGTATAAAACGTGCCTCGTCACTACACAGAATATTCCCCAGCCACGTGTCGTCAACTTCGATCCGTGGCCGGCAAACGAAGAGCAAATTCAGGACGTTGGTGCGAATGACGAGGTTTCAGTTGCTTCACGTTCTGGATCTTGTTGCGGGTGCCACTGTAAGAAAAGACCGCAAAACTTACCGCACTGATGAGCATGGGATGGAGAATTCCCGTGACACTCCTCGAGCACTGGCACACCTGCGGCACGTGCTGTATATTTCATTACCATCTTCTTTAAACTATTCAATGACATAGGGCCTCTCCTCAGACTTTCCAGTCGGTGATACTCTCTCCACACTGGACGACAACTGCTGCCGTTCACATTAAAAAATTCCACTAAAACCGCACGGTCTCTCTTCTCTATAGTCGTACTGTTCACTCACCTTTGTTGTTGTGGTCTTCAGTTCTGAGACTGGTTTGATGCAGCTCTCCATGCTACTCTATCCTGTGCAAGATTCTTCATCTCCCAGTACCTATTGTAACCTACATCCTTCTGAATCTGCTTAGTGTATTCATCTCTTGGTCTCCCCCTACGATTTTTACCCTACACGCTGCCCTCCAATACTAAATTGGTGATCCCTTGATGCCTCAGAACATGTCCTACCAACCGATCCCTTCTTCTGGTCAAGTTGTGCCACAAACTTCTCTTCTCCCCAATCCTATTCAATACTTCCTCATTAGTTATGTGATCTTACGGCTTGTCAAACGACGGCGTGGATGTCATACGGCCATACGAACAGTGTACAGGGCCAGATTTGCAGCTGGTGTTCACAAATGGCATTACTTTTTCCAGTGTAAATCAGTTCCCCATTAATACATTAGCGTATATACCAAGTTTCGCTGCCATACGATAATTACAACCCACGTTGAATCCCTGTGAGTCATCTCCATTGGAGCGTTACGTAGGAAGTTAGAGGATATTCTTAGATTCCTCATATAAAATTGCTTCTTGAATGTGAACAGAGAGTATCACGGGATAGTTGTCTGTGTTCAACGTCTCAGTAACACTATCAGATCGATCCAACAAATCTAACCATTCACGATACCCTTCTTCGTATACCTTCAATATCCGCTGTTAGTCCTAATTGGCAAGGGTCCCGCACAGTTGAGCAATATTTTAGCATGAGTCGCACGAGTGTTCTGTAAACAATCTACATTTTGGGGTGATTGCATGTTCCCAGTGTCTTGCCAAAGAACTAGAGTCTACCATATACTGTAGCTACGTCTAACTCTCTGCTCTTTCCAAAAATTCTATTTCTGTGAACAGTTTGGTTCCAATAATGGATCAGTGATGTTGTAATCATAGGGTACTATGTTTTTAATTTTTATGAAGTGCAAAATTTTAAATTTCTAAATATGTAAATCAAACTACCTTTGTTGGAGGACTTTGAAATATTATCAAAATATGACCGGATATTTGTGCAGTTTTCTTCAAACGGTACTCCATTATTTATAGGTAACTGAATCATCTACAAACATTGTTAAGTTACTATTACTATTGTTTGCTAGGTTATTGATATCGAACGTGAGCAGTAAGGATCCCAACACCACCCCAGGTGCACACTCGAAGTAAGTTTTCGATTGCTCACCATTCAAGATAAGGTGGTGAGTCTTCCCTAAAAGAAATCCTTACCCAGTCACAAATTAGTGTGTGATGTGCCCTCGGTGGAGGTAACACTATTTTAGTTCGTGGCTGGTTGTCGAAGGTGGACCATTTTTCATCTTAAGAAGTTGTAGTCACGTGTTTTGTGTATTGTGCAGCAAGATGTAGCGTTCGTGGTGCCGAACGAAAGTACACAAATAAACATCGCAACAGGTGTCACATTAACTGAAAGAATTTTAATCCTGTGGATTGAAACTTACGAGCAAGTGTGTTGTTCAGACAATGGAGGGCTGGTAAAACAATTACACAGTTTAGTGGAAGACGACTAAGAGAGTCTACTGCGTTTTCTTTGTCGCGAAACATGTAAAATACGTAACATGAAAAGAGAGACAGTTAAAATTTTGTAAGGCAGACACATTGTCAACGTTCTTAACGAATATGAGTGACAGTAAATTTAACAGGACAGAAGAGATTTACAAAAGGTATTTTTATTTGCTTGGTTTCGATTTTTGCAGTCACACATGCATCTACAACATATGAAAGATACTCTTGTTTAGTTACACAAATAAAATAACACACATTCAAGTGCAAAGCATGATTCCTTTCACAAATCCGCACAGCGAGTTTGCTGTGACACACTTGAACAACACGGGTTAGGTCCATGATACTTTGTACAAACACGACGCACAAATTGTAAAACACGTATAATATTATATACATACACAATAACTTAATAAACTAAAGATTCTCTAAAATATAGCCTTTCTGATGCGGAAGAGCCAGGCAGCGCCAGATGTAATCTAATAATGGTTTGAAAATCTTGACGTCCGCTTTTGACAAGGACAGTTACTTGTTGAATGGTCCATTATGTCAAGTTATGAATGTCCAAGGCACCGAAGAATTACGTGTTCCCAGTATGCCCGCGAAAAGTAAGAAGACAACAGTTGCTGCCCGCGGGGTATCTTTGTGATTTTGTGTTTGTAAGCATTCACAAGATTAATCTGTTCGGAAAGAGAAACGAGAGAGACATCATCAGCACTCAAGAGCCCATTTCACTGTTTTTTGTTGTTGTTGTCCTTTTACTTTTTAGAACTGTTATGTGTGCAACACTTCTGACATAGACTTTTTCTCGAAGTCCTCGAGGTGTTTCTAGTTATAAAGCGTAATGTAAATGAATTATTCTCATTTTCCAGCAATAGACCTTATCACACATATGCTTCAAATAACTGGTAGCTAATCACAGCCACAAAGCAACGGCACGGGCAGCGTCGAGACGTTCTGTGCAAACAACGTGTATGTGTGTGTGTGTGTGTGTGTGTGTGTGTGTGTGTATGTGGTGTATCCTCAGCCTACGCTCTCCGTTCGAGTGGAGGTCGGTGAACCGTGGTATGCAGACCGCCTTGTCCACGAAACGTTCTGTGGCGTGCCTTCCACGTACTGCATGCCACTAGTCACATTTCCTATAGGTCATGAGTGAGCATGTTACTTTCTGAATATAGAAAAAAAATTAATTGTTAGCATCGGAAACATAACAGCACTCGGAAAAAACCATGAATTCTTCGTAAGACATTCAGTATAGTTATCACCAACCGCATAGAAAACACAATACCTCAATCAAACATAGTAGCTAGCTGTCTGTGTGAGTATAGTGTGATGCTAATCGACTACAGTCTGGAACGTCCGAAAGAGTGAGGCAAGCTCTAATGCGACGTTTGAACACTTGTATCGCATCGCATGGTAGCAGTATTGAACATCATCTGTAACATGTAATGTGTATCGTACTGACTGCTAGTCTATTCTACGGCGTTCAGCCTTTCTTATCGTCCAGGTCTCACAGCCTTTCCTCGTAACTGGAAAGAACATAGCTCTTACTATGCGCATCTGTGATTCTAACCCTTACGATTGAGCACAGCCACAACTTTAACAACAAAGATTAGTATAGTAGGCGTTATGGTGTTTCTAGTCGTGATGCAACGATGTGAGACATGGACCATAATAAAGGCTAAAGCCCGGTGGAGTGGCCGCGCGGTTTGAGACGCCTTGCCACGGATTGCCCGGCCCTTCGAGCCGGAAGTTCGAGTCCTCCTTCGGGCATGAGTGTGTGTGGTGTTGTCCTTAGCATACGTTTGTTTAAATTAGTTTAAGCAGTGTGTAAGTCTAGGGACCGGTGCGCTCAGCAGTTTGGTCCCTTAGGAATTCACACACATTTGAAACTTTTTTTTTTTTTAAGGCTAAGCCGGCTGGGGTGGCCGAGCGGTTATAGGCGCTACAGTCTGGAATCGCGCGATCGCTACGGTCGCAGGTTCGAATCCTGCCTTTGGCATGGATGTGTGTGATGTCCTTAGGTTAGTTAGGTTTAAGTAGTTCTAAGTTCTAGGGAACTGATGACCTGAGAAGTTAAGTCCCATAGTGGTCAGAGCCATTTGAACCATTTTTGAAAGGCTAAACGTCGTAAAAACAGACGCCTTTGAGCTGCTGTGCTGTAGGAAAACCATTAGGGTTCAAATGGCTCTGAGCACTATGGGACGTAACATCTGAGGTCATCAGTCCCCTAGAACTTAGAACTACTTAAACCTAACTAACCTAAGAACGTCACACACATCCATGCCCGAGGCAGGATTCGAACCTACGACCGTAGCGGTCGCGCGGTTCCAGACTGAAGCGCCTAGAACAGCTCGGCCACACCAGCTGGCATTAGTGTTCCATGAGCTGCAAAGAGAACGAATAGGTCGGTATTATAGCAAATAAAACCAGATTGCCCCTTGCGAGGTCTGACAGTGGAACAAAAAGTGACCCTACTTTGCGCACGTCTTGAAAATACATGTTTCCTGGAAGAGACCTTAATTCTGGAGAAAATCGAAGGCACAACAGGGCGACAAAGAACGAGTGGATTGGTGTCATCACTGGAATAGTGAAGTACAACCTGGAAAATCTTTGAGAGAAGTGCACGATAAAAGAAATTGGAATGTTTTAGTTCATGAGGTTATGGAGACTCAGAATCGACTAAACGATTATATAGAGAAAGGAGAGACTAATTGGTTTGTTGCAGGTTCACTATTTCCAGACATACAGGTGTCCATAATTGAAATTCCAGTTTCAAAACGCTGTAGGAAGAGAACCGCTGCTCAGAATGACGTCAGATTTGAACAGCATATTATTGACTCAGGGGAAAACGTATCGGACCAGCAAAAAAAAAAAAAAAAAAAAAAAGACACGATAGTTGGTGCTGTACACATCTTAAAGTAAATGGGGGTCGGCTACATATGACAGATCACTCGCAGTACGCCGACTATGGGGCTATGGTTTGAGTTGCACATTACAACATCCTTATTGTTTAGTATCCATGACTGCACACGTTCAGCAATCAACAGTTATGGCACTGTTAGTTAGGTGAGCGCATCCACCACCGCAAGGTCGTACAACATCAGATAGGAAAAATCCGTTTTTAATTGTTCTGGGGCCAAAAACCGCATAAAAAGCAAAATTACTTCGGTTTCCAATTGTTGTGAGACTGGTGCAAGATATGTTCAATATGCTGTCCACCGCTCTATGACCCAATTTGAAATGGAGGAGCATCATGTTCCACAACAGATCGGAGTATCTCGCGGCCAAGTTCAGAATGTGTTTCGCAATGCTTGCCTTCAGTTCATCTACGTTCGTAACTGGAGTACTCAACACAACATCTTTCAGATAAGCCGACGGCCGGAAGTCACACGGATTAAGATCAGGTGATCTGGAGTAGCGAAATGACGCCTGATAATTCTAGCATTTTGGAAATGCCTCTGCAGCAGCCGCTTCACCTGCTGTGCAGCGTACAGATGTGCGCCATCTTGCCCCCACAAACGATCCTATTCACACACCCACACTGCTGAAGGTTTGTAACGACGTTGGTGCGCTGTCTCGTAGCGTTTCCAGTGGCGGTACAAATAATAGGACCCGCAAGACTCGTCTCCTCGAAAAAATAAGGCTCTATGATAAACGATGCCCTCAACCCGCAACAGACAGTCCCCTTTTGCAGACTGAAGTGGTACCTATTGATGTGCGTGCGGATTTTCCGTTGCCCATATTCTGCACTTCTGTGTATTGATAAGTGCTTGGAAATGGAAATGGGCTCCGTCTGTCCACAGAATGTTCCATGGCCATTCATTGTCCGCTTCCACGCGAGGAAGAAATTCCGTTTGTCTTGCTGTCAGGAAGTAACTCCTGAGGACGGGTGATTTTGTATGGATAGAAATATAGGATGCCTCGTAGGATTTTATGCACTGTACTCGCAGGCATGTCCAACGTTCAGGCAATTCTTGTGCACTACATGTTTGCACGCCAACGCTCGACCCCTTCTGCAGTGCTGTGACCACATCTTTAACAGACGTCGGATCAACTACTTTCCCCCCTCTGCCACATTGCGATTCAAAAGAGCCTGTCTCTTCGAATTTTGTAATATACCCTTAGCAGACATCGGGCCACTCCCTTTTGTGATACCCTTGAGTGTCTGGAACCTCTGCAGGGCTACTGGCTCACAGTCACCATCTTGTAAAAGAGGTTTACCAGCTGCGTACGATCCGTCACTGTGACACTCATGTTGGGCGTGTCGGGCGCAAACAGAGGAACAGCCGTGTGCTGCTCGTCTCTTGGGTTGCATATTCCGACGCTTACACCGCTATCTACTGGTCAATTCTTTTTTTTTCCTATGACGTTTCCCACTGCGTCTATAATATGCTGTTCATACCCAACAGACAAGAATTAACTGATGAAATTGTAAACGACGTTTTTCAGAAAACCACTAAGTGGTTCTCTGCAAATGTGCTCTTATTAAACTTTGACGAAACACAGTATATACAGTTCCGCACAGTAAATGGAATGACACCATTAATAAATATAGACTTCGATCAGAAATTGGTAGCTAAGGTAGGATATTCAAAATTTCTAGGTGTATGCATTGATGAGGGGTTGAACTGGAAAATACACACTGAAGACCTGCTCAAACGTTTCAGTTCAGCTACTTATGCTACTCGTATTAGGGTCATTGCAAATTTTTGCGATATACATTTCAGTAAATTAGCACCACGCCTATTTTCATTCTCTGACTTCGTATGGCATCATATTCTGTGGTACTCATCATTGAGTAAAAGAGTGTTCATTGCAGAAAAGCGTGTAATCAGAATAATTGCTGGAGCTCATCCAAGATCATCCTGCAGACACTTATTTAAAGAGCTAGGGATCTTCACTGTAGCCTCACAATCAAAAAGTCAGTACAAATTTGAAAACTGAATAAATCACTGAATAATGTAGATAGAGAGGTGCAAATTGACACACATGCTTGGAATGACATGGGGTTGTATTAGAACCAAAAAAATACAAAAGTTCAAAAAAATGTCCGACAGATGGCGCTTCATCTGATCAGAATAGCAATAATTAGTATAACAAAGTAAGACAAAGCAAAGATGATGTTTTTTACAGGAAATGCTCAATATGTCCACCATCATTCCTCAACAATAGCTGTAGTCGAGGAATAATGTTGGGAACAGCACTGTAAAGCTTGTCCGGACTTATGATGAGGCATTGGCGTCGGATGTTGTCTTTCAGCATCCCCAGAGATGTCGGTCGATCATGATACACTTGCGACTTCAGGTAACCCCAAAGCCAATAATCGCACGGACTGAGGTCTGGAGACCTGGGAGGCCAAGCATGAAGAAAGTGGCGGCTGAGCACACGATCATCACTAAACGACGCGCTCAAGAGATCTTCCACGCGCCATCTGTCAGACATTTTGTGAACTTTATTTTTTTTGGTTCTAATAAAATCCCATGTCATTCCAAGCATGTGTGTCAATTTTTACCTCTCTAACTACATTATTCCGTGGTTTATTAAGTTTTCAAATTTATATTGACTTTTTGATCACCCTGTATTCATTCGCTTATGAAATTTGTTATTAACAATCCGAACGAATACAAAAGTAATAGCAGTGTACATGGCTACAACAGTAGGAGAAAGGATGTTCTTCACTACTCAAGGTTAAATCTAACTTTGGCTGAGAAAGGTGTAAATTATGCTGCCTCAAAAGTCTTTGGACACTTACCTAATAGCATCAAAAGTCTGACAGATAGCCATATAGCATTCAAAAAAATTAAAAGAATTTCTGAATGGCAACTCCTTCTACTCATTAGATGAATTTTTGGATATAGTAAGTGGGTAATTCCGCCTCCCCCACCCAAGAAAAAAAATTAAAAATATTAAGTGTCATGTAATATTTTGTGTAATGTAATATCTCGTATAGACACCTTTTATTAACCTGATATGTTCCACATCATTATGAAGTGTCGTATTCACGACCTATGGAACAAGTACTATTCTAATATAATCTCTAATCCTATCATGTGTGCCGGTCGCGGTGGTCGTATGGTACAAGGCGCTCAGTCCGGAACCGCGCAACTTCTACGGTCTCAGGTTCGAATCCTGCCTCGGGCATGGATGTATGTGATGTCCTTAGGTTAGTTAGGTTTAAGTAGTTCTAAGTTCTAGGGGACTGATGACCACATATAGTGCTCAGAGCCATTTGAACCATTTTTAAACATGTTCAAATCTGACTTCATTTCGAACAGTGGCTCTCTTCCTACAGCGTTTTGAAACTGTTACTTTCATTATGGACACACTACATGTTGGTGGGAACTGCCGTGAACCGGCGCTCTCGTCTGCAAGAGCGTGCCTGCCGCAGCATAGGGCGTGCCCGGGAAGGGTATGGGACCAGAATGCGGGAATGTGAGCGGAGCGACTGATAGGGCAAGCGCGGCAGATTTGCGGCGCCATCTGGTGGGCGGGCGGTTCTCCGACAACAAGAAACAGCAGACTGTCTGCTCCGTCACATGGCACGCGGCCTAGCGGTCAGCCTTTTAATTAGCCCGCCTCCACCCACCCGCAGAACTCGTGTGCGGACCCCGAGCGTCTTACGTAACAACTTTCATCTGACGCTAACCCACGTCGACCGCAGTCTTTGATTACTAGCGGGCTGTTCGCCGTATCGAAAATTGATGGTCGATTAGAACTGTGGGACGTGCAGTAACATCAATGATAACCTGTCATCTGGAGGAAAACTGGTCGAGAAAGGCAGCAGCGCAGGTTCCAATCCACGTCTGAAACACCATTTCATCCTGCCATAGATGATTACTACCTAATCTCTTCAGTTCTCAATATATACGATAGTGAAAACTGAAAAATGGCCACGAACAAAGATATCACAGTGAAGAACCGTATTTGCGTCTGGACGGACAGACGGCAAGAAAAGGAGTATTTCAGACGGCCGTGTTGTGAACGAAATTACCATTTTTCAGAGAGCCTCAGTCCTTTCGCTGTTGTGGCCATGTGTCCACGTTCTGCTACGGCGTTCCTCAGGTGCTGTGGACGTGTAAACGCGCTCCACTTCGATTTTCAAAACGTTCAAATGGCTCTGAGCACTATGGGACTTACCTTCTGAGGTCATCAGTCGCCTAGAACTTAGAACTAATTAAACCTAACTAACCTAAGGAAATCACACACATCCATGCCCGAGGCAGGATTCGAACCTGCGACCGTAGCGGTCGCGTGGCTCCAGACTGTAGCGCCTAGAACCGCACGGCCACTCCGGCCGGTTTCGATATTCCTACAGTGCTGTGGACGTCTGAATGCGTCCTGAGCGACGGAATTCTCACTGCTGCAGACGAGTTACTTCCATTTCTCAGTTAATAAAAAGTTTGAGTATTGCTTCACTGCATGCTATCATTTGCAGAAAATCACGTTTCGATATCTTGAATCGACTATGAGGTATGACGATTGTTATGACCACATGATTTACGATGGGCAAGGACTGAATGTGCTCGTCCATTCTGTCTTCCTTTAGGTACATAACTCAATAACTGGACAACGAACTGATATTCCCTTATGCTCTCAATTTTAAATAAAATTTTGATATCTTCTCTACGTTTCATTCACTGCAATGTATCAGCTAAAATCAACCATACGCAACCCTTTTATACCCCTGCCAACATTTTAGAAGTTCGTGCAACATTCTGCTCAATCTGATCCTGCACAGTAACTGTGGCACACAAGGAAAAGAAATTCAGTCCTTTATCAAGCGAAGATATCAGACTATAAGATATGCAAAAATCAGTTTTTTTTTTCACGTGATAGTTTTCTTGAAAACAGGGTATCACATCGGACCGTCTGTCGCATGTAAAACCTAATAACTCGAGAACGAAATGAGATATCGTTCTGCTTTGACTTCTAAATAAAATAAATAAAATACACTTCATTCAGTGCAATGTACTATCTAAAATCAGTTGCACGCAAAGTTTAAAAAAAAATGGTTGAAATGGCTCTGAGCACTATGGGACTTAACATCTGAGATCATCAGTTCCCTAGAACTTTGATCTACTTAAACCTAACTAACCGAAGGACATCACACACATCCATGACCGAGGCAGGATTCGAACCTGCGACCGTAGCGGTCGCGCGGTTCCAGACTCTAGCACCTAGAACCGCTCAGCCTTGCCGACCGCCGGTGGTCTGTTAGATTTGTTACCGGTAGCTTCGAACAACACGTAAGTGTTACGGAGACGCTTAGGGAACTGAAATGGGAATTCCTGGAGGGAAGCCGACGTTCTTTTCGACAAACACTATTGAGAAAATTTAGGGGGCCGACATTTGAAGCTGACTATTGAACGATTCTTCTACCGCCAACATATATTGTGCGTAAGGACCGCAAAGATAAGGGACGAGAAATTAGGACTCATGCGGAGGCATACAGACAGTCGTTTTTCCCTCCCTCTATTTGCGAGTGGAAGAGGTAAGGAAATGACAAGCGGTGGTAGAGGGTACCCTCCACCACGCACCGTACGGTGGGTTGAGGATTATCTATATAGATGTACATATAGATAAAACCTCGATCAGTCCTCCACATTTAAGTTTCCCGTGCTTTCCATTGTTCAGTGAAGTCGAATGTGGGCATGTTTCGTTTGAAAAACACACGGTTGATTTCTTTCACCATCCTTTTTACGCCGAGCGTGTGCGCTAATAACATCGTTATGGACAGCTCATTGAACCCTCATCTTCCTTACTTTCAAAGTGATTCGAGTAGTGCTGCTCCAGCATTAATCCACAATCTTGTTGCTCACTCACGAGAAGATTTTCCAGTCCGGAGGCTGTTTCTGTGTGCTGATGGAGTGAAAACTATATTCTGTCCTTAAAAACTACTACACTCGATATGTTGCTCGTAAGAGTAATTCCACTGTGGGGAGGCTGTGGTATGGACGGACTAAGAACCGTGCACTGAACATGAAGACGCTGACCACATAACAACTCTGTTTGACCTGCTGCAAGAGTGTTGTTTCCAGCATCACACTAGGTTAGTACGAGCACAACACTGATGTCCAGTGATGCTGTAATCTGGACCTACGAAATGTCTAACGAACTCACCAGCACATTGCATATGATAAATCAATGTCGACACGGTAATCCATTTCATGATAACATACTCATCAAACTGGTTTCAGATGGAAAACTCACATTTGAAGCCCGCATCAGACGAACTCATACTGTTGACCGCGCAATGACTGAAACACAATTTAGAACTGATGACGGAGCCACAGTAAAATCTAAGGCTAAAACTACAAAACAAGGGCTATTGTTTTTAAGAATGTATTGTTTCTGTCATCTTTACATTTGCGAGTTTAGAAACTATAACCCCTTACTTCATGAGGTAGGTGCTCGGAGTAATTGTAAAGGACATCACATGTTTCTTTGTTCCCAGAATTCTCCTCAGAAATGCCAAGTTTTGAGGCTCGTGTACAGGGTGGTCACAATTAAACTTTCGCTACTTGAGAGAGTCCTCTCGGAAACCAAGTGATTCCGGCGGAGGTTCGAGGCCTCCCTCGGGCATGGCTTGTGTGTTTGTCCTTAGGATAATTTAGGGCCCGCATCTCGTGGTCGTGCGGTAGCGTTCTCGCTTCCCACGCCCGGGTTCCCGGGTTCGATTCCCGGCGGGGTAAGGGATTTTCTCTGCCTCGTGATGGCTGGGTGTTGTGTGCTGTCCTTAGGTTAGTTAGGTTTAAGTAGTTCTAAGTTCTAGGGGACTGATGACCATAGATGTTAAGTCCCATAATGCTCAGAGCCATTTGATAATTTAGGTTAATTAGTGTGTAAGCTTAGGGAATTATGACCTTACCAGTTAAGTCCCATACGATTTCACACACATATGAACATATGAAACTAAGTGATCGTAGGACAATGAAACATTGTGGAAACATTTGTAAGGATATGCAGAAGAGAAATAACGAATAAACCATAGAAAGGAACACTTTTTAAGTTACACATGAGATGGTAACGTTTGTTAATTGGCTTCCATGTTTACTTTCCAAGAGACAACCACCTGCATCCACGACAGCCTGGAACCGTGCTAGAGGTACCATCTCATATTTGTTCGCAGCCATTTTCGAACGGCGGACCATGGAATGTTCAATTGTCGTGACGCAGCTCGTCTACTGTTTGAAGTTCACACACTGCATCCAGCGTTCTTAGCCATGGCCACAGTAATTTCTCCAACAACAATTTGTAGCGCCGGCCTCTGTGGCCGAGAGGTTCTAGGCGCTTCAGTCCGGAACCGCGCAGCTGCTGCGGTCGCATGCTCGAATCCTTCCTCGGGCATGGGTGTCTGTGATGTCCTTAGATTAGTTAGGTTTAAGTAGTTCTAAGTCTAGGGGACTGTTAAGTAGATGGTCTATTAAAGAGGGTTTGCATCTCACCGCTCACTCCCGATGATGAAACGCAGTTGCATTCGCATGTAGCAGACAAAGAATGCACGCGCTTCAAGCTATTTAACAAGCCGACATGGCTACAAAGGATTACGTGCGTGGCTTCGCTAAACAATGCTGCTCGGGGAACGCAGGAAATTCGCATGACGTCGTTTGTCAAGATAATTTATAAAACACGCTCAAGGACTTTTCTGGAAAACTATTCCAGTGGATAGTATTTGCGTTACACAGAGCCGAGGCTATGGAGTGAAAGCATCTAAGCGACGTTGAGCAATTCGTACCATTGTTCTCTTATTTTGTCCTGCAAATAAGACGTTGTAGACAACGTTTCCAGCGTGTTTCTCTTTGATTGCAAGGGTGCCTAGCACCTCTATTCCGTCTTCTTGCTCTGAGAGCTAAACCAGCCGTCATAGCCGACGTAACTAATGTTTCGTCTCGTAGTACAAGATGTTCAAGTTTGATACAAGTGCTGCCTCAAACGCTGCGCGCGAGCCAGTACTGCAAAGTTCTTTAATTTCACACTTGGGGTGAAGATACAAGGCCTATGCTGTAGAAAATAATATGTTTCTAGACTCGTTTTAGAACGTAAGCTCTCGAGATTTTGAGAGTTGGTCTTCCTACAAAGCGCAGTGCTTCTCTTATCGTGAAACACTACAGTCTGTTCAAGCTATATCGCACACGAAACAAGTTGGCGACAATTCGTATAACTTTTCCTTCAATCATCTCTGTTGGTTTCGTTAACCCAACTTGTCTCTCGGTCCCGAAGAACTAACGGTATTGAAGAGTTGATCGGGGAAGGGCGTTGCAAGTGGCATCTCTCTTGTAATATAGGCTTATTTTTTTATTGCCCCCACCGCAATATACTTCGTCACGATACGTTAAACATTTTTTAAGTCATTTATGCTGCTCCGCTGTTGCCAACAATTTATTGATTCTCTTTGTCATTCTATATCTGGCGCCTCATCTTTGCTCTAGATTTTTGTCTTGTCAGTTGATGTTGAAACACGTGATAATGCCAGGTCTTGCTATTCAACTTATGATGCCACAACTCTGTCTTAGGTTAAAACTTTTTTTTCTGAAAGCATATGATGCAATGAAAACAAACCGAACACCGCTTTTTCTGCTGTTTGGATAGTAAGTTTTCAATAAGAGTGTTGTTACTTTGCAAGACAGCCAAGCCACTATGACCGGTAGCCGAAAGGCACGCGTTTACGCTCACGCAGGCTGGCGTGAGGTCTGGAACAGTAATAGGAGTTTGTAGTAGCAAATAAAGTACGTAGCTGATGGAATACTTAACTTTAATCCATAATTGGTGAACATCGGTCTGACGGTACATGCATCACAAGATAAATAGCAAATGATAATGGCGCCTTGCTAGGTCGTAGCAAATGACGTAGCTGAAGGCTATGCTAACTATCGTCTCGGCAAATGAGAGCGTAATTTGTCAGTGAACCATCTCTAGCAAAGTCGGCTGTACAACTGGGGCGAGTGCTAGGAAGTGTCTATAGACCTGCCGTGTGGCGGCGCTCGGTCTGCAATCACTGACAGTGACGACACGCGGGTCCGACGTATACTAGCGGACCGCGGCCGATTTAAAGGCCACCACCTAGCAAGTGTAGTGTCTGGCGGTGACACCACGAAGAGTATGGAACATAGCACTGTAAGCACAAGCGCCATACATTTACCCTGTTATTTTTACGTTAACATTAGCTATTACCTACAGTTCGATTAAATTTTTTCTGTTTTTCTTTGCTGGTGGGCATCATGGCATCTTATTTTACTTATTTCCTGCCATTTACAAATTACCTGTCACCTAGTGTTTTCACAGAATTAAATTGTACATTACATAATATTAACCTTGTGTAATTTCTTATTATTTAAACAAGGTTTAAACAAAGCTGCAACTGTAAATACTTGTAAACTTAAAACTAACGAGGAAACGGAGATGCTTAAAATTAATAATTTATTTATGAAGAAAATAGGAAAATAGGAAAAAGTTTAGATTTACAGACTGCGACCACCGATGCTATCCAGGCGGGAATACGTCAGTGGATCATTGAGGCTCTCGCTGCTGGGCAGCGCACGCCCGATCTACTCCCGCTTCTACTCGCTGTTCGAGGACTTGGACGCCATCAGTGAATGGAACCTCTCGGCCTCAGACGGCGGTTCTACATCTGGTTTAGGTTAAGCCACACGGCAACGCTTGCTCTGCTCCTTTCTATATTTCTCTTACAATCTAATATTATTGCCTAACGAGCAACTGTTTTCATCACACTCCAGTCATATTACATTTTAAGAGAATTCATATACGATCAGTAATTCGTCTCATTCATGCACTGAAGCCACCTGATAAATATTTTTTTGAAACCGGTAATGGAAGTAAACAATGAAATTATTTAGGTACGACATCAGCCTTGTAATTTATAACTGCTCCACAACTTCATAGCAGCGCAGTAACCACCTTTTGGGCAACGGTCAACCTTTCTTTGTCCGCGTTCTTGAAACAGCTATAATACACGCCCCTCCATCAGTCCACCCGACACGGCGTGCGACCGAGTTGCAGGGGAAGGTATGAGAAGAGGTAATAGTATAAAGGAGGCGTGATGTACTGAAGACGCTCGCTCAACAGATTTCATCTGAAGATGTTACGTAAACGACTGCACCCGAGTGGACACCAGAGAACAACGCAAACAACTAATTCGCCGGAAAAAAGGTAACATGTAAAGTCTCTACTGAAGCGAGAGCCTCCACTGCGCTTGTTCGCCCTCTTCCGGAGCATTACTGCACGATGTGCGACACACATCAGACGGGATTGATGGAGGACATCCAAAAAGTTCAAAGAAGGGCAACTCGTTTTGTATCATCGCGAAAGAGGGAAGACTGTGCCTCAAATACGATACGCGAATTGGAGTGGCAATCATTAAAACAAAGGCGCTTTTCGTTGCGGCAGGGTTTTTCTCATGAATTTTCAATCACCAACCTTCTCCTACGAAAGTGAAAAAAAGGGAGAAAGGATTATTTCAATAAAATAAGAGAAATCAGAGCTAGTAGGGAAAAGTGTTCGTTTTTCCCGCATGCTGTTCGAGAGTGGAACAGTAGAGCATAGTAAGTGCTTGAAGGTGGTTCGATGAACCCTCTGCCAGGCACTTACTTGAGAATTGCAGAGAAGTCACCCTGACTCACCCTATCATCTGAATCTGTTGCATAACGGATGGATTTACGGTTCCAGTTTTATGGCACAAGCATGTTAATACAAAAGTAGCGTATGGGACCTGAAGATGGCAATACTGAGTTGCCGAAACTGGTAGCATTTGAGATATCAAATGAAATAAACCAAAATATGTGGCTGTTGGTGAAGTTTTTTTGAATCGAGAAATCTTTCCTTCGGATAAAATTGTACACACTACCTGGGTTTCAGCATATATATTTCATCTTTAGGCGCTGAAAAGAAGAAGGAAAACTGAGAGGTATACTTCATAAAGTTTATTAACATTAAAAGGGCCCTACGAGGGTTAAAATCAGGTTATACCTTAATTGCATACGAAAAAGTCGTAACAGTCATGTAAAAAATCCAGCAAATCTATCGAGCAGCATGTTTTTCGATTATTCGCCATTTATATGGTGTGGTATTGGTTGACTCAGAGAACCTTTTCACGCCTCACACGTACAGGATCTCGCAAGCTACTTGATAATACGGTCGCAGGTTCGAATCCTGCCTCGGGCATGGATGTGTGTGATGTCCTTAGGTTAGTTAGGTTTAACTAGTTCTGATGGCCTCAGATGTTAAGTCCCATACTGCTCAGAGCCATTTGCACCATTTCACTTGATAATTTGCTGGAATTTTTACATGACTAGTACGACTTTCTCGTACGCAATTAAGGTCTAACCTCATGTTTACAGTTATATGGGACCTTCAATGTTAATTAATTAATTTTGTGAAGAATCCCACTTAGTTTTCTTTGTTTTTTGCAGCGTCTGAAGATGGGATACACACCCTGAAACTTCAGTCCTGAGTACGATTTTATGCAAATAAAGGACTAGTCAAGTTCAACTGGAGCAGATTTATCTCAGTCAGTCTTCGGAATGCTGTGGCCCGCGAAATACCACATTGTGACGACACAAAACTCGACCAGCACCACGTCTACAAACGTTTTCACGTGCCGTGTGACAGCGGCTTCAGCTCGCCGCCCTGTGCGTTAGTAGGACCTGATGTACAGACATATGCCCAACCTTTCCACCAGAGAGCGCTCACTGTGTTAGGGGAGCGTTCGCCTAATGATGGGATATACACCGAGAATCTTGCGTCTGAGTACGATTTTATCCAAATGAAGAAGTTGTCAAGTCCAAGACCTTATTCAGTCTTTCACGCTTGGGAATGCTGCGGCTCGCGTAATTCCGTATTGTGACGTCGCAAAACTCGACCGGCACCTCGTCTACGAACGCTTTCACGTGCCGTGTGAGGGCGGCTTCAGCTCGCCGTCTTGTGCGTGAGAAGGCCCTGATGTACAGACTTACGCCCGACCTTTCCACCAGGAGAGCACCCACGGTGTTAGGGGCGCGTTTACCGTCGTTACTCGCCCACATAATACTGGCGCACGACGCGCACGCAGTGCGCCTGGAGTCGGCTGCCGGCGCCTGCTGCAGCCGGGTCCCAGCTTCTTGCCGGCCTCTCCCGCCGTATAATCTGCGGTCGTAATAGCGCCGTAATGCCGCTGGCCGGCGGAGGAAAAACGCGCCGCTCCTTCCTACGTTGTGCAGTTTAGGCGCCGGAGACTGCGCAAAAACCGCCGCCGCGGCCGAAAGCACTCACCGCGGCCGCCGCCGCCATCAACGATACACGGCAAGTGGATTTGCAAACAGGGTACTGTAATTAAAACTCGGCACGACACCCAAGTGCCTGTCGCCGATATACACTGCCGGACAGAAAAAGTGAAGCACCCATCGACGTGGCCGGACTCAACGTAACTTCGCACACGTATACACCATCGATGAGAATGTACGAGAGTCGTTCAATACGTAATGCGACACTTTTTTCTCTCGGTGGAAAATAAGGCGGAATTTTATTGTGGGACATCGTGGAATATTCCTGCTTCAGCCTCTATGTTTTTATGAAGTTCCGAAAGGTGGCGGCGCTTTATGTAGCCTTCAAAATGTCGTTTGTAAAGGAAGTGCGTTCCAAGCAGAGTGCTCTCACTGAGTTTCTTTTGGAGGAAGGCTAGAGCATCGCAGATATTCATAGGCCCTTGCAGAATGTCTACGGCGACCTGTTAGTGAACAAAAGCACGACGAGTCGTTGGGCGAGGCGTCTGTCATCATCACATCAAGGGGCGCGCAGACCTGTCTGATCTCTCGCGTACCGGCCGGCCGCACACAACTGTGACTCGTCTAATGTTGGAACGTGCGGACACTCTCATTGTAGGTGATCGACGGATCACAATCAAACATCTCGCTGTACAACAGGACGTCTCTTTTGGATGATGAAGAGGTTATTGGTGGTGGTGGTAAGTTGCCATGGGACAAAACTGCTGAGGACATCCGTCCCTAGGCTTGCACTCTACTTAATCTAGCTTAAACTAACGACAACACGCACACCCATGCCCGAAGGAGAACTTGAACCTCCGACAAGGGGAGTAGCGCGAACCGAGGCAAGGCACCTGAGACCACGCGACTATACCGCGCTGCAGGTTATTGATGCAGCAAGACGAATGGAGTGGTACCATGTGGGCATACAGCCTCCCCTCCCCGCCCCCCCCCCCCTCCCCGGTACAGTGGCGTAAGGCGATCGCATTGAACGGAGATTATTTTGAAATAAAGGGTTTTGTAGCCAAAAGAGTGGGAATAATATGGTGTATTGGAATCCTGAATAAAACCATCTTGCTTTCAGAAAAAGTGTTGCATTAATTATTGAACGCCACTCGTAAATGTCTAGAGCTATAATTTAGAGCTGCAGTTCTCTGACAGGTAGAACAGCCACCAGAGCGCATTCGTGTTGTATGTGGTTAGCGTTGTCACTAAACCTGGATGGGTAATAAGAAGCGGCAGATGGTGGGTGATCACTGCGAAGGACTCGGGGATGCACCGCACCCATGTGTGGCAGCATTATCGGTACATCACAGAGTCTGAAGGAGCCTCATATTGTGCATCTCAGTTTGGTCAGCAGATCGAAACGTCCAATATCGAGCTTTATGGGGCATTCGGGTGTGACAGTCCCCGATGTTGGGTTGTATGGGAACTTAAAAGACAGGCATACTCGTTGTCAAGATTCCAATTGACCACGTCTGATCACCACCAAGGAGGATAGCCGTACTGCGTACGAAGCACATCATAGCCCCTCCCATCCTAGAACAAGTAATAGACACCCTGCAACATTCGGCGTACGGCAAATTGAAAAAGAGAGAGAAAGAGGAAGAGATAGGGTGTTATATACAGGGTGGTCCATCTGAAGTTTCGGATGAGATTATCTCGAAAACTATACATCGGGTAAAAATAGTGGGTAATACAAGTTCGAAAGCCCAAATGGGGACATCAAATAATACTACACGTGACACCGAGCCCACGCCCCCTTGGGTGGGGTGGGGAGCAACTTTTAAATCTTAAATGGAAATCCCCATTTTTATTGCTTATTCGGATTCTCCATAAAAAAGTAATCAGGTTTTGTCTGAAACATTTTTTAAACAATTGACAGAGGGCGCTGAAATCGAGAAAAAAGTAAAATTGGGGAAGAACTCCGATTTATTTAGAATGATCCGAGACGGATACATCAAATCGATACAAAACGTGCACCAATTCTTTCATAACGCAAAATTAAGCTTCTTTTTTTTTTTTTTTTTTTTTTACAAAATGTATCCTACCCGCCACAGTTTTTTATGGAGGGAGGCGGAATGGTATTAAAAATCTCGTTAGGGAACTATTCACAATTGCGTTACTCACCCGACTGTGGCGCTACCATGGCCAAACTGCGAACCATGGCTCAGTATAAAGGTCGGTGCAATGCGATCAGACGTCACTTCACTTTCAGACTGTGAACCGTAAACATCAACTGACGAAAGTAAATTATCCTTTAGCGAAACATGGATCACTATCCTCCTACAGATATTGTTGATATGATGTTACTCGTAATTTTAGGTGAATGCCATAACAACTACGCTGCAGCTGCGCAAATGTATGCGGATCGTTTCCCAAACAGACGACATCCAAGCTAAAACATTATTCGAAATTGCACTCAACGAGCTCGAAATGGATACATGCACCTTCCACCTCGTCATCGCGAATACAATGAAAATGACGCTCGTACCCTTACCCTTCTCCCCTGTGTTCAGCTGGATCCCGAAATGAGTAGTCGTGCGATTCAGAGACAAACTGGAATACCGAAATCAACTGTTTTGAGGATTTTGAAGGCAATAAATATCATGCGTATCATATAACACTGACACAGGCATTAACGCCGAAAGATATGCAAACACGCGTGCATTTCTGCCAACGGGCCTTGGAAATAAGAGGTGACAAGGTTTTTTTAGATACGTTATGTTCACCGATGAAGCCACATTCAAAAACAATAGCGAATTAAATCGTCATGATAGTCATTATTGGTCCTCTGTCAGTCCACACTGGCACAGACCCATTGTCAATCAACACAAATGGTCGTTAATGGTCTGGTGTGGAATTTTAAACAGTTACTTGATAGGACCATTGTTTTTTTTTTACCGAAATGTTACTGGGGAATCTTATTTACAACTCTATGATGATTTATTGGAGCTAATGGAAGATGTTGTTTTAGAAACTAGGCAACGAATGTGGTTCCAACAGGACGGAGCATCTCCCCATTATGCTAAAAATGTGCGGAACGTTTTAAATTTATGAGGCCCTGGTTGGTGGATAGGACGCGGCGGATCAATTCAGTGGCCTCCACATTCACCAGACCTAACATCTCCTGAATTTTTTCTTATGGGGTTATTTAAAAAAATATTGTTTATGACAGAAAGCCCATGGAGCAACGCATTCGAAAAGCGTGTGCAGCCATACCACAGGATGTGCCGCTCAAAACTGTGGACAACTTTCGCAGACGATTGATTTTATGCATTGAAGCAAATGGGGATAATTTTGAACAATTTCTTCGTGGCTAATTTCATTAATTAAGCACCTCAAATTGTGAGAGGCAAGGGGACTCACACTAATGAAGCACCCTAACATGTGAGAGGCAAGGGGACTCACACTAATGAAGCACTCCATGGAAACATCATTCTACTACGTCCATGTCGTTGTTCCTGGGTAACGCTAAAAGTAAGATACTGTACATTTTGTACAAAAATAGCATGATTTGGCGTAACGAAAGAATTGGTGCACATTTTTTTATCGATTTGATGCGTCTTTCTCGAATAATTCTAAATAAATCGGAGTTCTTCCCCAATTTTACTTTTTTCTCGATTTCAGTTCCATCTGTCAATGTTTTAAAAATTGTTTCAGACAAAACTTGATTCCTTTTTTTATGGAGAATCTGAATCTGCAATAAAAAATGGGTGTTTCCATTTAAGATTTAAATAATCATAAAAGAAGGCTGTATACATGGAAGAATCCTGGAGATTCTGAAAGGTATCAGATAGATTATATAATGGTTGGACAGAGATTCAGGAACCAGGTTTTAAATTGTACGACATTTCCAGGGGCAGATTTGGACTCTGACCACAATCTATTGGTTATGAACTGTAGATTAAAACGGAAGAAATTGCAAAAAGGTGGGAATTTAAGGAGATGGGACCTGGATAAACCGACTAAACCAGAGGTTGTACAGAGTTTCAGGGACAGCATAAGGGAACAATTGACAGGAATGGGGGAAAGAAATACAGTAGAAGACGAATGGGTAGCTCTGAGGGATAAAGTTGTGAAGGCAGCAGAAGATCAAGTAGGTAAAAAGACGAGGGCTAGTGGAAATCCTTGGGTAACAGAAGAAATATTGAATTTAATTGATGAAAGGAGAAAATATAAAAATGCATTAAATGAAGCAGGCAAAAAGGAATACAAACGTCTCAAAAATGAGATCGACAGGAAGTGCAAAATGTCTAAGCATGGATGGCTAGAGGACAAATGTAAGGATGTAGAGGCTTATCTCACTAGGGGTAAGATAGATACAGCCTACAGGAAAATTAAAAGAGACCTTTGGAGAAAAGAGAGCCACTTGTATGAATATCAAGCGCTGAGATGGAAACCCAGTTCTAAGCAAAGAGGGGAAAGCAGAAAGGTGGAAGGAGTATATAGAGGGTCTATACAAGGGCGATGAACTTGAGGGCAATATTATGGAAATGGAAGACGATGTAGATGCAGATGAAATGGGAGATACGATACTGCGTGAAGAGTTTGACAGAACACTGAAAGACCTGAGTCGAAACAAGGCCCCGGGAGTCGACAACATTCCATTAGAACTACTGACGGCCTTGGGAGAGCCAGTCCTGACAAAACTCTACCATCTGGTGGGCAAGATGTACGAGACAGGCGAAATACCCTCAGACTTCAAGAACAATATAATAATTCCAATCCCAAAGAAAGCAGGTGTTGACAGATGTGAAAATGACCGAACTATCAGTTTAATAAGCCACAGCTACAAAATACTAACGCGAATTATTTACAGACGAATGGAAAAACTAGTAGAAACCAACCTCGGGGAAGATCAGTTTGGATTCCGTAGAAATGATGGAACACGTGAGGCAATACTGACCTTACGACTTATCTTAGAAGAAAGATTAAGGAAAGGCAAACCTACGTTTCTAGCATTTGCAGACTTAGAGAAAGCTTTTGACAATGTTGACTGGAATACTCTCTTTCAAACTCTAAAGGTGGCAGGGGTAAAATACAGGGAGCGAATGGCTATTTACAATTTGTACAGAAAGCAGATGGCAGTTATAAGAGTCGAGGGGTATGAAAGGGAAGCAGTGGTTGGGAAGGGAGTGAGACAGGGCTGTAGCCTCTCCCCGATGTTATTCAATCTGTATATTGAGCAAGCAGTAAGGGAAACAAAAGAAAAATTTGGCGTAAGTATTAAAATCCAGGGAGAAGAAATAAAAACTTCGAGGTTCGCCGATGACATTGTAATTCTGACAGAGACAGCAAAGGACTTGGAAGAGCAGTTGAACGGAATGGACAGTGTCTTGAAAGGAGGACATAAGATGAACATCAACAAAAGTAAAACGAGGATAATGGAATGTAGTCGAATTATGTCGGGTGATGCTGAGGGAATTAGATTAGGAAATGAGACAAAGTAGTAAAGGAGTTTTGCTATTTGGGGAGCAAAATAACTGATAATGGTCGAAGTAGAGCGGATATAAAATGTAGACTGGCAATGGCAAGGAAAGCGTTTCTGAAGAAGAGAAATTTGTTAACGTCGAGTGTAGATTTAAGTGTCAGGAAGTCGTTTCTGAAAGTATTTGTATGGAGTGTAGCCATGTATGGAAGTGAAACATGGGCAATAAATAGTTTGGACAAGAAGAGAAT
This sequence comes from Schistocerca cancellata, assembly GCF_023864275.1. Classification (NCBI taxonomy): domain Eukaryota; kingdom Metazoa; phylum Arthropoda; class Insecta; order Orthoptera; family Acrididae; genus Schistocerca; species Schistocerca cancellata. The sequence continues at coordinate 161,445,426 of NC_064631.1, forward strand.
AGAAGCTTTCGAAATGTGGTGCTACAGAAGAATGTTGAAGATTAGGTGGGTAGATCACGTAACTAATGAGGAGGTATTGAATAGGATTGGGGAGAAGAGAAGTTTGTGACACAACTTGACTAGAAGAAGGGATCGGTTGGTAGGACATGTCCTGAGGCATCAACGGAACGCAAATTTAGCATTGGAGGGCAGCGAGGAGGCTAAAAATCGTAGAGGGAGACCAAGAGATGAATACACTAAGCAGATTCTGAAGGATGTAGGTTGCAGTAGGTACTGGGAGATGAAAGAGCTTGCACAGGATAGATTAGCATGGAGAGCTGCATCAAACCAGTCTCAGAACTGAAGACCACAACAACAACAACAAACGATCTCATTTGTAATAAGACTGCAGTACATGCTAGGTGCATATTTGTTTCCACCGCCCTGAGTGGAATGCATGAGCTCTAATGAATACTCACCAACCTGCAGTCTTCCACAGTTATTGTCCCCTGCGCAGAAAACAGCACTTGGGTCGTGAATGCGTTATCTTGAGGCTGTAAGGAACTGGCAGCGAAGAATTGTTATTTCAGAAATAATAAAATTTTCAATCAGTTTGTTGATAAAGGATGCCACTCGCTTTTTATTAGCAGAATACGAGAAACTACACAATACATTCCACTTTAGAGTCACAAGTAATTTCTGTTCTTCAACACGTTAATGAACTGCGTATTTCTGCAGTTACAATCAAACTGTTGTCAGCTACACGTCCATATAACCATATTTGCTAATAAAGTCTTAACCTGACACCGACCGCGGCAGACATGTCTGTCCTACGAGCTTTCCGAACCAGCTCTCGCATCTACAAACTAGACATTGCAAATTAAGTTTTACCTGATACCGCGGCGTACAACATGTCCGTCCTCCGAGACTGCCGAACCAGCTCCGATCTTACAGCCGAACCACTACGCCCGCCATCCAAGTTATGTGCGATCCGAAGGTCACTAAGTGCTTCGTCTGCCTTTTCGTTTAGCAGTTGTTTATTACTCTGCTGGTTATTAATACTTGTGAGATAATGGAATGATAGCACGCTTTTAAGAGATACTTTAATTTGAAATGCAAGCAAATATGCTGTTTGGTTTGCCTAATATTAATAACAGAAGATTGTTATTTTGGCGCGAAACTACCGAACGCAGCAGTCAATTGCCGAGAAGGAGCACAATTTATGCGGTTTTCTCAAATACCCGTAGCAAACAAACCATCTGCCATCGGTACTTCGCACCACATTATGTCATCTTGTCACTTCTGCCTTTTCAACTGATATAAGAAGAGCTTCTTGATTCTGAATATGATGGCTGCGAAGCCAGAAATGTTACAGGTGCCATCCCGAACCACTGGTCGGAGGGTAGCAGCACTCGCACGAGGGAATTGCCGTAGGCTGTCGCTAACACCAAGACACAAACGGCTGCAACTGCGAGAATGATCTGAAAACAGTCGACACTGCCCGAAATCGGTCAGACTGCAAAAATGAACACAAAAATCGATAGATGTAAAATAAGTCTATTTTGTAATTGGATACGATCATTTTGATTTTTAGACGGCAAACGATAGCGTTATCTACAAACAAACAATGTACCAGGGTTGCGCAGAAAGTAAATGCTGAAACGTCTCCTTAGAAAATTTTATGAATTACTGTGCTGGTAAACCTCTTACGTTATTTGATTTTCAAACAGTTGAGCAATACTGAACGTACTCAGACATTTCTCTCTTTACTTATTGTGATCATCAATAAACTGACACACAATATTTTAAGCGCAACGCAATCTGACTTTCAATAATCCCTACAAAAGAATGGCCCTGACTAACAATAACCTATACCTTTCATGAATCACTTACCTCACAAAAATCTTCGTTACTCGAACTACTGCAATACAGCGAGCGCCAATGCTGCCAGCTAAATAAAAGATTCTAACTACTGACGGCACTAACTACTGATAGGCATACTTAGCATATGAAAGATTTTGATAGAGAACAAACAATGTATTTACCTTAATAGTGTTCAAAAGTCATAATATGTATATCAGTTCATGACATCCAGTCTTACAAATTTACTGTCTTTGATGGACACACGTCCAGATCATCCGCTCTCAAAATTCTGCCATCTCTCTCCCCACATCCATCACTGCTGGCGGCTCACCTCCAACTGCGCAACGCTACGCGCTGTTAACAGCCAGCTGCCCAACACTACAATAGCTAATATTACAACAATGTAAACCAGCCACAGACTGCACACAGCACAGCCAGTGATTTTCATACGGAGCGCTACGTGGCGTTACCAATATAAAAACCTAAACAGCCTACTTACAATGCACCGCATTTTTTCCTCGATAATCCTTTATTGAAGACCGTAAGAATTACTCACATGAGAGTGGTGTTTTTTCTGCACACCCTATTTTTCCACGTAATTTCCATCCCATTCTATACCCTTCTTCCAGTGTGAAACAAGGGCGTATATGCCCTGTCGGTGCCAATCCTTGTCCTGGGAGCGGAGCCAGTGCTTCACTGTGTGAATCACCTCCTCATCATCCTCAAAATGTCTTCCACGAATGGCATCGTTTCATGGCGAATGACAACATCACCTCGCTCCAGCATCTCGCTCCAGCCTTGGATGGTCTCCCCGACCGCTGCAAATCGTGGAGCTCCGCCGAACCGCCTTCTGATGACCTCACCCTCCGTGCCCAGCGACTAACTATACTTCTGTCGACAGCAGATGCTCCACAGACTTTGCACAAGATTTTATGAATATTCTGCACAGTTTCTTTTTCTGCAGTGAGAAGTTCGACAACCGCGCGTTGCTTGTAACGTACATCACCTACAGACGCCATTTTGAAACTGTCATCTAGCTACGCTGTCTGTCGGAAGCGACGGAAAATTGGCGCACTTACTCAGGATATTTCAAATAACACATACGCAACGTTTCGCATTCGAAGCACTGTTTTCGGCTGAGAAAAAAAAAATGAGGTCCATTACTTTCTCGGCAACCTTCGTAGATTAAGAGCAGCAGATCGCCTATAGCGCCACCCTCGGAACCCCAGACGTTACTTCGGTTTTACTAGGTAACTTCGCGTCAACTACTACTAACTGTGATCTTTCTCACAGGAAATTACCAATACAATCGAAGAGCTGCAACGAGACTCCATAGACCTGCAGTCTGATTGGCAGCTCCTGCAAGTGAGGAACGGTGTCAAAAATCTCCTGAAAATCTAGAAATACGCAACCAACATAAGATCCCCTGAAGGCAGCGGCCGGCCGTTCTGGCCGAGCGGTTCTAGGCGCTTCAGTCTGGAACCGCGCGACCGCTACGGTCGTAGGTTCGAATCCTGCCTCGGGCATGGATGTGTGTGATGTTCAAAAATGGTTCAAATGGCTCTGAGCACTATGGGACTTAACTTCTGAGGTCATCAGTCCCCTAGAACCTAGAACTACTTAAACCTAACTAACCTGAGGACATCACACACATCCATGCCCGAGGCAGGATTCGAACCTGCGACCGTAGCGGTCGCTTAGTTCCAGACTGTAGCCGCTAGAACCGCTCGGCTACTCCTGTGTGTGATGTCCTTAGGTTAGTTAGGTTTAAGTAGTTCTAAGTTCTAGGGGACTGATGACCTCAGATGTTAAGTCCCATAGTGCTCAGAGCCATTTGAAGGCAGCATTAATGTGAATAATGAGCGAGTTGTGTTTCAAAAGAATGATTTTTTCTGATTTTATATTGGTTATGTTCTCATAAGGTTGTTTTCTTTCTTCGAAGTGTTTGATAATACTGGAACGTAGAGGGCCTATGTGTTGTAAAAATCTTCATCGCCAGAGTGGGTGTTTGATGCCTCAGTACCAGCAAGCACCGGCACAGAGGGAGTGAGAGAAAGAGAGAGTGAGAGAGCCAAGTAAGAGGACATCGACAGCCTATACTGCCTTTCACGGGACGGGAGGTTTGGTCAGACTGAAAATAAAATGTATCCCGACGCAGTGTCCGCCGCCGCTGGACCGTAACGGCTTAGTTTGGCTGACTTGCGCGCTCGCCCGGACCGTGTTTCGTAACGCCGTTACTATTAGCCTGCGACGTAAATCATAACAGGAAGGGAAACTGCCTGGGCTGGTGCAGACAGACCCCTTTATGAGATCCGCTCCACCGTGGTATTGGCTCCAGCCCAATTCACCGGCTACGTGTCTCGTGGTTTCCACACCAGCCAGTAATTTACGGTAAATGCGAGCGTCGTAATCCAAATCGACGGACAAGGTTGCGAACAGTATTAACTTTCTTTCTTTCTTTGTGGAACTAACTGTACCTCGCAATTTACTACACGGATTTCTTCTCGTCGTTTTACCCTGTACAGGGAACCTTGTACGGGAACGGAACTAGTGGTAGAGCGTACGCGGCGCGCAAATCCAGCAGGAGAAGCGCCTCAAACGAGGTGAAAAGTCAGACAGAAGCAAATAAGGACCGGTCGAATTGCTTCGAGTAGCGTGCTGTTGAAAGCTGTTAACGCTCACGCGCTTTCATTAGCGCGTGGTTAAACCTATTTTTGGCAGCCACGCTAATCAGGGTTTGCTAATTACAGAAACTGCTAGAATTACTTTGCTCCTAGTAAACTTAGCCGTGTTCCAACCAAACAGCAAACTAATACTGTTCGTGTATTTTTTACTTGTCTTTACTTAAAACCGTCACTGAATTTCAGCTGCTGGTTGCCTATCTAACGGCTTCCAGGGACTCTCCTTTTCAGTTTTCTTTTAATAATCGACTGAACTTAAAGACTGAAAATGCAGTTTAAATCTAAGAGGTATAATCTTGCCTTAAATGCTTTAACACAATAAATCAATTATTGAAGTGAGAAACAGTGTATGTCCTGAGGCAGTGTACCTCACGGCGCGAAAGTTATCCAGCTTATGTTCATCTAGTATTTGAGTATGAGAGCATTTAGAAACTTCCAAAAAACTTTGCACATAATTCCAAACTCTTTAGAAACTTTTACTGGTTGACATCTCCCTCGAAACATTGAACGGAAAAGAAATTTTCACGTACTGCGGGTACATTTTTGCTGTCCATACTGTAAATCTTATCAGGCACGTCGTTTTAAATTATGACTCCTTTAGTACTAGTTCTATCCGCAACATATTTTGCATACAATATCGAAGTATACCACTGAATACAATCCAAAATTATATCACTGCATGACACATACACTACAGGCCATTAAAATTGCTACACCAAGAAGAAATGCAGATGATAAACGGGTATTCATTGGACAAATATATTATACTAGAACTGACATGTGATTACATTTTCATGCAATTTGGGTGCATAGATCCTAAGAAATCAGTACACACAACAACCACTTCTGGCCGTAATAACGGCCTTGATACGCCTGGGCATTGAGTCACACAGAGCTTGGATGGCGTGCACAGGTACAGCTGCCCATGCAGCTTCAACACGATACCACAGTTCATCATGAGTAGTGACTGGTGTATTGTGAAGAGCCAGTTGCTCTGCCACCATTGACCAGACGTTTTCCATTGGTGAGAGATCTGGAGAATATGCTAGCAACGGCAGCAGTCGAACATTTTCTGCATCCAGAAAGGCCCGTACAGGACCTGCAACATGCGATCGTGCGTTATCCTGCTGAAATGTAGGGTTCCGCAGGGATCAAATGAAGGGTAGAGCCACGGGTCGTAACACATATGAAATGTAACGTCCACTGTTCAAAGTGCCGTCAATGCGAACAAGATGTGTCCGAGACGTGTAACCAATGGCACCCCATACCATCACGCCGGGTGATACGCCAGTATGACGTTGTCGAATACGCGCTTCCAATGTGCGTTCACCGCAATGTCACCAAACATGGACGCGACCATCATGATGCTGTAAACAGAACCTGGATTCATCCGAAAAAATGACGTTTTGCCATTCGTGCAGCCAGGTTCGTTGTTGAGTACACCATCACAGGCACTCCTATCTGTGATGGAGCATCAAGGGTAACCGCAGCCATGGTCTCCGAGCTGATAGTCTATGCTGCTGCAAACGTCGTCGAACTGTTCGTGCAGATGGTTGTTGTCTTGCAAACGTCCCCTTCTGTTGACTCAGGGATCGAGACGTGGCTGCACGATCCGTTACAGCCATGCAGATAAGATGCCTGTCATCTCGACTGCTAGTGATACGATGCTGTTGGGATCCAGCACGGCGTTCCGTATTACCCTCCTGAACCCACAGATTCCATATTCTGCTAACAGTCATTGGATTTCGACCAACGCGAGTAGCAATGTCGCGATACGATAAACCGCAATCGCGATAGGCTACAATCCGACATCAAAGTCGGAAACGTGATGGTACGCATTTCTCGTCCTTAACACGAGGCACCACAACAACGTTTCACCAGGCAAAGCCGGTCAATTGCTGTTTGTGTATGAGAAATCGGTTGGACACTTTGCTCATGTGAGCACGTTGTAGGTGTCGCCACCGGCGCCAACCTTGTGTGAATGCTCTGAAAAGCTAATCATTTGCATATCACATCATCTTCTTCCTGTCGGTTAAATTTCGCGTCTGTAGCACGTCATCTTCGCGGTGTAGCAATTTTAATGGCCAGTGATGTAGTTCATGAGAAATAATGTCGTAATCATTGAGATGCTTGAGTAGCTTTCGTTAAAAAGATGTTCGATTCTTTGAAGAAGGGGGTGGGGTTACTGATTGTTACTGTTACAATTGTTCTTACTATAGCTCGCGTCAACTGAAAATAATTACAATAGTTTTTACGTGCAAAAAATGGTAAATGGTGTAACGTATATTCAGCAAATATGTAACGTAGCTACAGCCAATATTGCCTATGTTCGTCTGTGAGACTGGACTCGATAAGCAACAAGAGCTATCAGCAAACGGAATCTAACCTTCATAACACTGTGTGCGTGTTGTATGAGTGTCAGTTTCACTGTCATTTAAGCCCTTAACAGTCGTTACATGAAAAACTTAAAACTAACATTTGGATAAGCTATCTGACTGCGTTTGTGAACAAGAATTTACAAGTGATACAAAATCTGACTTGTGCAACAGAATTTACTGCACTAGAGTACATGAGATGTTGTAGTGTGTCAGTGTCTCTGTTTTGGCCCTATGTTTTACAATCACCTCTTTACATAACTGCCTTTTTCCATTTGGTTTACAGCAATGAGCAACAGCTTGCATCAGCAGCTGCAGCTACAGCCTGTTGTTACTAAGAATGAATTTAATATAAAGGAGTTTGCTTGGGTCCTGTTAACTACTAAATAACTTTTGAGAAGGGATTTCATTAATTAAGTCTATTTAAAACTTCAGAATCATCATGAACAAGTATTAATGTTAAATGACATATGTGTCAATAATGGCTGAGTGCCACATTAACAAATTACTTCAATTTTTGAAGTTGCATCAGCATTTAGTAATCACAGCATATTATTTAGATGTGGACAATAATTTTTATTATTTGGAGGCTAAGGAGGCTTCTTTCGCTGACAGGAAAAACGTGGAATTATTGCAAACTCGGACTAACAATGACGAGCGTAACCCCTTTAATTGCTTTTGCTATATGCTTGCGAATTTTATCTTGAATTCCATCTTCAAGCATAGTGAAGCCATCTAAATTTCTCCTGGCTATATAAATGAAATGAGGCCTTGAGTGTGGTGAGGGCAGCGTGACACGTCCTCTGTCTCCGAGCTCTCGACTGATACTACTTCCCACTCTCGCAGACAGACCTCGTCTCACAGCAATGCTTAGAATCGCGCTCCCGTGTTTCACCCTTGGACTGTTACTATCGACGTCTGACTACTTACACAATGCCAATAATAGCGTTAAGTTGGGTGTATTGCTTTATGTAATGGTGAGTTCTGACACACTTCTTGGTTGACAGTATGCGAAATAAATAGGCCTAATGCAAATCATACACGGAGACAAATAAAAAGCAAAGAACGTTAAATAGTCTTTGCCTAGAATTTCTCAGTCTCTATTGTTATCTCTCCAACATTAACCAAAACCCCCTCGTTCGGCGACACAAGAAAAAATGTGCACCAATAAAGACATTATACCTCAGGAACATTACTGGAATTCTTCGAAGTATATTTATTTAATGTGTCAATTCCACCTTCTACCGAGCGGGGTGGCGCAGTGGTTAGACACTGGACTCGCATTCGGGAGGACGACGGTTCAATCCCGCGTCCGGCCATCCTGATTTAGGTTTTCCGTGATTTCCCTAAATCACTCCAGGCAAATGCCGGGATGGTTCCTCTGAAAGGGCACGGCCGACTTCCTTCCCAATCCTTCCCTAATCCGATGAGACCGATGATCACGCTGTCTGGTCTCCTTCCCCAAACCAACCAACCAACCAACCAACCACCTCCTTCTCACATCTAATATTAGCACGTTCAAGGGCTTCAACGTCGAACTTTCTGTACGATAATGATAAATTACTTTTACAAACTTTCAGGTGTTGACAAAATACTGGAAAACACACGATTTTCGAAAAGACGAGATTAATCTACTACTTTTTCTCGGCGAATCTGCTTTTAAAATGCTACAAGGAATTGAAATAATAATGCTAATCTATAATTATCAGTAATGGCTCAAAGTTTGCACAGTTAGCACACGAAGAGAAAGTACATCGTTTTCGTCTTTTGCATCGTGGGTATTGGGACTGTTGAGTCTGTGACCATATTCAGAGGAATAAGTGTGTTTCTGTCTTACATACTTATTCCTTTCTTATCCTACATAGGCACATGAGATTTTTAAGAAATACTAACAAAAAGGCTACGTAAATACGTCATCTATGTTTTTTATCTCATTGAGACTGTTTATAGAGGACGCTGTTGTAAAATGGGAGTAATATTGTTAAAATATTGTTGCGGTATGAAGGAAGAGTTACAGATAGCTCTTGGTGCAAAACTGACAATGACCAACATGAATAAACAGAATGTAATGAAAGTGAGCAGATGAAAGGATCAGATATCGTTTGACTACAAGAATGGCAAACAGTCACAGCAGTTAGCCATGGCTATCGAGTACAAGAGAGTATTTGCCCGCAGCGTTTTAACATAGAATCACAACATAAATCTTACCTTGGGGAAGTAGGCGCTTCATTGAGATTTATCAGAAGAATGCTAAACGAAGCTGCACACTCGTGAAAGTGACCGGTTACAGAGTCTTCAGCTGGCCAGTTATTAGGTGCGCTTAACCAGTCTAGGATCCTTATTAAGGGCGGTTGGCAAAAGAAGCAGAAGGGATTCAAAGAAGTGCTGTGCCCTTCGTCAATGATTTGTTCCGTCAGCGACTGAGCGACCTAGGAACAATTTCTAGAGAGGATCTGTAGTTGAAGAGTGCCGCACATACAAAATCAAAATGTTCCACGAACCAGTAACAGTCAAGAAACATATTACTACCTCTAACATATTTCCGCTAATGACCACGGGAAATACAAGAAAGTCGGTTGTGCATAATGGAATTCTGGCAAACCATTCTTCTCGCTCATCGTAAAACTAATTCTGGTACAGTATATACCCCATCTCGTCATATACCGTGTGGTCGCTTGAGAAACTGTAAAACGTAGGTCATCTCTCGAAGATTGTAAAAGCAGGTCTCCAGAGATTTGTAAATATATATAAATGACCTAGTAGATAGTGTCGGAAGTTCCATGCGGCTTTTCGCGGATGATGCTGTAGTAGACAGAGAAGTTGCAGCATTAGAAAATTGTAGCGAAATGCAGGAAGATCTGCAGCGGATAGGCACTTGGTGCAGGAGTGGTAACTGACCCTTAACATAGACAAATGTAATGTATTGCGAATACATAGAAAGAAGGATCCTTTATTGTATGATTATATGATAGCGGAACAAACATTGGTAGCAGTTACTTCTGTAAAATATCTGGGAGTATGCGTGCAGAACGATTTGAAGTGGAATGATCACATAAAATTAATTGTTGGTAAGGCGGATACCAGCTTGGGATTCATTGGGAGAGTCCTTAGAAAATTTAGTCCATCAACAAAGGAGGTGGCTTACAAAACACTCGTTCGACCTATACTTGAGTATTGCTCATCAGTGTGGGATCCGTACCAGATCGGGTTGACGGAGGAGATAGAGAAGATCCAAAGAAGAGCGGCATGTTTCGTCACAGGGTTATTTGGTAACCGTGATAGCGTTACGGAGATGTTTAACAAACTCAAGTGGCAGACTCTGCAAGAGAGGCGCTCTGCATCGCGGTGTAGCTTGCTCGCCAGGTTTCGAGAGGGTGCGTTTCTGGATGAGGTATCGAATATATTGCTTCCCCCTACTTATACCTCCCGAGGAGATCACGAATGTAAAATTAGAGAGATTAGAGCGCGCACGGAGGCTTTCAGACAGTCGTTCTTCCCGCGAACCATACGCGACTGGAACAGGAAAGGGAGGTAATGACAGTGGCACGTAAAGTGCCCTCCGCCACACACCGTTGGGTGGCTTGCGGAGTATAAATGTAGAAATGTAAACATCCCACCCTGACAAAAGCTGTAAATATTTAAGCTAGTTTCGGTTCTCTTTGTGTCTATTGTTTGAAAAAGGAAGTCTGTAAACTCTCACTTGAACTTCGTGCCGTATAAAACCGCAGCTGTTATGAAATATACATGTCGATAACCGTTCTCACACTATGTTCGTGCAGAAGCCAAGCATGTCATACTTTACGTACAGAGGACTTCAGCGGAATGGACATGATTGAGATAAACATTCCTTCACCGTTGCTCGGATGTAACTGGAAGTTTTTTATGTGATAATTAAGCTGACTTGTCACAGGTATATTGGTAGAAGCGTGAGCGGCGGTCAAATCCGGTGTCACGCATGGACTGTAGTTAGTGGTGATACTTTTCTGGTGTTCTTTTGTGAGGGGCTTCCGAGCGTGAATATCAAATAATCAAGGAGACCACGTCCTAACTGCATTAATTACCATAATACGACGTGTCTGACCTCCTCAGACAAGGAAAGCATTTTAACGTGGAACGTAACGCCTGTCGCCCAGTCAAGTAGTGGCTGTTCGATAGTTTCCCGATTCAGGATTATGGAAACGACAGCCACGACGGGGGCAAGGAGCAGTAGGTAACACGTCTCCGCCATGAAGTGTGTGGACGCCTAACACGAGCTTGCGTTTGTCCAGAGTAATAATAATGAATAGCTGGACTGCATAGCGGACACCGAAGTAAATGAAGCGTTATTTCTCTGGCTTTGCCCGTGGAATACTGTGATACCCTTTATGAGCAAGAAAGACGAAGAATGTACAATGAAAGAGATACAGAAAGGTCTGGAAGGTGTAGGAACGTAGGAAACATGGTTTTGCAACTCGAACTTTGAGAACCAAAACTGAAGCGATCAGACGTTTCCAAAAGAAACACGAACAACATGGACGAATGAGTGAAGAAGGACTTAAAACCTGAAAGGGTGCTGAGCATAATCAGTACTCCAAAAAGGTGACAAGAACTAACGTATTCCGCACGCATGTAGAACGAAAAAAGAAATAATTACAAAAACTGAAAAATTAAGTAAAAAGGTTTTCGGCCGGTATGCTGCAATACATTGCGGAACTTAGGTAAATAGTACAAATGTTGCCGTTTTCTTCACGGAGTTCATTTACTCCTTTTTAAAAGTAACAGAAATAAAATTAAATTTTTAGAGTAACAAGCAATGATAAATGCCTATTCAGCTGTATTTAGGTGTGAATGTTGAGACATGAGAGTACTTAAATCTGAATCACAACAACACTTTGACTACAATATATCTCTTTGGTGTAGGCTGAGATGAAGACCACACACGAGACGGCCGCTGTGGCCGAGCGCTTCTAGACGCTTCTGTCCGGAACCGCGCTGCTGCTATGGTCGCAGGTTCGAATCCTGCCTCGGGCATGGATCTGTGTGATGTCCTTAGGTTACCTAGTTTTAAGTAGTTCTAAGGGTCTGATGGCCTCAGATGTTAAGTCCGATAGTGCTTAGAGCCATTTGAACCATTTTTGGCTACACAAGAAACAATAATGTGAGATAATGAGTAACCTGAAAACTTGTTGAGTATATCATCGAAATATTAGCTTTTTGATTCGAACCTAACAATGGCCGGCCAGAGTGGCCGAGCGGTTCTAGGCGCTACAGTCCGGAACCGCGCGACCGCTACGGTCGCAGGTTCGAATCCTGCTTCGGGCATGGATGTGTGTGATGTCCTTAGGTTAGTTAGGTTTAAGTAGTTCTAAGTTCTAGGGGACTGATGACCTCAGAAGTTAAGTCCCATAGTGCTCAGAGCCATTTGAACCATTTTATCCTAACAATGTTTTCATCTAACTTTGAAATTTTACGCTCCACTAAAACAAATACACATGAAATGCAAGTAAAGGCACTCCCTTGTTCTTTAATTCATGTTCATCATATGCACTCCCAATTTACAAATGGCTCAAATGGCTCTGAGCACTATGGGACTTAACATCTATGGTCATCAGTCCCCTAGAACTTAGAACTATTTAAACCTAACTAACCTAAGGACATCACACAACACCCAGCCATCACGAGGCAGAGAAAATCCCTGACCCCGCAGGGAATCGAACCCGGGAACCCGGGCGCGGGAAGCGAGAACGCTACCGCACGACCACGAGTTGCGGGCTCCCAATTTACATCAAAATCAGCAAGAAGGGTGCCTACATCAGAGATGTCACCCGTAGAGACTTAAGCAACACCCCATCTTCGTAAATATGCGTAACCTGCATCTCACCAAGTCTCAGAATGGAACAGTGGAGACAAACGCCAGGCACAAGGCTGGTGTTTCATTATGCAGATTAAGCTGGCACGACTCAGGACCTTTCAACCTATACGTCTCTGCTGCAAACATTAAAATATGCGTAACGTTAGAGGTTCTCTAGATGTTCAGTCTCATGTTCCCAGCGTTCCAAGAGCTTAGCACGAGTAAATGTTGAAATAAGAAAGAAAATTTATTTTTTTCGTTGGGTTATAAAGTTAGAAAGATACAAAGGTCACTGGAGACGGAACTATGAATGAAAGTCAAATGGAATAGCTTACTTGTCAGCATGTTAAGCGCCTTTGAATTCTTTCACTTCTTCACGAACTTCTTTTGCCCTCCTTATTACCGAGCGAAGTGGCGCAGTGGTTAGCACACCGGATTCGCATTCGGGAGACGACGGTTCAAACCCGTCTCTGAGCAACTGATTCAGGTTTTCCGTGATTTCCCTAAATCGTTTCAGGCAAATGCCGGGATGGTTTCTTTGAAAGGGCACGGCATTTTCCCCATCACTAATCTCCTCCTCCTACTCCCTCCTTATTTCATCTTAGACATTCGTTAATAAAACTGTTTATGTAAGTTTTATGTCTTGTTTCATGAGCATACAGCTATCCATAATTTTTAATTGTTATACACGTACAATGATATCTACTTCACACTCCGCAAGCCACCTAATGGTGTGTGGTGGAGGGTACTACTTTCGGTACCACTTTCTGATCCCTCCAACCCTGTTCCACTCGTGAATAGTGCGTGGGAAGAACGATTGTCGGTAAGCCTCTGTACTGGCTCTAATTTCTAGGCCGGCCGATGTGGCCGAGCAGCTCTAGGCGCTTCAGTCTGGAACCGCGCAACTGCTACGGTCCCAGGTTCGAATCCTACCTCGGGCATGGATGTGTATGATGTCCTTAGGTTAGTTAGGTTTAAGTAGTTCTAAGTCTAGGGGACTGATGACCTCAGATGTTAAGTCCCATAGTATCCCATAGTGCTTGGAACCATTTGAAACATTTTCTAATTTCTAGAAATATTCTCGTGCTCAATATGCGATATGTCTGTGTGTGTGGTAGGGGGGGGGGGGGGGGAGGGGAGTAATGTGTTGTCCGACTACTACTGAAAAGTGCTGTCCCGAAATTTTAATAGTAAATCTCTTTGTGATGCACAACGCCTGTCTTGTAATGCCTGCCAGTGTTTGTTTAGCATCTCCGTAACGCTCTCTCGCCAGCTAAGCGATCCCATGACGAAACGCGTCACTCTTGGTTGGATCTTCTCTGCCTCCTCCATCAGTCCTACGTGATAGGGATCCTAGATAGATGAACAGTACTTAAGAATCGGGCAAACAAGCACCTTATAAGCCACTTCTTTCGTGGATGAGTTACATTTCCTTAAGATTCTTCCGAAGAATCTGAGTCTGGTGTCTGCTTTTCTCACTATTTGTTTTATGTGGTCATTCCACTTAAGGTCGCTCTGGATAGTTACGCTTGGATATTTTATAACAGACGCTGTCTCCAGCAGTTTGTCATCAGTAGTGTAGCTATACAGTGGTGGATTCAGTAATAACAATATTACTGCCATTACAGAGGAAACATAAACTCATTTACAAAAAAGTAATATAATTTCGTAAATTTATAGCAAAAATCGCTGTATATGTGCACTACAAAGTGTATGTCCATTTTGGCTTCTATCCTTTGGGCCACCCCTATAGGCGACATCTCTCTTCCTTTCGCTTGTTCTCTAACCTGGTAATGACAGGTCGCATATGGCCCCACACTATAGGTCACTCCTACTCAGTACAGATCGAAATATCATGGCATCGAGGTGGAAAAAAATACCTTGACTTAATCGCAGAATGTAAATTTTGCAGTACCTGATTATATAAACGCTCCTAATTACCTGAGAATTGTGTGCAGAATTTTATAAACTATGGTGTCTGTTGTCCCCAATAAGGTGGTAACATAGTGGGAACCATCTGCAACGACTGAAAAGGCTGCTGCCCCTCTTCAGGAACCACACGTTTGTCTGGCCTCTCAACAGATACCCCTCCTTTGTGGTTGCACGCCGTCCGGAGTGGCCGTGCGGTTCTAGGCGCTACAGTCTGGAACCGAGTGACCGCTACGGTCCAGACTGAAGCGCCTAGAACCGCTCGGCCTCTCCGGCCGGCTAAATAGGGATGAAATCATCTTCCAAAACCTTCACGTACCGTTCGGTAGTCACCGTGCCATAAAGGAATATGGCTCCAGTTATTCCGTGACTGCACATTGCAAACTACTCAGCCATCCATTGAGGGTGAAGATGTTTCTCGATCGCAAAATGCGGATTCTCAGTCCCCGCAAATGCGCCAATTTTGCTTATTCACGTACCCATCCAAATGAAAGTGGGCTTCGTCGCTGAGCCAAACCATGCCTGCGCGTACTAATTTCTGTCCCGCTCCGCGACCAACCGTGCAGTTTGAACGTCTTAACGTAAATCGTTTGGTATTTATGACGATTTTAATTGATGTAGTTCGATAATTGTCACCCTGTATACGCACTGTATCTATCCGCGTAGAAAGAATCGAGCAGTTTCCTGCGTTCGCACGCATCACTCCAGAGATCCTGCGGCCGCGACAGTTTCGCAGTAGCAGGTGGGCGTGGCCAGCGCGGCGGCCCGGATGCGCGCATGCGCACGGAGCGGCGCCACGGCCCGGCAAGGCACGCGCGCGCTCGTGCGCCGTGACTGAGGCCGCCGTACAGCTAGCGGCACGGCCGCGGCGCAACCTGTTTGAGATGAGCCGGCAGACCTTGTGAAGGTGAACACGGACAACTTCTGAATTTTTTCAGCCGCCCCTCCCACCGGCAGGCAGGCGGCGGCTCCGCGGACCGGAACAGTTAGCTCTAGCAGGTTCCCGCCGCCGCTCACGTGACACTTGTTGTTGTCGGTGTGCGGCCGCCATATGGCTGCCAGACAGGTAGGGCGAGGGCGCGGGTGCGGGCGCCCCAACGGGAGCAGGACGGGAACGGAACAGGCTCCCGCGTGCGGGGGCAGGTCGCGCCTGTACCGCTACTCCCGTCCCGTCTCGCAGCGCACGAGGCCCGCGCCGTTCCCACGACTCGGCCTTGACCGCCCTACCCCACACATCTCCCAAACCAGCTTGCGTACCCGGGTGCCTGCGGTGTTTACACCTGTCACGGCGTTCTCTACCTCCGACCAATAATTCCCAAAAGTTACAAGGGTAAACAGTCCATTAGAACTACTGACAGCCTTGGGAGAGCCAGTCCTGACAAAACTCTACCATCTCGTGAGCAAAATGTACGATACAGGCGAAATACCCTCAGACTTCAAGAAGAATATAATAATTCCAATCCCAAACAAAGCAGGCGTTGAGAATGTGAAAATTACCGAACAAACAGTTTAATAAGTCACGGCTGCAAAATACTAACGCGAATTCTGTACAGACGAATGGAAAAATTGGTAGAACCCGACCTTGGGGAAGATCAGTTTGGATTCCATAGAAATATGGGAACACGTGAGGCAATAGTGACCCTACGACTTATCTTAGAAGCTAATTAAGAAAAGGCAAACCTACGTTTCTAGCATTTGTAGACTTGTAAAAAGCTTTTGACATTGTTGACTGGAATAATCTCTTTCAAATTCTGAAGGTGGCAGGGGTAAAATACAGGGAGCGAAAGGCTATTTACAATTTGTACAGAAACCAGATGGCAGTTATAAGAGTCGACGGACAAGAAAGGGAATCAGTGGTTGGGAAGGGAGTGAGACAGGTTTTTAGCCTCTCCCCGATGTTATTCAAAATGGTTCAAATGGCTCTGAGCACTATGGGACTCAACTGCTGTGGTCATAAGTCCCCTAGAACTTAGAACTACTTAAACCTAACTAACCTAAGGACAGCACACAACACCCAGCCATCACGAGGCAGATAAAATCCCTGACCCCGGCGGGAATCGAACCCGGGAACCCGGGCGTGGGAAGCGAGAACGCTACCGCACGACCACGAGATGCGGGCCCACGATGTTATTCAACCTGTATATTGAGCAAGCAGTAAAGGAAACAAAAGAAAAATTCGGAGTAGGTATTAAAATCCACGGAGAAGAAATAAAAACTTTAAGGTTCGCCGATGACATTGTAATTCTGTCAGAGACAGCGAAGGACTTGGAAGAGCAGTTGAACGGAATGGACAGTGTCTTGAAGGGAGGATATAAGATGAACATCAACAAAAGCAAAACGAGGATAATGGAATGAAGTCGGATTAAGTCGGGTGATGTTGAGGGTATTAGATTAGGAAATGAGACACTTAAAGTAGTAAATGAGTTTTGCTATTTGGGGAGCAAAATAACTGATGATGGTCGAAGTAGAGAGGATATAAAAAGTAGACTGGCAATGGCAAGGAAAGCGTTTCTGAAGAAGAGAAATTTGTTAACATCGAGTATAGATTTAAATGTCAGGAAGTCGTTTCTGAAAGTATTTGTATGGAGTCAAGCCATGTATGGAAGTGAAACATGGACGATAAATAGTTTAGACAAGAAGAGTGTAGAAGCTTTCGAAATGTGGTGCTACAGAAGAATGCTGAAGATTAGATGGGTAGACCACGTAACTAATGAGGAAGTATTGAATAGGATTGGGGAGAAGAGGAGTTTGTGGCACAACTTGACAAGAAGAGGGGATCTTTGGTAGGACATGTTCTGAGGCATCGAGGGATCACCAATTTAGTATTGGAGGGCAGCGTGGAGGGTAAAAATCGTAGAGGGAGACCAAGAGATGAATACACTAAACAGATTCAGAAGGATGTAGGCTGCAGTACGTATTGGGAGATGAAGAAGCTTGCACAGGATAGAGTAGCATGGAGAGCTACATCAAACCAGTCTCAGGACTGCAGGCCACAACAACAACAACAACAACAAGGGTAAAGGTTATCTAAATCTTATTGCTTTAGTGAATTAATCACTAACAAACTAATTAAATTTTTCCGAGCTTCCAGACGCTCGATTATCGTCATTACAGGGCCGTACTACCGACTGTAACGTAACCGGCGCCCAGTCGAGGCCGGCGAGAAAGACAGGCAAGCCGTAGAGCATACGTCACAATGCGTTCCACATCATGTCTCACGAGTTCCAGCAGCTGTCTGCAGCAGGGAGGAGTAACGATTCCAGACGAGTTAAATAATTCTTGACTGCGTGCTTCAATCCATGGAAGCTTTTCAATTACATATTGTCCGCCCCCGGTAGCTGATAGCGCGACAGAATGTCAAACCTAAGGGCCCGGGTTCGATTCCCAGCTGGGAATGAGTAGCTACTCGGCCATTGTACACCATTTCTTTTAACTCTCTACACACAGTCATAGTGCTAGCTGAGCTGCTTGCAGCGTTTTGGAACTCACTAGTGATTCCTTCCTCTGAATTCATGCTATTTTTTAGGGCCACCTCAAGCAATATGCGACGGTACCTGTCCGTTAACACATATGGTCCGCCTGGTTTCGGTTTCGCCATGGTTGTCCCTTCGCCTTTCGACTTCACGCTCATTTCACTAACAGTGTACTTGGTCAACGGTACGAGGGTTTAAATGTTTCTAAAAATGGTTCAAATGGCTCTGAGCACTATGCGACTTAAATTCTGAGGTCATCAGTCGTCTACACTTAGAACTAATTAAATCTAACTGACCTAAGGACATCACACACATCCATGCCCGAGGTAGGATTCGAACCTGCGACCGTAGTGGCCGCTCGGTTCCAGACTGTAGCGCCTAGAACCGCACGGCCACTCCGGCCTGCTGAAATGTCTCTGATGGACTTGTTACTCAGGTGACATCCAATGAATAGCCCACGTTCGGTAATCATTAACCTCTCGTGACCAACTCATTATGCCGTTACTGGTACTGCTCTTACTACTGGTAACACAATACTGCTGGCCGGCCGCGGTGTCCGTGCGGCTCTAGGCGCTTCAGTCAGGAACCGCGGGACTGCTACGGTCGCAGGTTCGAATCCTGCCTCGGGCATGGATGTGTGTGATGTCCTTAGGTTAGTTAGATTTAAGTAGTTCTAAGTTCTAGGGGACTGATGACCTCAGATGTTAAGTCCCATAGTGCTCAGAGCCATTTGAACCATTAAACAGAAAAGTAGTACCTCGAATACCGTAACAAAAGAAGCGATCGAGATGAAAACGTCTAACATCTCCAATAAAGATGGCGTCCTGCAGCTAAGCACAGCTTGAGGTCCAACTACTGCGGAGGTTTAAACCAGGCGTGGCGGAGGCTCAACGAAAATATTAACATATATTGCGCTGGGCTGCACGAAAATAGGGGCACTAGTCGGTTTGTCCGCCACACTCCGCGAATACTCGGCTCCGGGCCCACAGGAAATCAATATGTAATTAAAAATGGCAAATGTGTGACTAGGGCCTCCCGTCGGGTAGACCGTTCGCCGGGTGCAAGTCTTTCGATTTGACGCCACTTCGGCGACTTGCGCGTCGATGGGGATGAAATGATCATGATTAGGATAACACAACACCCAGTCCCTGAGCGGAGAAAATCTCCGACCCAGCCGGGAATCGAACCCGGGCCCTTTGCATGGCATTCCATCGCACTGACTCCTTTTTCTTTTTTCACTCATTTTATTCGATGTTACTCATTGTATTTGTTCCAGGCGGACGTCCTATGACACCCATTCAAGTTCGTTGTTGGTCCGTTCACTCAGTTTTTTTATTATTTTTTTTATTTTTTGTTACAGAGGGCAGCTAACCCTCTGACCGAACACGCTGAGCTACCGTGCCTGCATCAAGACATAAGCCACTCAGCTATCGAGGCGGACTCTAATCGTAAATATTTAGAGAGCCTTTTACCTTTTCCTATGGCCCATTCAGGCGAAATATTGTAGGTCCTTGAAAGGAGCGTCTACCTGCTTTTACTCACATAGTCTGAGCCCAATCGGTAAGCCCCATCCCACGTCCTGAGCGTGTTACATTTACATTTGGACTATATATCTACCAGACGCTTTCTCCGTCAGATATGTACTAGAAAAAGGGCCTCGTTAGCAGATCATCTACATAATTCGCAACGTTGCTTGCACGGTACTTCACCTTCGCTGTCAAAGAAAAATATTGAGCTGACGTTGTGAGTGCTGGCAGGGATGATGAAACACCAGAGCGTGCGCAGTCGAAAACAGACAGCTGCGTCCTCTTTCTGAGTTGATCTTAGTGTGTCTGACCATCATTTCAGCACAAGACACTGATTTCTAGTTATCAGAGAGAGAGCGCTACAAAACATGCTTTCATGTGTTTTATTTGCATCCACATTGATTCGAAGAGAAGTGGCACAATTTTAGTGCGATATTTACCATGTGCTGCAGCACTTTAGCACATTATCAGCGGCCGCCACTGGCCAAGAGGGCGTGGATTCCGGCTGCTGCCTCTAGTGTGCTTTCAAGCAACAACACGGACGCCATGAAGAACAAACGAAAGTTTCGGGCTGTGGGAAGGCCAAACATTGTTTTGACGCGTGATGAGGAGCGTGTATACTGATGCTGCCTTTTTATAATTAAGTAGCTCAGCGCTCGCCGCTTCAGTCGTGTAGACTATACGGTCTGCACTGGTTTCCTTTAATCGAATTTTTATTTTATTCGCAAATTGCAACACCTAAACTTTTCACACTAATTAAGAACATAAAAGCGACGCCTGTTCCGAATGTAGTTCCGACCAAAAAGTATTTCTGGTAGTTTCAAGATTTTCGTTAAGCACGCCTTTTGCGTTCTTGTGATGATATTTCCACAGAAAATTTCACCTCCTAACACATCTTTCTTTACATGTAAGTGGGAAGTGAAATACAAATTTAAATAATTTTAATATATGGCAACGAAATATTTTCTTAAAAATTTTCAACCCCTATTTCAGCCCCTTAAGGGATTAATTTCCAAAAACACTAAGACATTTTTTTTATTTGTAACCGAGAAGTCAAGTAACAATTTACGTAGATACAGCTTAAAAATGCTTTAGTAGTTCTTTAGTAGTTATTTATTTTCAAAAAACTATTTTAGCTGCTTATCGGTTGAATTTCCAAAAATACTGAAACACGTTAATTCTAACTGAGAAGCTAAATTAAAATTTTCATAGATTTAGCGTCAAAAATGCTTTCATTGTCAGATATTTTCATGAAACATGTGATCTCCTATTTCACCCCCTTGAGGTTTGCATTTACAAAAACATTGATAAGATTTTCTTTTATTTGCAAGCGACAAATCAAATATCAGTTTTCATAGCTGCAGTCCCTTAATAATGATCCATTTAAAAAAAAAACTTTCATTCGCTATTTCACCCATAGGTGCTAAAGTATCAAAACTGCTGAAACACAGATTTCTCTGTTTCTGACAGAGAAACGTAACACAAAGTTTTGTAGGTCTAGTCTCAAAATTGCTTTAATAGCTACATATTTTCAAAAAAACTTTCATCCCCTACTTCACCCCTTTAGGGTGGAATTTCTGAAAATCGTTCCTTTATCGATACCTACAGTACAAGATAAAAAGCTCTTTAAGTTTCCCAGGTGTCTATCCTTAGCGGTTTTGGCTGGGCGATGAGTCAGATAGGACATGGCCTTTTATTGATACAGGTAATCAGGAGAGGCAACAGCCTTGCCTTGGTGGATACACAGGTTCCCGTGACATCACCGAAGTTAAGCGCTGTCGGGCGTGGCCGGCACTTGGATGGGTGACGATCCAGCCGCCATGCGCTGTCGCCATTTTTCGGGGTGCACTCAGCCTCGTGATGCCAATTGAGGAGCTACTCGACCGAATAGTAGCGGCTCCGGTCAAAGAAAACCATCATAACGACCCGGAGAGCGGTGTGCTGACCACACGCCCGTCCTATCCGCATCCTCAACTGAGGATGACACGGCGGTCGGATGGTCCCGATGGGCCACTTGTGGCCTGAAGACGGAGTGCTAATCAGGAGACATGTTTTTATGACCGAAGATGATTGGGAAAGAAATACGGTAGATATGGGATGCAGGTGGTAGAAGGCGGGTGCGAGTGTACGAGGGTCACTCCAAAAAAACGCACTCTATTTTTGTAAAAATACAGTTTTCATTCTGCATGACTGGAAGTTTTACAGTGTGTATCATCTCTTTGAGAAACTGAAAGACTCTCTTCATAGAACAAGGTTTGAAGATGATAACCCCCTTGTGCACGCTGCCAAACAGTGGCTCCAACAGGTTGGTCCAGAATTTTACCGTGCGGGTATACAGGCGCTGGTTCCAAGTGGGGTAAGGCAGTTGAGAGGGATGGTAATTATGTGGAGAAATGAAAATATTGTTCCTAAAGGACGTACCTACACACTGTAAAACTTTCAAACATGTAGAATAAAAGATGGATTTTTAAAAAAAATAGTGTGCATTTCTTTTGGAGTGACTCTCGTAGTTACAGAGGAACAGGCTGAATTGGAGCCTGCACTGGAGACGTAAAAAGTGTAGCTTACAGTCTCGCATACGTAATTGTGAACTATGGCCAAGATAAACGCACTTAGTTCCAGCCTTTCTTTTGCTCGAAATGTGTTTTGAACAACTCTGGCGATATAACGGCGATGCAGTTTGCGGCAGGGCGCGTGCTTTTTCCTTTACCTCTTCCCAGTACCGGCGGCCGCTAACGCTCGGCCACTTGCAGCAGCAGGCACGCAGCCGCCGCAGCTTTCCCTTTTGCATGGCCCGGTGGCTCGGCGACCCGGCGGACGCCCTTGTGCAAGGCCGGAGCGCTAATGAGCCGCCGCGCAGCGCAGCGCCGCGCTTTTCCGCGGCTCGGCCAGACAGCGCGCGCTCCGCGGTCCCGGTAACCCGCCTCGGGGGCGGGGGGAGTACGGCCGTTAAGCCGCGGCCAGTCATTTCCGCAGCCACTGCCTGGTCCGGCGGCCATCAGATAAGGCCGCTATTGCCGCTGGACGAGTGCGCGGGGAATTGCAGTAATCGTCCAGAAGACGGCTGGCCGCCGGTCATTACGCGCGGCGCGGCGGTGGCCTCGCGATGCCGCGGCGGGCGTGGCCGCGCGCCGCTCCTTTCTCCCGCCGGCTTTTCCCCGCCGTGTCCGGCCCAGGGCTTTCACCTTAGTCGGTCCGTGTTTTTCCACGGTGCCGCCGTCACCCGCAAGTGTGGCACGTCTCGACGGCACATTGTAACTTACCCAAATCAACTGTTTGGCCGCTCGAAACGCGTGCGTCTTCGAACTAAGGCGAGTTTGTCCGCGTGGCTAGTACGAGGTGCATTCAAGTTCTAAGGCCTCCGGTTTTTTTTTTCTAATTAACTACTCACCCGAAATCGATGAATCTGGCGTTACTTCTCGACGTAATCGCCCTGCAGACGTATACAGTTTTCACAACGCTGACGCCATGATTCCATGGCAGCGGCGAAGGCTTCTTTAGGAGTCTGTTTTGACCACTGGAAAATCGCTGAGGCAATAGCGGCACGGCTGGTGAATGTGCGGCCACGGAGAGTGTCTTTCATTGTTGGAAAAAGCCAAAAGTCACTAGGATCCAGGTCAGGTGAGTAGGGAGCATCAGGAATCACTTTCAAAGATGTTATCACGAAGAAACTGTCGCGTAACGTTAGCTCGATGTGCGGGTGCGTTGTCTTGGTGAAACGGCACACGCGCAGCCCTTCCCGGACGTTTTTGTTGCTGTGCAGGAAGGAATTTGTTCTTCAAAACATTTTCGTAGGATGCACCTGTTACCGTAGTGCCTTTTGGAACGCAATGGGTAAGGATTACGCCCTCGCTGTCCCAGAACATGGACACCATTTTTTCAGCACTGGCGGTTACCAGAAATTTTTTTGGTGGCGGTGAATTTGTGTGCTTCCATTGAGCTGACTGGCGCTTTGTTTCTGGATTGAAAAATGGCATCCACGTCTCATCCATTGCCACAACCGACGAAAAGAAAGTCCCATTCATGCTTTCGTTGCGCGTCAACGTTGCTTGGCAACATGCCACACGGGCAGCCGTGTGGTCGTCCGTCAGCATTCGTGGCACCCACCTGGATGACACTTTTCGCATTTTCAGGTCGTCATGCAGGATTGTGTGCACAGAACCCACAGAAATGCCAAATCTGGAGGCGATCTGTTCAACAGTCATTCGGCGAACCCCCAAAACAATTCTCTCCACTTTCTCGATCATATCGTCAGACCGGGTTGTGTGAGCCCGAGGTTGTTTTGGTTTGTTGTCACACGATGTTCTGCCTTCATTTAACTGACGCACCCACGAATGCACTTACGACACATCCATAACTCCATCACCACATGTCTCCTTCAACTGTCGATGAATTTCAATTGGTTTCACACCACGCAAATTTAGAAAACGAATGATTGCACGCTGTTCAAGTAAGGAAAACGTCGCCATTTTAAGTATTTAAAACTGTTCTCATTCTCGCCGCTGGCTGAAAAATTCCATCTGCCGTACGGTGCTGCCATCTCTGGGACGTATTGACAACGAATGCGGCCTCATTTTAAAACAATGCGCATGTTTCTATCTCTTTCCAGTCGGGAGAAAAAAAATCGGAGGCCTTAGAACTTGAATGCACCCGCCATGCAGCTGTAGTTTCTCCGGTACTTTCCATGAATAGACCACGATAACTGCCACAACGGTTACTTTGCAAAACAGACTTATCGCCCCATAAGGTCGGAAATGTCTAGTTTTTCGCCGGCCGGAGTGGCCGACCGGTTCTAGGCGCTACAGTCTGGAACCGCGCGACCGCTACGGTCGCAGGTTCGAATCCTGCCTCGGGCATGGATGTGTGTGATGTCCTTAGGTTAGTTAGGTTTAAGTAGTTCTACGTCTAGGGGACTAATGACGTCAGAAGTTAAGTTCCATAGTGCACAGAGCCATTTTTTTGTCTAGTTTTTAAAGTCCAGTCGATAACGAGGTCTTCAGGAACGAAGTGTAAGCTCCGACCGCACGAGAATCCAGAAGGGTACTGCTTCTGTCATTTTACAACGAAAAATCCCAGCATCTCGCCCAACAGCTGCAGCACGTCCCTCGCTTCCAATTCTGCTTTTATACACACAAGAAAAAAAGTTTTTCATCACCTCAGTTCCGAGAGTTTCGGAACCTGTACAGAAAACTGGAATAGAGATCAACATAAATATCAATCCGCCCTTTTCATTCTTCATGAAAACCACACATTGCATGTTGTACCACCATACAGCGAGACCTTCACAGGTGATGGTACAGACTTCTGTACACATCGGTACCTCTAATATCCACTAGCACGTCCTCTTGCATTGATGCATGCCGTATTCGTCGTGACATTCTATCAACAAGTTCATCAAGCCACTGTTGGTCCGCATTGTCCCCCTTCTCAACGGCGATACGGCGTAGATCCATCAGAGTGTTTGGTGGGTCACATCGTCCATAAACAGCCCTTTTCAATCTATCCCAGGCATGTTCAATAGGATTCATGTCTGGAGACCACGTTGGCCACTCTAGTCGAGCGATGTCGTTATCCTGAACGAAGTTGGTTCAAATGGCTCTGAGCACTATGGGACTCAACTGCTGTAGTCATAAGTCCCCTAGAACTTAGAACTACTTAAACCTAACTAACCTAAGGACAGCACACAACACCCAGCCATCACGAGGCAGAGAAAATCCCTGACCCCGCCGGGAATCGAACCCGGGACCTGAACGAAGTCATTCACAAGATGTGCACGATGGCGGCGCGAATTATCTTCTATAAGACGAATGCCTCGCCAATATGCTGTCGATATGGTTGCACTGTCTGTCGGAGGATGGCATTCACGTCACGCACAGCCATTACGGCGCCTTCCATGACCATCAGAAGCGTACGTTGGCCCCACATACGGCCACCCCAAAACATCAGGGAACCTCCACCTCGCTGCACTCGCTGGACAGTGTGACTAAGGCGTTCAGCCTCACCGGGGTGCGTCCAAACCCGTCTCCGACGATTGCCTGGTTGAAGACGTATGCGACACTCATCGCTGAAGAGAACGTGATGCCAATCCTGAGCTGTCCATTCCGCATGTTGTTGGGCCCATCTGTACCGCGCTGCATAGTGTCGTGGTTGCAAAGATGGACCTCGCCATGGACGTCGGCAGTGAAACTGCACATCATGCAGCCTATTGCGCACAGTTTGAGTCGGAGCACGACGTCCTGTGGGTGCACGAAAAGCGTTATTCAACATGGCTGGGTTTCTGTCAGGTTCCTCCGTGCCATAATCCGTAGGTAACGGTCATCCACTGCAGCAGTAGCCCTTGTGCGGCCTGAGTGAGGCATGTCATCGACAGTTCCTGTCTCTCTCTATTTCCTCCATGTCCCAACAACATCGCTTTGGTTCACTCCGAGACGTCTGGACACTTTCCTTGTAGAGAGCCCTTTCTAGCACAAAGTGACAACGTGGACGCGATCGAACCGCGGTATTCACCGTCTAGGCATGGTTGAACTACAGACCATACGAGCCGTGTACCTCCTTTCTGGTGGAAGAGATGTAACAGACAAAGAATAAAAGTCACCACTTAAAAACGTTAAAGCTAATAATACATCAATAAATAGAATTCTAGTGTACTCTACCAAAAAAAAGTAAAACCACCAGGTACCTAACTAAGTATTAACCTCTGAAACAAATTCAGACTATTTTTGATTGGATTGTTCGGAGGAATAGACCAAACAGTGAGGTCATCGGTCTCATCGGATTAGGGAAGGATGGGAAAGGAAGTCGACCATGACCTTTCAAAGGAACCATCCCAGCATTTGCCTGGAGCGATTTAGGGAAATCACGGAAAATCTAAATCAGGATGGCCGGACGTGGGATTGAACCGTCGTCCTCCCGAATGCGAGTCCAGTGTGCTACCACTGCGCCACCTCGCGATCAGACTATCCTTCAGCAAAACAACAGTTATACAATTAGTTACGGCTAAACGTGAGGCAAAACAGGCTAAAGCTAAAGGAAAACGTATAATAACAAATCAGCAGTAAAACTAATAATTTATAAAATCAAATGTGCCAAACTTACGAATCAAAATAATTAAAGATAATAAAATCAGTGCTAATCTAATTTCATATGAAATAGTTCGAGCAACACAATGTTAAGAACCTTATAAAGAATTATTTGTGTTTGATGATCAACCAGCAGTTATTACAGCATATACACCTAATCTCGTTCAACATAAATAATAAAAAAACCACAAGAAAAAAAACATTTATAAGTTAAATACGGAAAAAATACTCAGAAAAAGAAATTATTAAATTAAAAAGGACAAAAACAATAAAGGAAATGATATGACATAATAGGAATACTCCTTACAAGTTAATTTAATTGTGACGTTAAAAGGTAGAGGAACACCTACAAGACCTACCTTATTTGAACCCTTTCTAATTTGAATGTAATCTTAATCTTACTGTTCTAATAAAGTTAAAAAGACACATTAATTAAAACACAAAAAATTAAAGGAAAAAAATCAAAATAAATATAAATAAATCATAAAATATCAGTACCATTTGTAGAAAAAAAAATCTATATAAATGCCCTCCCGCTGGAGATTCGATTCCTCCCTCGGTCATGGGTGTGTGTGTTGTTCTTAGCTTAAGTTAGTTTAAGTAGTGCGTAAGTCTAGGGACCGATGACCTCGGCAGTTTGGTCCCTTAGGAATTTACACACATTTGAACATTTTCTACATAAATGATTTCTAAATTCAGTACCTCAGTCTGTCAAAATAATAAACAATTAGTATTAATCAATAATTTAGTTGAAAAATGGTTCAAATGGCTCTGAGCACTATGGGACTCAACTGCTGAGGTCATAAGTCCCCTAGAACTTAGAACTACTTAAACCTAAGTAACCTAAGTACATCACACACATCCATGCCCGAGGCAGGATTCGAACCTGCGACCGTAGCGGTCGCGCGGTTCCAGACTGTAGCGCGTAGAACCGCTCGGCCACTCCGGCCGGCAATAATTTAGTCTCAACCAGTTTCCGAGCGAGCACTGTGGATTGAATTGCATGCAACGGACGTTTGAAGTCGAGTACCTCGCGAAACCACATTGTCCGCAGTGACATGTAAAACTGCAACGGGCCAAAGAAGACAGAAACTGGACGGTAACTGACTATCGGCGAATAGTGTGCCCCGACAAACGACAGGTTTGTCCCTTTTAAGACGAGTGTGAGAAACCAAACTCAGCAACGGCCACTGTGCCCTCCGCGGCCGCATCTGAAATACAGTTTGGGCTAAGCGCGAAGGGACCGGGGCGGAGCCGTGGAACACTCCTCCGCCGTGTCGGCCGCCCACGCACGGCGTGACTGATGGCTGGCCCGCTCTTGTAATGCGGCCCACGGCGCCCCTCCCCGGCCCGGACAGCGCGCCGGCCCTGCTGTATCTTCCAGCCGGCCCACAACTTTAACTGCCGATAAACATCTCGCTACACGCATTCGGAACTGCACCGCAGCCGTCCCTCATGCGACTAGCAGTATTGCAGCGAACAGTTACACGCCTGTGAGGAGCGAACGGGCAGGCTGAAAATCATGGCGTTGGCACCGCAGGTACACCACTACAGATACGACCTTTCCCAGAGGAAAGATAAACGAAAAATTGTGAGAGGCGCTGAGATGTCTATCCTAAAATGTACGTGAAAGACGTTACTAAATAGTCACTGTATTTCATATTCTTCTACCTGTTCTGTTTTATTCACGGACTGTTTATTACTGCGCTGCAGACAAAACGGGGGACGGGAGATACATCGTTATTGACACTAGCCGGCACGGTAGCTTAGCGTTTTCGGTCAGAGGGCTGCGTGCTCTCTGTAATAAAAAAAAAAAAAAACAAAAAAAAGGAGTCATGGAATCAACGATCAGCTTGAACGGATATCTTGTGACGTCCGCCCAAACCAAACGCAACGAACTACGAGGTTTGTCCGGAAAATATGTATAAAAGTTGAATAATAACTTTATTTCACAATTATTCAGGTATTACAATACGGTCTCCTACAAAGTACTCGCGCTGAGACGCGATACACGTCTGCCAACGCCGTTTCCACTGTTGATAACATTGCTGAAAGTCTTCAGTTATGATGTTGTTCAGTTGACGTGTAGTTTCCGCCTTGATGGCTTCCATATCACCGCCGGCCGTGGTGGCCGTGCGGTTCTGGGCGCTTCAGTCCGGAACCGCGGGACTGCTACGGTCGCAGGTTCGAATCCTGCCTCGGGCATGGATGTGTGTGATGTCCTTAGGTTAGTGAGGTTTAAGTAGATCTAAGTTCTAGGGAACTGATGACCTAAGATGTTAAGTCCCATAGTGCTCAGAGCCATTTGAACCATCCACATCACCCAAGTGCCGCCCCCGAAGCACCATTTTGCATTTCGGGAACATGAAGAAGTCACACGGGGCTAAATCGGGTGAATAAGGCGGGTGGTCTGTCACGATGATCGAGCTTCGGGCCAAAAACCCGCGCACAACGAGCGAAGTGTGAGCGGGCGCATTGTCGTGATGAAGGATCCGCCTGCCCCCTTTTGCCAACTCCGGTCGAACTCGGGCCACACGAGCTCTGAGACGTGTCATAACTTCAACGTAAAAATTTCCGTTCACTCTCTGGCCGGCAGGGACAAATTCCTTGTGAATAATTCCCCTAGAATCAAAGAAAACAATCAACATTGTCTTCACATTGGACCTTGATTTTCGCGACTTTTTTGTTCTTGGTTCTCCTGCTAGTTTCGATTCCTTGCTTTGAGATTTGAGCTCCACATCGAATTCGTAAAACCAGGTCTCGTCTCCAGTGATGACTCGGTTGAGAAAGTCCCCTCGTTCCTCTGCTTCCAACCAATCATCACAGCACTCAACCCTATTTGCTTTCTGTTCTGGCGTCAAGAGCTTCGGTACGATTTTCCCACACAATTTCTTCATTTCAAGTTTTTGTGTCAGGATTTCGTGAACGATTGTTTTGGGGATTGACAGTTCGTCAGAAATTATTCTGACTGTCAATCTACGGTCTTTAAGAACACAAGCACGAATTCGTTCAACATCGGAACTCGATGTCGGCGGGCGTCCTGGGCTAGGGTCATCGTTCACTTCTTCTCGGCCTTCCCGGAAGCTTCTTAACCACTTGTTCACGGTTGGTTCCTTCAGAGAATTGTCTCCGTAAACCTGTTTCAAACACTCAAAAATCTCACGGCCATTCTTGCCTAGCTTTGCAAGAAACTTGATGTTGATGCGCTGTTCCTCAATCAGAGAGAGCTCCATGCCGACGGCAGGTGAAAAAAGGTAACTGTCAACAAGCTGCCGCACACTCCCACCTTCACGCAGAGTGCTCTGACTCGAACTGAGCGTTGATGGGATTGATTACAGCGGTAGTCCCACCTGGCGGTGACTGCAACTTGTAACATAAATACATTATTCAACTTTTATGCGTATTTTCCGGACAAACCTCGTATATCGGAAAAAAAAAGATGGATAGAGCGTCAGCCACGTAAGCAGGAGATCCCAAGTTCGTGTCCCGGCTGGGGCACACATTTTTCAACTGTCCCCGTTTATGTATATCAACAACTGTCGGCAGCATAGGGTCTTGATTTAATTATCATTTCAATATTGGTTGATGTCAGACTGCTACACGGTCAAACCAATATCATTTACTACGCGATACTTTGGACTTGTGTCAATTGTTGTTATATAGTGCGTTGCTGTGTGGTGCTTATATTTGCAGCCATGACTCGCTGCTAATTATCTTATATTTGTCAATTATTCAAAAACAGTCTTAATCGCATTTATTATTATTATTATTATACCGCCAGTCGGTTTCAACCCGACGTAGGGGTCATCTTCTGGGCGTTTACACCATTGGTCGACTGCTGGTGGTGTCACTCCTGTCTACATAACGGCAGGAAACTATCAAACTATCAATAGTTTCCTGCCGTTATGTAGACAGGAGTGACACCACCAGCAGTCGACCAATGGTGTAAACGCCCAGAAGATAACCCCTACGTCGGGTTGAAACCGACTGGCGGTATTATAATAATAATAATA
Organism: Schistocerca cancellata; assembly: GCF_023864275.1. Classification (NCBI taxonomy): domain Eukaryota; kingdom Metazoa; phylum Arthropoda; class Insecta; order Orthoptera; family Acrididae; genus Schistocerca; species Schistocerca cancellata. The sequence continues at coordinate 161,476,174 of NC_064631.1, forward strand.
ATAATAATAATAATAATAATAATAATAAATGCGATTAAGACCGTTTTTGAATAATTGATTAATCATACTAACCGCTGCTTCATCTCCACAACCATGTTGTCCAAAAATCTTATATTTGTTCCTGATTCTACTGTTTAGTCATTTTTAGCACTGAAGATGACTGTGCAGGAGTTGAAATCTTGATTTTCTGTAATAAAACGAAGGGTTTTGCGATTGATTGCTGTTCTTTTCTCCATTGCCTGTGTTCAACGACCACTGCGCACAGTTGGATCATAAGGATTCCAATGTAATTAAAATACAGAAAAGTTAAGATGGTGTTTTTATTGTTTCAGGAGTTCTAAATAGTCTCTTCCCACTTGGACACAACGCACAGAACGTTCATACAACCATGTGAAACCGTCAGTAAAGTCCTTCTTTGGAATTCATTTCAACTCGCGCCTAACATTGGCTTCAATGTCGGCTATGTCGTCAAAGGGTTGACCTTTTATGTGAATTTTTACACTTTGTTGTTTGTTCAAATCAAATAGCTCTAAGCACTATGGGACGTAACAGCTGAGGTCATCAGTCCCCTAGACTTGAAACCACTTAAACCTAACTAACCTAAGGACATCACACACATCCATGCCTGAGGCAGGATTCGAACCTGCGATCATATCAGCTGCGTGGTTCCGGACTGATGCGCCTAGAACCGCTTGGCCACCAGCGCTGGCTATAACAGGTGTACTACAGTGTGTTGGTGAAATTGCGAGGCATCTGGAAACGTACTCTGAATTTGAAGTACACAATATAGTACTATTCTTGTGGGCAAAACATATAAGCTGCACGCAGATTCACAGTGAAATTCTTGTGGGATATGTACGAAATGCAATGTCGCTTCCAACTGTTGTGAAATGGTGTCAGCAATTTGAGACCGCACAGAGGTGGATGAAGCTGATCGCTAAGTCCAGGTCTCGCACCGTGTGATATCCATCTTTTCGGCAAGATAAAAGCACACATCGAGGACTTTCACACAGCGGTTCTCGAATGATTTCCTGACAAAGGAGCGGATTTCTGTCTCCGAGAAATTCGACTGGTAGAACGTTCTCACTGTTGCTTACAGAGACTTGGGTGATTACCTTGAAAAATAATGTCATGCGTCTCTGCGTCACTTTTAAGTGCAGCATAGCTCTCAATAAAAGTTTCTTGGAACGCCATAATAACGTGTTTCTTACTTTTTGAAGTCCCCTCGAAAAATTATCCGCTCATTGTATAATTTCGCGTAGCTTTTGTTTGCGTTTGTGTGGGTTCGGCTTGCCGAGCGGTCGGTAGTATGGGCGCATATGACAGTACCAGTCAGATTTCAAAAAATGGTTCAAATGGCTCTGAGCACTATGGGACTCAACTTCTGAGGTCATTAGTCCCCTAGAACTTAGAACTAGTTAAACCTGACGAACCTAAGGACATCACACACATCCATGCCCGACGCAGGATTCGAACCTGCGACCGTAGCGATCTCGCGGTTCCAGACTGCAGCGCCTAGAGCCGCACGGCCACTTCGGCCGGCCCAGTTAGATTTGATGAGGTACGGGGGTTCATGGATATTGCTTTGTCCCGGTACTTAGCTTAAGCTTCCCGTAGGTGACTAAGTAACCTTAATCACAGACGGATATCCGATTTTGAAACTTTCTATGAATCCCTCTCCACTAATCCCCAACAGGCAGTGAGATACAATGTGTAACGAGCATAAACGCAAAGGTTGAGCAGTACCTCTAAGCACAAGTGGCAAGAGCAAGTCATTAATGTTTATTTTCTCCTGAGCAACAGGTCAGATGTCAGGTCAGATGTTTAAATGTGGACGTGTGGACGCAGAATGGTTAGTCTTTGCTGTCAGGCGTAATCCAATTAGTGATGCAGTTACGACCATGGAGAAAATATCAGGTAGTAAAGTTTGCGATATGTTCGTGAGAAGACTGTTCAGTACAGAGAAAAAAACAGCCAATACACTCATATGTGTACATATTAAGGTATCACATATAAAAAGATCTGCACTTAGACCCATTACACCCTATATAGCCTTCTTCCTGATGTTTTGCTGTGAGTAATGGTGGGAGGGGATACCTGCACTCCTACAGATTGCTTCGTAGCCATACTTCAGTGACAATGTAAGTTTATTGATTCATGTTCCCAGCAACGCTTTATGAGAACTGCCATGATAACAGGCTTCCCCATGTTTGCCGCCATGCGTGTAAACAGACATCATCTTAAACACGCCCCACAAACGCTTTCTCTCTCTCTCTCTCTCTCTCTCTCTCTCTCACACACACACACACACACACACACACACTATTACTCCTTAACTTAGAAAAAGATTGTAGATCCAATTTTTATGTAGGCTTTCTATCATTTGTTGGCCGATTTTCTCCTTCTTAGTGATTACATATTACCGTCGTTCGTAGTTCACTGTTTTCAAGACGTGGTAAATTTATTTAACTTCGTTGCTGGATGTCCTTCCTGTCGCCACTGTCGCCTGAATCTTTCTTTCGGCCAGGCAGTAACACAGTCAGCATAGAAGGGTGTCCCATTGTTTGTTATTATATTTTTGTTGACTATAATATTTTATTATCGCTGACAGGAGTAGACTATACAGGCAAAACTTATTAGAGCTCCCTAACGGACTGAAACAGCAAAATCAGTAGGACAGTGCAGATACGTTGCCGATGCTGTGCTACGTTGATTGCGTTACGCACCGCCCGGGAGCGGTGATATCACACAGCGATCACTTTAGCACCACATTTTCTAACAATTTCGGACTAGATCGGAATTATTTTATTTTGTATGTTTCACAAGTCGCTATTTTCGGCGTTCGCCATCAGCGGATACACTGGATCAGATGCAGACATGCAAGTTAATTTGATTAAGGGGGGTAGGACGTCAAATGGGCCGACTTGCAGCAGGAGAGGCACCACAGGACATTTTAATTTCCACTGTCTATACTTTTACAAATAAATTCATAAAACTTTGAAAGTATGATGAGGAAGTATTCAGGATTCATACTCATAGCAGTGGAATCTCAAAAAGGTAACAAAATACATTTTTTTACATGTGAAATTTCATCATTTTTTCACTTACTACTGGCTGCATTTGTTGCTTTAGGTACACTTTTCTTCCTAAGTAAGAGAGATTCTTCGATGAATTTTGCACAGCATACAAACTATAGTTACATGTGCATGAAACTCTAGAGTTTATTTAATTTATGAAAAAATGAATGAACTGTTACATTTTAAACTTCATGTTTAGATAAAACTCAAATTTTATAGTTAATTATCTCGATTTTTACCACAGTTTTTAATAGATTGGGAAAATTCTAGTTTCATACACCTGTAAGTACTGCTTGTATGCTGTGCAAAATTCATCGAAGAATCTCTCTTACTGAGGAAGAAAAGTGTACCTACAGAAACAAATGCAGCCAGTAGTATGTGAAAAAATGATGAAATTTCACATGTAAAAAAAGGTATTTTGCTACGTTTTTGAACTTCCACTGCTATGAGTGTGAGTCCTCAATGCTTCCTGGTCATACTGACAAAGTTTTATGAATTTATTTGTAAAAGTATAGACAGTAGAAATTAAAATGTCCAGTGGTGCCTCTCCTGCTCCAAGTCGGCCCGTTTGACGTCCTACCACCCTTAATGTAAATGGCGATACTAGCACACAAAAATTCTCAAAAATAGAAAAGCCATTAAAATTTACTTTTGCAGAAATTTCGTACGTACCCGTGCACCCGCGCTTGCACATTGGTTAAAAATATCCAAAAATGTGTCACAGCAGGTTTTGTTATTCAGTAGGATGCAAATAGAAATGGGTGAAAATACATTCGAGGTGAATGCGACGCATCACGCAATTTCCGCGAACGGCTGGCGTTTAATCTATATGCAAAACTAAAGGCCTCCTTTCACTCGATAAATCACCACTGTTCTCGGAAGGAGAGGAATGATAATAGGGTTTTGAGTCCCGTTGGAGACAGGATCATTATGAAAGACGCAGAAGCCCTCACTGGATAAGGAATTCGGCGGTGACGTTTACCGAGGAATCATCCTGGCATTCGTCTTAACTAATTTAGGGAAACCACTTCAAAGTTTCTGCAACAATGTCAGCTTTAAATAATATTTGTTCTTCTGTGTATTCCGAAGCATATTACAAAGATGGTCTCTATAAAGTGATCGATTACTGAACGTATCACAATCTTTGACTTGTTGAGAAGCCATGTCTGGCGAGTAGGAGCGGGAACTGGTAGTTGGCAAGGGCGATCGCGTGCTCTTTGCGTTTGTGCCCATTTGAACCACACAAAGCTTTATCAGCCTGTGCACATTTCTCTGCGGTCTTCTGTGAGCAGTCCTGACTGTTGCTTCCACGTTTTTGCTGATGTAGTAACTTGCTTTGAAGTTGCTTTGTGATGTGCAGTTTCACGCAACGAGTTGCAAAAGTGTGGTGAGATTGTGACTCATTTGCAGCATTTTCGCGTCTTTTATGTGCCTTTACTTGGATTCAACGACGTGGCTAGCGTGTTGCAGGTGTCACAGAATCGGGGTTTTATTAATCCATCCGAATGATGTGCTTGTTGAATACATCACTCTCTCGATTATTTATGTGTTTCCAGGATTTTCTAATTCATGTAGAATTCTCTTATTGGTGTCCCAAAATTCCACGTGATTGGTTCAAATGGCTCTGAGCGCTATGCGACTTAACTTCTGAGGTCATCAGTCGCCTAGTACTTAGAACTAATTAAACCTAACTAACCTAAGGACATCACACACATCCATGCCCGAGGCAGGATTCGAACCTGCGACCGTAGTGGTCGGTCGGTTCCAGACTGTAGCGCCTAGAACCGCACGGCCACTCCGGCCGGCCCCACGTAATTCACGAACAAAAACTGCATTCTTTTTTCCATCCATGATTATGCTTTGGATCAACGTGATTACCAGTTCGATTCAAGCCTCCACGATTTATTCATATTCCCGTGTGTTTTTTAAAGATTCGATTAATTACAGCACCCTTACACTTATCTGACTTCAGTGCAGCTGCAATCGGTATAGATTTTTAGGTACTATAACCAGCAGGAAGCTTTTGCTGTTCTTTACATATTCTACCGGTTAGCAGGTTAATGACAGTGTAGAAATTGCAAGACTGCTGGCTGTTTATCATATTTAAATCGACGTAATTGCTCTGGATCTATATATTTCAGACTTTTAGAAAGGAAGGTGTTAGGTTATCAGACGAAGCCACGCAGGCTCATTGCAACTTACTGATCTACAAGGTGGTACTTCTATACATCCTCCAAATCAGATAATGAACTTGCTCGAAGCAAATGTGATCATAAAATTCACTTAAATATTCGTTTATGCACTCTGTTCTTTCCGCTATATAACCTGAGCTTTAAATACTCTAGGATATGTTCTCCGAAGTAATCGCAGAGTGCGTTATTAATTATTTCTTCGGCCTGAACTTTAAGTTGAAACGGGCAGTCATTCAGGACATTTTTCTGAAGATACATTTTCATGTACTCAACCCCAGACACAGAAGAGTAGTTGGTCACTGAAATGCTGAAAGCCGAGAGCAGATTCGAACTCCCCTCCTGCCGTCTGCGATTCCATTGTTTTAACAATTACGTCACCTAGTTCGGTTTGAGTTCTCGCATAATAAAACAGGGACTGCAGTGTTCTAGACAGAACCAGTCTCCAACGTTCGCAGGAATAACATGACGCTGCGTAATTTTCCATGCTGCGCAACGTTCGTTTGAATGGTAAGCTAAACTGAGCGAGAGATACCTGGCATTACTAAAGGCGCTGAATGAAGCTCTGTTGTAGCTGAAACACGTGACCGCACATTCCTAACGGAACCACTATTACGTCCTGTACTCACACTGCAGGTTGCAGTCTGTTACGTCTATGAGGTCAATGCCATCTCCGAACTGCCTGCTTCATGTGATGTCCTGTAAACCGGCAAACTTTACGGCGTTTTGGCCTCACCTAGAATTTTTATACACTCCTGGAAATTGAAATAAGAACACCGTGAATTCATTGTCCCAGGAAGGGGAAACTTTATTGACACATTCCTGGGGTCAGATACATCACATGATCACACTGACAGAACCACAGGCACATAGACACAGGCAACAGAGCATGCACAATGTCGGCACTAGTACAGTGTATATCCACCTTTCGCAGCAATGCAGGCTGCTATTCTCCCATGGAGACGATCGTAGAGATGCTGGATGTAGTCCTGTGGAACGGCTTGCCATGCCATTTCCACCTGGCGCCTCAGTTGGACCAGCGTTCGTGCTGGACGTGCAGACCGCGTGAGACAACGCTTCATCCAGTCCCAAACATGCTCAATGGGGGACAGATCCGGAGATCTTGCTGGCCAGGGTAGTTGACTTACACCTTCTAGAGCACGTTGGGTGGCACGGGATACATGCGGACGTGCATTGTCCTGTTGGAACAGCAAGTTCCCTTGCCGGTCTAGGAATGGTAGAACGATGGGTTCGATGACGGTTTGGATGTACCGTGCACTATTCAGTGTCCCCTCGACGATCACCAGTGGTGTACGGCCAGTGTAGGAGATCGCTCCCCACACCATGATGCCGGGTGTTGGCCCTGTGTGCCTCGGTCGTATGCAGTCCTGATTGTGGCGCTCACCTGCACGGCGCCAAACACGCATACGACCATCATTGGCACCAAGGCAGAAGCGACTCTCATCGCTGAAGACGCCACGTCTCCATTCGTCCCTCCATTCACGCCTGTCGCGACACCACTGGAGGCGGGCTGCACGATGTTGGGGCGTGAGCGGAAGACGGCCTAACGATGTGCGGGACCGTAGCCCAGCTTCATGGAGACGGTTGCGAATGGTCTTCGCCGATACCCCAGGAGCAACAGTGTCCCTAATTTGCTGGGAAGTGGCGGTGCGGCCCCCCTACGGCACTGCGTAGGATCCTACGGTCTTGGCGTGCATCCGTGCGTCGCTGCGGTCCGGTCCCAGGTCGACGGGCACGTGCACCTTCCGCCGACCACTGGCGACAACATCGATGTACTGTGGAGACCTCACGCCCCACGTGTTGAGCAATTCGGCGGTACGTCCACCCGGCCTCCCGCATGCCCGCTATACGCCCTCGCTCAAAGTCCGTCAACTGCACATACGGTTCACGTCCACGCTGTCGCGGCATGCTACCAGTGTTAAAGACTGCGATGGAGCTCCGTATGCCACGGCAAACTGGCTGACACTGACGGCGGCGGTGCACAAATGCTGCGCAGCTAGCGCCATTCGACGGCCAACACCGCGGTTCCTGGTGTGTCCGCTGTGCCGTGCGTGTGATCATTGCTTGTACAGCCCTCTCGCAGTGTCCGGAGCAAGTATGGTGGGTCTGACACACCGGTGTCAATGTGTTCTTTTTTCCATTTCCAGGAGTGTATAAACTAGTCACACGTTACACATTTAATACTGTTTAGGCCACAGTACAATGAATACGTAAAAAATAATACTTTTTCTATTACATTATAATGTAGAATACACACGCCGGACGTAGATCTGTGGGGTCAAAATTACGACACTCACGCGCCCCTCGCAGAGACCGCTTTACGTTGCAGAAGACATCAGAAAACTGTGACATCAGCCTTCTTTACCGGACACATTTTTGCGCCTTAATTGTTCTCTGGATTGTGAGCTGAGTGGATCGTTAATACCGTGTTACAGCTCCTCATGCACTGATGTCGGATACGCCGCTCTTAAGATAGTTCCTAATGAGCATTTCACCTCCACGTTCTTCGAATACTGCGCACTGCGGCGATCTGGATCGAGCAGTCAACAATATTAACTTCAGGAGAAGTCATGAACCGAAATATATACCACAACCTCTTGAAGTAACTGGATGCAGTAAACATGCAATAAACGCAGAGAGGATGAGATTGACACTACATAAACTGCAGTGACCCTGCTTCTGAAACCAGAAAAAAAAATTAATAATTACATGTGAAGTGTGCTTTATCGAATCAGTATTATTTGTTTCGTAATAAGCAGTGGCAGGCCATTAGAGGATGATAAAAACTCAGCGCGAACCTTCGTTCTTATCGTGCAAGAGCTCGGGAACCGTGTTGGTCAACGCGGAAGTGCTGACTCGTATTGACAGCGGACAGAACGCCTGGTCATCGCGAAGTTACCACTCACCACTCTCCTTCTAAGTCGACTTTTTTTTTCTTTGAAAGTGAATGTGTCGATCCAGCATCTTCTGGTCTGTAACTGGACTTTTTTTGTGGAATCTCTTGCATGAATGTTATTATTGAACAAACACCGTCCGAAGTAATATAGAGAGTAATAGAGAGAGAAAGCGTGAGATATCCCTGCTAGTACCCCCAAAGGGGGGAGTGGGGGTAGGAACCCTGTAACGATTGGAACACGTATGAAGGATATTAGAAAAGTAAGGTCTGATCTGGCGCGAAATGGAAACCACAATGAAAAGCCGATGAAACTTTGCACAGATGTGTTGAGCAGTATCTCTAGTATGCCCGTCGACCATGTCACGTCAGTCTTTTCAGTTCTGAGCGCCCAGTGTTTACGTAAAGACGACTAGTACAATAGAGTCTCCCGCCAAGTGTGAGGGCCTGGTGAGAGATTTCGCCTGATGTCATGCAGCTCACGTAACATACCTGCCATGCGTTTCCTTCTTCATGACAATTCTCGGCCGCATTCAGCAGGGACGGTGAAGATGCTCCTGCAAGCGTTTTTGAAGGGAAGTGTTTGATCTCCCACAATACAGTCCGTAATTGGCTCCCCTTGACAGTCAACGACATGAAGACTAGAGTAGAAAATTGGCGGAAAGCACAGGCGGCTACCTTCTATAAGGAGGGTACTGGAAACCTGGTACAGTGTTAGGACGAATGTGTAAGTTGGAGCAGTGACTGTGGAGGGAAGTAGCTGAAAGGTGTAGCTAACTGTTTCAAATAGAACAGTTTTGAGTTTCATACTTGTTTCTATTTTACGACCGATCACACCTAACTTTCCGATTAGCCCTCGTACATTGCCTTTCAAAATAAGTTAAGCTCCCGAAAGAGGAGGAGGAATCGAAATTAAACTTCTGGTTGAGAGAGTACACTCCTGGAAATTGAAATAAGAACACCGTGAATTCATTGTCCCAGGAAGGGGAAACTTTATTGACACATTCCTGGGGTCAGATACATCACATGATCACACTGACAGAACCACAGACACATAGACACAGGCAACAGAGCATGCACAATGTCGGCACTAGTACAGTGTATATCCACCTTTCGCAGCAATGCAGGCTGCTATTCTCCCATGGAGACGATCGTAGAGATGCTGGATGTAGTCCTGTGGAACGGCTTACCATGCCATTTCCACCTGGCGCCTCAGTTGGACCAGCGTTCGTGCTGGACGTGCAGACCGCGTGAGACGACGCTTCATCCAGTCCCAAACATGCTCAATGGGGGACAGATCCGGAGATCTTGCTGGCCAGGGTAGTTGACTTACACCTTCTAGAGCACGTTGGGTGGCACGGGATACATGCGGACGTGCATTGTCCTGTTGGAACAGCAAGTTCCCTTGCCGGTCTAGGAATGGTAGAACGATGGGTTCGATGACGGTTTGGATGTACCGTGCACTATTCAGTGTCCCCTCGACGATCACCAGTGGTGTACGGCCAGTGTAGCAGATCGCTCCCTACACCATGATGCCGGGTGTTGGCCCTGTGTGCCTCGGTCGTATGCAGTCCTGATTGTGGCGCTCACCTGCACGGCGCCAAACACGCATACGACCATCATTGGCACCAAGGCAGAAGCGACTCTCATCGCTGAAGACGCCACGTCTCCATTCGTCCCTCCATTCACGCCTGTCGCGACACCACTGGAGGCGGGCTGCACGATGTTGGGGCGTGAGCGGAAGACGGCCTAACGATGTGCGGGACCGTAGCCCAGCTTCATGGAGACGGTTGCGAATGGTCCTCGCCGATACCCCAGGAGCAACAGTGTCCCTAATTTGCTGGGAAGTGGCGGTGCGGTCCCCTACGGCACTGCGTAGGATCCTACGGTCTTGGCGTGCATCCGTGCGTCGCTGCGGTCCGGTCCCAGGTCGACGGGCACGTGCACCTTCCGCCGACCACTGGCGACAACATCGATGTACTGTGGAGACCTCACGCCCCACGTGTTGAGCAATTCGGCGGTACGTCCACCCGGCCTCCCGCATGCCCACTATACGCCCTCGCTCAAAGTCCGTCAACTGCACATACGGTTCACGTCCACGCTGTCGCGGCATGCTACCAGTGTTAAAGACTGCGATGGAACTCCGTATGCCACGGCAAACTGGCTGACACTGACGGCGGCGGTGCACAAATGCTGCGCAGCTAGCGCCATTCGACGGCCAACACTGCGGTTCCTGGTGTGTCCGCTGTGCCGTGCGTGTGATCATTGCTTGTACAGCCCTCTCGCAGTGTCCGGAGCAAGTATGGTGGGTCTGACACACCGGTGTCAATGTGTTCTTTTTTCCATTTCCAGGAGTGTATGTGATGTCATTTCAGTTATTACAAAATAGGGTAAACTTTACAATGAACTTGGCAGCATGAGCCCACTTACAGTACGACGTTATTCCCTCTCTGATTTCGATGCATGCTGTGATTCGGTTGGGAAGGGTGTCACAGGGTCATTGTATCGCCTTCCGAGGCAAGTTGGCCAGCAGGTGTTGTAACGGAGCCTTCTTACCATGACACTGGGACGGATTTGACGTCGAGCTGGTCTGACACGTTCTGTCAGAAACAGGTCTGTGGATCTTACTGGTCACGAATGTACCTCAAAATCACACAGGCAGTCCACAGATTCACGTACCGTGTCTGGACGAGCATTGTCCTGTTGGAAACTGGCACTACGATAAAGCCACGTGAGAGGTAACGCGTGGGGACGCAGGATATCCCTGATGTATCGTTCTGCAGTCACTTTCCTCACTCACTACCAGCCGTGACCTGAATTCATAACCGATAGCTTCGCGAACACTACTGCAACTCTACAAAACGTTGGAAGAATGGTGTATCTCCCCATGTCGCCTCCGTATTCGACGATGGCAGTTATACGGGGCAGTGGAGAACAGCGATTCAGCGACCCTTCGCTGACCACGATGCGACACAAGCCATCAGTATTCCATGCCTCCATGTCACGGCCCCTCTGCAAACACAGCCGTTTGTGTCGTGGTGAGTGACAGTCCACGCACGGGACGATGATTGGTTGGTTGGTTGGTTGGTTGATTTGGAAGGAGAGGAAATAGTGAGGTCGTCGGTCGTATCGGATTACTGAAGGACGGGGGAGAAAATCGGCGTTAGGGATTGCACGAAAAACCTAAATTAGGATGGCCGGTCGCGGGTTTGAACCGTCGTTCTTCCGAGTGCGAGTCCAGTATGCTAACCACTGCGTCACCTCGCTCGGTGACAATAATTCCGTAGACTTTTATGATGAGACGATTTGATGTACATTCATTGAAATGGTAAGTGACTTCATGATATTCAAAGTGTCTAACTACACTTGTTTGTACTTGGGTTAGAACATAAATAGTGGCAACTATTTACTCACAATCGATAAAAGTGCGTTACGTGCTTGCACCTGTTACTGTCCTTCAACGTAGTCACCAGCGCTATGTAGAACCCGTTGCCAGCGATGTGGAAGGCGTAGTATACCGTTAGCACAGCCTGTTGTGTTTCTGGTGTTAATGGAGCGGTCTACTGCCTGTCGAATCTCTGGAACAGTTCTGAAGCGAATGCCACAAAGTTGTTCCTTCATCTTCGGAATCAAATCAAAGTCACAATTCCGGGGTGTATGGTGGATGGTACAGTACTTCCCAGTCCCATCGACCGAATAGAGCAGCCACAGCTTGCGCTGTATGCGCCCGCGCATTGTCGTGAAAAATGATGGGAGGGTTGCGCAGAAAGTGTCTCCGTTTCTTTCGCGAAGCTGGTCGCCGGTGATGCTCCAAAAACGAACAGTAATACTGTGCATTGACGGTCTGCCTTGGAGGAACGTAATGCGTTAGGGTAACACAATCACAGTCCTACACGAGAATCACCATAACTTTAGACCGGTTGATTCGCACCATCAAAAGAACAGGCTCTGCTAACGGTACACTACGCCTTCCACATCGCTGGCAACGGATTCTACACAACACTGGTGGCTACTTTGAAGGACAGTAACAGGTGCAAACATGTAAGTAACTCTTTTTGTATCGGTTGTGAATAAATAGTTAAGTTCCAACCCTCGTATATCTGTATGAAGCTTTTCAGTGGCTTAAGCACATCTCAGGTAAGCAACTACTTGCCAAAACCGGTAAGGCGAATTTTTTTATATATCTAACCAATCGCAAGGTGACAAATTATTATGCAAAAACAGAATTTTTTGAGTTTATTATTAGAAAGGAAGAGCTTATGCCATCCTGCGAATGAGAAATATAATAGCAGAGACATGACTCTGAATCTGTGGTCTGAAATCGGTACTTTATTGGACACGAATCTTAAAATTTGACAATATTTGATTGAATGTTAGGTACTATTGCATTATGTACGTTCTGTGGCTGCCTGGCCCTCTCAGTCACATGTCTATACTTGACGCAGCATGTTATCTGCTACAGAGGTAAAATCTGTATTGCAGATTTTATGCCTAGATTATAGCCTCAAACACTTACGTGTCCAAGTGAGAAAGGTGCTGTATACCATTTCCGATGCTTTAAGCTTTGGGTTGCGATGGATCGGCATTAGCTGTTATCGAATTATTATTGCTGCTAAGTGGTGACAGTATGGTGGTCATTCTGTTATATGAGATGATTTTCAAATGTGTTATATGTGTTTCCACTTTACAGTGCTTTCGATGTTCATACTACCTTATTCTAAAATTTATGTTTGTCTTTCACACATATGCTGAGTGACAGTCATTGGACCGAGCGAGGTGGCGCAGTGGTTAGCAAACACTGAACTCGCATTCGGGCGGACGACGATTCAAATCCGCGTCCGGCCTCGTGATTTAGGTTTCTCGTAATTTTCCCAAATCACTTCACACAATTGCCGGGATGGTTCCTTTGAAAAGGGCACGGCCTACTTCCCTCTCCATCTTTCCCTAATCCTATGGGACCGCTGTTCGGTCCCTCCCCCAAATCAGCCAACCAATAGTCACTGAATATTAACTGACATATCTTGGTTTTCTTTTAAGTTCTGCAGAGTTTTTGTAATACTACTTTTCAATATAACCACAAATTATCTCGAGTATATAAAAAAACGTTTCTCTCTTTCGTCTCAAATACTCGTAAAACTTGTCCAGTTATTCCAACAACTGAGGACTACACGCGACGATCTTTTAGATACAGATATAGGTTAGAATACGTAGATTCTAACCTCCTTGAAAAAACAAATTCTATGGTCCTCGAGCCCGTAAAGAAGTGACGTGGGGGTCGGACGCACTTTATGTTGTGTCCTTATCCGAGTAGTGTAATAGTCAGTACTGAAATGCACACTCTGCAATAAAAGCTGTTTTTTTATTAACAAAAATTAAACTAAGTACAGCTTCTAGGGACGATGACGACTGAAATGTCGATCCTTTACGATGCCTAGATGGTGCTCACTAACACAAAGTCCACGAACGTCGAAGTGGCGACTGGCAGCGAGGATAAGCAGTGAACCGTCCTGCAAGACCATGGGTTATGGTCAGTCCAGACGCAGATCCAGCGGAGCGAAGCCCTCGGGAGTGGGCCACAGCGAGGGCGAGAATACCTTGCGATGAGCAGCAGCGGAGGCAGGCATTTGGTCCTTAACGGGGAGGCGTGGCAGCTGATGCCTCGGTAGGAGGCCGGAGCGTAAGTGGCTCTCGAGAGGGGGAATGGAACCTAAGTACGCGTCCGTGGACGACTGCACGCATGGTGTCACGGGGACACGTGGCCGCGCGGACGCGAATAGGTGCCTGCGACTGAGACCTGGCGCGCCGCGTATCGGTGCGGCTTGCGCCCCCAGACGCGGTTGCGGGTGCGAGAGGCTTGGCGGTCAACAGCTCAGTCACTCTCTTGTTGACAAACAAACTTCAAGGTGAGGAAGGGACGCACCTAGATCGCGAAGCATATCCGTAAGTGTGGTGCCTAGTGTCGCGCCCTGCCAAAACTACAGTTATGTAGTTTTGGTACAGTACATAAATGACGTAGTAAATTGTAGGATTAGCGGTGGTACTGATAGCTTTGGTAGGAGCGCAAACATAAATGAATGTGCGAGAGAGCAGCTGTTTGTTTGTTTTTCACATAATTGGAGCCCCATGTCGTTCAGCGCTAGCCCGTTGAACATCATATATCCTTACAAAATATAAATAGTACTGTATAAGTAATAAAAGCTGAGATGCTCCTGTAACTTCTGCGCTTTTATGTAACCATAGCTATTACCTCTGATGAAAGTACGAGTACAATTTACATTCACGAATACAGAAAAAACGATATAATTATTGTTGTTATTTTGTGCACAAATGGACGCTTTTCATAATGATCAAAGGCAGGAATTTCCTTTTGTAACCGATAAGTGCGGAAGTTGTTTGGAAATAACAGAAACATTTTTTTGTATAAGCGCTACGTTTGATACGTTTTTCTATCTCTTTTTTTTAATTTTATCTTTTTCGAGGTAATGGCGTTTTCTGACGCGTTATGACAAATCTGTGTTTTATTTTGTTTCAAGATAAAAATGAAAAAAATTCGAGTAAAACCTGAATTAAACACTGACAGTTTCATTTTGCTATGAATGCTGATTATTTTTAAGCAACAGGCTAGAGAATAACTATGAAGAACGAACATGTTCCGCAGGTTACGGGCCGCTTTATAGATCCTCACTGAGTTTCTAGATGGCTCACAACTTCTTATTTGTAGGGGAATCTAATAAGACGCTGAACGTATAGGCAAAGAAAGCTATGGAATTGAGGCTACGCCCGATACGTATGCAACACGCCTAACGTACGCAAAACCAAAACTGCTAGGAAAACTGCTGTAGGGTACGCTCACTTACGACAATCTACAGTAATCTACAGCAGTTTTGCAAATCTAGTGGTGGTCAGGCATCATGCAGAGGCGTAACCCTAGCTGTCGGTTGATGTTATCGGGCGACCTCTGGCGGTGGCGACAGCGTCTGCCCGGCCAAAGACGTGTCACTGTGAACCTAGCCTAAGTTATGCCACTCTGTTGCGGGGCTGGACAGGACGGCGGGGGTGCAACCGAGACGTTCAAGACACTACACCAGCGTACAAGGTCATAATATGGTTCATCTTCGCCTAAAGTGCAATTGGAATTAAGCATTACGACAGTCGTCTTACACGAACGTACGCATCTTGGTCATTCATTGCCAGTCTGTATGGCGTTTCTGTTAGCAATGCAGCATCACAAGACTTATTGCTCGCTCTTTATGTATTCTTTCGCTGCATCCCCATCTAACGTCAATCCATTAGCGCCACCGTGTGTAAAATCTCAGTGTAACAGTAACAACCTGTAAAGCAATCTAATATACATTAACTATATGAATAACCTGGCGGTATGGTGGAAGCTAAGAGTCAGCAGACATAAACAGTATGTGCTCTGGTTCCGGCAACAACTCCACTACAGCGAGACAGCAGCTCATTGTGAAAGCGCGTTCTGAGACTAGATTAAGCGGCGGACGGTGGCAGGTGTACCGTATACGGTGCCTTACACGGGAAGTCTAGCACAGTGGGAGTGCCGACTCGACTGATAAATCGCTTCCTGTGGCCGCTCCATGCGACGCAGCTCGGTTCGCGCATTGTGCAACGCCGGCTACGAACCGCGGGCCTTACGCAAGCGCGATCGGCTGCCGCGGGCAGGCGGAGACAGAACAGACTGTCGACGGAGACTTCCCTTCTACTGCAGCCGTCCGGAAACCTCTCACAGACCCGCCCTCTTTCATAACGCGGTCTGCGGTCGGCTTTGGCATCGGAGATCTCGGCGGTCACGAGGTGAGGATCACTGCACTGTCGTACCGACGCGCCAGCAACTTTCAACGCGGAAACGTCTTCTTGAGGATGATATTTGAAACGTCCCCTTAGAAAAATTAATGAATGACTGTTCTGATAAACCCCTTACGTTATTTGATTTTCAAATAGCTGAGCAAAACTGAACGTACTCAGACATTTCTCTCTTTACTTATTGAGATCATCAATAAACTGACACACAATATTTTTAGCACAACGTAATCTGACTTTCAATAATCCCTACAAAAGAATGGCCTTGACTAACAATAACCTATACCTTTCATGAATCACTTACCTCAAAAAAATCTTCGTTACTCAAATTACAGAAGGCACTAACTACTGATAGGCATAGTTAGCAAATGAAAGATTTTGATAGAGAACAAACACTGTATTTACCTTAACAGTGTTCAAAAGTCATAATATATACATATATCAGTTCATGACCTCCAGTCTTACAAATTTACTGTCTCTGATGGACACACGTCCAGATCATCCGCCCTCAAAACTCCGCCATCTCTCTGCCCACATCCACCACTGCTGGCGGCTCACCTGCAACTGCGCAGCGCTACGCGCTGTTCACATCCAGCTGCCCAACACTACAATAGCGAACATTACAACAATGCCAACCAGCCACAGACTGCACACAGCACAGCCAGTGATTTTCATACAGAGCGCTACGTGGCGTTACCAATATAAAAACCTAAACAGCCTACTCACGTAGCCCCCATGCTCAACAGCCTACTTACATGTTCTAGTCATCGCCGCTCTTTTAAGACAAATACATCGGAAAAAGTGTTGTACAGACTGTACTTATTGTTATTTACGCGTGTAGGTCACGACCAATGCATGCCAGAAATCACTTGGTTGGAGTATGCGACTGTTGGGTTCGTATATAATGTGATTTGTTCGTGTTGGTGATGACGATGCAGCAGCACATGAAGATGAGATAAGAGAGGGAGTATATGACCTACATAACATGAGGTAAGGGCGGGAGTATATGACCTATTAGTCTCGGAAAGAGCCAAGGGGGGATGCGGAGATAAACGTCCGCATTTGACTGACAAATCATCACTTGCCTCACTCCATGAAATACTGAGGTTTCGGATGTAATTCAGAATATTTTGCGTGATCTTTGGTGGACGTGATCCTTACTCCACTATTTCTCTTCACCTTGCTGTCCAAATACCGGCAGTGAAAAATTTTTACCACCTAAATTCGTTGTATTTCCGTCTGCAGCGACATTACACGAGCGTGCCCTAGCGATCTCTCCTACGAATTTGATGCCTATTTGCTGGCAGTATGGGTCGTTACCTTTCTCTCTCTCTCTCTCTCTCTCTTTCGCCTTTCTCTACTGGTCGGTTGACCAGAGACAGCGTCTCTTCGCACGTACATCACCCTGAATACCTTTACAAATTTTGAGTAATTATTCTAGCTAACTTGAACAATTATGGAATGATAGCTACCGGTAATCGACTGGAGTTATTTTTAGAAAACTCACAGAAAACCGAAGCCTGAGGGGCTATACTTGTAAACTTGTAAACCAGCCCTTTTTAAAACGAGCCCATTGTCTTTAAACACTCTGCTACCTCGATCGGTCGAGCTGCACTGCTCGAGAGAACAAGATTCAGGCGACTCAGACTTGTGAATCATACGTAATACGTCTAACTGTATCTTATGTTTGCTTATGGAAAAGGAGCTTCTCGAGGGATATAGCCAACTCCTCTGGAAGTACACCAGAATGATCATCGATCTTAATGTCCTCACCGAAAAAACAGATCGTCATTATTGAGTCTCATGTTCTTAACTCTTAAGATACTGCCGATCTGTGGGATTTGATGGAGCGTACTGAAGCACAATTAGTTCCCACCTTATCATGACGAAAATATCATTCATAGTAAGTAATAGTTGAAAACCTACTGCTGTAAAGATACTGCTTACATTTTTAACATTAAATCATTTCCTGCTAGAAATCACGTTTCGATTATTTTTCTCTGTGTGTGTGTGTGTGTGTGTGTGTGAGCGCGCGCGCGCAAGCGCGCACATGGTTCATCTTACGCTCGTGCTTTCTCGAAACAATTTTCATTTTGTGTTTTTTTTTATTTTTTTCTATTTACCTTCCTCTGCCTCGTCCGCAAAAGCTCAGCAAGGCACCGGCAAAATGTTATATCTAAATTCACATATTTATTTTTGGAATCCTCATTTCGTCTGTTACTTTCTGCTGATCGCTTCATTCAGTATTTTTTATTGTATTTCTTTGGCGTTCAGAGACTTGCTGTTTAACCAGTTACAGTGTTAACTCGTTTTCAAGCTACATATGCCTCTGTTATGTTTACAGTGAACTTTCGATACAGCTCAGTCTTTCTTAATTAAGTATTATCATTCCAAATAATACAAGCAGATAAAGTTTCTTACTCTTATTATTCTTTCTTTATACATGACATAATTATACTGTGAACTATCGTGTGCTGTGGATGTTGCTAACTACAATCGCATTTCACTCATAGTAAGTTTTGTGGAGTTCACCGGTGGAGATAATTACCCAACCAGCTAGGGATTAACACATTTGCCCAGTGTTATATGTAAAAAAAGTTATTTGCAGCTCATCCACCTGCATGCTACGTTATTAAGAATTGGCGATAGGAAGGACCCTTCAAGGACATCTGCACTAAGATCTGATATCGCTTTTAGTCCCCTCGAATCAGACAAAATACTCTTCTGTGCAAAACGTACGGACAAAAGTAATTCTCGAATAATGTGCAACTACCAAGTGAACTAGCTCAATTAAACTTGGACCATACATAGCTGCAACTGCTACAGTATAGTACAAAACGTTACTGATGAGACGATCAGAAATAACATTTCTATTCAAAGACTGTAATTACACTGCCGGCCGCGGTGGTCTAGCGGTTCTGGCGCTGCAGTCCGGAACCGAGGGACTGCTACGGTCGCAGGTTCGAATCCTGCCTCGGGCGTGGGTGTGTGTGATCTCCTTAGGTTAGTTAGGTTTAAGTAGTTCTAAGTTCTAGGGGACTTATGACCTAAGATGTTGAGTCCCATAGTGCTCAGAGCCATTTGAACCATTTTGTAATTACACTGAAGTCACCGCGATGTGTGATGGTCCCCTGGACGTTACAAAAGGTAAAGCATGTTCCTTAATAGGGTGTGTGATCACCATGGACGGCAGTGCTTGCTCCGCAACGTGCTCCTACGCTAGCCAAAAGGTAGGTAAGGTGATAGGGTCACACATTACTACACCATCGCGCTTGGCAACTACTGAACGATAATTGGTGCGTCAGGACGTGCTGCATGCAATGTATATCTCCAAAGCATCCCATACGTGGCCACTGGAATTTACGTTGGTGGTACGGAGAGACCAGTCCTTTCACCAAATGTCCTGTGATTCCAAGAGCTCGTCCTCCTAGCTATGCAACGCGGTCGTGCATTGTTATCCATAAAAATCGTGAGACCCCTGAAAAGACGCACATACGGGAGATGTTCAAAAATGGTTCAAAAGACGCTAAGCACTATGGGACTTAACATCTTAGGTCATCAGTGTACAGTGTTCAAAGATTTTAATGTCGGTCGCCTATGCAGCATTACGTCTCCCTACACCATAGCACCTGGATAACCAAAACGATCATATTCCTGAGTGCATTACGCGTTCCCGTCTCTCGCCACATGAGGGTACCTCCAGACTCAAGTCTAACATGGTCGTTTTGGTGGCCCACTTGTTATGGTGTTGAAAGACGTAATGTTGCATTGACATACTGACCATCAAATCTTTGAACAAGGTGCACTCACCAATCAAGGTTATTGCGACATTGTACTACTTCCCCATGTGCGTCTTTCCAAGGGCACATTCAGCGCTCGCTTCATTTTTCCGGATGACAGTGCACGACCCCATCGAACAGTGCAGACGCAGGAGCTCTTGGAACGAGAGGATACTCAGCGAATGGACTTATCTACCCGTTATACAGGTTTGGGATGCGTTGGAGAGACATACTGGTGCACGTCCACGTGCACCAACGACAATCCAGCAACTGTCAACCGGTCTGGTGGAGGAATGGCACGCCCTACCACATGAATTCCTTAACAACATCGTGGCCAGCATGGGCACAGATTGCAGAGCGCACGGTGCCGACTGTGGTGATCACACACCCCGTTAGGAACCATGTCCCGACTTTTTTAATGTCCAGGGGACCACTATGCATCACGCTCACTTCAGTATAAATGTTGTCTTTCAATAAAAGTGTTATTTTTGTTCGTCTCATTGCGTGTTTCTTTCAGTTACCTTGAGTACTATTCTGTAGCAGTTGTATGGTCCTAGTTTCATCCAGCTATGTTACTTGGCAGTGACACATCATGCAAAAGTTACTTTCATCCTTAAGTTTCGCGCACCAGTGTATTTTCTGCCCTTTGTAAGCAAACCTTAACTACACTCCTGGAAATTGAAATAAGAACACCGTGAATTCATTGTCCCAGGAAGGGGAAACTTTATTGTCACATTCCTGGGGTCAGATACATCACATGATCACACTGACAGAACCACAGGCACATAGACACAGGCAACAGAGCATGCACAATGTCGGCACTAGTACAGTGTATATCCACCTTTCGCAGCAATGCAGGCTGCTATTCTCCCATGGAGACGATCGTAGAGATGCTGGATGTAGTCCTGTGGAACGGCTTGCCATGCCATTTCCACCTGGCGCCTCAGTTGGACCAGCGTTCGTGCTGGACGTGCAGACCGCGTGAGACGACGCTTCATCCAGTCCCAAACATGCTCAATGGGGGACAGATACGGAGATCTTGCTGGCCAGGGTAGTTGACTTACACCTTCTAGAGCACGTTGGGTGGCACGGGATACATGCGGACGTGCATTGTCCTGTTGGAACAGCAAGTTCCCTTGCCGGTCTAGGAATGGTAGAACGATGGGTTCGATGACGGTTTGGATGTACCGTGCACTATTCAGTGTCCCCTCGACGATCACCAGTGGTGTACGGCCAGTGTAGGAGATCGCTCCCCACACCATGATGCCGGGTGTTGGCCGTGTGTCCCTCGGTCGTATGCAGTCCTGATTGTGGCGCTCACCTGCACGGCGCCAAACACGCGTACGACCATCATTGGCACCAAGGCAGAAGCGACTCTCATCGCTGAAGACGACACGTCTCCATTCGTCCCTCCATTCACGCCTGTCGCGACACCACTGGAGGCGGGCTGCACGATGTTGGGGCGTGAGCGGAAGACGGCCTAACGGTGTGCGGGACCGTAGCCCAGCTTCATGGAGACGGTTGCGAATGGTCCTCGCCGATACCCCAGGAGCAACAGTGTCCCTAATTTGCTGGGAAGTGGCGGTGCGGTCCCCTACGGCACTGCGTAGGATCCTACGGTCTTGGCGTGCATCCGTGCGTCGCTGCGGTCCGGTCCCAGGTCGACGGGCACGTGCACCTTCCGCTGACCACTGGCGACAACATCGATGTACTGTGGAGACCTCACGCCCCACGTGTTGAGTAATTCGGCGGTACGTCCACCCGGCCTCCCGCATGCCCACTATACGCCCTCGCTCAAAGTCCGTCAACTGCACATACGGTTCACGTCCACGCTGCCGCGGCATGCTACCAGTGTTAAAGACTGCGATGGAGCTCCATATGCCACGGCAAACTGGCTGACACTGACGGCGGCGGTGCACAAATGCTGCGCAGCTAGCGCCATTCGACGGCCAACACCGCGGTTCCTGGTGTGTCCGCTGTGCCGTGCGTGTGATCATTGCTTGTACAGCCCTCTCGCAGTGTCCGGAGCAAGTATGGTGGGTCTGACACACCGGTGTCAATGTGTTCTTTTTTCCATTTCCAGGAGTGTATGTTATTCTTAGGTACAGCATCGAAAGTACAGGGTGACCAAAAAGTGCGTTAACATTCAAAAATGCGCTAATTCACGGAATAACGTAGGTAGAGAGGTAAAAATTCACACGCCGCTCCTGAAATGACATGGTATTTTTTTTTTTTTTAAATCAAAATCGAGTGCAAAAACCCGAGCAAAAGATGGCGATGGACAGTAACACGACAGTGACGTGGCATGACAATCGTCAGCGTGGCAGGTGCGAGGTACGCCGATATGTTATAAAATCGCATCGTCCCTAACCTGTCTCAGAAACATCTGCTGGAAGGTATGACTTCCTACATTTTTTTATACAAAAATCAGAAGTGAAATTTGGAAATTTGTGTTAAGTTCCTATGGGACTAAACTGCTGAAGTCATCGGTCCCTAGGCTTACAGACTTATTAATCTAACTTAAATTAACTTACGCTAAGGGTAACACACACACCCATACCCTCCGACAGGGGTAGCCGCTCGAACCCTTGTAAGGCGCCCGAGACAGCACGGCTACCGCGCGCGGCAAATCACAAGTGAAATCGTCGCCGTTATTTCACTTGAGATTTTTGTGTAAACAAATGTAGGAATTATAAAGTCATGCAACGATTACTGCATTACCCCAAGAAACTGTTGTGTGGAAATGTCACATTTAATTTCGAAAAGTTATTTTCAGATTTGTTTGTGATAATGTTTTCATTTGATTTAGTAACTTTTTATAGGCATATACAGCCTACATTTGTATTCAAAGTAATTGCTGCTCTGAATCATGGTTTCCTTTAAGTACAGAAGCAACTGTTTTACATTATTTGCATTTTTCACCAGGGATCCACATTAGGCAGGGTCCTGGGACAAAGTGGTGACTGGGCAGACATTCAGACTACTGTTATTAATATAAATGTGTTTAAGTTTACAAAACTGGTAAACAATGTGAAACACCCCCTTAGAAAAAATTAAGAATGACAGTGCTGGTAAACCCCTTACGTTATTTGATTTTCAAACAGCTGAGCAAAACTGAACGTACTCAGACATTTCTCTCTTTACTTATTCTGATCAACAGTAAACTGACACACAATATTTTATTTTTAGCGCAACGCAATCTGACTTTCAATAATCCCTACAAAAGAATGGCACTGACTAACAATAACGTATACCTTTCATAAATCACTTACCTCACAAAAATCTTCGTTACTCGAACTACTGCAATACAGCGTGCGCCAATACTGCTAGCTGAATAAAAGATTCTAACTACTGAAGGCACTAACTACTGATAGCAAATGAAAGATTTTGATGGAGAGCAAAAAATGTGTTTATCTTTTAAGTTCATGACATCCGGTCTTACAAATTTCGATTTTCTGACGGACACCCGTCCAGATCGTCCGCTCTCAAAACTCCGCCATCTCTCTCCCCACATCCACCACTGCTGGCGGCTCACCTCCAACTGCGCAACGCTACGCGCTGTTCACATCCAGCTGCCCAACACTACAATAGCAAATATTCCAACAATGCCAACCAGCCAGAGACTACACACAGCACAGTCAGTGGTTTTCATAGAGAGCGCTACGTGGCGTTACCAATATAAAAACCTAAACAGCCTACTTACAAATGATTTATATGTATATACAACCATAGCTCCATTGGTGAAGTTAGAGACATTAAGTCTGAAAGACGTGTCAATATTGTAGTGCGTTATTCCTTAAGGCGATCACATTGTCCCGGTCTCCCCTACATTGTTTCGCGGAGTATCCAATTTTCAAATGTTAAAGGACTTTAGGGTCGGCATGTATATTGCAGATGATTGGTCTTAGCACGGAGCCTTGGAGGACACCTGCCACGAATTTCCTATCACGTTTGGTGTTGTCGGGCAACATGAAGAATTAAAAGGAAGGTCAGCGTTGGGCGTAATATTGATGGTTTATTGATAGCAAAATCGATTTTCAATCACGTAGTGATCATCTGCAGTGCTGGAAGTTAATAATTGCACAGAGCGATCAGTGAATAAAAAACTAAAACCACAAATACACCTGAGTATAAACCAACTGTCGGAAAGAACATACCTGTGGTGTACAACTTAAACTCATAAACACTGGTATCAAGTTATTATCAGTAACCAAAATTGAGAAACGATCACAATAACTGAAGCTGCTGTTTACATTCACCTATACAGCAGACCTCTGTGTGATAGGGTCTTGGAACGCCCTCTATGTTTCGTGTGTCACGTGAAGACTTAACAATACTTTATTTGGCAAAAGATTACTGCAAAATACAAGAGTGCACTTGGAAATCATTAATTGAATATTTTAATTTTAATATTGTACATTAAAAATCGCGTAGCAAAAACAGAAAGCGGGAAATGCACATCTTGCCAACATACGCTGGCGTGTTATTTTCTAACAACTTAAAAAAACTTGTAGGAGTAAAAATCAGCAGGTAAAATTATTTGGTGTTAGATTAGAGGACTAGTAGACAAATATACAAATAACATTACATCAAATATAACAGAATTTGTTATAACACAGTCTACACTATTCCGTGGAGTATTCTGTTTTCAAATGTTAAAGGACTTTAGGGTCATCATGTGTATTGCAGATGATTGGTCCTAGCACGGAGCCTTGGAGGACACCTGCCACGAATTTCCTATCACGTTTGGTCTTGTCGGGCAAGATGAAGAACATTTAGTTCCTCTGAAGGAGGCTGACGTTTTGAAGAAGCTACAGCCGTGCCGGCACGGGCGGCGGGAGGAACAGCACGGCTGTGCAGGCTGAGCAGAGTGGCGGCGGCCGGCGGCCGGCGCTCGGGCGTAGCGCGGCTCGGTGTGGCATTCCTGGCGGTGAAGGCCGGCGCCGCCCGACGCCGTTTCTGGAGCGGCGCATCGCTGCTCGCCTCTGCTGCTTGCGTAACGCCGCGGCGTCGGCTGCGGCGCCGTTTGACCTTTGAGTGCGGCCGGCTACCGCCTGCACCTGTGCCCCTCGCAGCCCGCAGGTGAAGGTGAAGGCGCTCGTCGTCAACAGCCCTCGAGTGCCAAACAATTACGACTTTACATATACGATGGCTTTCAGCGAAAATTTTATTTACATTGTTCTTGCAAGTGCCGTTCGTCTGTCCTATTGTAGTAAATATTGTGGAAGTAGCGCAAAATCCAACTTCACGTCATTTTCTTGACGTCCGTGGTTGTCTTCACTCTACCGTATGTAGCACCTCGAAAGGGAGCATCACACGTTAAATTATTATCCAGTAGCTATCCGGGTTCCTTGCAGCACAAATGTTGCAGCTGTATCGGGCCAAACAAGAGGACTTGTCTAGCCGTCTCGATTAGCCTCTTGACACGGCGTTCCGGCCGCTATGAAATACGCTCATGTTCAGAAAAAACAGAACACCTTGAGCGAGTAGATTTAGGACGTTCATATTCACAGGGCATGTACATTAGTACGTTGTACAGAAATGATTAGCGTTTCAGTCACCTCGTTTCAGGCACAGGTCCACAGCCCCTGTGGAATGGCATAGCAGGATGTGAATACACGTCCACAGCAATGAAATGCCTAGGAATGTACATTCCACGAACTGTAATAGTAAACCACACATCGGCAGTTTTGTAACATCTGCCACTGGAGTTGTATGAATACCTCTGTGCGCTTTCATACTTGCCAAAGAAATGCTTACTTGCTAAATGAAACGCGCTCTTGTGCATTGGATCTTTTCTATTTCCCCTATCAATGCTCTCTGGTATGGGTCACAAACTGACGAGCAATATTAAGGTATTAGTCGGTCAAATGGCTCTGAGCACTATCGGACTCAACTGCTGAGGTCATAAGTCCCCTAGAACTTAGAACTACTTAAACCTAAGTAACCTAAGTACATCACACACATCCATGCCTGAGGTAGGATTCGAACCTGCGACCGTAGCGGTCGCGCGGTTCCAGACTGAAGCGCCTAGAACCGCTCGGCCACACCGGCCGGCAAGCTATTATTGTAACGAAGGTCTTTTAAGGTGTCTCCTATGTGGTTGGACTACCGTTCTCAAGGATTCTTCTAACGTTATACGTATATGCTTGACATCATTTACGTATGGGGGAGTGTAAAATAATATGAAATATAGAACAAAAAATTTCAACAGCCAAAGTCGATAATTATAATCTGTTTTGAAGATCTCCTGAAAATCTAAATTGTCATCATTGGATCTTAAGCAACTACACTACATGTGATGGAGATGTACTAACGTGTAGTTGCCCAAGCCCGATGATGGCAGCTTCATTAAAAATGAATTTTAATTAGCGAACATAGTTATTGAAATTTTTACATCTGTATTTTAGATTCTTCTAATGAATCGCAATCAGGCATCTGCTTTACCTGCTATTATTTTAATACGGTTGCTCCACTTTATATCGTCCGGTACGCGTACTCACAGATGTTGAATGGATGTGACTGTTCCCAGTGACTGTTCAGCAATCGTTCACCGCCTTTCTGTTTATTATGCGCAATAAGTTATATTTGTTTTTGCTGAGAGTTAACTGCCAATCGCTGCACCAAGTATCGACCATTTGCAGGTCTTCCTGCATTTCGTTACAATATTCTGGCGTTGAGACTTCTCCGTAAATAAGAGAATCGTCTGGGAAAAGTCTCATATGGATCTTCCGACGTTATTAGGATTGCCAGGTCCAAAAATAGAAAATCCGGACTCGGTGTTATATTTAGCTGGAAATTTTACCCTAAAAGCCGGAAAACCTGTTTTAATTAGTAATAGAGTCAGCTAAGTACGTCCAACCGTTTAGTAATAACCAATTACAGCCAAAACATACACAGATAAAAGAAGATTTGCATCACCCCAGTTCCCAGAACTCCTGAAGAAGGACGGCGACTGTGGGTGTTGTATCACAGACACAGTCCCTTTGACTGTTCAGAGACGTCACTAATCCCTCCCAAAGATGTAAACAACCATGCATGAGCAGCGCCTATTAGTCATTCCACCAGGGAGGAGGTAGGCGGCTGGTGTTCTCTGTAGTTCAACCATGCCTAGACGGTCAATACCGCGGTTCGATCGCATCCGCATTGTTACTTTGTGCCAAGAAGGGCTCTCAACAAGGGAAGTGTCCAGGCATCTCGGAGTGAACCAAAGCGATGTTGTTCGGACATGGAGGAGATTCAGAGAGACAGGAACTGGCGATGGCATGCCTCGCTCAGGTCGCCCAAGGGCTACTGCTGCAGTGGATGACCGTTACCTACGGATTATGGCCCGGAGGAACCCTGACAGCAACGCCATCATGTTGAATGATGCTTTTCGTGCAGCCACAGGACGTCACGTTACGACTCAAACTGTGCGCAATAGGCTGCGCTCCCGATGTCCATAGCGAGGTCCATCTTTGCAATCACGACACCATGCAGCGCGGTACGGATGGGCCCAACAACATGCGGAATGGACCGCTCAGGACTGGCATCACGTTCTCTCCACCGATGAGTTTCGCATATGCCTTCAACCAGACAATTGTCGGAGACGTGTTTGGAGGCAATCCGGTCAGGCTGCACGCCTTAGACACACTGTCCAGCGAATGTAGGAAAGTGGAGGTTCCCTGCTGTTTTGGGTTGGCATTATGTGGTGCCGACATACGCCGCTGGTTTGTCATGGAAGGCGCCGTAAGGGATGTATGATACGTGAATGCCATCCTCAGACGGATAGTGCAACGATATGGGAAGCATAGTGGCGAGGCATTCGTCTTCATGGACGACAATTCGCGCCCCTATCGTGCACATCTTGTGAATGACTTCCTTCAGGGTAACGACATCGCTCGTCTAGAGTGGCCCGCATGTTCTCCAGATGTGAACCCTATCGACAATGCCAGGGATAGAATGAAAAGGGCTGTTTATGGACTACGTGACGCACCAAGCACTCTGAGCGATCTACGCCGAATCGGCTTTGAGGAGAGGGACAATCTGGACCAACAGTGCCTTGATGAACTTGTGGATAGTATGCCACGACGACCACAGGCATGCATCAATGCAAGAGGACGTGCTACTGGGTATCAGCAATCAGAACCACCACCTCTGAAGGTCTCGCTGTGTGGTGGTACAACATGAAATGTGTGGTTTTCATGGGCAATAAAAAGGGTGGAAATGATGTCTATGTTGATCTCTATTCCAATTTTCTGTACAGGTTCCGGAACTCTTGGAACGGAGTTTGTGAAAAACTTTTTTTTTTATGTGTGTACCTCCAGAAACCTACAGGAGGCAGAGTCAGTGATGTATTTCGTTCGCAAGACAGGCAAGCTATTAAGCATTTGGTCATAATATTGTTACTGATCGGCGTATATTTTTTCTGACGGGAAGCGAAAAGATATTAAGTAACTTTGGGGATTTGAGGCGTTTCAATCAGCTATCCTTCTTTCTTTCTTTTTTTTCATGCGTTTCGTAAAAATATGCCACTGATCAAAGAGTTTGTCATCCTAGTTTACGGCTATTTCTACACAAAATATGCACAGTTTCTGCTGCCTGTTTTCTGATACGGACGTACGCTCATGTCATCTACTGAAAGAGCTTTAATCGAGCGTTAAATTTACATATCCAGCATTTTAAGTAGCTGTGGTAAATATGTACATATTATTCATGTTTGCCCTAAATTCTTCTGATTTTGATCTGTCTTTGATAACCGCCATAAAATTCCTATAAATTTGATTGCACAAAAGTTTTGTTTCAGTATTTCGGTTTCCATCCACAATATGCTGCACCCGAGCGAAGTTTCAGCCCAGAGTAATATAACTCTCGTTTTCACTTCTGTGTCTCCAGACGGGTAGCAGCAGCCCTGGACCGGGGACCTTGGCATCGACTGATTGGCACATTCTACTCTGTCTCGCTCGCTCTGCACATAATCTGTTTGTGGTATCGTTGTGGTATATCTCCTTATTCTTACTCCTCGCGCTTAGTCATTGGCTATGAATGGCGGTTAGTTTTGAGTTCTCGTCTTCCTCGCTGAAAAACCTAACAAAATCTGGATAGCCCGAACTTCTATGCGATTGGCCGGACATGATAAAACTTAGCAACCCTAAACATTATCCACTCCGTCAAGATTGGCATGCTGTGTGGTGTCTATGGGGAACAGTTTTATGCTGTAACAAAACTCGTCCGTACGCTCGTATTTTGTTCATTAGACGAGAGTGCAAAACTTATCGAATGCCTTCCCGAAGTCGAGGAAGACGGCATCATTGGGCGCCGGTGTCTACTGCGTTCTGGACTCGTGGTGTGTTGGCGCCATTGGAATCCTGCGAGGACTGCGCAGTGGTGGCACAGCAGACAAGTAGCTGGCAGCTTCCGAGCGGGCGCGGACACAAAGGCTTGTTTACAGGGAGTCTGGAGGATGTCTGCACGGAGGGTGCTCGCTGCCCGCCCCTCCCCCCTGCCAGCCGTGTTTACGAGCGGCGCGGTGGCTCCCGGTGTGCGGACAATGGGCGCAGCCAGCAACCAGCAGCCGCCACCACGCACACGCCAGCGATTGTGTGCGCCTTCCTCTGCTGCACTGCCTCGCACTCAACAGCTGCAGCAGTACTGCAAGTGGAATAGCTTGTGTCCTCAAGAGGTGGGAAACGGGAAGGGAAATTATATCACAGAAAACGAAAAGTATCCAGACACCCCTATATGGTGAGAAACTGACCAGTAAACGTTAAGGAGACGGGGAGTGATGCGTTGTAAGCAGTAACAGCAGGATGGGTCTGTCAGGAGAGCTTACTGACTTCGAAGGTCGACTAGACACTGGATGTCCGAAAGAAAAGACTCCACTCGTTCATCTAAACGATTCGCCTCGATGGGCAACGAATACTCAACCTTCAGTGCGGTTCAGTGCAGATGCACAACTACGTTTGACCTCCAGCAGGAATCTAAAATTAGCGAGCATGGAGAAGATGGACGGGGGATGCGGACAGGTGTCGCTAGGAGTCAGTGTGAGTCGGTCGAAGAGCGTGCCGAGATAGTCCGCGCATCTGCGATCAACATTGCGTCCGCGTGGCGCAGTGTTTAATGCAACTGCCAAGTCCATTTAAGCGCTAAAGAAACTGGTATAGGCATGCTTATTCAAATACAGAGTTATGTAAACAGGTAGAATATGGTGCTGTAGTCGGCAACGCCTGCCGCGCGGAAAGGCCGTGCGGTTTGAGGCGCCATGTCACCGACTGCGCGGCCCTCCAGCCGCAGGTTCGAGTCCTCCCTTGTGCATGGGTGTGTGCGTTGTTCTTAGCGTAAGTTAGTTTAAGTTAGTTTCAGTAGTGTGTAAGTCTAGGGACCGATGACCTAGGCAGTTTGGTGCCTTAGGAATTCACACACATTTGAACATTTTCGGCAACGACTATATGAAAGAACAAGTGTCTAGAGCAATTTTTAGATCGGTTAGTGCTGCTACAATGGCAGGTTATCAAGATTTAAGTCAGTTTGAACGTGGCGTTGTAGTCAGCCATGGCGTTATAGTCAGCCACGAGTGATGGAACACGGCTTCTCCGAGGTAGCGACTAAGTCGCAATTTTCCCGTACTCCCATTTCACGGATGTACCGTGTATATCAGGAATCCGGTAAAACATCAAATCTCCGACATCGCTGCGGCCGGAAAAAGTTCCTGCAAGAACGGGACCAACGACGACAAAAGAGTATCGTTGAACGTGACAGAAGTGCAACTCTTCCGCAAATGTCTGAGGACTTCAGTGCTGGGCCATCAACAAGTGTCAGCGTGCGAACCATTCAACGAAACATTATCGACATTAGTTCAAATGGCTCCAAGCGGTATGGGACATTACATCGGAAGTCATCAGTCCCACTGTGCGGCTGATCCCGGCGGAGGTTCGAGCCCTCCCTCGGGCATGGGTGTGTGTGTTTGTCCATAGGATAATTTAGGTTAAGTAGTGTGTATGCTGAGGGACTGATGACCTTAGCAGTTAAGTCCCATAAGATTTCACACACATTCATCAGTCACCTAGACTTAGAACTACGTAAACCTAACCAACCTAAGCACATAACACACATCCATACCCGAGGCAGGATGCTAATCTGGGACCGTAGCACCAGCGCGGTTCCGGACCGAAGCGCCTAGAACCGCTCGGCCACAGCGGCCGGCCATCGATATGTGCTTTCGGAGCCGAAGACCCACTATTGTACCTTTGATGGCTGCACGACACAAAGCTTTACGCCTCGCCTGGGTCCATCAGCAGCGACATTTGACTTTTGATGACGGGAAACATGTTGCCTGATCAGACGAGTCTCGTTTCAAATTGTATCTATCGTATGGACGTGTACGTTCTTGGAGACAATGAATCCATGAACCCTGCATCTCAGCTGGGGATTGTTCAAGCTGGTAGAGGCTGTGTAATGGTGTAGGGCGTGTGCAGTTGGAGTGATATGGGACCCCTGATACGTCTAGATACGACTCTGACACGTGAAACGTACGTAAGCATCTTGTCTGATCACCTGCAACCATTCATGTCCATTGTGGATTCCGACGGACTTAGCCAATTCCAGCAGGACAATGCGACATTCCATACTACCAGAATTTCTACAGAGTGGCTCCAGGAACAGTTTTCTGAGTTTATACACTTCCGTTTCCTACCAAACTCCCCAGACATGAACATTATTGAGCGTATATGAAATGCCTTGCAACGTGCTGATCAGAAGAGATCTCCATCCCCCGTACTGTCTGCAGGATTCATCGTGTCAGTTCCCTCCAGCACTACATCAGACACTAGTCGAGTCCACGTCACGTCGTGTTGTAGCATTTCTGCGTCATCGCGGTAGTCCTACACGATATTGAGCAGGTGTACCAGTTTCTTCAGTGTAAATTCTCCATCGTTATATCCCAAGTGAGATGTTTCTCCTCCGTAGTAAGACTAATGCAGTGATATGGATTAAAGAAATGTCGATATCTTGTCTGTTCCACAACAGTGACAAGAGCATTCTTAACTGTTGGGCTTTTGTAAAGGAACGTTTTACCCATCTTCAGCAGCACCCGCGCTACCGGTAGTACTAAGCCAATTTTTTGGGCCGTATGTTCTTGGATCTTCCTCGCAGCTTGGTTGCACCAGCCACGAGTAAGTAACTTCGTTGTCTGATTCTCAGTACAGGGACAGCGACAGGGACGTACGGAATTATTCTTCGAGACGACGTGCCCGGACCTCGTCTGCAGGACAGGGTGACTGCCTCGCAACAACTAGCATACAGCCGCGAGTGAGCCGTCTTTTTATTTGTTACGCAGGGAGAGCGGTTTATTTCTATTATTCATTATTGTACAATGTGTTGTCTTTGTTTTTATTACTAGAAGGAACCAACTGTGCAACATAACACTGATGTGTTCCCAGCAGCGATAAGCTTTAGAAAAAAGCAGTTAAGGCGGGAAAAAAGCCAAACTCACAGTCACTCGAGAGATAAAAAAGAGGTCAGTCGGTAAAACCGCTGCCTGTGGAAGAAAGGATTCCGCATTCCAGTCGTGGTCCGACGCTCAGTTTCAATCTGACAGGAACTTTCAGAATTCAGAACATCATGTGCACAGAAATAGGTGGAGATATTGGAACACACACGTTCCGACATTCCATGGACACAGAGAACACTTCATAAGTAGAGAAAAATGTGGTAAGCAGAAAATCCCCGATTCGAGTCCC
Organism: Schistocerca cancellata; assembly: GCF_023864275.1. Classification (NCBI taxonomy): domain Eukaryota; kingdom Metazoa; phylum Arthropoda; class Insecta; order Orthoptera; family Acrididae; genus Schistocerca; species Schistocerca cancellata. Next base: position 161,508,667 of record NC_064631.1, read on the forward strand.
GGTGCGTCACACATGTTCACCCATCGCCGCTGGTTCCGTGATTCCGCAAAGTCCCGATGCAGCTGATGAACATTAACTTCTTCCCTTTCCTTTCTCCACTGTCCAGCTTCAGTTTAAATAATATGTGTCACAGTTGCGGATCCCTGGTGGTGCTGTTCAAATGGTTCAAATGGCTCTGAGCATATGGGACTTAACATCTGAGGTCATCAGTCCCCTAGACTTAGAACTACTTAAACCTAACTAACCTAAGGACATCACACACACCCATGCCCGAAGCAGGATTCGAACCTGCGACCGCAGTAGCAGCGCGACTCAGGACTGATGCACCTAATACGGCTCGGCCACAGCGGCCGGCTGGTGGTGCTGTTCTTTCATATATGTGCGTCGTACATATGCAAAAGGATAGAAACAGAGACACCACACATTCATGTAATTGATTCGCCTGTGTGAGCAATGACTCCACAACCTTCACTGCGGATGCATATTTTCGTTCGACCTCCAACCAATTAGCGAGCATGGAGGACATGCGGAAAGGTGGCGCTAGATGGGAGTGTGAGCCGCCCGGGTAGCGTGCCGAGATTGTCTGCACATTTGCGATAAACACTGCGTCCGGGTGGCGCTGTGGTTGCTGCAACTCAGTAAGCAGAAGGTCCCGTGTTCGAGTCCCGGTCCGACGCACATTTTCGCACATCGCCTCTGATTTCGCACAGACCCTCGCTGCAGCTGATATCATTAGTTCCTTCCCTTTCCTTTCATTTCTCCTCCCTCTCCGTTCAGTTTACATAAACGTTCAATATGCTGAAGCGACCCCACTTCATTAATAATATTGACAAAAACTGTTATATGACAACGCGGTTTTGGAGGGTTTAGGCATCGAACACCCAAAGGAAATCGCTTGTTACAATTATAATAGCGAAAAAGATAAAATGGGTCCGAGAATGATTGAAAAGTGGCTCTGAGTACTATGGGACTTAACATGTGTGGTCATCAGTCCCCTAGAACTTAGAACTACTTCAACCTAACTAACTTAAGGACATCACACACATCCATGCCCGAGGTAGGATTCGAACCTGCGACCGTAGCGGTCGCGCGGTAATGATTGAAAAAAGGGAACTACTGTTCACATTTTAGTTTACGACAAATCAGAGTCACGAACCAGAAAGATTTCGTAAATTATTTTACGACGAGACTTGCCTAGTACAAGTTATTAATGTTGATAGGAGATAAAATACAGAAACAAAATAGGCTAGTGAGAGAGGCATTTGCAGTCGCCGAGAGATGAGGAGTAACTCTGAGATTTCTGGGGAAAGGTAGATAATGTTCGAGTATAGCATTAATAGTGTGCGGCTTGACACAGTCAGTTCGACTAAATATCTGGACGTAACGCTGCAAAGCAATATGAGCTGGAATGCCCGCTTACGGATTGCAGTGGGGAAGGCGAATGAACGCCTTCGGTTTATTGGCAGAATTTCAGAAATGTGCGGTTCACATGTAAAGGAGACCCGATATAGAACTCTAGTGCGACCTATTCTTCAGTACTGCTTGAGTGTTTGGGATCCATACAGGGTCAGGTTAAAGAAAGACATCAAAGCAATTGAGTGGCGGGCTGCTAGAGTTGTTACCGCTACGATCGAACAACACGTAGGCGCTACGTTGTAGCCACGCGGTCTGGGCGCCTTGCCACGGTTCGCGCGGCTCGCCCCGTCGGAGGTTCGAGTCCTACCTCCGGCATGGGTGTGTGTGATGTCCTTAGCGTAAGTTAGTTTAAGTTAGATTAAGTAGTGTGTAAGTCTAGGGACCGATGTCCTCAGCAGTTTGGTGTCATAGGAACTTACCACAATTTCAGTTCGGGAACTCAAATGGGATTCCCTGGAGGGAGGCGACGTTGTTTTCGAGAAAATTTAGAGAACAGACAATTGAAGATGAATGCCGAGCGATTCTAATGCCGCCATCATACATCACGCGAAAGGACCGCGAGGATAAGGGGGGAAAAATTAGCGATCATATAAAGCCATATAGAAGTACTTTTTCCTTCACTCTGTTTGCGAGTGGAGCAGGAAAGGAAATTAGTAGTAGCGGTGCATTCGAAAGCTCGAAGTTTAGTTCTGTAATAGCACCAAATACAATTAGTAAACATCTATGTAGACCTAAGCAATTATATGAGAAAAAGTACCAGCACAGCTGTATATAGAGAATGTCTTTATCGTCTCACATGACTAGTTTCGGCGGCATGTTACCGCAAATCTCAGGCCCCACCACTGCCAAAAGAGTATTAAATTTCCTTGGCGCATTTATTACTGGGTCCTTGTTATTGGTACACGTGCGCTAGCTTTACTCAGGAGTCTCTACTCGACACGGTGAGGACGGCGGTAATGTTCCACCGAAACTACTTGAGTGAGACGATAAAGATGTTCTCAAGGTACAGCTGTGATGGTACTTTTTCTCAGTTATATAGTTAGCTGAAGTCTCTCGTCCATGCAATAGGATGGACATCCATAAAGTAAGCAACTATATCTATCTGAGAAGCATGTGTTCAGGATGTTAATGTAAAACACTTTTTTTTAATAATTTGGGCGAAACTGAAACGTATTTCACAAACCTCTTATTATTCATTGCAAATACATGACGTAATTGTCGAAGTTGATACGTTTTTCTAAACTCCTATACTACATTTTCAAATTATTAAAGTGAGGAGTGTCAAAGAGAATTCTTTGTTGACCGTTCTAAAGTTGTACATGCAATGATTGACTTTAGCAAGTATGTTCAAATGGATGAAGGTTGACAGTAGTTATACAGAGATGAAGAAAGTTTTGCAGGATATAGTAGCATGAAGAGCTGTATGAAATCTGTCTTCATAGTGGCCGGCCGCAGTGGACTGGGCGGTTCTAGGCGCTACAGTCTGGAACCGCGCGACCGCTACGGTCGCAGGTTCGCATCCTGCCTCGGGCATGGATGTGTGTGATGTCCTTAAGTTAGTTAGGTTTAAGTAGTTCTAAGTTCTAGGGAACTGATGACCTAAGTAGTTAAGTCCCATAATACTCAGAGCCATTTGAACCATTTTTTTTCTTCATAGTGAGGAAGAAGATTCGTGAGCCTGTTGAAATGATAACGCATAAGATTCATTGTGGAGTATAGACAACCTTACTGCACGATGGGTATTGCGCATGATGACTCTTAGAGACTTTCGAGGAAACACATTTCGAAATTGTTTTCGATTAATTTTGGCTATACGCCGAAGGGCATTATATGTAGACGAAACGACTCGGAGTAAAAAAGCAAAGTATAAGTTAAAGTCCTCGGAGAAAAGGTGATAAAAACGGCTGCTACCTACTGTTTTATGTGTTGATCGCTTCGTAGCAAACGATTATTGGGAAAAAAATGGCAAAATAGGGAAATTTGCTTCATGCTCAAAGTCACTGGGCGGTTTGCGTATTGAGTTTAGAGAGAAAAGACGAAATTACCATAGTAAGAATCGATCTTGCGCCACGACAATGCGCCTCTTGGAATGCAAATCGATGCGACGGCAGAACAGCACGAGCTGGCGTCGTATAGTGTCTCATTCTCCCCTTTCTGCCAGATTTGACTCCACGTTATTGGAGGGAAGAAATTTTTGTCGTGTTCTGCTAAAAACACCGGTTCCCGTGAGATCACCGAAGTTAAGCGCTGTCGGACGTGGCCGGTACTTGGATGGGTGACCATCCAGGCCGCCATGTGCTGTTGCCATTTTTCGGGGTGCACTCAGCCTCGTGATGCCAACTGAATAGCTACTCGACAGAATAGTAGCGGCTCTGGTCAAAGAAAACCATCATAACGCCCGGATAGCGCTGTGCTGACCACACGCCCCTCCTATCCGCATCCTCAGCTGAGGATGACACGGAGGTCGGATGGTCCCGCTGGGCCACTAGTGGCCTGAAGACGGAGTGCTTTTCTCCTAAAAATATTTTTTTTTTTTGAGGGAATAAATAAAAGAAACTTTCCCGCTGGAGAAAATATTTTGAAGATTGCACTCAGAAGTACACCGTCATTTTAGAATGAAGTTATCGAATTTATCAGTCGACTCCGGTACTTCATGCGCCTATCTATGAGGCTTTTAGTCCTGTAGAGTAATACGGAAACTACGGACATTGATGCCTTCCAGTTTAATGGTACAGTAGTTTGTGTGGGGGAACCTGTCAGCTCACAGCAAACCTGTCGCGAATACCAGTATGAGCGGCGGTGACGTAAGCACTGCGTCACCAGCTTCGCTAGACGCGTGTAACGTCAGCTGGGCGCCCGGCCTGTCCAGTCCTGGAGTGGTCTTGTGAGCGGCTCGCCCACGTCCACGGACAACAGTCACCGGGGTCGCGAGCGAGTCAAGAACCTGCGCCGACGCACGCGGCTTCCTCATACCTACTTGGCGGCCGCGGTGGCTGCCCCAGTGTGCATAGTGCATCTCGCCACCGTCGCCCAAGACCCACGGAACAACAGCTATATCACATTTTATCCGTACCAACCATTAACCCTCCCATTACCAATACCTAAAGGCCGGCCGGAGTGACCGAGCGGTTCTAGGCGCTACAGTCTGGAACCGCGCGACCGCTACGGTCGCAGGTTCGAATCCTCCCTCGGGCATGGATGTGTGTGGTGTCCTTAGTTTAGTTAGGTTTAAGTAGTTGCCGGCCGAAGTGGCCGTGCGGTTAAAGGCGCTGCAGTCTGGAACCGCAAGACCGCTACGGTCGCAGGTTCGAATCCTGCCTGGGGCATGGATGTTTGTGCTGTCCTTAGGTTAGTTAGGTTTAACTAGTTCTAAGTTCTAGGGGACTAATGACCTCAGCACTTGAGTCCCATAGTGCTCAGAGCCATTTGAACCATTTTTTGTTTAAGTAGTTCTAAGTTCTAGGTGACTGATGACCTCAGAAGTTAAGTCCCATAGTGCTCAGAGCCATTTGAACCAACCAATACCTTAAAGAATTGAACTTCCGTGTATAACACAGCTTCAAACGTGATGGTTAACGTTCCATCAGAATTTATAAAATGACTGAAGGAAGTGGCAACAAAGGGACTACTCACGCTGCTACGTAAAACTGTATGACTCTTGCGATATGCCACCTCACTTTCGGTAAAACGTCATACACACAGTTTCAAAGATTGCAAGAGCTGACAAGCGCGAGAATTATCGCACAGTCAGCTTAACAGCTCGTGCATCTAAGTTTCTAACAGGAAGAATACACAGAAGCATGAAACAGAAAATTAAGGATGTGTTAGATGAGGATCACTTTGGCTTTAGGAAAGATAAAGACATCAAACAGGCATTTGTGATGTTCCAACCGATAATGGAAGCAAGACTAAGGAAAAATCAAGAGAGGTTCATATTTTATGACACCATCATACTTTACAAATGAGTTAATGCGTTAAATATTTGACATTTATCTTGCAAAACGTTTATGATTGGACATGCAAAACACTGATTATGTTGGCTTAAGTTATCGATTATTCGCTAGACGAAATCAGTGTGGGTAGTTTCAGATCCGTTCTAAGAAAAGCTAATTTTTCATGTATCTCTATGTTTATGCCGTCACATCTCCTCAACTGAGTGTCGTGGTAGATACAAATTTGTAGGTACATTCAGTTTATATGTGGATTTTTTTCCATGGAAGTTTTTCCATGATACTTTAACAGGTGTCTCGCTATTAGTTTTAAGAAGGCCTTCCACTCTGCAAGTATCATTCTGCCTGTGGCACTACACAGGGTAGCGAAACCAAACGGACTTCTTTCTGTGGGGACGTTTCTGAGCTGAAACCGCAATATACACAAATGACGAGGCAGCTGGCAGGATGTCTGTAATACCTCAGGCATCTTCGAGCGAGTAGGTCAGTCGATGGGGGGTAGCAGTCACGCGTACCGCGATTAATTCGATCCCTTTGTGTGATTACTTCTTTTTCGTGATAGAACTTACCTTAACAATAGTGCCTGTTTCTTCACACTGATTTCGTATGTTTACACAGTATGCAATTCAAGTTCGTATTTACGTTGCCCACTCTTTTCGTTTAAGAAAACTAGAAATCTCTTCAAACATGTATTTCCACAGATCACACCACAGAGCGAGGTGACGCATTAAATATGTTTTTTTTTTTTTGGGGGGGGGGGGTGGGGGGGGAGGAGAGGGAGACGTGTCCGCCTAGAGCAAAACACAATTTTATCTTTTCGTTTATTTCCCAGACATGTTTCGCTGAAGGTTCAGCGTCATCAGTGGGCTCTTGAACAGAAAAAAATGATCTTCACTGCTTGTGCAGCTATAAATTTGAGTGTTTAAGATAGTGTGTACAACTCTGTAAAACAGAGGATGTTTTGTTTATATACCTTGTTACCACATGATGCGGTTTTCCTGAGATTTTATGTTTTTATTGCACTTGTTTTCTTCCACAGTTTGTCATTTGCTGCCGTGTAGAACTTAATGCAGAAACGTTACTTACTCCCAAATTTTACGATTGGGAATGTTGTAGTTACGCCTAACAAATGTGATAATTTGTGGTAAGTTCTTGTGGGACCAAACAGCTGAGGTCATCGGTTCCTAGGCTTACACACTACTTAACCTAACTTAAACTAACTTACGCTAAGGGCTACACACACCCATGCCCGAGGGAGGACTCGAACCTTCGACGGGGGGAGCTGCGCGAACCGTGCAGAGCGGCTGAGACCCCGCGGCTACCCTGGGTGGCCTCGGCTTAACATTAACTGATTCTCTGGGGAAGTTCGTTTGGTTGTTTGTGTGTGTATGTGTGTGTGTGTGTGTGTGTGTTATTTCACTTACTTTTTCTGGTTTCCCCATTGGCTTCAGTGTGAAGACCTGCACTATGTGCTAATAGGGCAAACTAAGTTCACACTCGACACGGTGGCTGATGGAAGAGACTATAAATACATTTTCCATTTACAGTCGCTCCCATCAGCCGCGCCGAGTGCCAAATTAGTTTGCACCAATAATAACTTTCCCTGTCCCTGTTTACAAACTACGAAAACAAGATGGCGAACAACTCAACAGTTGTACGTGTTCTGGGCTGGAGTTTTGAACCTGTATGAGGTATATCTGCCATTTTGTGCATGTGAGCGGGTGAATGAGTGTGTGTGTGTGGGCTTCATTTAATTATTTATTTACTTTTTATTCATTTCATTCATTTATTTATATTTTACACACTGGCATACTCGAGGACGGCGATTTATATTCCCGCCCGGCCAACAGATTTCGGTATTCTGTGGTTTCCTTAAATAAGTAAAGGTAAATCCAAGGATAGACTCCTTTGAGGGAACATCCGATTTATTACTCGCTCTTCTCCAATTACAATTTGTTCTACGTTAAACAATTAAAACGGGCACACGGCCTCACGGTTGCAGTTGAAGGCTGCGTATCCAAGGCCTTTCAGGACAACAAAAATTTGGTTTGCAGTACTTCATTTACTTATTGTCCGGCTTCAAAAATTTAAAATGATGTAATAATCTACTCATTAAGAAGTATGATCTTATGTTAATGGTTTAACACAATAAGAAAAATATAAAGTTAGAAATTGTTTGTATGTCTTCAGGAGACGTATCTCGTGGCGCGCTATTCACACTGCGCTCACAATGAGAACACTTAGTGACATCCAATAAACGTTTCACAGTGTTTCAAACTTTCCCTTTTCAAAGTTTCGCTGTCCATACAGTAAAACTGCAGCATTAAGGATAACGCTCCAGTTTATTACTGCTTCACTACTAGCTCTACTCTCAACACACTTTGCAGACAGTATCACGTATACTACTAAATTTACTTACAAAATTATATCGTTATACGACACATAGTTCAGGAGATATCAGTTCATACACATTGAAACGTCATTCGTAAATGTAAGTTCAATTCTGTAAAGGATCGGTGTGGGGACTGTAGTCGATGGAACGTTAAATATTGACCTTCCTTTCTTACTGTGTAGCGAGGAAGATGTTTGTTTGCGTTTGTTGTGGTCTTCAGTCCAGAGACTCGTTTGATGCACCTCTCCATACTACTCTATGCTGAGCAAACCTCTTCATCTCTGAATTACTACTGCAACCTACATCCTTCTGAATCTGCTTAGTGTATTGATCTCTTGGTCTCCCTCTACGATTTTTATCCTTCACGCTGCCCTCCAATACTAAATTGGTGATCCCCTGATGCCTCAGTACGTGTCCTACCAACCGATCCCTCCTTCTAGTCAAGTTGTGCCAAAAATTCCTCTTCTCCTCAATTCTATACAGTACCCCCTCATTAGTTACGTGATCTACCCGTCTGATCCTTAGCATTCTTCTGTAGCACCACATTTCGAAAGCTTCTATTCTCTTCTTGTCTACACTGTTTATCTTCCATGTTTCACTTCCATACATGGCTTCACTCCATACAAATACTCTCATAAAAGACGTCCTGACACTTAAATCTATACTCGATGTTCTTCAGAAACGCTTTCCTTGCGATAGCCAGGCTACATTTTATATCCTCTCTACTCCAACCATCATCAAGTATTTTGCTACCGAAATAGCAGAACTCATTTACTACTTTAAGTGCTTCATTTCCTAATCTAATTCCCTCAGCATCACCTGATTTAAATCGACTACATTCCATTATCCTAGTTTTGCTTTTGTTGATGTTCATGTTATATCCTCCTTTCAAGACACTGTCCATTCCGTTCAACTGCTCTTCCGGGTCCTTTGCTGTCTCTGACAGAATTAAAATGTCATCGGCGAACCTCAAAGTTTTTATTTCTTCTCCATGGATTTTAATTCCTACTCCAAATTTTTCTCTTGTTTCCTTTACTGCTTGCTTGAATAACATCGGGGATATGCTACAACCCTGTCTCACTCCCTTCTCAATCACTTTCATGAACCTCGATTCTTATGACTGCCATTTGGTTTCTGAACAAATTTAAATAGCCTTGCAAAAAAAAAAAAAAAAAAATGATTCAAATGGCTCTGAGAACTATGGGACTTAACATCTATGGTCATCAGTCCCCTAAATAGCCTTGCGCTTGCTGTATTTTCCAGCTGCCACCTTCAGAATTTGAAAGAGAGTATTCCAGTCAATATCGTCAAAATCTTTTTCTAAGTCTACAAATGCTAGAAACGTAGGTTTGCCTTTCCTTAACATATCTTCTAAGATAAGTCTTAGGGTCAGTATTGCCTCACGTGTTCCAATCTGATCTTCCTCGAGGTCGGCTTCTACCAGTTTTGCACCATTTTTGTCCATTTTGTGTCCTGTTCCATTCGCTTGTTGAGGGAGGCAAAAATGACAGTTTGTACGCCTCTGTAAGTACCCTAACCTCTTTTTGTCTTATTCTCATGACAGCTATGCAAGAATGGTGTCGTGAGAACTACGTCGTCCTCCTATCCAACGATTTCCACTTTAGCTTCCCGAGCATTTTTGTTGTAGTTCCGTTCCACGTACCGATGAAGAAGACTGAAAATATGGGTTTTGTAATTACTTATGATGAAGAAGACGAGTAAGAAGAAGTTGGGTTGCAGTTCAACGCTCCGTCGACGTCAAAGCCATTACAGACGAAACATAATGGCGATACGAATAATGAGGAGGAGGTGAATCGACCGTCGTCTTATTTTAGGGACCATCATGGTGTTTGCATCTGTTAGTTAAGGGAAGCCATCATAGACAATGGGAATCTAAATGACGAAAGTGGGTATGGCTATTTTTTGATGATGTTATTGTATGTGCTAATATTTGTAAAAGAAAATGATATATTTGAAGAACTGTGGGCAGAGAAACAGTTGTTACGCAACAGTGTATTTGTCTGCGATGGCAGCACTGTGGAGTAGTAGAATCTCTGACTGTATGTAGTTGGCAAGCTGTGGTGTGCAGCAGGAGGGGGTTTGTTGAGTGCACAATGTGATGCGTCGACGTACTTTTGGAACTATGTGAGATGCAGATTTATTAGAGGTGGCATGAGGACTCAGAACAACGGTTGGGTAGCATAAGGTCGTAAGAAATGTTTTGAAATGAAGAATATGGTATTATTTGATGAGGTAAAAAGTTTATAGACTTGTATTGTTGGTCTACTTCACCCTCGTCATGGTCACGTTTTTCATGTCATTCTGTTGTCTGATCTTCTGAGTTAATTTACTGTACCACGGAAGTTATTAGATTACATGAATTTTCATATTAAGAGTCTGTAAATTATTATATGTTCCTTCCTAACTGAAATTTCAGAACATAAAGGTTGAGTCACGTGTTTCATTGGGATTCTGTGTTAAGATTATGAACCCAGTTTCCCTGGACCACCTGTAGTTAGTTTTTAGCAGTATTTTTTGTAGCTGTTTCGGAGTCTTGCTGTGTTGCTGTTTCTAACAGCATTTTGCAGGTGGGATACATAATACGTGACTGTTTCGTTTCCTTTGCGGAAGTAGGTTCTGTCAGTTTTATTTATTTTACCAGGGCCATATGCAAGTCCAGAAATTTTCGTGTATGTCAGGCTACATTCTTATACAGCTTGACACTACAGTTTTTTTTAATACATAATTACTTTTTTTTTCAAACAGTTCGCACTGACCAAGTCTACTGAGCGTGAAATTATTGGTTTGCTTATTTTTTTGCTTATGAATGAGATCGGTTTTCACACACACGGGATTGTTTTCAGTTTCATGTAAGTGATGTGGCTTTGAGCTCAGAACCACATTTAAGTTGTCAGTTCACATCCCCACGTTTGTATTTACGATAAAACACATACAAGTGACGGCTACTCATTTACAAGGGTTCTGCAAGTGGCTACTGTCGTGTCACCGCCAGACACCACACTTGCTAGGTGGCAGCCTTTAAATCGGCCGCGGTCCGTTAGTATACGTCGGACCCGCGTGTCGCCACTATCAGTGATAGCGCCGCCACACGGCAGGTATAGTCTAGAGAGACTCCCTAGCACTCGCCCAGTTGTACAGCCGACTTTGCTAGCGATGGTTCCCTGTCTACATACGCTCTCATTTGTAGAGACGACAGTTTAGCATAGCCTTCAGCTACGTCATTTGCTACGACCTAGCAAGGCGCCACATTCAGTTACTATAAGTACTATCTTCCAGAATGTATTCTGAACAGATAATATTGTCAGTCATGTACCGTCAAGGACGACGTTCATCATTAATGGATTAAAGTTAAGTATCAAACTAATTATGTCCGCTTTCTGAATTCTAATTCCTTGTTATGTTCCAGACCTCACGTCAGTATAGTTCCTCCCTCCTGACGCCAGCCTGCGTGAGCTAAACGCGTGTATTTCGGCGTCCACTCGTAACACGGTGTTGCCTCTTCTGCTAACACAAAAGTTACTTCCCGATAAGAGTGCAGTACTTTGCTCACGTGGTTGGTAGTGCTCTGGATGCCTAAGAGGTGACGTTGGCCTCGATATACACTCCTGGAAATGGAAAAAAGAACACATTGACACCGGTGTGTCAGACCCACCATACTTGCTCCGGACACTGCGAGAGGGCTGTACAAGCAATGATCACACGCACGGCACAGCGGACACACCAGGAACCGCGGTGTTGGCCGTCGAATGGCGCTAGCTGCGCAGCATTTGTGCACCGCCGCCGTCAGTGTCAGCCAGTTTGCCGTGGCATACGGAGCTCCATCGCAGTCTTTAACACTGGTAGCATGCCGCGACAGCGTGGACGTGAACCGTATGTGCAGTTGACGGACTTTGAGCGAGGGCGTATAGTGGGCATGCGGGAGGCCGGGTGGACGTACCTCCGAATTGCTCAACACGTGGGGCGTGAGGTCTCCACAGTACATCGATGTTGTCGCCAGTGGTCGGCGGAAGGTGCACGTGCCCGTCGACCTGGGACCGGACCGCAGCGACGCACGGATGCACGCCAAGACCGTAGGATCCTTCGAAGTGCCGTAGGGGACCGCACCGCCACTTCCCAGCAAATTAGGGACACTGTTGCTCCTGGGGTATCGGCGAGGACCATTCGCAACCGTCTCCATGAAGCTGGGCTACGGTCCCGCACACCGTTAGGCCGTCTTCCGCTCACGCCCCAACATCGTGCAGCCCGCCTCCAGTGGTGTCGCGACAAGCGTGAATGGAGGGACGAATGGAGACGTGTCGTCTTCAGCGATGAGAGTCGCTTCTGCTTTGGTGCCAATGATGGTCGTATGCGTGTTTGGCGCCGTGCAGGTGAGCGCCACAATCAGGACTGCATACGACCGAGGCACACAGGGCCAACACCCGGCATCATGGTGTGGGGAGCGATCTCCTACACTGGCCGTACACCACTGGTGATCGTCGAGGGGACACTGAATAGTGCACGGTACATCCAAACCGTCATCGAACCCATCGTTCTACCATTCCTAGACCGACAAGGGAACTTGCTGTTCCAACAGGACAATGCACGTCCGCATGTATCCCGTGCCACCCAACGTGCTCTAGAAGGTGTAAGTCAACTACCCTGGCCAGCAAGATCTCCGGATCTGTCCCCCATTCAGCATGTTTGGGACTGGATGAAGCGTCGTCTCACGCGGTCTGCACGTCCAGCACGAACGCTGGTCCAACTGAGGCGCCAGGTGGAAATGGCATGGCAAGCCGTTCCACAGGACTACATCCAGCATCTCTACGATCGTCTCCATGGGAGAATAGCAGCCTGCATTGCTGCGAAAGGTGGATATACACTGTACTAGTGCCGACATTGTGCATGCTCTGTTGCCTGTGTCTATGTGCCTGTGGTTCTGTCAGTGTGATCATGTGATGTATCTGACCCCAGGAATGTGTCAATAAAGTTTCCCCTTCCTGGGACAATGAATTCACGGTGTTCTTATTTCAATTTCCAGGAGTGTATTTGAAGCTCAGTAGCGTCGTCGCATGGTGTTTCCAGCTTTGGATTTGTGTCTTCAGTTTGTTCCTCCAAGAATCTTCTCCAATACCCCGATGTCCTTTTTTGTACCCTCTCGAAGCGTCAGTTCCATTTAGATGAGCCAGGCACGTGCTTCGAGGAAAGTGAGTCACAGGCGGTTAGTGCAGAAGAAAGGTATCCACACAGGGAAATTGGCGTGAAGGCCGCGAGAGAGGCACGACTGTCCCGCGAAGGCAGGCGGCCTCTCGGGAACGGCAGTGGTGGCTCGCGATGACTGGCGAAGGCTTTGTGGCCGCGTTGTGTAAGCGGGGCCGGCTGTGGCTGAGGTCCGTGCGTGGCTCCCGCCGTCGTGTTTTTCTACACTACCGGCCGCGGACGCCGGCTTCTGAGCGGATAGTCGACCTCGGTAACCGAGCGTGAAGTTCAGACAACGGGGCCGTGAAATTGACCTAAATCGTGAGCCAGAAGGGGTAAAAATACAAAACAATTTACTCCGGCCGATTACATTCGAGTGTCTGTAACGGTGCTGATCGGAGGGACTATGGTGCTGTGCGCTAACAATCGGGTAAACTACAAGCAGTCATCTACTCGGTGATTGGTCTGAGTGCCACAGTGCCTCGGTATTGGCTCTGGTATGCATTTGCCCTCCTTCTGCCACTAAAGTGGCACACCTACTCAATTATTGACCAGACCTACAGTTAAACGTATTTGACGTACACATCGCGTTACTAAGAACGAAAGTACATCAATAAAATAGATAAAAATTATAAATAGGATTGTTAACAGCGCGGAAGCTTTGTAACAAATACGAGCGTATATGAAAAGGCGAATCCTGCCTCGGGCATGGATGTGTGTGATGTTCTTAGTTAGGTTTAATTAGTTCTAAGTTCTAGGCGACTGATGACCTGAGAGGTTAAGTCGCATAGTGCTCAGAGCAATTTGAACCATTTTTGAAAAGACGAGCGCAGTATCGCGATTTTGGGGAGAGGAGAGCGCAGGTCTTGCTGCTCTGTTCCTATCAGAGCTAGAAACACGTGGTTAAAATATTTAGCCTAGACCAGCGGCGATTTGTATAGCCATTCGAACTTCTGTCTTACTGTAGATGTGTTACTGTGTATTGGTTCAAAATGGTTGAAATAGCTCTAATCACTATGGGACTTAACATCTGAGGTCATCAGTCCCCTAGGCTTGGAACTACTTAAACCTAACAAACCTAAGGATATCACACACATCCATGCCCGAGGCAGGATTCGAACCTGCGACCGAAGCAGCAGCGCGGTTCCGGACGGAAGCGCCTAGAACCGCTCGGTCACAGCGGTCGTCCTACAGTGTATTAAGCAAGGTTTCAACGACGAACCAGAGATGGCGCCCAGGCAAAATGTGGGAATCAATTAATTCATTTTGGGTAAGGTTTTAATTGGGTTGAAATTAATGCTCAGCTAACGGTACCATTTTGATTGTGAACCGTTCGGATTTAACGTGCAACAACAGACAACCTTAAATGGCTCCGGACTGCAGCCAGACTAATTTCGTATAAATTTTAACCGTTTGAAATAATCTTACTTCTCCTGCATTTTAAGAGAGAAAAAAGTTTTTCTGGGAGGTTAGTGAAGTGTACCACTTCTGAACTTTAAACTTGTATGAATCGGTTCAAGCTTCGCACGAAGACAGATAAATGGATAAAGTCAAAAGGGACCTTTTTTATTCAACAGTCTTTATCTATTTTCGAGAGACGACGGTTTAAAATTGGTTTTTACGTGAAACTTCCTGGCAGATTAAATCTGTGCCGGACCGAGACTCAAACTCGGGACCTTTGTCTTCCGCGAAAAGTGCTCTACGAAGCGAGCTACCCAAGCACGACTCACGACCAGTCCCCACAGCCCTAATTTCTCCAGTACCTCGTCCCCTACCTTCCAGACTTCTCGGTCCGGCACACAGTTTTAATCTGCCAGGAAGTTTCATATCAGCGCACACTCTACTGCAGAGTGAAAATTTCATTCTGGTTTTTACGTGACTTGAACATGCAAAAATGGTTTAAAGTGAATGAAATACATAAAAAATGCATTCTTACGATAAAATTGAAAACTTGCCTTCAGCACCGTAGCTCCATCCAGATTGTACGTGCAAAAAACATTTTCTTACGGGCTCCTCTTCTGTGTTTGACATGCACTAATCCTTTCACATTTTGTAATACATGTAATTGGTAGTCGTCCTGTCGTTTTGTGAAAGCTTTACCCGTTGGCACGATGTAAGCATCATGGTTGGAGCAGGGTGCTGTGGTCGAGCGGTTCTAGGCGCTTCAGTCCGGAACCGCGCGGCTGCTACGGTCGCAGGTTCGAATCCTGCCTCGTGCATGGATGTGTGTGATGTCCTTAGTTAATTAGGTATACGTACTTCTAAGTCTAGGGGACTGATGACCTCAGATATTAAGTCCCATAGTGCTTAGAGCCCTTTGAACCAACACGGTTGGAAAGACAATAAAAAAATCTGTAACGGGACAGTCGTCGCTTGCCAGATTATGGCGGTCTAACGCAGGGGCCTCCAAACATTTTGGCCTAAGGACCACACGGGCTCTTCCATTAAGTCCCAAATACCAAGACCTAGCTAGAGTCAGCCTAAGTTCTCTTGATGTCTGATAACCCAACACTGCTCGGAATTCCTCAGTACAGTTCAGAAGTTTTCGAGACGCTTACCACTGCTGCCAGTCTTTACGAGCTGCCTCTGAGTGGCACTGCAGCAGTCATTACGCAGTGAAGTGCTTATTGTTTGACCTTGAATGTGTCCGTAATTTAATTTCATATAGACTGCTACCAATAAATACCTCTTCGTGAAGGTCGTTGTAACGCGCTTTCACGTTGTTTCCTCGGTGCGTCATTAACGTTATAGCAAGTGGTCAGAACATGGCGCAAGCTGCATTCGGAATGAGAAGTGCGGGATATCTTCCCACCGCAACATTCCTCGCCATGCGGCGGCAATAGTAGTTACCTCTTCGTTCCCTGGGTGTTGTGTGATGTCCTTAGATTAGTTAGGTTTAAGTAGTTCCAAGTTCTAGGGGACTGATGACAGATGTTGAGTCCCACAGTGCTCAGAGCCATTTTCTTCGTTCCCTGCGGTCACCCTCGGCATGCCTCAAGAAAAGTTGAACAGACTGTATGGTTCATCATACCAGCACATTGTAGAGTTGAATTACGCGAAAATTGTTTCGTTTCACGACTACACGGTGATGGAGATGTCCATGGCACAGGGAGTGGTGTCGCACTCCACTTCACAGTTTCTGTGGGCACCCATTTCACTGCCCCGGTGATAGTCAATGTGCATGCTATGTTTTACGTATTATTAATACTTCTGACAATGCTAAATGTATGGTAGAGACATCTTCGGAGGGTAGAGAAGTTACGTGCAGTAGTACGGCGCCATCTTGTGGGTAGCGGCAACATGTGTGATATGAAATGCAAAATATAGTGGAAACAGTGTGTTTTGTGATTACAGTTTCTCAGTCAAAATACAATCTGTTTAGCGGCAAATATTTAATTTAATTAAAATTGCCTTAAAATAAATGCAGTGCAATTCTTTACTCAGATCTCTTGCTCTTAATGTTATCAATTGATTTGATCAATGATGATTTTGATTTGCAGTTACTTTCCCTTTTTGTGAATTTGTGTAAATATGGAAATGAAACAGAAGACAGAGAGCGAGTGCAGAAATTTTAAAGAGCATTGGAAACATTGACATTTAGTGATTGAGTCCAGTAACAAGACAACGTGTATAATTCGCAATGAAACATCAGTTTTTTAATAATACAACATAAAATGTCATTATGTGATTAAACATTCTCAGAGTTATTTCAGGTTTACCGGAAGCCAAGTGTTAGAAATACATGTGCCCCTGAAACGTCGTTTGAAATCTCAGAAAATGTTGTTTAAGAAAGTAAATGCTGAACAAGAAGCAGCAACCGTGCTGCTTCCCGCGTCGCTCACTCAACAGCAAAACGTGGAAAACCATTTATTGATCGTAAGTTAATAAAAACCTTTCAAATGGCTCTGAGCACTATGGGACTTAATATCTGAGGTCTTCAGTCCCCTAGACTTAGAACTACTTAAACCTAACTAACGTAAGGACATCACACACATCCATGCCCGAGGCAGGATTCGAACCTGCGACCGTAGCGCCTAGAACCGCTCGGCCACACCGGCCGGTTTGCAGCAGTTGAAGAAATGTGTTCAGAAGAAGCTAATTTACTTTCTAACGTCAGTCTGTCAGCAAACACTGTGGCTCGAAGAGTAAATGGTATTGCGGAAACCAATATAACTCATTTGCCTGAGAGAACTCAACACTTAGAGTGGTTCTCTTTGGCTCTGGATGAGTCAACATATGTTTCAGATACTCCATAGGTTTTAATTTTTATTCGAGGAATAAATAAAAGAATATGAAATGTACGAAGAGGAAATACGAAACAGCCATGGGAGAAGTTTTTAAAGGAACAGAAAATACTGTTCAGAAAAACAAACTTCATTGGAAAAACTTGAGATCTATCACAACTGATGAGTGCACAAACATGCGTGAAAAACATTAGTGTCGTTGCTCTCGTGTCAAAGGCGGTAGATCAAAACCATTGATCATACATTGCATCATTCAACAGTCTTCGTGCGGGAAAATTCCTTGGACACGTCAGAAGTTTTAAAGCCAGTCATGTCAGCTGTTAATTAAATAAAATCGCATGCTCTCAATCAGTCATCTTCAGTTCCACAAGTTTATTGGTGGAATCGAAAAAAAAAGACTTGCCGTACTATACAGCAGTACGATGGCTTAGTTGTGGAAAAGCTTAAACATGTTTTTTTTTTAATCTCCGAAAAACATTCGAAATTTTCTTGAGTAAAAGGAATCGCCCTCTGGCTGAGTTACAAAACAACGAGTGGTTATCGAAGTTAACATTTTACACAGATTTAACAAGAAATATGAACGACCTTCATTCAGAATCACAAGGAGGAAATCAGCAACTCCTTGATTTATACACTCACATTAAATCCTTCCGACAAAAAAGTTTTTGTTTCAATCTCAACTAAAAAAAAAAGTTTCACAGTTATAATACAATCTAAACATTCCGTTAGCAATTAGAGACTCCATTTCTGGTAGATTTCGTAAATGAAACTTCATGTGCTTCAAAAGAAATATTGAGTCTCGTTTTTCAGATTTTGATGCAACTACAAAGGATATCAAGATTTTTCAGAGCCGTTTTAGCGCCAATATAGAAACTCTTGTCCCAGAACTTCAAATTGAAAGGGTTTATTTGCAATATACCGATTTTTATAAAAATAAATATTTAAATTCGTCATTGCTGGAATTTTGTAAGTCTACATCTCACACGTTTCGATCAGTTGCGTACGTTAGCTCGTGGCTTTCTTCCGCTTTCGCATTATTAATCTCTATGAGGACGCAGTCTCCAAAACGAAACATACAAAAATATTTACAGATCTAAACCACCTGATGAGTATATGAAGTCAGTGCTGATAATTTCCACTAGTAAACTTCGTTGACTATAATTGCAATTCTGAGGTCATCAGTCCCCTAGAACTTAGAACTACTTAAACCTAACTAACCTAAGGACACCACTCATCCATGCCCGAGGCAGGATTCGAACCTGCAACAATAGCGGTCGCGCGGTTCCAGACTGTAGCGCCTAGAACCGCTCGACCACTCCGGCCGGCTCAGAAGAGGATCTGGTTGCCCGGATAGTAGCAGCAGGAGGAACAATTCACGCTACTACTGGGGTTTCTGCACGTGCCAGACAGAACATGATGCGACGGTGTAACCTTTGTTTACGTGTCAATGGAGGCATTTTTGAAAATCTACTGTAATTGAAATTGGATTCTGTTAATGTGTTGTCTCTTGGTCATAAAGAAATGGAAAATGTTGGTTTAATTAATTTGCCGCCAGAGAAATCTTCCTCTACCGGTTTAAATACTCCTCATAGGAAAAAATGACATTAGGGAAAAATATTTGTTTTGATGTCCCCTACAACCTCCCAGAGTTCGTCGGTTTAAATACTTTTCACCCTGTATATCCAAAACAATGTACACAGAGCGGGTTGGCAACCACTCCTCTGAGTGATGTGCAGGCGCCTGTGATGCTTGGATCGGAAAGTTGCGCGAGTTGCGGTAAGTTTTATGAAAGTGATGATATTCAGTTACCTATCGTCGCTCTCTGAATTTCAGTCGTAATTCCGCGCACTGGCCCGTAAATAAAATCAGCGCTTCTCCAGACGAGTCATCGGACGTTGAGAAGCTACATTTGTATGTTCTACTATTCTTTCTGTTGTGTACATAGTTCCGCGTAGTCAGCGCGTACACAACTTTCCCACTAGAGCGCGCCCTGCTAAGCACAACAGCACAGGCGCAGCGCTCGTCCGTCTCCGCACTACGAGATGCCGCTGTCTTAGAGACGGACCAAATTCTGCTTCCGCCGATCCGCGTATTAATATGTAACGCAGCCAATGAGATGGCTGCTAACGTAAAACCTTTTCTCCTCGCGGATCACACTCGCGCAGTGATACCCGAACGCGCGAGGTATTATAACGAGTGTACAGACCTCCGATCAGTCAGTCTGCATTAGTCGATAGTCAAGTTTCAGTCTGTGCCTAATAAGATTATCATATTCCTGTACATAGCCATGAAGATAAATGTATAGACACTTTGTCAAATATCAGAGATATGTGAGAATTAGATTAACGTACCAAGACCAAAGGAACTTCAGATTGTCAATTGTAAACAGCATCCAGAATCAAGTTAAGTAATTTCTATGCTTTTTATTATTTTAATAAATGTGTGTGAAAATTAATCAAGTTCTGTTTAAAGTTGGTCACCGTCAATCTGCTACTCTAAGCGTACAAGTGGCATTTCTATCGTCTGACTTAACGGCAGAAGATAAACACGCCACGATAAGACCACGAGACATATTGCTGACACTCGCCTACTTCGTTAGAGCGACAAGTCAAATAATCTGATGGTGTGTGTTCCGAAGGTCTTACAGTACGCACTCTACACTTTCTTTCTTTGTTTTGCTTGTACCTTTTTCCCGCGGATACGCAGTGTCGGCATGGTTAATCGTATGTGTCCATGTTAGTGGAAGGCGTGGCCGGACGCCCTTCCTGCCGCCACCCCGTACTCCCCGGGAAGGAATTAGTGCACCCCAAGTGTTCTGCGAATAGTGCGAAAGTGTTCAGATGTAATTGAGGCGGGACGTGGGGACCAGCCCGGTATTCACCTAGGGGGATGTGGAAAACCGCCTAAAAACCACATCCAGGCTGGCCGGCGCGCCTACCCGAATCCAGGAAGCAGCGCCTTAGCGCGCTCGGCTAACCTGGCGGGTCATGTTCTACTATTCTTTCATTTCCCATTATTTGTGAAGTTGACCAGCTATAGTGGGAATCGACAACTCTCGCTGGCGTTCCCTCGTATTGGAGCCAAGACGGCGAAGTGGCCGGCAGCTGTGCTCGCTCGGTCGGGCGGGCAGCGAGCGACACGGGGAGAAAGCGGGCAACGACCGCGGCGGCATCGGTCGCCGGCCACCCGCCGGCCGCGACAAACGCGCCTCGCTGTGCCGCCGTGGGCGGGGTCGCGGGGAAAGTGCTTCTGCTACGCTGCGTCACGTCCAGAAGTCCGATTTACTGCCCGCGACATACGCGCGCCCTAATTGCGAGCCGCCGGCCGCCGGCCGCTATCTGGCGGCCAGAGGTCACGGCACGGTGGCTGCAGCTGCGGTCTACCGTATGCCAGTGCGAGCCTCGAGATTAATCTCGCTGCCGCCCGCGTTCCCAGTCTCTAGCGCTCGCTCTGTGCCGAGGGGCGCGGCGTGCTGAAATCTGCCGCGCCTTTCGTCGTTCCCCCGTTTTAGCTGATGTGCGGCGATAAATGAACGACGGCCTTGAGTTTGCGGCGTGGTTAATAAGGTATGGCGAAACAAAGGTCAAGACGTCCCGTTAGCTCGACGCCGGTGCGCAGCCACAGTATGCAACGGCTCTTAGTTCTGTTTGCTGGAGCTCTTAGCAGGCTTGCCACGGAGGACTGAAGATTGTTCCAGCAGCTCCAATACAGTATTGATAGCAAGCACCGACTTGCAGATGTAATGGTTGGCGCCACTAATTACTGCTTCGAATCTTCAAATGGTTCAAATGGCTCTGAGCACAATGGGACTCAACGTCTGAGGTCATCAGTCCCCTAGAACTTAGAACTACTTAAACCTAACTACCCTAAGGACATCACACACATCCATGCCCGAGGCAGGATTCGAACCTGCGACCGTAGCAGTCACGCGGTTCCATACTGAAGCGCCTAGAACCGTTCGGCCATCCAGGCCGGCGCTTCGAATGTCTCCGGCTCGTTTCTTTAATCACATTTCATTTTGGGGAGCAAGGGGCGTTGGTTGTGGTGGTGGTGGGGGGGGGGGGGGGGATGGCTCTTCACGTCATCATCTTCACGCCAAGGCTATTGAAGTGACTTCAAATGGAAAGGCTTGCACCTATATATTCGCTATCCAATTATGTAATAACGACGGAAAGAAAGTGACACACTCGTGAAGATGCCAACAGTTCCATCGTGATGGGTGCCGCAGCTGTGACGGTTCGATAATGCCCAATCATTGTGTCCCATGTGTATACTCTCTACTCTGCAGGCATTATACTATCTATTTACCGTACCGTTTAAAGGCTGTGTCCTCATCCACACGACTGGCTAGTGCAAGACACTTGTAGCTTACGAGGAGAGACCACACGATGGGATCACAGATTTACTTCAAACTTTATACTTTTTGCCGTTAGAACAACATAATGTGCAAGTAGTAAGGTGCAATACTCTGGTAACTCCGAAAACTTCGAAAGAGAATATTTATTTATTGTGGCTCAAATTCAAAGATATAGAAGCAACAGCAATTGAGAGATTCATACCTCATAAATTGGTAAGAGATGGAACTGATCCCCCATGGTATACAAAACAGGTCCGAAAGCTGTTGCAGAGGCAACGGAAAAAGCATGCGAAGTTCAGAAGAACGCGAAATCCCGAAGATTGGCTAAAATTTACAGACGCGTGAAATTTGGCACGGTCTTCAATGCGAGATGCCTTTAATAGGTTCCACAACGAAACATTGTCTCGAAATTTGGTAGTAAATCCGAAGAAATTCTAGTCGTATGTAAAGTACACAAGCGGCAAGACGCTGTCAATACCTTCGCTGCGCAGTGCCGATGGTACTGTTACCGACGACTGTGCCGCTAAAGCGGAGTTATTGAACGCAGTTTTCCGAAATTCCTTCACAAAGTTTGAAGTAAATCCGTGATCCCAACGTCATGGTCTCCCCGTCTTATATCGGATAGGCTCAGTACCATATTCCTTAGCCCACTTTCCCTTGGCGTATAGGCGGAATTCAGATGGTAACACTAGAATAAGTCCACTCGATCCACAGGTATATTCTTTACAAGTTTGAGACTTGTAACATAACCCAAAAGCCGGTTCATGACATACATAAAAAATAACGAAGGGCTGGGATATACCCTGTTCCACATTATTGATACAGGTTGGTTTGTCTACTTCGTTATGGTCAAACAGTACTTCATAGATCGTTCCATGACAAAAAACGCAGCAACGAGAGACAATAAATACGCTGAATCCGGAGATATATGTTTTCTCTGTTGTCTTGTATACATGTATTTTTTTTACTCCTCTAAACAATGGAAAATGGGTAATTTCTCTGAAACAATGCCGAATTTTCTTATGCGACTTAACATGGTAGCCGTGCTTTTTCCAGATATGTTATTTACATTTTAACATACATCACGCAGTTGTTTACTAAAAACTGAAATTGATAATTAGCAGATATTTACATTGTGGTCCCGAAAGTTAATAAATATACAAATATTAACCGGCCACGGATTTTGTGCTAAACAAAGACTGCCTCTTACTATTCAACGTTTCTTGATCATTTCAGTAGTGAGCTAAAGACAAAGCGATCGAGGTAGGCACGCAAAAAATGAGAAGGTTCCTTTGCTCCAAGAAAAACTGCCTGATCGCACACTGCCCGTTACATTGGTGAATGGTGCGCGAGGCTAGACCTTAAAAAGCTCTCTGCATATCCCGCTCCTCAGATTTAGATCCACGTGAATATTTTCTATTCTCGAACTTCAGAATGTGGCTTCTAAGATAGGAGATAAGATAGTGTTGAGCGGTGTTGCAAATGTATTTTCTTTATTTGTAATGCACGATACCGTCAGAATGGAGAGGCATTAGTGTAACCTATTGTTATTTCTTAAAAATATTAATTCAACCAGCAACATCACAATCATTGCACTGTATTACCCATTGCGTTTAGTTTTGTTCTCGCACATATTTGAACACGCATTAAGTTGTTCGTATGTTGGCATGATAGTTACACCCTGAGGTGGTTACTGACACAGTCATATCTCTTAACACGATTCCGTAATTGCGATTTTATAGGATGAACTAACGTTTCTAAAACTATTTCTTTTCTGTTGGAATTAAAATAAAAATAGCATCTCAGTAACCGTTGAGCCCAATAAAAATAGTGAAACTTCCTGCCAGATTGAAGCCGTGTGCCGGACCGAGACTCAAACTCGGGACCTTTGCCTTTCACGGGCAAGTGATCTACCAAATGAGCTATCCAAGCACGACTCACGCCCCGTCCATCACAGCTTTACTTCGGCCAGTATCTCGTCTCCTCTGGTACCAATGCAGTCCAGAGAGATAGAATACGATTGAGGTAACACCGCGACCAAAAAAAAAAAAAAAAAAAAGAAGGACGTGAGAGTGCGTAAAGAAATCACGAAACAGCAATTGTTTGCGTTTATTTACAATATTACCTCTGAATATAGCCCCCTAACACTTTATATTCATCGTCTCTTGTCGTGTCACAAGCTTTCATTTAAATACTGAAATACTGTAACCCCAGATGGTCACTAGCAGAGCATTTGCAATAAAAGATAGGGGTCTGCAAAATTTTGTCTAGGATGCATCTTCGTGTGTTATAGTAAACTCACTTCTACAGAAAACTTTCGAAGAGCAACAGTCATTTCAGAGACGAACGTTCTACAGAAATATTACGTTAATTACGATTGTATGTATCATTTATTTCATATTCAAAGCAAAAACTGTATTGCTCTGAGCAGGAAGGCACCACCCCACACAGCAAATATGATACGGTCTAAGACAGGCAGGCAGCCCAAAATGCAGTAAAGTTTTTGGCTGGTCGTAAGTTTATTGAAATAATAGAACCGTATTTCCATAATTATACGAGGTCCCGAGTTCGAGTCTAGGTCCGGCACACAGTTTTAATCTGCCAGGAAGTTTCATATCAGCGCATACTCCGCTGCAGAGGGGAAACCTCATTCTGGAATAAAAATAGTGTTGGAAAATGAATTTTTGTTTATTATTTTTTTCGAAACTTTTAATGTATTCTCATTTTTTTAAATGTAGTTAGTACAATTCATTTCAGATTTCTTTTCCCACTTTTGTCTGTAGTAAGTAGCAAACATAAACATTAGTTTCTCCGTTTTCGGGGGGAGGGGGGGGGGGTTGCTGATTCCGCAGCACAAGTTGATAATAAGGAGTTTATTTTATATTAGGTCCGTATCAAGTATACAATATGAGAATACGTTGCTTCTCTGCCATGTAACTTTCAGATACACTTGACAATAGCCCAATATTAAGGCTGGAACCGGTCGTGTAGACTTAATAGAGTCCTTTTTAGCAATTGGAACCGATTTTCATTAATAAAACTTGATGAAACCTCAGACCCAGATACTGGACCATCAGCATTACTCACCTGATCAAATATCCTAGGATTTTTCTATTGTGACAAGTGCACAATTTCCTTATGTATGTTGCAATTCACAGTTGTCTCTGAGTAATTACATTTGGCTCATTACGTGTTGCAATCTGTCATCTGGCAAGTGCTCCATGTAGTTTTCTTATGAAGTATTACCGTTTTGAAAAAACTTTCCTTTTCTTTCATATAAATATCAGAGCGTTGAGACTGCTGTAAAAACACGAAATAAGATAAGATTTGAAGAGCTATGTCAAAATGATAGAGTAATACACAAATTATGTTTATCATAATCTATTCTGGAAACCACCTTTCATTTCTGTTATTAATAATGTAACCTTTTGGAATTCAAGCAGAGGGATCACTTCTTCGAGCGCAGCTGTACCTGAGTGACAGGTATGACGTTACAAAACATCAGATAAGTAATGGACGAGCACAAGTACTCTAAGGGGAAGCAGCTGTGGAACAAAAAGTACATCGCCGTGATGAAATCAGCGAAAGCATCTCAGCAAGTGACGGGGGGCTTCGCAACCCGTGAGCACAACACAAGCCGCTCTCTCAGCTGCAGCAAAACATGAGCATCTCTGCCGCGCAAGTTCCTCCTTGTTGTTTGTCTCCGTCTACAGTAATTTCTCTAGATAAAAGACTCTGAGAGGTGCAAGGCCCTTCTGTGCGCCTGCATTTGGCCAACTAAAGAAATTCTGGTGCAATAGGATGCACACTCCATACTCGATAACTTTTCATGAAATTCAACGCAGAATGAAAGACTCGCTGTAGCATGCCCAGAAATGTTCATTTGCCCTTTCGCGGCACTGACGCAAGAAATGGCGGCAGGCGTTCATGAAACAAACTGCGGGAAACATTTATCTTTTGGCTAAAGCTCCCTTTTTTTCGTGTTTCCTTCGTAGTATTTAATATGGAAATACGGTTCTGGCTTGAGAAAGCGTAAATTCTTCCTTTTTAACACCCAAGCATGTTTCGGTGAAGTTTCACCATCGTCAGTGGACTCATTTATTTTCTATAAACAAAAGCAAGCACACTCAACTTACATACACACGCCCCCGCTCCCAATCACCAATTCACAAAGCTCATTCTTAATCAGCATATCCTAATAACATTTTTGAATACTGTTACTTTAATGTAATAAACGATAGGTTAGCAATGAAGAAAAAAATCAGTGTTGACGAGAATATATTATAACGACAAGATGTCTAACACTAGCAAAGCTGAGAAAGCAATTGTTTCACTTTACGCCAAACATTCTGGTACATATATGTAACATAATATTAAAAAATGTTGATCAACTGCAGATGATAAATTGGAGTAAAATATCGGCTTTACTGAAAATATCAGACAGCCACAGAACATCAGTATATGATACTAAGGTATATATTATTTCTGTTGGTAGTTTTATAAATGAAAATACCATAATCTCAAAAGTATATGTATTAGCATACAAATTTTCCTTACATATTATAAGCAGTCTTGCATATGCGGATGACTTAGTTGTGATGGCAGATTCGATTGAAAGTTTGCAAAGTAATGTTTCAGAGCTAGATCAGAAATGTAATGGCTATAGTATGAAGATTAGCATCTCCAAAACGAAAGTAATGTCAGTGGGAAAGAAATATAAACGGATTGAGTGCCAAATAGGAGGAACAAAGTTAGAACAGGTGGACGGTTTCAAGTACTTAGGATGCATATTCTCACAGGATGGCAACATAGTGAAAGAACTGGAAGCGAGGTGTAGCAAAGCTAATGCAGTGAGCGCTCAGCTACGATCTACTCTCTTCTGCAAGAAGGAAGTCAGTACCAAGACTAAGTTATCTGTGCACCGTTCAATCTTTCGATCAACTTTGTTGTATGGGAGCGAAAGCTGGGTGGATTCAGGTTACCTTATCAACAAGGTTGAGGTTACGGATATGAAAGTAGCTAGGATGATTGCAGGTACTAGTAGATGGGAACAATGGCAGGAGGGTGTCCACAATGAGGAAATCAAAGAAAAACAGGGAATGAACTCTATAGATGTAGCAGTCATGGCGAACAGGCTTAGATGGTGGGGTCATGTTACACGCATGGGAGAAGCAAGGTTACCCAAGAGACTCATGGATTCAGCAGTAGAGGGTAGGAGGAGTCGGGGCAGACCGAGGAGAAGGTACCTGGATTCGGTTAAGAATGATTTTGAAGTAATAGGTTTAACATCAGAAGAGGCACCTATGTTAGCACTGAATAGGGGATCATGGAGGAACTGTATAAGAGGGGCTATGCTCCAGACTGAACGCTGAAAGGCATAATCAGTCTTAAATGATGATGATGATGATGATATTATTTGACAGAAAATAAATGACTCCATTGACGATAGTGAAACTTCACCAAAACATGTTTGGGTGTTACACTAGTGACTAGACGAATTTGTGTTTGCTCAAGGCAGAACCGTATCTTCATAATTATACGAGTATATGGGGAAAAGTAGTTTTTCAGTTTTTCAACACGGGAAGCTGCCGGCCGAGTTGACGTAGTTTACGGGAACGTCATTCGAACATTCAACCGCTGTCATGAGAAAACATTAAAGATCTTGAAGATCTGCCATTTATTGCTCGTCCGCGGCCAACAGCGCAAGCTCATGGAGGCTACCTATTAATTATGAATCATTGGTATCTCGAATCGAACCCAGCACAACTGTACTATGCTTTTAGGTGACAACTGAGAAAGCTGTGCCGACGAAGACAGTGTACAACCGTCCTCACACTTTTACACTCCTGGAAATGGAAAAAAGAACACATTGACACCGGTGTGTCAGACCCACCATACTTGCTCCGGACACTGCGAGAGGGCTGTACAAGCAATGATCACACGCACGGCACAGCGGACACACCAGGAACCGCGGTGTTGGCCGTCGAATGGCGCTAGCTGCGCAGCATTTGTGCACCGCCGCCGTCAGTGTCAGCCAGTTTGCCGTGGCATACGGAGCTCCATCGCAGTCTTTAACACTGGTAGCATGCCGCGACAGCGTGGACGTGAACCGTATGTGCAGTTGACGGACTTTGAGCGAGGGCGTATAGTGGGCATGCGGGAGGCCGGGTGGACGTACCGCCGAATTGCTCAACACGTGGGGCGTGAGGTCTCCACAGTACATCGATGTTGTCGCCAGTGGTCGGCGGAAGGTGCACGTGCCCGTCGACCTGGGACCGGAACGCAGCGACGCACGGATGCACGCCAAGACCGTAGGATCCTACGCAGTGCCGTAGGGGACCGCACCGCCACTTCCCAGCAAATTACGGACACTGTTGCTCCTGGGGTATCGGCGAGGACCATTCGCAACCGTCTCCATGAAGCTGGGCTACGGTGCCGCACACCGTTAGGCCGTCTTCCGCTCACGCCCCAACATCGTGCAGCCCGCCTCCAGTGGTGTCGCGACAGGCGTGAATGGAGGGACGAATGGAGACGTGTCGTCTTCAGCGATGAGAGTCGCTTCTGCCTTGGTGCCAATGATGGTCGTATGCGTGTTTGGCGCCGTGCAGGTGAGCGCCACAATCAGGACTGCATATGACCGAGGCACACAGGGCCAACACCCGGCATCATGGTGTGGGGAGCGATCTCCTACACTGGCCGTACACCACTGGTGATCGTCGAGGGGACACTGAATAGTGCACGGTACATCCAAACCGTCATCGAACCCATCGTTCTACCATTCCTAGACCGGCAAGGGAACTTGCTGTTCCAACAGGACAATGCACGTCCGCATGTATCCCGTGCCACCCAACGTGCTCTAGAAGGTGTAAGTCAACTACCCTGGCCAGCACGATCTCCGGATCTGTCCCCCATTGAGCATGTTTGGGACTGGATGAAGCGTCGTCTCACGCGGTCTGCACGTCCAGCACGAATGCTGGTCCAACTGAGGCGCCAGGTGGAAATGGCATGGCAAGCCGTTCCACAGGACTACATCCAGCATCTCTACGATCGTCTCCATGGGAGAATAGCAGCCTGCATTGCTGCGAAAGGTGGATATACACTGTACTAGTGCCGACATTGTGCATGCTCTGTTGCCTGTGTCTATGTGCCTGTGGTTCTGTCAGTTTGATCATGTGATGTATCTGACCCCAGGAATGTGTCAATAAAGTTTCCCCTTCCTGGGACAATGAATTCACGGTGTTCTTATTTCAATTTCCAGGAGTGTAGTTTGGTCTTCAGGTGTTGATCAAGCACCGAGACGCGTGAAGAAGGCGGGGAAGGGAATATCTGGAATTGAATCTGGTTGAATGGCGTTTGCTTTTCTTCACCGACAAGTTTAGCAGTGCTGTAATGCCTGATGATTGTCACAGAAGAGTGTGGGGGCCCCAGGTACCAATGCAGTCCATAAAGGTTAGAATACCATAGAGGCAACACCGCGACCAGAGTGAAGCAAAATGAACAAGCCTCTGCCACGTTTTCTGAAGCCAAAAAGAAAAAAAAGGGAAAGAAAAGGGAGTGATACGTGACAGTGCGTAAGGAAATCACGAAATTACATCTGTTTGATTTTATTAACAACATTGCCTCTGAGTATAGCCCCCTAACACTTGATATGCATCGTCTCTTGACAGTATCACAAGCTTTCATTTAAATACTGTAACCCCAGATGATTACCAGCCGAGCATTTACAACAAAAGATGCGGTCTGCAAAATGTTGTTTAGGATCCATCATCGTGTGTTTTAGCAAACTCATTTCTACAGAAAGCTTTAGAAGAATAACAGTCATCTCAGAGACGAACGTTCTACAGAAATACTATGTTAATTACGATTGTATGTATCATTTATTTCACATTCAAAGCGAAAACTGTATTGCACTGTGCAGGAAGGCATCACATCATACTGGTGGCGCCACCGCTCCCGTAGGAGAATAAGTAATCCTGCGAATTTGTGTGTTTCTCCTCAGAGGACTTTCGACAGCTCACTTCCAGGCGTCACTTACAAGGGGAACACTCCATAGGTCGCTGTTTGACACAGTCGAAAAGTTACAGGGCGAAAGAAGGGCGAAAATAGAGAGACACTTATTTTGGCGTAGGTAGCAATACTCAGTAGTTTCCAAGAGAATGACGGTAGAAGTTTCGAGGTGACTTTGTCAGTCTGCTTAACCCAGTATTGAACGATGAGAGTGAGATCATACTATTCGTGATACAAAAAATCAGATTATCCACTAGAGGTATTAACAACGATATAACTTATTATTGGCCAAAGCAAACTTCGTAACGTGTGTTCTTGACCAACTTTCCGTGGTAAAGTGCTGAGAAGGGAAACAACGTTCCAAAATATCGACACTTATTTGCTAGTGAAAATATATACATACAGATTCATCAAACAATATATATAAGGGAATAAATCGAATCTGTTTACCTTATCCACTATGTTATTTTTTACTCAGCTAATAAGTTCGCAAGCAATTATATTTTTTTCTTTCAGTAGAGCTAACTTTTTCACTTAAAATGTCATTTAATGACATTATTTATATTGAGTGTGGGTGTCATCTCTGTTCTGTTATTGTGAACCCTAAATAATTTTTCGCTTTCATATATGTGACCTCATTTGTGTCAAAATACTCAGTGGGAAAAATATCCAGTTCGTTATGTAACCAATCTTCCTTCCTTTCCTTTTCGTCATTTAATACTTGGAATCTGCTACGAAAACAAACAAAATAATGAAATAAAGATTTGGAAATTGCAAAACCACGAAATCCTAGACTATAATATGAGCGAGAACACCGAAAATTTGTTAATTTACGATGTCAGCAGACGACGACACCGTCAAAGCTTTCTTCCAGAGAAACATTGAAGAGACGCGATGTGATGTGTCGTGACGTGTTAAGACGGTCAGTTGCCGGCCTGTATGAATGTTGCCATTTGATGTGCATTGTGGAATGTTCTAATGTCACATAACGTGACCTGATGTACCATGACGTGACGTGACGACCATTGTGAATCGACCTTTACCAAGAAGAGTTTACAGAAAACATAAACAATATCGTAACGAAGTGCCGCACTTTTAATCACGGAATCATTTACTATGCGTGAGAGCCTCACAGAGATGTTCAACGAACTCCAGTGGCAGAGAGACTTTGCGTATCACCGAGAGGGTTATGACTGAAATTTCGAGAGCGTACGCTCGAAAAAGAGCTGGTCAACATATTACTTCCTCCCACATTTGTCTCACGAAATGACCGTGAGAAAATTGAGGCCACTCAGTCGTTCTTCTCAGGCACCATACGCGAATGGAATACTGAAGGGGGAAAATCATAGTGATACGATAAGTACTCTCCACCAGCCACCATAAGGTGGTTTGTAGGGTATAAATGTTGGTATATGTCGCTCTGTTGCTCTATAGCAGGGGTTCCCAACAAAATTTTCTCTAGGACCCCCTCATCGAGCATGATTGGTACTTTGTCATATCACAGTATCAAGTAACTAAAACAGCCAAATTAAGAGTTTTTTATATGTTTTCTATTTTTGGTACTAACTGGTACATTGACATATTCATTATTGAAAAACTATTGAGATTAAAACTTTTTCAATTTAGCCATCATTGTTATTGTTAAATTTTGATCTTTGCTCAAAATATTTGTCTTCAAATCTGGGTGATTAGTATAACAAACTTCTTAAAAAAATAGAAATTGAGTATGAACTGAAAATGAGAAAAAATTAAAACTGAGTATATTGGTCTTTCAAGTGTACTACACTTGAGATTGCATTGAGTAGACATGTGTGAAAAATAAGAAAACACTCATTTCATACAAGGTATTATTTATTTGAAAAAAATACAGTTATAACAGAGTACTCCATCAGTATACAGTTAGTTTTAATTTTCAGTTCTTAATGAGATGAGTTCAATCTGACCTTTGAGTCCGTTATTCCTGAAATATTAGGTTCCAAACTTGAAACTTTCACTCTGAAATCCGACCGCATGTCGAGCTGATTCCTATATTTGTTTTTCATGAAACACATGGAAGAAAATGCTTGCTCACACCGATAAGTGGTTGCAAATGGAAGGATCTTTTTCATTGCCTTATCTCCAAGTTTCTTGTAGTCCTTGCGTGCTGATGCCCAGAAGTCTGTAATTTTATCACCGATGAAAATGTTAATCATTGTACCAGAGCTGGACAGATCCACAAGTTGATCTTGCTCTTCTTCAGTGAGGCCTTGGATTTTGTCTATTTCTTCACAGCTCAAGGGATTTCGAATCCATCTGTCGTCAGGGTCAAGTTCAGGGAAATACTCTCTAAAAGTGGTGGCTAGGCTGCGTAGATGCTCGGCTACATTGATCTTTATGTGGTCAGGCAAACTCTCCTCTGATGACTCCAAGAATTGTTTTAAAGTACAAAAGTTAGTTTGTGACTCGTTTTCTATCCTTAACGCCCAGATCAGACACATTTTGACCATAGCACTAATCTTATCCTCAACTTTGAACATGTCTACAATTTTTCCTTGTAAACTCAAGTCTAACACATTCAAGTGTTCAAACACATCAGCTAAGTACGCAACTGAGCAAACCCAAGAGAGGGTAGTAAAAAAATCTGCGTACTTTGTGTCAAGAAGGAAGACACGAACCTCGCCTCTAAGTTCAAAAAATCTTGACAAGATCATACCTCGAGAAACCCATCTTAGTTCCGTATGAATAATAAGTTACTCATGCTCACTGCCGAGTTCTTTACACTCTAACAAGACGCTAGACGCAGAAGTTAGCGTTCGCAAAGGCTCTGCTCATGGAGGAACCGGCCAAAACAAAAAAATCTGTTATCATACGAAACATATTTAATATATTTTTTATTCTAATAGCATCTTGCAGACCCCTCTGGCATAGCTCGCCGGACCACCTGTTGGGAACCACTGCTCTGTAGGTTTATATCTCACACGCACTGTACTCACTGCGGCAGAAGACGAATCAGAGTCAACTTAGTGCTTAGTTGCTACGAAGCACCTCCCGAAGCGTCTCTCGACCGTATTTAAATTCGGGTCTGTTCGCCCACCGTTTTAGAAAACCAGTGAAGTAGACATAGGATGTTGGACGCTGCCTCTCATTGCCGGGGTCCAGCCAAAGGTAGACGCCCCGCGTGGCAGTTGGGAGGTGGGGCGGCGGCACATCGCAATCAAAACGTCATTACCGCCGTGGGGGTCTGTGCAGCCAGCCGTTACTCCTGACACAACTCGGCCCAGGCGCGCACCAGCAGTGCCAACACTCTCCCGCGTACTGCACCGACTTAGAAACAAATAAAAAGAGTTCTTTTATTGTGGTTTCACACAAGTAGTAACATACATATTCTAAAAAAGTAATCATCGGATGATCCGTTAAAAAAAGGTAAAAGAGGAATAGTAACAATCTAGGAAACTAAATTACAATGTCATTATAACTTCTATGCACAACTGCCAGCACAGGGTGACCCAAAAGTCCGTTAACGTATGAAAATACCCAAATTCAGGGAATAATGTCAGTAGAGAGGTAAAAACTGACACACATGCCTGAAATGACATGGGGTTTTATTGGAACAGAAAACGAGTGCACAAACTGAATAACACATGGCGCTGGACGACAACACGCCAGTGACGCCACATGAGAATCGTTCATACACTACTGGCCATTAAAATTGCTACACCAAGAAGAAATGCAGATGATAAGCGGGTATTCATTGGACAAATATATTATACTAGAACTGACATGTGATTACATTTTCATGCAATTTGGGTGCATAGATCCTGAGAAATCAGTACCCAGTACAACCACCTCTGGCCGTAATAACGGCCTTGATACGCCTTGGTATTGAGTCAAAGAGAGCTTGGATGGCGTGTACAGGTACAGCTGCCCATGCAGCTTTAACACGATACCACAGTTCATCAAGAGTAGTGACTGGCGTATTGTGACGGGCCAGTTACACGCCCACCATTGACCAGACGTTTTGAATTGGTGAGAGATCTGGAGAATGTGCTGGCCTGGGCAGCAGTGGAACATTTTCTTTATCCAGAAAGGCCCGTACAGGACCTGCAACATGCGGTCGTCCATTATCCTGCTGAAATATGGGGTTCGCAGGGATCGAATGAAGGGTAGATCCACGGGTCGTAACACATAAGAAATGTAACGTCCACTGTTCAATGTGCCGTCAATGCGAACAAGAGGTGACCGAGACGTGTAACCAATGGCACCCCATACCATCACGCCGCGTGATACGCCAGTATGGCGATGACGAATACACGCTTCCAATGTGCGTTCACCACGATGTCGCCAAACACGAATGTGAACATCATGATGCTGTAAACAGAACCTGGATCCATCCGAAAAAATGACGTTTTGCCATTCGTGCTAACAGGTTCGTCGTTGAGTACACCATCTCAGGCGCTCCTGTCTGTGATGCAGCGTCAAGGGTAACCGCAGCCATGGTCTCCGAGCTGATAGTCCATACTGCTGCAAACGTCGTCGAACTGTTCATGCAGATGGTTGTTGTCTTGCAAACGTCCCCATCTGTTGACTCAGGGATCAGACGTGGCCGCACGATCCGTTACAGCCATGCGGATAAGATGTCTGTCATCTCGACTACTAGTGATACGAGGCCGTTGGGATCCAGCACGGCGTTCCGTATTACGCTCCTGAACCCACCGAATCCATATTCTGCTAACAGTCATTGGATCTCGACCAACGCGAGCAGCAGTGTCGCGATACGATAGAACGCAATTGCGATAGGCTACAATCCGACCTTTATCAAAGTCGGAAACGTGATGGTACGCATTTCTCCTCCTTACACGAGGTATCACCACAACGTTTCGCCACGCAACGCCGCTCAACTGCTGTTTGTGTATGAGAAATCGGTTGGAAACTTTCCTCATGTCAGGACATTGTAGGTGTCGCCACCGGCGCCAACCTTGTGTGAATGCTCTTAAAATCTAATCATTTGCATATCAGAGCTCTTCTTCCTGTCGGTTAAATTTCGCGTCTGTAGCACGTCATGTTCGTGGTGTAGCAATTTTAATGGCCAGTAGTGTATAATGAGCTGTAGTGAGAGTAAGATCACCCTTAGCCCAGCTGATAAACACCTGGTGGAATGTACGACTTTTATTCTGGATGGCGCTCCATCCCATATTGCTAAAGGTGTGAAAGACCTTTGGTTCGGTGAGGATCGCGTGCTGAGCCGCCACGTTCTCCATGTTTGGTCTCCCAGGACCGCAGACCTCAATCAGTGTGATTATTGGTTGTGTGGTCAACTGAAGTCACAAGACTATTGCAGTTGTCCGATCTCATTAGCGATGCTAACAGACAACACCCGACGGCAGTTACTCCCCATATCTATTGATTTAATGTACAATACTGCTCACAACACTGTCGATTCCAGGTGTTGCTGAGGAATAACGGCCGACATGTTGTTCGTTGGTTATAAGGAACATCGTCTTTACTAAAAATCAACTGTTATGCTATTTATTGCTTTTGATCATGTGAAGCATCATCTGTTGGTCGTCCTGTGTACTTTTCTTCTTTCAATAAAACGCCATGTCATTTGCAGTATTTGCGGCAATTTGAATCTCCTTACCTACATTATTCCTTGAAGTACTCAATTTTCAGATGTTGGCATTGGGTCATTCTGTAATTCAGTATGTTATATAACCACTCTACCTCTTTGATTCATCGTGTTTTTAATCATGCATCGTTTTACCTTCGACTCATTCTAAACTACCCTCACTACTTACTCGATCAATTAACCTAATCTTCAACCACCTATTGCAGCAGCACCTTTCACAGGTTTCTAACAACGCCTTTCATAGCCTTCTCATAGTTTCTTTTCTGTCCTCCCCCCCCCCCTCCCTTCCCGTTGTCTCTATTTTGCAACCATAGAGAGCTGTACTCCAGACGTACATTTTCCACGAAGCATTTTTCTGTTTGCGTGTTAATATTTTTCTGTATTAGTAGCTGTTCCTTTTTACGAAAGTGCCCTTGTCTGTGCAACCATTCGTACTAAATCTTTCTTTCTTCTTCCTTTTTTATGTATTCCACTTCCTAGTAAGCAAAATTCAGCATTCCAGACTGTCTTGTCCAACTACAACATTCGGCCATCCAACCATTACAATACTTTTGCTGCGGGCGTATTTTACCAATCAACTTAATAAGGGGCTGTATAATGCTCATGGCCTCTGAGCTGCTATGTCGAAAAGTAAATGGCCAGTTGCATGGTTGCGTAACAATGCCTGACGCTGTGTGTCACGGGGGGCTATAACATAAACTGTATGTTTGTGTTTCTGGAGCTGGGAGATGAAAATGCGTGAAACAGAGACAGGATGGAGCGGATAGAAAAGGGCGTGACAATAAGTGCTATGGAGAGTAGATTTCTACACGAATACCAGGAAATGGGATTTTCTTAAAGTTTCCTTAGGACTTGATGTAGGGTGTTTAATGGTAGTGGCGCACCCTTCAGTGAGGAGTGTGGGCATTGAAGGGTTATGGTGAAACGTCCCCTTAGAACAAATTATACATGTGAAACGTCCACTTAGAACAACTGTACAAGCCTGTGCTTAACCTGGCACACAATAATTTTAGCGCAACGCAATCTGACCATCAAAAATCCCTGCAAAAGAATGGCCCTGACAAACATTAACCTATACCTTTCAGAAATCACTTACCTCACAAAAATCTTCGTTGCTCGAACTACTGCAATACAGCGAGTGCCACTACTGCCAGCTAAATAAAAGATACAAACTACGGAAGGCACTAACTACTGATAGTCTTAGCAAATGAAAGATTCTAATAGAGAACAAACAATGTATTTACCTCAAGATTCATAATATATACAGCAGTTCATGACATTTTTCAAAACTCCGCCATCTCTCTCCTCACATCCACCACTGCTGGCGGCTCACCTCCAACTGCCCAGCGCTACGCGCTGTTCGCATCCAGCTATAGCAGTTCATGACAACAATGGCAGACAACAATTCAAACTTTTCATATAGAGAGTGCTACGTAACGTTGCCAATAAAAAAACATAAACAGCAAACTTACATAAAGAAAACATAAACAGCCTACTTACATAAAAACATAAACAGCAAACTTACATAGCCCCCATGCTCCCCACAAAAAATTTTTACAAATGGTGTTGGGCACTGGCCAATACAGATTTGAAAAAAATTTTCATAATTACAATCACAAAGATATCAAATGCACACACTTATTAATACAATGTTGGTCAACAGCTAAAATTTTCTCACAGTCCATAAAGACAGTCCAGATTGTTCATCATAATAGTAATTACAGTTTCTCATTAGTAAAAGAAATTGCACACATAAGTAGTGGATTTCCATGTAGTATTGAAGAAGTAGTGTTGTCCTTCCAACGGAAAGACAGTGCTGACTCTTGAAATGCTGACAGGTAATGGGCCACAATGGAGCAAACCCACAGCAGAGTCATTCGAAGTTCTGACGAATATTGGTAGATAGGTCATCACAGAGCAGACCAACTGCAGTCCTGGTAGAGAGTATGGTATTGGTGGGCCACCAGAGGTGCAGACCCACTGCAGTCCTTGTAGAAACTGTGGTACTGGTGAGTCAGCAAAGGTGTAGACCCACTGTAGTCCTGGTAGAGATGGCCAGCAGCCATCTGCTGCGACTGTGCAGGTGCACATTCACCATCGAAGAGTCTTGCAGAGAAGATAGCAAGTCCATAAACCACCACTTGTGCACGCACAAAGTTTTTGGGAATTGTCCTTAGAACCAGCAATGCTGTTATCCAGTCCCTTGCTGAATTAGTAACACACGTGCAAACACTAACAGTCCCTACTTCTCACATATTGTCCATATACTATGACCAACAGAATGTGTGCAGTGAAATGAATGCTTACAAGTTAATAATATGATGAACTGGTGTCAATTACAATTATATAACATAAGAATACAATTACAAAGATACAAAATACATCATTAAAAACATAACAATACAGATAATATTTGTAGTAATAGGGGCTTTACAAAAGAATAGAAATAAACATATACATCAGTGTTACAGGAATTATGACATGAGTACATACATAAAAGATCAGAATAACTTTTGAAACGTCAACTTCACACATGAGCATTAAAACAAAGCAGAATAAATAAAGTCTAAGCATCTTTACAAAGAAAATAACAGAGTATTAGAAAAATTCTACAACATAGCTCTCATCAGCTAAACACATAAAGACAGGAAAAACACAAATACACACGGGTACCCAAACACATAGTGGGATAACACCAAAAGGAAAGGACAACACACAATTACATATTGGGAAAAAACAGCAAAGAGGAAAGGACAGGGTTTGTTTTACTGCAGTATTTTGCTTGGAGATCTCCCTTCATTCCATAGATTGTTCGTCTTATTTCAACCTTTGCTTCCACCAAAAAAAATCCTATCTAAGCATGCTTTCTGTATTTATATGTTCACACATTGCTTACCTCATCATTTATTTCCAAGAAAATCCTACCTATACCTCGTTCCTGTATTCTATTCATATTTCTTTCAAAATAATTATTTCTGATTGTACCATACTCATTTGGGCCCAAATCTTTCTTCGCAATGCATTCTTTACCTATTCTCCATAGTCAGTTTCTTATATAGTCTACCCCCTCTTAAGCTAACTTAAATCTACTGAGCTCAGATATATATACCAAGGGACGAGGCAATGCAGCATGACAACAAATCAACACAAACAGAAATGACAAAAAATGCAAATTGGCAAAGATAGCAGCATAAATTAGCAAAGCAAGTGCAATATTACAACTAATATAAGGCACTGTGCAGGAAACAAGAAAAACTAGCTTAGAAGAGTAACACAAAGTCCAATTCAGTAACACTATGCCTGGCAAACAGCAGCAACTTATACCTAAACATGACATAGCGCAAGCAGAAAAAATATTACAGTAAAAACAACCATGCAGACAAGGGAAATGCATATTCACATCTTAATGTCTATGTAATTAAAGTGGTCATCTTAATGTCTATGTAATTAAAGTGGTGCACCATAACAACTTATTGTAAAAAAAATATTACCATGTACTTGAAAAGAAAATTTTGTTTTACTGTTGCTAGTTCCTTCTTATTGTTCTTTCCTTTCCAAGTGCTCCTTTTTAAAGAATGTGGATCATAAAGTAATTAATTAATAAATCTGTTGACAGAAAGAGTTCACATTAGCAAATGCATTTCATTTTATAAGAGCAATGCTGCAACACAGCTGGAAACCAGACATCAAATGAAATAAGCAACTACGAAAAGCAAAGCATAAAAATATCATTCAATAGTCATGTGACATTTCATAAGTCAGTAGCTCTCAACTCTCGTACAAAGACACTTGTCATAATCAGGTGTGCAGATGTAAAAATATTTCTTGTCAATTCATAAGCATTTCAGTAATTAGCACAAAGTGCGAGTAATCATATGTTTTTAAGTAACGAGGGTGTCGCATTAGCGGTGAAAGGCACACCTTAATGGCTTGTTCTCCAGGTGTTTGACACAGCTGTGTGCCCACAACGCATTACAAAAATCATATGTTTTCAAGTAACGAGCGTGTCGCATTAGCGATGCCCTCTACAAAGGAATGTCATAAACAGGGGTATAGGCCTCTCTTTGTCCTTCTCTTCCACCTGTGCCTCTGGCACACCCTAATGGCTTTCTTTTCTACCTGAGCGTCTGAAAAGGCTTGTTCTCCAGGTGTCTGACACACCTGGGTGCCCACGTCACATTATGTGCAGGTGGTCACTTAACTTTCTTACGGAAATATTTACGACAGTAGTTTCCGCTACAGTGACAGTCTCATATAAAAACATTTCACAGGTCAAGAATTTTATTGACATAAACATACCTCAACAGCATAATACACATCGTCGTCGTAAAAATAACATCATAACACCTCAGTCAAATGTCAAAAACGTCGTAGCTTCCTCCAATGATTTCAAAACCTAAAGAAAATTCTCTGCTCATTTCAGTAGTGTCATCTACCTCAAACGTACTTTAAAAATTATGATCTCATACCAAAATACATCATTCAAAGCTCTCATAGTATCACAATGGTACCAAAAAAATATGAACAGTTCACAAAGTACAGACAAAGTACAATTTCTTAAGTGTGAAGTAATCCAACTCTGTAATTGCGTAAACATGTGTCACTGACGTAGTAAAAGGATGTTTGTTTCTCTGTTAAATGATCAGATAGCTGTGTAATTTATGTGTTAGAGAAATATGGTACCGATGTGTTAAATTGTATAAGCAAATACCATATTAGCTAGGGCTCCTTGTGCTTGCCAAACACATGGTACACAAAGTAGGCGTGTACCCCCCTGAGGTTTATTGTAATTATACCCTCAGGTGTTACAGATTACAGCAATGGAATGAAATGTATTGCGAAAAACTTTCTTTGTA
Source organism: Schistocerca cancellata (assembly GCF_023864275.1). Classification (NCBI taxonomy): domain Eukaryota; kingdom Metazoa; phylum Arthropoda; class Insecta; order Orthoptera; family Acrididae; genus Schistocerca; species Schistocerca cancellata. Next base: position 161,548,690 of record NC_064631.1, read on the forward strand.
ATTCAAAAATCTTTAAAAATAAATGTTTTAAGTACAAAATTAATCACTCAAATACGTGTCTTGTAGCGCTAAATGTGCGTCTTGCTGTAAGATAATCTCTGGGAAGTGTCGTAGTCATTGTCCTCCGAAAGCTAAGTTCTGCAGAAGTCAATGTACTTACCTCATGATAAACAAAGTGAAATGCTTTGCGTATAGATAACTTAGTTATTACGCTTATTGCCGTGATGAGGAAAGTACTGTGCTGTAACGTATTGTTGTCCTACGGAAAAGGCTGTCTCCTTGTAGCAATAGCACAAAAGTCACCACTAAAACATGTCTCACTTTATAGAAGAATTCAGAAAAAACTGTGCAGATATAAAACAGATACACCGCAAAAGCAACATTGTAAATTGTCACTCATTAGTAACATCGTGATATAATCGTGTAGCTGTCAAAGAAACCAAATACTAAGTCATCTTGAATCTCACAGAAAGTACTTCAAATCCTGAATCCACTCTCAAGCAAACCAAAATGTTGCATGAAAATTTCATTAGCAGTGCTGGTAAATGTTCTAATCGTGCAACTAACAAGCAAGAATGTACACACACAATTACACTGTGTCGTCTGTTCGCAATAACAATGCATTCGTAATTTCTGTTTAAATAATTTCTCTTGGTTCTTGACTGGATGGTTAGTTAGCTTTAAAACATAGTAGCATGTTAACAGTTTCTCAGTGTGACAAATTGTACAAGTAGCGTGAAGTGAAAATTGCAAAGACTAAGTTAAAAAGCAGATTATCTGTCAATAAATGGTTTTACATGAGAAATGTGGTGTAAACCTTTACTCTTCCTAGTACGCAGAGTTTCAACTTCAACGCAATTATCATGTGGTATACGTCGGATTCTGTAAGGTCCATTGTAAACTAGAAAGAATTTGTGACTCAAGTGTTTCTTCTTATGTGACAATGAATGAGCTTTAATGAGAACTTTCTGACCAATACATAATTTCTTTGCATTTGCTTTACCGTGTAGTTTTCTCTTTTTGTCTGCTGCAGATTTTATATTTTTAAGAGCCAAATCAATTATGTCTTTGTGGCGAAGTTTACGTGTATTCGGGAAAGGTACAAGCTCTCTGATTCTGTTCGGAGGTTCTACATTCTTCAGTACAAGAGTAGGTGGTAAAGCAGTGGAATCATGAGGCATTTCATTCAGCACATTTTGAAATAAGTGTAAATATCTGTCCCAATGCTGATGCTTTCTGTGACAATAAAGTCTGCAAAGCTTATTGATTTCTTTCATAATCCGTTCAGACGGGTTACAATGTGGTGAATACAATGAAATAAAAACAGGTTTGATTTTATGATTCCGAAGCATGCGTGACCAAACAGCAGATCTGAATTGCGGTCCGTTATCTGAAATGACTTTACTAACGTGTCCAACTTCACGTAAGAAATTTTTAACAAAGGCGTTGGATACAGACCGTCCAGTGGCTTTACGTAACGGAGTGAAAGAAACAAATTTTGAAGTAAGTTCAACAGCGACTAGAACGTACGAAAATCCATTCGATGTTCTGACAAGGGGTCCCAAGAGATCAACAGCAGTAAATTCTTTTAATTTAGAAGGAATAATAGGAAATAACGGAGCACGATGTGAGATAGTAGATGGTTTCGCCTTTTGACAAAGTTTACAAATAGACAAGACTCTTCGAATTCTCTTTTCCATATTGTTAAAATAACAAGTCGTTCGAAGAATATGATAACATTTTCGTGGGCCAAAATGTGCGTAGCTGAAATGATGTACCAAATGAGCTTATTAACAAAATCGTCTGGAATGCAAAGTACCCATAGCTTGTCATCAACAGTGCAGCGTTTGAAGAGTATGTTGTTTCTAACCAGGTAATAATGCCGAATCTGAGTGTGTGTCTTTTCATGCCATTTACTTTTGATATCTTTCCAAATCGGATCTTTATCTTGTTCATGAGCAATGTCCTTTAAAGATGTGGTGATGAAGTTTTCAAAGGCGACTTTCTGAATGTAAAGAATACTGAAATTTTTCTCGAGGTTGCCTTCTGTGTTACTTTTCTCAAGCCCAGCCGGTGCGCGTGACAGCGCGTCCGCAACAATGTTCTCCTTGCCGGGAATGTAGACTATTGTGAAGCGGAATTCTTGCAGAAACAATGCCCAACGTTTTAACCTATCATGATTTAATTTTGAAGACATAAGAAATTGTAATGCACGATGATCACTGTATACTTTTACGTGCTTACCAGAAAGAAAGAAACGGAATTTGTTAAATGCCCAAACGATAGCTAAAGCTTCTAATTCAGTAACGGAATAATTTTTTTCAGATTTTGTTAGCACTCGGCTAGCAAAAGCAATGGTTTTCTGAACAGTAGTGTCATTTTCTATGGCTTCTTGAAATAAGTGGGCACCAAGACCGACTTTAGAAGAATCCGTGCTAAGGCAGAAATCTTGTGACAGATCTGGATGAGCTAGTATTGGCGCGTGAAGTAACGCTTCTTTCAAAGAATTGAATTCCAACTGTGCTTGTTCGTCCCAGTTCCAACTAGTATTTTTTCCAGTGAGAGAACAAAGTTTTGGTGTAACTAGAATTTGCATATTCAGAAAACGACGGTAAAAATTTACGAGACCTAGAAAACTGCGGACTTGTCTTTTTGTGGATGGAACTGGAATGGCTCTGATTGCTTCTAACTTTTCTGGATCCGGCTGAATGCCTTCAGAAGAAATAATATGTCCCAAAAACTTCACCTTTGACCTACCGAATTCTGACTTTTCCAAGTTAACTGTAATTCCAGATTCTGCAAAAATACGTAACAAACTGTTGAGGATGCGGTTATGTTGTTCCCATGAAGCTTCTGCTATTAGAATATCGTCCACATATAAAGTGATGTGACGTTTTAAGAACTCAGGTAATATGGAATTTAACCCACGAATGAATGCTGCCGAAGAAATGTTCAAACCAAAAGGAAGTTTCCGAAACTGATAACAAACGCCGAAACAAAGGAAAGCTGTGTATTTTCTGCATTCTGGATGAAGTTCGATCTGATAAAAGCTGGATCTGAGATCAATGGAAGACAACACTTTTACACCATTAAAATTTTGCAGAAGTTCTTCCATCGTCTGCGGCCTGTCTGTTTCAGGAATAATGATAGTATTGATTTGTCTCGAATCTAAAACAAGCCTGATCGATCCATTTTTCTTCTCAACAACATGTAATGGATTGTTGTATGAGCTTACTGCAGGCTCAATAATGCCCTCGTCAAGCATAGATTGTATTTCTGTTCTAACACGGTCCCTATAATGTGCCGGAATTACGTATGGTCTAACACAAAATTTAGTATGCTCACGAACACGAAATTGGTATTGAAATCCCTTGATTGTTCCTGTTTTGTGAGTAAAAACTGTGGAATGTGCTTGTAAAATCTCAAAAAGGTCCTGCCTATCAGTGTCATTACAATTCTCAATTGTTTGAATTTTATTCTGAATTAACTCATTAATTTCAAATATGCCGTCGATATCATCCCTTTCAGTACTTGCAGAGTGATTGTTGGTGTCTACTTCCGTAGAAAATTCCGAACTGTTGTCTAACAGAACATAAAGCCGATTAATTTCCTCATCATGGTTTGAGAGCCAGTCTTCAAATTTCAAAGCTATTGACTTACCTTCTTTCTCTAAACTTATTTCAGCATCGTGAAAACTTAAGATTGCTTTATATTCATTCAAAAAGTCTACTCCCAGTATAATTTCCGTCGACAACAATGGAACAATAAGGAAGTTCATAGAGAAGCTGTGGCTTTGACAAAAGAATTCTAAATTGGTTTGTTGGCGTACATCTACACTTTTTCCAAAGATTGCACCTTGTAATTTAATCTTACGTAACGGAAGTGTTGGGCAATCGTTCGCTTTGTTGCATTTGCTAAAAGCTGTTTCGCTAATTACTGAAATGGGACTGCCAGAGTCAAGTACTGCCGTAAATTTTACGTCATTTACAGTAATGTGAATCACAGGATATGTAATGGTGTTACTTGTTACGTCGTGTTCCTGGAGTAAGATGTCCCTAATGTCTTCCATTTTTACGTAATTACTAGCTACGGCAGCTGCGTCATCAGTTTCATAAGTACGTCTTGTGGCTGCCAGTGGTGTGAGTCATCGCCTATTGTCTCTTTGTTGGCGCGCGTCGTTATTGGGATTTGGAGACCTAACTTCTACAAATTCATCGTGACGAGAGTGCTCTGCTCTGTTTAAATCTCGCCAGTTCTGATGCAATTCAGGTCTGTCGTTACGATCATATCGTCTGTCGTCATGTCGGTAGTTTCCATAGTTTCTTTCTTGTCGGTCACATGGTGGAGAATTTCTCCTTGAATCGTAACTGCGTGCTGGACCGTTGCGTCTAAAGTTATTCTGTCTCCCTTGATAATAATTATTTTGGTTCCCATATTGTCTGTTTCTCTGATTGTCTCTGTGATAGACATTACTGCGGAGAGGTGATCTTTCCCTGTAATTATTACTCCTCTGCCAACGGTTGTCATACGGGTGGTGTCGATTTTGGTCACGATTTGTGTGGTGAGAATAGCCTTGTCGCGTCCAGTTATCGTTTCTGTCGTCACGGAATTGTGACAGATGTGACCTGTAATTGTTGTACTCCTGTTTTCGCGTTCCGCGATTGTCAGTGTCAATTTCCAGTTCTTGTAACAGTCCCTGAAAAGCTTCAATGTCGTCTTTGCAACGTCCTGCTAAAATAATATGTCGTAAATGTTCAGGCAGTTTGATTAAACAAATGCGGATGAGTTCTGAGGGGCTGTATGGGTTTGACAGGTACTGATTCTTGTGCAACATGTCTTCAAAATATTTCACAAGACTGGAAAATTCAGATTGTTCGAAATGTTTCATCATTATGATGTTATGTTTTACACGGTCCTGTGTAGCTTGAGACCAATATGCTGAGAGGAAGGCATGATAAAAATCTCCTTCACTGTGACAATCGTGAATGACCGATCGCATTCTCACAGCTGGTTCATTCTCCAAATAGCCACACATAAATTCTAATCTGTGTTCTAATGACCAGTTGGGAGGAAAACAATGAGAGAATTGATGGAGCCACGCTTGTGGATGAATGTCGTTGGCAGAATTCTTGAATGTTTTGAATTTACGTGTAGTAATGAACAGCTTATAGTCAAAGTCATCATGTCGGCGAGTCACATATCGCACATTGTTACGTCGTGTCGGCGGTTCCATCTCAAAATTCGGTGCACCTTGCCAATTCCTTTCATAATTACCGAAATGCCCTGTGTTATTATTTTGTGGCTTTTCCGTATTTATATGTCCCTCTTCCCTTATTGGGGCGCGAGTGTCCTCTGAAATACGTAATTCTTGTATTACCTGTGTCAGCTGATCTTGTACTTCCCGCATTTCTCTTTTGTATTGCGTATTAATTTGATTCTGATTTTGTTTGAATTTTCTTATTTGTTCATACTCTTCTGTGTCAGTGAAGGCTACGGGTCTTGTGTCATTCAGATCATCATCTACCTTTGTAGATAAGTTAGTGACCTGATCCGAAAGTTCAGCTACTTTCTCCGATAGTGAACACATTTCCTCAGTGTGTTTTTCTGAACCAAGTTTCAGAGTGTCCATTTGTGTTGAAATCGAATCTACTGTGTTCTTTAAGTTGTCCTGAGTTTTTGCCAGTTGCGTAACCGAATCGGTAGATGCAACTGAGTCAATTTTAGCCCACAAGGTCTCATGATTTTCATGAACAATGGTTTGCAGCTCTTTTATGGCTGCTTCGTGATTCTGTAATGCATTTTCATGCCGCGAAAAAATAGGCTGAAAATGCTCACAAATTTGTGTTTTTACGTCATTACAGACTTTTTGACATTTCGATTCAATGTTATGTAATTCAGTAGTTAAATCTTCACGTGTTTGTTCAAGTGTGGTGTCTAACTTCCGAAGATTTTGTTCCATTGTGTCTAACTTTTGCTGTGTTTGTCTCTGGTGTTGTTCCATTGTGTCTAACTTTTGAAGATTTTGTTCCACTGTGTCTAACTTTTGAAGATTTTGTTCCACTGTGTCTAACTTTTTAAGATTTTGTTCCATTGTGTCTAACTTTTGAAGATTTTGTCCCATCTGTCTCTGATTTTGTTCCATTTGTTGCATTAATTGCAATAATAATGTATTAGTGTCTGGAATCTGTTTCTCTATGCCTTTTGACAGTGCGTTTTCACCGGCCGCATTCACATTTTGACAAGCAGAAAATGTGTCTTGACTCATTTGAGAAAACGGTGAGGACGCAAAACCTGAATCTACAGTATTTGCAAAATTGTGTCCTATCATTTCGGATTCCTGAGGCGAGCTGTTGCCGACCGATCGATCGATAATGCTTCCCTGTTCACTACCTGTTTGACTGTCTACGCCATTGTTTGACGCCCGCTCCATTTCCCTATGCACAGTTACTAAATTACTACTTTGAACATTAGTTAACTCATTACACAGTGGCGCTACCACATTGCTTCCGTCTTCACTGTCGTTTCTCAGTTTACTTTGGAGCCGAGTGTTACGTTTTTCACACGCCATTATTGTGACAATATTTCACACGATAACACAGAAAAGCACAATTTGAATAGCAAAAATAAGAGAACACATTAACATAGCACTGAAAATAATATGTAGTTAATTACAAGCGCAGCTGCGAAATACTTGTTGCAAATCTACATGCATGCCACAACTGTTTTACATTACAACAATGAAAGACTGCAACTACAAAGGAGATTCTCTCTACAATTACGCGCTAGCAATAAACAAAAGCTACACTAAATACACAAACTACAAGAAAAAATCAGAAGATTCCAGTGAGGTATCCTAGGCTAAGGGTCGACATATGAAACGTCCCCTTAGAACAAATTATACATGTGAAACGTCCACTTAGAACAACTGTACAAGCCTGTGCTTAACCTGGCACACAATAATTTTAGCGCAACGCAATCTGACCATCAAAAATCCCTGCAAAAGAATGGCCCTGACAAACATTAACCTATACCTTTCAGAAATCACTTACCTCACAAAAATCTTCGTTGCTCGAACTACTGCAATACAGCGAGTGCCACTACTGCCAGCTAAATAAAAGATACAAACTACGGAAGGCACTAACTACTGATAGTCTTAGCAAATGAAAGATTCTAATAGAGAACAAACAATGTATTTACCTCAAGATTCATAATATATACAGCAGTTCATGACATTTTTCAAAACTCCGCCATCTCTCTCCTCACATCCACCACTGCTGGCGGCTCACCTCCAACTGCCCAGCGCTACGCGCTGTTCGCATCCAGCTATAGCAGTTCATGACAACAATGGCAGACAACAATTCAAACTTTTCATATAGAGAGTGCTACGTAACGTTGCCAATAAAAAAACATAAACAGCAAACTTACATAAAGAAAACATAAACAGCCTACTTACATAAAAACATAAACAGCAAACTTACAATGGAGCTTCGGTTATTGGTATGTATGAGATTTTTGTGAGTGCTCTGGAAACCTCAGGGTGGGGATAAACTTAATTACCTGTTAAATTAGGCGTAATGGAAACAGTAATTAGATGCAAAATGCGAGGTGTAGAGGATGACAATCAAGAAGTAGCAGAGGCTGTTAAAATTTGGGACGCGCGGAAATCGAGGCAATGGTACGGAGTGATCGGATAGTGATTTTGTAGGTGGCTTTTACTGATACAAGTATGTAATCCCCATGCTCGCCCTACATGTATTTTTAGTCTACAGTGGATCTTTTGTTGCACAATTTCGAACTCGGTATTCTGAGTTATGAGATGCAGTGATAAATTTGTGATTATCACCTCTAAGAAATAAAGTGACTTACATAATTTTTTGTTGTTTGCAGGTACATGCCTGCAACCACGGTACACAATGAAATCCAAGTGCCGTAGCACGCCACTAGAGTGAGCAAACGCAAATGTCTCTTCGTATTTCCACTTTATCAATGATCAAACACTTTTTTTATTACCTCGGGCATGGATGTTTGTGATGTCCTTAGGTTAGTTAGGTTTAACTAGTTCTAAGTTCTAGGGGACTAATGACCTCAGCAGTTGAGTCCCATAGTGCTCAGAGCCATTTGAACCATTTTTTCTACCAGGACTGCAGAAATGTAAATACAATTAATCATGTACCTTTATTGTTCCGTGATGATAGTTGACAATTTATGACGGCCTCTCGTAAATTGCGGTCTGAAGTCAAATGCCAGACATTTAATATTTTAGCAAGTTTGTTCGGATGATAATTAAGTTTAGGCGAAAGTCAAAAGGGAATCAACACGATTTAACCAAGGGCAAGTCGAATTACATTTAAGTTATGAGACGGTACATCCCCGAAATGGTTACGTGAAAGCGTTCGTGCGCACTCGTCGTGTTGTCACGTCAGGAGCCTGGCGCGTGTTATTGACAAATGAGGAGGCGGTCGCCCGAGCCAGACATGGTCCACAGGACGCAGTAGTCACGCGCTGTCATCAGCAGATGGCGGCACCCTTCGAGGTAGTGATTGGCAGACACTCGGACTATGACAATGTTTGATCTAGAGTCGTAAAACTATCGCAGGCTACCGTAGACTGTCGTACGTAAGCGTAGACTACGGCAGTTTAGATCACTTTGCGTATGCAGTCTATTAGTAGGTTCCTCTAGGAAACGGCACTGGTGAACCGTCTAGAAACAGAGTGAGGATATACAGGGTGGACCATTGATAGTGACTGGACCAAATATCTCACGAAACAAGCGTCAAACGAAAAAAACTACAAAGAACGAAACTCGTCTAGCTTGAAGGGGGAAATCAAATGGCGCTATGGTTGGCCCGCTAGATGGCGCTGCCATAGGTCAAACGGATATCAACTGCATTTTTTTAAATAGGAATTTCACAAGTTCACAGTTACCCAACTTTAACATTAAACTTGGTCTAAGTGACCTTTAACTATTTTCCGTGATTTTTCGGAAGTTTACATGAACTTGAGGTGCTGTTCAGATTATTTAAGCCCTCGCTCATATGGCTTTATTATTATTATTAATTGTTATCAGCAATACTTTATTTATGAAATAAACTCAGTTTGTTAAAATTTAAATCACTATGAGCAGTGAACATTGTTTCACCTCAAATTCCAAGCTGCACGTGTTGAACTTGTAATTGGATTGCTTTAGGCTTAATGCGACAAATGGGTTGGTTGGTCCCCAGACTGTGAAGTAGCCAACATTTAAAAAATCCAACCACGCATTCCTCCTATAATCAGTCTTTTTCTTGCTTTACAATTTTTTTATTCGTGCTGATGCACATGGGTGCTCGGGAGTCATAGATTGATCAGTTATTTAATGGAAGCAACTGATTTTAGCTTTTGCATTCAGCATTCGCCAATTACTTATGATTTAGGGACCAGCAAAGAGAACATCCAGTTTACATTAAATGCTACCCGTCACGTCTCAACAGTGTTCATTGTATGCTGTACCTGTGTCACTATACATATTGAGAAAGGTTTATGGATAATGGATTGGCTTTTATAACTCCCAGGTTTACAATTGTATCATGCGACTATCTCTAACCAATTGTCAACAATCCATTTATGTAAGCGTGTACGTACAAGTCAAAGGAGATGTAAAACATCAAAGCAAGTGTTTTTGAAGTAGTTTATTAATATGCAAAAAACTAACACCATTTTTCTGTTTTACTTTCAGGTAAGCCGAAGCACCAGAGAGCCATAAGAAGCTTCCCTTCTGGTGAGTTGCCATCTGTTAGTTAAGTAAGCAGTAATCTCTGTGACATTTCGACAGCTGTTGCCAATCTCTCCAGCCCCCTTTCTCGAAATGTGAGACGTTTGTTAAAAGTTCTACTAAAACTTGCCGTCTTTTAATAGAGCCATTTCGGCCTCTCCGCTCCATTCTGTCTTAATACACCGTTTAGGCAACGCCGGCAAGGTTCTTACTGTCGCGGGTGACGTTAAGTCGGGAAGTAAGAGGCCTGTCGTATTTTTAAAAGGGCTTTCCAGTTTACGTAATATAGGCGGCTTTTAGCAGGCGGAGATCGCAAATAAGGAACGAAACTCCTTTCCATTCGACTAACGATTACCTTAAGTATATGCAAATCGATTTCAGGTGAGGCATGTCTTTCTTGAAAAACTTGAGGATTGTGACATGATGATAAGATACTACCAGCACACAGAAGGCTCACAACTCTTGCATACCATCACTTTAATCTCCCCCCCCCCCCCCCCCGCCTTCTCCCTATCCGCGACCTACCTAATCAGCTAGATGGGTTAATGGTATTTTACTCTTAATCTGAAGTGCAAGTCATCGGGGAGTACAGGAAAATTTCAACTTACTGCGTAAATGATTCAGACCGACCTCAAACACGGATAGTTAAATTTTCTAAATTACCAATTGATAGAGCAGGCCATCTCGCAGAAGACGTTTACACTATTTGATCAAAAGTACCGGAAACCTGTCAGTGAACGTTAATATGGTGTGTGTCCAACCTTCGCCTGTACGACGGGAAAGCGTTCAACGAGGAGTCTGAATGTTTGAGAAGAAGTAGCATTCCATTCTTCCTCGAAACCACAGAAGGTAGTGTTATTGGACGCTGGGGCCTAGAGCGAACTCGTATTGGAACACATCCCAGATGTGTTCCGTTGGGCTCACTTGGGGTCCGGGACCGCGCTGCTGGTATGGTCGCAGGTTCGAATCCTGCCTCGGGCGTGGACGTGTGTGATATCCTTAGGTTACTTAGATTTAAGTGGTTCCAAGTCCAGGGGACTGATGACATCAGATGTTAAGTCCCACAGTACTTAGAGCCATTTGAACCATTTGAATTTGGCTCACTTGGAGAATTCGGGCAGGCCACTCCAGTCCGGGAATGTAACTGTCGACAAACCATTCCCTCCCAGATGCTGTTTTATGAAGAAGTGCACTGTCAACATCCTCTGCGAACTGTTCCTGAAGAAGATGATGATGATGATATTTGGTTTGTGGGGTGCTCAACTGCGCGGTTAATCAGCGCCCGTACAAATTCCCAACCTTTGCTTAATCCAATCATGAATTATGATGAAATGATGAGGACAACACAAACACCCAGTCATCTCGAGGCAAGTGAAAATCCCTAACTCCGCCGGGAATCGAACCCGAGACTCCGTGTTCGGGAACGGAGAACGCGACCGCGAGACGCGGACTTGAACTTTTCCTCTACTTTGGTGCATATATTCGTAGCGTATTTGTTTTCGATGTTGGTATTCTGGTTGCTGTATGTTTGTTTGGTTATTGATTTTCATTTTTTATTTGTAGTTCACTGTTGCCATTTGATTTTTCATATTGTCATTTTGTTATTTGGAGGTAGAGACTGCAGCTGTGGGCGCGAGAAAGTGGGCTGCGAGTGGAGAAATAGGAACATTTCCGACATGTTCTTTGACGTCCATAGAGGGGTAAATGGAAATGTCGTGTGGCTAGGGCCTCCCGTCGGGTAGACCGTTCGCCTGGTGCAGGTCTTTCAATTTGACGCCACTTCGGCGACCTGCGCGTCGATGGGGATGAAATGATGATGATTAGGACAACGCAACACCCAGTCCCTCAGCGGAGAAAATTTCCGACCCAGCCGGGAATCGAACCCGGGCCCTTAGGATTGACAGTCTGTCACGCTGACCACTCAGCTACCGGGGCGGACCATAGAGGGGTGACAGCAGCGGAGGCAATTATAAACATTTGCGCCATGGAGGGGGATAATGCCATTAGACAGAACACGACAAGGAAATGGTTTTGTCTTTTTAAGAAGGATTGTTTTCACATTAGTGACCTTCCACGTCCAGTAAGATCTTCGGGGTTTGATGAAGATCGTTTAAACGCATTGATCCACAATGATCCGTGTCAGTGTACTCTAGAACTGGCAGATGTGATGAACTTCGATCATTTCACCATCGTGCGACATTGCAACATTCTCACGCAATACAGAAAGTTCAGAGATCGGGTGTATGGATACCACATGCTCTAAGCCAAAGTCACGAAATTACGCTGGTGATCAAGTGTGCATCTCTGCTTCCTCGTCATGAGTTGGTTCGTGGAAAACGCTGATCATTCTTATGCTGTATTGTTATTGGTGACGAGAAAGAGTTGGTTCAAATGGCTCGGAGCACTATGGGACTTAACACCTGAGGTCATCAGTCCCCTAGCACTTAGAACTACTTAAACCTAACTAACCTAAGGACATCACACACATCCATGCCCGAGAGAGGATTCGAACCTGCGACCATAGCAATCGCGCGGTTCCGGACTGAAGCGCCAAGAACCGCTCGGCCACCGCGGCCTCCGTGAAAGAGTGTCTTTATGCTAACATAAGAAAAAGAAAGGAATGGTTGAGCCCGAAACAAAGCACCGACATTCCGTACAAAGATATGCGCTCTTCCACAAAAGACACTATTATGCATCTGGTGAAACAGCGATGGCGTGCTGAACTACGGATTGTTTGACCGAGGTCTAACCGTCACTGTTGACATTTATTGCCAGCAACTGAGACGTCTTGCAGACGCAGTCCAAGAACAACGATCAAGACTGCGTGGAGTGATGCTGCTCCACGAGAATGCGCCCCTGCATTTCGCTAGACTGACAAAAAACACTATACAGGATTTGGATTTGGAAGTCATTCCGCACCCACCTTATTCACCGCATCTTTTGCCCTCTGATTTTCACCTTTTCGGCTCTCTAACGAACAACCCTTAAGGAACTTCCTCTCCCGGTGAAAATGCGCTCCGAACATGGTTCGACGAGTTCTTCGCGTCAAAACCACGTTGTTTCTACAGTCGCGGATAGAAACGTTATCCCAGGGTTGGCAGCCTATTGTAAATAGTCAAGGAGAATATATTATTTATGACTAAAGTCTCTGTTGTGTATATCTGTTGTGTTGATTAACTTATGGAAAAACGAACTTGTGCATCGACCCAGTCCAGTGTAATACATATCTCCTTTAACACAGGATCTTGAGACTTTGCAAGTCACTAAGGCACGTCAAATAGGTATCCAGTGAGCCACGAGACACTGCCATTATGGGAACTAAGAGCTGAAAGACGTATTTTCTTCGAAATATTCTGGAACGTATTCGCTTTCGTACCTGCGAGTCCAACTCAACGCAAACTGCAATTAGGATGTCAGTGCTAATGCAGCAGCAGAAGAGAGTGCAGCCTGCGGCACCCTCGCTTCCTGCAGACGACTGTTTCGTTCTTCATTTTCGCCTCTCCATTCGCGGCGCGGCCCCTCCTGCTCGTCAGAATTAGACTCTCGGTAATTAGCCGAGAAGGAAACGCTTACGCAACGCCTGCAACGCTGGCCGAGTACCCGTTATGTTTTTGTTTCATCGAGATGGTTTCGAAATGGCCAGCTAGCTTGCGTGCGGTCCGCTACCCACACGCGGAAACATTTCGTAGTACAAGCCATGTGAGAATGTGTATAAAATTCTGAAATCAAGCACAACGCAAACACACGGACTACCTATCTCTATAGCAAAGTGGCTATAAGGTACGCTAGTTTTACGACATTCGAACCGAGGGTAGGTGGTTCCAGTCGCCGTGGCGGGAGAAATTTTACTTGCCGTTATTTGGCAGCTAAGGGGAGTAGAGATGGTACAAAACAGATACTGACGTAATCTAGCGTCGTACGTTAAACCCCAAAACATTATCCCAGTGTCTCACACAATGAACGAATATGTCACATGTCAATACGATTAACTGATCACTTTGCAGCATAAAGATGTTACGCTCGTAAACATCATTGCTGCTGTTAGTGAGAAGCAAGCTAACTTAGTCGAAAAATATAGCAAACAGCCTACTTTTTAAAATTTTTTTTGCCGGGATGCCTTCGGACGTCCACGCATATTCAACTGACGTAATACAGCTACGAGGGAACTTCAAAAAGTAAGTTCCACATTATTGTGGAAGGGCAAGTAACTTCTTTTGAATGATGCATTGCATATTGATGTAAATACGCTGAAGAGCCAAAGGAACTGGTACAGCTGTCTAATAGAGTGGAAGGCCCCCGCGAGCACGCAGAAGTGCCGCAACACGACGTGGCATGGACTCCACTAATGTCTGAAGTAGTGCCGGAGGGAACTGACGGCATGAATCCTGCAGGGCTGTCCATAAATCCGTAAGAGTACGAGCGGGTGGAGATGTCTCCTGAACAGCACATTGTAAAGTAACCCGGATATGCTCAATTATGTTAATGCCTGGGGAGTTCGGTAGCCAACTCAGAAGGGTGTTCCTGAAGCCACTCTGTATGGAACGTTGCATTGTCCTGCTGGAATTGACCAAGTCTTCCGGAATGCACAATGGACAGACAGGTCTCTTAGACGCATGTCGCCTCTCAGAGTCGTATCTAGACGTATCAGGGGTCCCATGTCACTCCAACTCCACACGTCCCACACCATTATAAAGCCTACATCATCTTGAACAGTCCCCTGCTGACATGCAGGGTCTATGGATTCATGAGGTTGTCTCCATATCCGTACACGTCCCCCCTCTCGATACAATTTGAAACGGGACCCGTCCGACCGGGCAACATGTTTCCAGTCATCAAGAGCGCAATGTCGATGACAACGGGCCCAGGCGAGGCGTAAAGTTTATTGTTTTGCAGTTATCAAGGGTACTCGATGATGATGATGATGATAATTTTTGATTTATTTGGTGCTCAACTGCGCGGTTATCAGCGCCCGTACAAACTCCCAACCTTCGCTCAGTCCAATTTCGCCACTTTCATGAATGATAATGAGAAATGATGAGGACAACACAAACACCCAGTCAAGGGTACTCGAGTGGGCCATCGGCTCCGAAAGTCCACATCGATGATGTTTCGTTGGATGGTTCGCATGTTGACACTTGTTGATGGTCCAGCATTGAAGTCTGCAGCAATATGCGGAAGGGTTGCACTGCTATCACATTCAACGATTCTCTTCTGCTTCTTGCAGGATCTTTTTCCGACCGCAGCGATGTCGGATATATGTTTTACCGGATTCCTTGCTATTCACAGTATACTCGTGAAATGGTCGTTCAGGAAAATTCCCACTTCATCGCTAATTCATAGATACTGTGTCCCATCGCTCATGCGCCGACTATAATACCACGTTCAAATTGTAAGCAGTAACCGATCTAACAACTATGCCAGACATTTGTTGTCTTATATAGGCGTTGCCGACTGCAGCGCCGTCTTCTGCCTGTTTACATATTCCTGTATTTGAATACGAATGCCTATACCAGTTTCTTTGGCGCATCAGTCTATAAATGGTGTGAACTTCCAAAAATTACAAGTAATATCTACAATATTATACCAAAACTTTACGCCAAATTGCGTAAAACATCACAAAATCGAAACGAAACAGATATTTCAGAATTTTACACGAAATATATCTAGAACAGTCACCAGAAACAGTCATACCAGATGTTATATATACGTCAGGACACAGCAGACGTACTCGAAAATGGAAATCTTCCGAAACAGATGTGATGCTGGAATCTCACAATGCTCTACCAATTGTTCAATTCTTTGACGATAGAAACTCGCTCTTCACAGATCCATTTGAGAACCTATGTGTGAACGTCCTTATCGCTGGAAAATATGTATCCCTCATATATTCTTTCACTTTGCCTAAAAGATGGGATGCGCATGGTGCAAAGTGTGGACTTCCCGATCAGCTTCACCCACGTCTGTGCGACCTTTGTCAAACTGTTAGCACCACTTCACTATGGGTGGACACGACATTGCATCTGGTCCATACACAGCCAGAATTTCACGGTAGCCGCGCGGGATTAGCCGAGCGGTCTAAGGCGTTGCAGTCATGGACTGTGCGGCTGGTCCCGGCGGAGGTTCGAGTCCTCCCTCGGGCATGGGTGTGTGTGTGTTTGTCTTTAGGAGAATTTAGGTTAAGTAGTGTGTAAGCTTAGGGACTGATAACCTTAGAAGTTCAGTCCCATAGGATTTCACACACATTTGAACATTTTTTGAATTTCACGGTGGATCTGTACGCAGTTTAGATGTTACGCCCATAACAATCGTTCTGTCCCGCGTACTTCTGCTTTAGAGTATGTATGGACCCGTTAGCCGTATTGCAGCAGAACGGCATCTACAAAAAACCAAGAAAATTTACTCTCTTCTGAAAATATACCACTCTCGTTGCGCTACTGTCTTAGTAGGAAACAGCGTATGTAAGTTACTTTCTAAATTCCCTGCGTAAATACATATTGCCAGCTGCAATATGGAGACTGCTTTTTGGATACGGCAGCTGTCCTGTACAAAGTAACATTTTCTTTAGCCTCCATGTCTTCTACGATCGCTCGCTAAAGTCTAAATCACAGTCGAAATGCATTTACTCCCATTCGGCAACCAGCAAATACTTGTTTCAGCATTATGCAAACATCATACACAAACTAAATTTAGTACGGGTTCCATATTGTGAGAAAAAATCCAGACGCACTGGTCAGAGCTGGACATTCATGCTGCGAAGATAACAAAAACATGGCAGACTATTTAAACATCCGTTTTAATTTAATTGAACGTGGTAGTGATTCACTGTAATGTGTGTACAATAGATGTAATTCTTACTAAGAACATTACGGATTTCTCATGACTTAGCTCGTAAATGACGTGTTCAAAGTAGAAAATATCCTTCGTTTGATTTACTGTTTCTCGAAGTTTGCAAGGGAGGTGCTAGGACTCGCCCTAACTGTGGATGCTGTAACATCTCCCTTTAGTCACAAAGCGTCGACGGTATTTCACATCGTAAATAAATAGTGCCTCAGATATGTGCAACTGGTGCAACAACGAGTAAGCACTTTGATCATTAGTTTAGAATCATCACCCTAACAATGAAAACTGTTGTGCATAAATAGTGACGTCATAATAAAAATATGGATACAGGAATCTAAATACATCGCAGAAGTAAAAACACTCATTTGCTCAGTGAAAGGCGATATTTTTATTTCCATATAATAATATATAATTCAATTACTGTTCCAATAAGAAACACTTTCTATTATTTAGGTTTATTGAACCACATTGCCAACACCTTTTTAGAAGTATAGAACCATTTATAAAGACAAATTACAAAATAAAGAGTTTGAACAACGATTTATGATTTTTTTTAAGTATTCTTAAAAGCAGAACCTTGACATGATACAAAACATAAGAAGAACTCAACACAGGTTGGGCAGCGTACATCTGGAGATTAAAGTGTTTATTTAACCACTGATACTATAACAGTTTCATTAACATACGTTGCTGTTTCGTATAAGATAAAACAAGGTTTTGTGTTTTTGAAAATCTTCATAACGCAATAAAATGGAAGCACTTCGTGCACGAACCACAATGGACGAAATTAAATCGTGTAGCTAATTTAGGAAATTTACAGAGACAATGACTCCATGTACGAGCGAGGTTTTCGACACTGGCTGCTTTAGGTTGTTGTTGTTGTTGTGGTCATCAGTCCAGAGACTGGTTTGATGCAGCTCTCCATGCTACTCTATCCTGTGCAAGCTTCTTCATCTCCCAGTACCTACTGCAACCTACATAGTTCTGAATCTGTTTGGTGTATTCAATCTCTTGGTCTCCCTCTAAGATTTTTACCCTCCACGCTGCCCTCCAACATTAAACTGGTGATCCCTTGATGCATCAGATTATGTCTTACTAAGCGATCCCTTCTTCTAGTCAAGTTGTGCCACAAATTTCTCTTGCTTTACGTAAATTCTCTAATATGGATGAGGAATACACAAAGCATTAATCCTACGAAATTAAAAGCCAATGATGTGCTCAGATACATCCCACTCAAGGAAAAGTAGAGTGAAAATGAAGTTGACTACTTACTTTTATCCCGAGCGGTCTAAGGCGCTGCAGTCATGGACTGTGCGGCTGATCCCGGCGGAGGTTCGAGTCCTCCCTCGGGCATGGGTGTGTGTGTGTGTGTTTGTCCTTAGGATAATTTAGGTTAAATAGTGTGTAAGCTTAGGGACTGATGACCTTAGCAGTTAAGTCCCATAAGATTTCACACACATTTGAACATTTTTTTTAACTTACTTTTATCACAAACGTAAACAAAGAGGAAACAGTATATTTGCGATGACCTACTTGGACTATGAAGTGCAAGATTACAAAGTAAATAAATAAATACAACTTAACAAACGACGACTTCGTAGTTTATACGTACTCATCGTAAGAGACATCAAACGCTAGTGGCCAGGCCGTAATGTTCTCCCAAACAGAAGCACGATCTTGGCAATTAATTTATGCATTTCCATATTTATGTTATCTTTTCGCTGCCGGACGCAATTTCTACTCATACGTTTGCATAACCCGTTATTGAGTTGATCTTTGTAATCTGGTCACTTCCAAACAACTGTAAGTGTCTTGTTGTCCCACTTTCACATTGAGATCTTTTCGTTTGTTTCTTTGTGCAAAGCATACGTCTCCATTCCCCTCACAATGTCGGACGTCATACTGAAATTACCCCTGTCGGCGTTCTACTATCGCCTGTGGCTTGCACGAATCGTGTTGTCGGACAATGGCTTGCAATTAAGGATAAATAATCGTTTAATGTCAAGTCAGAAATAATTTGTTTGGGTTCATTACAACAGAGTCAAGACATAGCGTGATTGCAAACCGTGAGTTTCCCTTCACGTTCAGCGATAATTACCACATTCGACGCAGTATCGAGTAGTAGAAAACATTACCTTTATGTATACTTGGCACAACACTATTTCAGTGGAAAATCAATAGTAAATTGCTGACCTCTATTTCTCTGATAGCGACAGGTGGCATAATATGGCCGCAATATCCTCAAGCATAGCCTTGCACTTCTAATTCCATTCTGTACAATTTCAGCATGCAATCAAATCAATAACAGATGAAACATTTTAAAACAATATTAAAGTCACGTGGTCGTTTCTAACACTTAAAGGTGACCCTTACTCTTTGCAACAGACTACGAGGTATGACTCAACGTCATGAGTGCGTCATTGGCAGCGTGAAACATTCCTACCATGAGAAACACCGCTGGCGGTTCAAACCAGACAGCTCGGTCGTAGTGTTACCATTGGATTCGAGGAGTCGCACAAACATGTCTACCAAACTACGAACGTATCGCACAGGTTGAACCGGAAATTTGATAGGGTGTTCTATCCAGAGATTGAGTCAGATCAAATTGCTCTCATGTTCAGCACTCAGCTACGGCTGGCAAAAGCGTAACCCAGTTCTCCACCCGTTGAGACTGGAGAGTCTACATAGGCAGAAAATGGCCAATGATGAATTTGTTTCTGATTAGTGGAAACCTCAGGATGCCATGATGGCCTTAACAGTATTGTCTTTACTGCAGCTAATGTAATGCGTGCGTTACTGTTCTAGATCGTTTTAAAACTTTGGGTGAAGGAAGAAAATTTGGGTTTTAAGTCCCGTCGACAAAGAGGTTTGCACAGAATATTAACTATTTGAATACCGATTACGTGGTATATTATTCGTATACGGGAATATGCCACTTCTAGCTGAACTATCGCGTGCTACTTCATTTTACGTAATTTAATGTTTACAATCAATGTAACTAGGAGTTAACCCTGAACATAAATACGAAGGACGGTTTTTTCCGTCAGTTTCGGTTGAAAAAAAATGTTCTGTTCGTTGTGTAACATCGTGGAATATTCCCTCTACAGACCCTATAGTTTCATGAAGCTCCGATAGATGACAGCGCTATACGTAACCTTCAAAATGGCGTCTGTAACGAAGGTAAGTTGCAAGCAGAGAGCTGTTGTTGAGTTACTTTTGGCGGACAACCAGAGCGGCGCAGATATTCATAGGTGCTCGCAGAATGTCTACGGAGACCTGGCACTGAACAAAAGCACGGTGAGTCATTGAGCGAGAAGTCTTGTCATCATAGCAGCAAAGTCGCGGAAATCTTTCCGATGTCCCGCGTGCCGGCCGGCCGCACACGGTTGCGACTACTGCAGTGTAGGAAGGTGCGGTCACTCGCATTCCAGGTGGTCGACGGATCACAATCAAGCACCTCGCTGTAAGGCCTTACACAAGTCTGCGCACACAAGAGGAGCTCACAAAACTTGATTGCATTATTGTTGCTCATCCACTATTCAGCCCACTTCCACCTATTTCGCCCTATGATTGGGGAAGCAGTACGTGGATTATGAAGAGATTATTGAAGCAACAAGACGTTGCTTCTTTATCAACTAACAGAGTGATATCATGCAGGTATACAATTCGTCCCAGTAACATGGCTTAAGCCTCGTATTGAACGGAGATTATGGTGAAAAATAGGATTTTGTAACAAAAAGTATGGGGAATTATACGGTATATTGAAATGCCGAATAAAACCAGCCTGCTTTCAGAAAAAGTATGTTGCATTACTTAGTGAATGCCCCTCGTAGAGGTAATGTATTGCATATAAACAGGCAGAGGCATCCACTACTACTGTGTGTGTGTGTGTGTGTGTGTGTGTGTGAAAGCTTATGGGACTTAACTGGTAAGGTCACCAGTCCCTAAGCTTACACACTACTTAACCTAAATTATCCTAAGGACAAACACGCACACCCATGCCCGAGGAAGGACTAAAACCTCCGCCGGGACCAGCCGCACAGTCCATGACTGCATCACCTTAGACCACTATTACTGAATTATGCTATTGGCGACAAATTGCTTGAAACAGTAACTACCTCAAAAATCCAGAAGTAACCACTCAAAGAGATTTAAAATGGTACGACCATTTAAAACAAACAGCAAGTAAGGTTGATGCTAGGCTGAGATTCATTGGAAGACTCTTAAAAAAATGTAATCCACCCACGAAACACTTTTTCCACAGATTCTTTTATTTTTCGTCGGTTTGGGACCTTTTCCATGACTGACTTGTGGGAGGGATAGAGGAGATCCAAGGAAGAGCGGAGCGTTTCGTCACCAGTCCGTTTAGTCGGCGCTAGAGCAATACAGAGACGCTCAAAAACTACAGTACAACTCCGTGTTGTACATCACGGATAGGCTTGCTGCTGAAATTCCGAGAGAGTACTTTCCAGAAAGAGTTGGGCAACATATCACTTCCACCCACATACGTCTGGAGAAATGATCAAGGCGAGAAAATGACAGAAATTAGAGCTCATACGGAGCCTTAGCTATTCTTCAGGAAAAAAGGGGGATGGTGGGCAGACAGTAGCACCAGAAATACACTCCCACCACGTTCAGTAGACCGGCTTGCGATGTATCGCTGCAGATACAGATTGCCACAGCTGCTTTTGCAAGCTAAATTTCAAGTGATTACGAAGCACAATCAAAACCTATACCAGGTTATTGTAATATTACGGTAAAAGAAGTGAAGAGGGGTTCATAATGCTAGCATTTCTATTCCATGAAGACGAAAACGATGGAAAATGGTATTTAACTTGGACGGAAATCACAGCACAATGATTTACGCAATGTGTGTGTAGTACAGTGTCTGTACATTACATTATAATGGCCTTCAGGCACACCTGCATGTCTAAAGGAACGGACGCTGTCTAGCAATTCACACCTGTTGTAAATATTACAAAGTGGATTCGCAAATTGGCGCCAGGGAACTGTAATATAAAATACAGGCACTATATAAACACAACCGCGTGTAAATCATTGATATATATGCCTCGACAGGCTAAAATGACTATATTAAAAACTTGTTTCTCCCCGTGCGCGAATCACGAAGTGCGAATGTACGTGATTCGCACAAAAGTATGTGGGAGTTTGGTTTGGTCCGGGAGGCGTGCACGGATAGCCGAATGATTAAAGTGACCGCTGGCGATAAACGGGAAATACATGTTCGAGGACAGGTACGGCACAAATTTTTATGTGTCACTAATAAAAAATCGCACAGTTGACGTCAAATCGTATTCGCAATGTGCGAATCCTTTTTGGAAATTATAAAGTCGACTTGTGGAAATCTACAAATAACTGCTTTCCGTATTAAGTATTTCGTCTTATGATATGTTATTAATTAACGTCTACCAGAAACATCTCGTAGCATCTATTGTGCAATAGCTTGTCAAGGCTGCACTGTAAAATTTTTACGCTTCTAACAGAAGAACAACAAAAATAATGTTTTCATTGGCAAACAATGTTTGTGCTGTTATCTAAAATGTACACACGTGTTTCAAATCGATTCTTCCTCAGTGCACAGCTGACTTCAGCTAGTGGATAACTAATGCCATGTTGCAGAGTAACGTTTTATCAAGCCGCTTTACGATATTTCTTAGTCTTTCCTCTCGCACATTGACAAAATGTCTGATTGGGATAACAGCAATCAATGATTTTATAATGTTACTTATAATCAGTCTTGATTGCAATCAACACTGATTATAAGTAACATGATTGAATTTACGACTAATGTTACTTTTTACGACACAACCATATAACATCTAGATATCTACGTTTTGTTGATTCGAAAAAAAGGTACAGGGAAAAAATATTACAGGATTATCCCAGTACCACGAAAAGTTAGCAGAGCTACAAGGATTCATCGAAAATAAAGTTTGCAGAGACGAGAGAAGATCTTCAAAACTTAGTGGCTGCTACCTTCAGTGATGAAATTCCCGAAAGGGGAACGTGAAACCTCATCAGTCTGTCTCAAATAAAATGTACGAAATATCTATTTGGTTAGGTTCTTGTTATTTCTAGAACAACAAAATATACAATGAAAGTGTCACTAAACTTCTGCCGCTCGTCGCGTCATTCTTTCATTTATTTACGCATTTAAATACGTAGACTTGTGGGAATGGAGTTTGTTTTAATCGGTCACCAAATAATAGACGACAAATGTGGTTATATATATATATATATATATATATATATATATATATATATATATATATATATATATAGTTAAGGCTCACCGGCCATTTGACCATCTTCTCCTGTACGGATGCACTAACAGTGCGCGAACTCTTGCGGGGATCGGCAGTAAAGCCGCAAGTAATGGATATGACGGGCAGGGGCACTATGAATATAGTGCGGGACAATAAGTTGCGAATGTCGGTCTCACGGGAAGCGAGCCTGAGATAAGTCCCTGCAGTCGCGCTATCCTCTGTGTCCGCAGTGGCTCAGATGGATGCCGGCACGGTAGCTCAGCGTGTTCGGTCAGAGGTTTCAGCTACCCTCTGTAATAAAAAACTGAGTGAACAGATCAACGAACAACCTGAACCGGTTTCATTGGACGTCCGCTACAAACAAATTCAACGAACAGTATAGAACAAACTGCGATTATATAAAGAAAAGATGGATAGAGCGTCTGCTATGTGAGCAGAAGATCCCGGGTTCGAGTCCCGGTCGGGGCACATATTTTCAACTGTCCCCGTTGACCTACATCAACGCCTGTATGCAGCTAAGGGTATTCATTTCATTGTAAATGTGGTTCTGATGTCACTCGTCAAATTCATCTCTTGTTAGTCGGTGTCTGCAGTTTAGCTTGCGACGCTACAGTATTGTACATTCCACGTGCAGTCCGGTAAAATTATGGTGGCCACAGGATGTGGACCCTGCGACGATTTAAGAAGTGAGTATTTTTCGGGAATAAGTTAATTCAAGAACGTGGGAAGGAAATGCACATCAGAGGAGAGAAAAGAAGAAAAAGTGAGAGCATGATGGAGTACTGGAATCCCAACTTAGCATGTTTAATCGTAATCTTCAGTTGGAAAGAAGAAGGAGGAGGAGAAGGAGTAGGCTAGAACGTCTCCAGGGATAATTTCAGGACCAGAAAACATTGTCTCAGGATTCAGATAACGAGGGTGCCACTTTTATTTAACGTAAGTTGCTATTCGCGCCCAGATGTGGCAGTCAGTTTTGTCGGCCGGTTCTGTGACTGATCAGTTTCTCCTCTCCCTCTACGGTCGGCCCTTGTACTGTTCCAGCCGCGTCTCCTGTTGTTCGCATGCGTTTGCAGAACCGGCACCAAGAGGCGGTTTGTCGGGCGGCAGTATCTGTCACCGCCGAGACCATAACCATAAAGCACGGCCCGCGGCGGATCCGTAGAGGCGGTGGCCATCACACGTGGTCATTACTCGGCTGCTCAGGGTACAGGTCCAGTCCTTGCGAAAGGCGCACGCTTTTTATTTGGCCAGAAAAAGCTTCCAGCAGCACCCGGCAATTAAACACTAATTCCTGGTGTCGCCACGACCCGCAGCACTGTCGACCGATACGGGAGATGCTTGCGTAGAAGATGGACAAAATAACTAAAAATTCTTCTGGGTTTCCTCACGAAGAAGACTGCAGCAACATGGCCGAAACGTCACATATTTTAGCATTGAAGCATTTTAAGTATTCTGTAAGATGATCCTAAGAGGATTTTAATGAGACTAACAGAGGCAGGCGAAATACCCTCAGACTTCAAGAAGAATATAATAATTCCAAATAAAGAAGGTGTTGACAGATGTGAAAATTATCGAACTATCAGTTTAATAAGTCACAGCTGCAAAATACTAACACGAATTCTTTACAGACGAATGGAAAAACTGGTAGAAGCCGACCTCGGGGAAGATCAGTTTGGTTTCCGTAGAAATATTGGAACACGTGAGGCAATACTGACCTTACGACTTATCTTAGAAGGAAGATTAAGGAAAGGCAAATCTACGTTTCTAGCATTTGTAGACTTACAGAAAGCTTTTGACAATGTTGACTGGAATACTCTCTTTCAAATTCTAAAGGTTGCCTCGCTGAGTGTGAAGCATGAAAGAGAACTGGTACTACGTGCCATGCAGTGTGCAGCGGCTATTGGAGTACTTATATAGATGCAGAATATTTCTCCCTAACAAGGGAACATCCCCATCGCACCCCCCTCAGATTTAGTTATAAGTTGGCACAGTGGATAGGCCTTGAAAAACTGAACACAGATCGATCGAGAAAACAGGAAGAAATTGTGTGGAACTATGAAAAAATAAGCAAAATATACTAACTGGGTCGTCCATGCGTAAGATAGGCAATATTAAGGGCAATGCGGGTGAGGAGCTCCGTGGTCCCGTGGTTAACGTGAACATCAGTCTGCTTTCGGCTGCGGTGGGGCGAGGACGTCCGCTGCGCCCCGCCGTGCGCGACCGTGAGCGCTTGCTTGTGTTTACCTTCTCGCGGCGCGAGTTGTATTTGTTCCAAGTTCAGTGCGACTATGGCACACACATGGCGCCACGATACGATCAAAATTACTTTCCAACCAGATCACGCGCGTCCTCGAGCCTATGAAATAGAACAGTTCATACGCGACGATCTACGTTTAGATCCGGCGACTGTCGTCGGAATACATTTTTCTATAACGGCGAGCGTGGTTTATGTTAAAATGACCAGTGCAGAGGTCTGCGCGACTGTGGTGTCTAAATACTCGAACTCACTCAGATTCAAACATTCTGATGGGCATATCGGTGCAGTGACGGTGGATCATGCAGGCATGGGCCTAAGGACTGTAAGGGTTTTTGAGCTCCCCTTCGAGGTCCCAGAGGAAGTTGTCAAGGACGCCTTCCGACCATATGGCAATGTTATCAGCCACGTTGCAGAAAAGTGGCAAACTTTCTCGACGTATAAGGTCTATAATGGTGTGCGCCAAATTAAACTTGAGCTCAAGAAACATGTGCCGTCCTATTTGAACATCGGTGGCTGTCGTGCAATCATCATGTACGACGGTCAACCGCGTACCTGTTCCGGATGTGGGCAGGAAGGCCATGTTCGATCGAGCTGCTTACAACGTAGAATTACGCAGATACCAGTGGGAGACTCCGTTTCCCCGACGGGGACGACAATCCTGCCCCTGACGTACGCACAGACGACGATGCGCACCGTAGTTGAGGACGAAACGGGCGAGCAGACACATCCATCGACGCCACAAGTACCAAGGGAGGAAGAGGAAGGACCCTTGGTGCCAACCCATATGTCGCCCCCTCCACAGCAACAACAGCTGCAACAGTCGCACGAACTCCAGACGCAACATAACATTCAGAACGCGATGGACGTGGACGCGAACATTGTCCCGACCGCGGCTTTCCTAGCGGAAGGTGATACGACGCAGGATTGCCTCCCACATTCGGATACGGATGTCCACGTTCGAAAGCAACGTTCGCCTCGACGACGCAAGCGACGTCGGCGAACCCCTTCTGACGATTGCCTCCTACACACGGCCGGTCAAGAAGGTGACATCTCATCAGACGGCATGGATGCTGCGCCTGCTGAGGATCTAAGTGGTGTAGACGGTTCACTTGCCCATACTACGAGTGCCCAGTTACTTCTTGCACCACAAACGCGGCAGGTCGCGTCGATGGATGGCGCTCAGTCTACCTCTAACACAGACGACGTACGTGAGAGCGATTTAGGTGCCGATCAGCTACACAGCGTCGTGTTGCACCCACTGTGGTCGGATGATGTTGAGGAACTTCCTGACGAGGGCACGGGTGACAAGGGAGGGGGCGGCATTGCGGATGCCACTCCTAGCGTGAAAGACTCATAATTTGTGACGGGTTTGGTGGGTCCGGCATCTCTTGCGGTTAGCTTTGATTGCCATGGCATCTACCCTAGGTGAAGAGGCTAGGCAACACACCTTTCGCCTTGCCACAATCAATATCAACGCGATAAGGGCACCACACAAACTGACAATGCTACAACGCATGCTTGATGCGGCGGACATCGACGTGGCCCTCTTACAGGAAGTATGTGTCGCTAGTTTTCCTGACTTCTACGGATATACCGCCCACATCTCCCACGCCTCTTCTACCGATTGTGGTGTGGCTGTTCTGCTACGGGACGGTTTAGCGGCTACGGACGTACTGTACTTACCGAGTGCAAGAGCCATGGCAATAACTGTCAACGGTGTACGACTCATCAATGTATATGCCCCTTCAGGATCAGGGAGACGGAGAGATCGGGCCCGCTTTTTTTCGGAAGATATTACGCGTCTATTTATGGGTCGCATAGACGATATGGTGATCGGAGGAGATTTTAACTGTACATTATCTCCGTCTGATCAGCAGCCACATCACGTCCCGTGTGCGGAATTGGAAATGCTAGTGCGTGACCTCCACCTGATTGACACGTGGCGCCACATCCATGGCCCAGCTCCTGGTTACACGCATTATACAAGCCATTCATCAAGTCGGTTGGACAGGATTTACGTCACAATCACCCTTTCGTCGGCGACGAGAGGAGCAGAGCTCTGGCCCACTGCATTCACCGACCACACAGCCTATATTTGCACCATTGACCTCCAACCTGCACGTGTGTGGCGCAGTAGGCCCCCCTGGAAACTGAACGTCGCCCATCTGGACGAGCCGGCATGTAAAGGTGCTGTCGAAGAGTCGTGGAACAGGTCCTTACAGCGTCGTGGTCGTTACCGATCGACCCTCAGTTGGTGGATTGAATGTGCGAAGCCTGCTCTTAGGCGCACCTTCATGGCTTACGGCCGGGAAGCAGCGGCATGGTGGAGGAGCACGGAAAACTTTTATTACACCGTCCTACGGGAATGTCTTGCTATGGAGCCCTCACCTGACAGGCAGATCATAGTCAATCGCGCGAAAGCGCAGCTCGTCTCCTTAGCACGTCATCATTTACAAGGCGCTGTTATACGGTCGCGTGCTCCAGACAGGATACAATCAGAAAGGCCATCTATGCACCATGTGCTCCTAGAACGCAGGAGGCGCCGTAGGGCACTGGTAACCGACATGATAACCGACGACGGTCGACACGTGGTGGAACAAGCAGATATAGCAGAAGCCTTCTATGGGCATTACGCTCAACTTTATTCAGCAGTGCTCCCTGATATGGCAACGGTAGACACCGTTTCATCACATGTCCACGGTACAGTTCCATCAGACATGGTACCGACTTTACTGGGAGAAGTGACAGAAGAGGAAGTGCTCGACGCCATTGGTAAAGGTGCTCCCCATAAATCACCGGGAATCGATGGATTACCATTAGAGTTCTATCGAACCTTTAAACACCTGCTGCTACCGTGTTTGATTGAAATTTGCCAGGAATTGATGTCCCCGGGTATAACATTGCCTGCGCCATTCTTGGAAGGTCTGATTGTCCCCATCCACAAGTCGAAGGGACGGAATCATGTCCGTGATTATCGTCCCTTAACGTTATTGAACAGCGACTTCAAGATCTTTTCGAGGCTGCTATCGGAACGTATTCGCGGCACACTATTGCACGTCTTGTCCAGTGATCAGACGTCCTTGGGGGGACCCAACAACATCAGAACTGCGTTACGTCGTTACAGAGATCTCATCTCCCTTGCACGGGTGAGACTTTTGCCGGCAGCCCTCGCGTCTATCGACTTTAGCCAGGCTTTTGACCGTGTGGGCCACGCTTTCCTCACGGCCGTTCTACGGCGCATGGAATACCCCGACCCCTTTATCACAGTGTTGACACGCCTACTACATGGTGCAACTTCTCGAGTTCTTGTCAATGGAAGACTGACGGCACCCATGCCGATCCGCCGATCAGTACGACAGGGATGTCCATTATCAACATTGTTATTTGCATTGGCCTTAGAACCTTTGTTGTGTGGTCTCCGAGACAGACTCACTGGGATACAGTTCGGCGGCTCCATCTATCGTTGCACCGCATATGCGGATGATTTGATGATCGTCATACGTGGAGCTGACGACATGGCCGCGGCATTGGACTGGATTGCAACCTACGGTACAGCTTCTGGTAGCCAAATCAACGTTGACAAGTCCGTCGCCTTGAGCATCGGAATTGGGCTACCGCAGGAACACATTGCCCCATTACGCTTCAGTGATACTGTACGCTGCTTGGGCTTAGATTTCACGAACGACATGCGACGCGCGACGACGCTCAATTATGGACGCCTTCTTAACCAAATTAGGGCCGGAATTGCAAATCAGCGCTTGCGATCCCTCAACATCGTTCAGCGGGCGTATTATGCCAATGTATACCTTGCGTCCCGCATACCGCATGTCGCCCAAACGCTACCCATTCCGAAGCCCTTGGCTCGTAGCATTATGGCAGCGCTGGGATACTTCGTCACAGCTGGGATGTTACTGAAGATCAGATACGTATCTCTTACCCTCCCCAAGGAAAAAGGTGGTCTCGGCCTAGTACACGTCCATGATAGGGCCATTGCCCTCTATGTTAGCTCACATTTATGTCTGCTGCGCCGTTGTCCTACGAGCCTCACGAGTCTGCTTCTGACGGCGCTACGACCTGCTTCACTAAGAGCGCCGGTGCCACTGCAGGATATCCCAGCGCCCCTCTTTTATATAGGACGTTTCTATTTAGAACAAAGTTATTGCAGTGTCGCGCTCACGACACCACAAATGGCCACGACTCGACGCCTCTATTATGACATGCTACAACGCCGCCCCCTTAATGTGGTCGAACTAAAATATCCTGACGTACGATGGCGCGTGGTGTGGAAGACTGTCCACGACGCCATGCTTGATTCCGATGTTGTTTCCCAATGGTACGTAGTCGTTAATGGGAAGCTGGTGACGCAAGAACGTCTCTACAATATCCACATGGCAGAATCTCCCAATTGTGTGGGTTGTAATACAGTAGATTCTGACGAGCACCGCCTCAGCTGTGGAGAGGCGGAAGCGGTTTGGCACCTAGTGCGGCAGATGCTGGCTTATCTCTTGCGAGTTCGGCCGGAGCATATATCTGCACGCACGTTATTGTTTCCGGATGAGACATTTTACCCCAAGACTCGAACCAACTCTGTCAACTGGATACGTGGCCATGCAGTCCATTACCTCTATCGTGACGGACACAAGAATTTCCTTGACTTCTGGCTCTATTTGCAAGAAAGACATCATGCTATTTCCGGGCATACCAGATATCGACAGTGCTTCGCGAACTACCTATGGAGTGCCTTTCACAGCCCGCCGTGCAGCTGGAATGTTCCCGGCAGTGGCAGATGAGGTCAGAACGAACCGCAAACGAGCATATATTGAACAATCTTTATCAGTGGGCGCAGTCGCTGGGAAGCCTCACTACGACGTGGTAGCTTTCATTTCATGTTATTTATGTTTCATATCTTCGATGGCGTCTTCATTCTGTTTCAGTTTTCCAGGCTTGATTAACTATGACTGTTCGCACATTGATATCTATATAAATAAACAAAAAGATTAAAAAAAAGTGGACAGGAGACCTGCGTTCGTATCCAAATAAATACACAAGAACAAAATAAGAACAAAATGAACAAAAAATAAAAAAAAATAAAAAATAATAATAAAGTATTATACCCTTTTCTTTTCCTTTTATTTTATTTTTTTACACAAAGTTCAGAGGCATATTTAATTTTTGTTTGTTGGCGGAACCTGAAGTGGTGGCGAACGGCCGTCCTAGTTAGCTTTAGGATGAAAGTGGCGGTGGCACTAGCTTTGTTTTTGTTTTTAGGCTAGATACGTTTTTGGGAGTCGTATGGGTGATAGGGGCCAACGCCTGAAGTGGAAGAGGTAATTAATAAAAAAAAAGGGTAGCGTTAAAAAAAAAAACAAAAAAAAACAGCTGCGGAACGAGAGGTCCTTGGTTCAAATCTGCCCTCGACCGAAAATTTTAACTTTTTATTTTCAGTTTATGTGAAAAACTCTTATGTTTTCATTACTTTTTTGGAGTGATTATTACATCCACAAGAAAACCTAAATCGGGCAAGGTAGAAGAAACTTTTCACCCATTCGCCAAGTGTACTAGTTAGGTGGGTCGACAACATATTCCTGTCATGTGACGCACATGCTGTCACCAGTGTCGTATACAAAATATCAGACGTGTTTTCCTGTGGAGGAATCGGTTGACCTATGACCTTGCGATCAAATGTTTTCGGTTCCCATTGGAGAGGCACTTCCTTTCGTCAACTAATCACACGGTTTTGCGGTGCGGTCGCAAAACACAGACACTAAATTTATTACAGTGAACAGAGACGTCAATGAACGAACGGACAGATCATAACTTTGCGAAAATAAAGAAAGCAAAATTTTCAGTGGAGGGCAGATTTGAACTACGGACCCCTCGTTCCGCAGCTGTTCACGCTAACCACGTGACCACGGCGCTCCTCGCCTCACATTGCTCTGAATATTGCCTATCTTACACATGGACGACCCAGTTTGTGTATTTTGCTTATTTTTTCATAGTTCCACATAACTTCTTCCTGTTTTCTCGATTGATCTGTGTTCAGTTTTTCAAGGCCTATCCATTGTGCCAACTTATAACTAAATCTGAGGGGGGTGCGATGGGGATGTTCCCTTGTAAGAGTATGTTACCGTCACGTGGCACGGGATGGAACCTTTAATACATTATCTAGCCCCTATAACAATTTCAGATGATATTCGATTTCGGAAAGTCTCCACGGAAGACTTGATATTTCATCTAAATGCTCGTTAAGTATTTCTGTCGCAAACGGCAGCCTGTTGTCGACACCGCTGCTGCTACCCACTGCAGTCGCTCGAACAGTTCGATCACTGTTCAACTGGAGCTACTGTTGGCGAATGTTTCTTCCAGTGGAATTACGTTACTAATCTGTGCTTGTGAAAGTGCCATTTGTGAGCAATTTCATATGCCAACTGGAAACTCTGGGTCAGCGGTATCCTCCAAAACATCACACTTGCATCTGCATCTCACATCTCTGTATTTTTCGTAGGAAATCAAAAGATCAGCCCTCTCACAGTTCTCTTAACTCCGAATTGACCCGCAGGAGTTCGACCTTCGGACGTTCCGTGCCCGTGGATCCGCACTCCACTCTCGTCTGTTTCGCGGTGTTCGTGACCGGTTCGTTTATCTTTTCTGGAATGCCATGTTTCTCAGGGATAATAGTTCCTTTCAAGGAATTAGCGCTGTATTTTTCCGACGGCTGTTAGTAGGTGATTTGAGGGGGAGCTGTCTGCAATCAATGTCGCAATATTTTAGGGTTCACGCTGCTCTAGGAGTAGTGAACTCCCATGTAGAAACCGAGTGAAGTGGTGTAATGGCTACTCGTATTCTGGATGACCGGTGATTCAAATTCCCATCCGTTCACCCACGATGATATTTTCTATTACTTCTATGACTTACCAAACACGGTCGATTTACTTCCCGTCTTCCCCATATCAAGATTGTGCTCCGCCTCTAATGAAGGGACGTTAACGCACAATCGTCTTCCATTTTTCGTGTAGAGCTATGGACTGAATACTGACCCTTGTGGTAGATGTGACTCGATATTGAATTTACTCGAATATAATAGATGCACTGGTGAGTCAAAACATCGTGACCATCATAATAGCGTGTTGGTCCACTTTTCGAACGCAAGAAAGCAGCAATTCTGAATGAAATGGATTCGACAAGTCCTTGGTAGCCCGGAGATATATGCTACCAGATGTCTACGCAGAGGTTATGCAATTTCCATGAATTACTGGACGTTGCTTTGTTAGTGCTGAGCTCTCGTCCGATAGCGTCCCAGTATGGTCCATCAGTGAGGCGAATTTCGAGCCCAAGATATCACTATGAGTTCACTATCACCATCCCCAGATCACTATAGCGCAATTCTGGCCTTGTGACTGCCCTCGCTATCGTAGAAGACAATAAGCATGAAGAGATGGGGTGGTCCACAATAATCGAGTAGTCCACAGGTGTTATGTTGCCACAGTTTGCTATTACAGGTCCAATAGAAGCCCAGGTGAATGTCAATCAGCACATAATAATACCCCTGTGTCCGTGATGAAGTGCATGTATCGTGCGGCCATTCGCCTCGACTGACGGCGTCTCTGGTGTAAGAAGAAACGTGATTCATCCAACCATAGATCCACAGTCCAATTTCAATGATCCTGTGTCCGCAGGAATTGTAATTGACGATTGTCAGTAAGACAACACGTAGGGTCTGGGTCGTCTGCTGCAATTATGTGCGATGAACGATATGCTCCAGGCCACTAGTAATGTACTCTGCCGTCAGATCTGCAGTCATAACCTGTCCTGCAGTAGGGAGCGGGCAAGCCACTCATCTCCAATTTTTGTGACGAGGCGTGGGCGTCCGACACCTTGTCACCTATTTGTGGTTGCACCGTCCTTCAAGCACTTTCCATAGGATCTCGCAACGGAAGGACGTCAACAGCCGACCATCTTCTCTGTGTCTGAGATGCTTGTTCAGAGAGGTCGTGTCATAACGATCGGCCATTTGTCAAAATCGCTTACGTTAGCAGATCTCTCCATTTGTAGTTTCTACTCCGTTTATATCTGTCGTTACCAGGCGACGATCCATCTCGCGGTAGACGATCGTAATGTTTTGGCTCATGACTGTCTGACTTCTGCCATAATTGTACCGGGTAATTTTGCAAAATGGAGACAAACTACAGGAAACTATCCTTGAGCAGATAAGGAGCAAAACAGGTAAAATGAACATATGGCCGAAAATGAATTGCTGGGGAGATACACCCACTTGAAGATGCAAACAAAAAGATCTTTGACAATGTAGGCTTGATTGATTGAAAGCACATATTGGAACACATGGGACAAGTAGAAATGTTCTGTGTATGCCAGTGTTATAATGGTATGGTGGCACCCAACCGAGGACAAAAGTTCAGCCTACGTGTGTAGTCTGGATGGATGCTGTCGAAATACCTCCAGCGCTGGGGCAGCACAATACTGCCCACAATCCCTTCAGTACACTTAAGGGCATGTCTGCCATCAAGGAAAGCAGGGTCACTCTCAGGATATCGAGATATGCCTCGCTTGTGAGTCGCTTTTCGAGGATAACTGATTACACGAGGCGTTTGCCAATAATCCCCCCCACCGATACATTGAGGCTGAAGTGATGCTTAAGGTTCACTGCCACCAGAATCACCAAAACATTAGTACAGATGAAACGTTCCCACTATCTAGTGTGTTCTCGTGTGGGCTTTTAGTCACTGAAACTTAGACTTTCAAGTGGGTGTATTTTCAAGAAATGTTCGCCGGCCGCTGTGGCCGAGCTTTTCAAGGCGCCTCACTCTGGAACCGCGCTGCTGTTACGGTCGCAGGTTCGAATCCTGCCTCGGGCATGTATGTGTGTGATGTCCTTACGTTAGCTAGGTTTAAGGAGTTCTAAGTCTAGGGGACTGATGACGTCCGATGTTAAGTCCCATAGTGCTTAAGAGCCATTTGAACCGTTTTGAACCAAAAAATGTTCAAATGTGTGTAAATTCCTAAGGGACCAAACTGCTGAGGTCATCGGCCCCTAGACTTACACACTACTTAAACTAACTTATGCTAAGAACAGGACACACATGCTCGATGGAGGACTCGAACCTCCGGAGGGAGGGGCCGCAGAATCTGCGACACGGCGCCTCAAACCCCCGCGGTCACTCTGCGCGGCTTTATTTTCATTGGGCCATACTTCTGGTCATAGATCCAGGATCGTTCCCTGCACTTGCCCCCATTTAGCAAAATTACCCTGTATAGGTTGATTCTGTTTTGATGATACAAACTTTAAGGGATGATGAGGAAGTGTAAGTGTAATAAATGGTTCAAATGGCTCTGAGCACTATGGGACTCAACTGCTGAGGTCATCAGTAGCCTATAACTTAGAACTACTTAAACCTAACTAACCTAAGGACGTCACCCACATCCATGCCCGAGGCAGGATTCGAACCTGCGACCGTAGCGGTCGCGCGGTTCCAGACTGTAGCGCCTAGAACCGCTCGGCCACTCCGGCTAAGTGTAATAATTTGAGGTGAGGCACTGTGATTTGGAAACGGGCGAGCAGAAAATTATAAGCGAAAATAGTTCTGACAACTCTGGCGGTGGAATACATATTCCGGTACTGTTGTTGCTGAGACTGTTGGATAAGAATCCTCTATAGGTGGTACTATGGACCAAAACAAGAAAAATTATGTAGTAAACATCGACTCTAAAATGCATTCTTTAAGAACTGTTATCACTTGTTCATCTTTGATGATGTGAAACAAATCTCTTCTACTGAGCTGGCCGGAGTGGCCGAGGGGTTCAAGGCACTACAGTCTGGAGCCGCGCGACCGCTACAGTCGCAGGTTCGAATCCTGCCTCGAGCATGGATGTGTGTGGTGTCCTTAGGTTAGTTAGATTTAAGTAGTTCTAAGTTCTAAGGGACTGATGACCTCAGAAGTTAAGTCCCATAGTGCTCAGAGCCATTTGAACTATTTTTTCTTCTACTGAACAGGTGCCCAAATCTCTCAAGGCATGCATTTTAGAACAATATTTGTTGGACTTTTTTCCTTGGTTTGGTCCATATTATCCCTTCCGAAAATATGGAAACTAAAAAGCTTGCATGAAGAGATGCGTTTCACAGTATCGAGGATGAACAAGTACTCATAGCTCTTAAGGTAGGCGTTAGAGCCCTTGTTTACCAGGCAAGTTTTTCTTGTTTTCGTCCGTATTACTTACTGGCAACAGGTGGATAACAAAGAGGTTGCAGTAGATACTCTGTCAGTGGTATCAGGAAGATTCCCAATTATATCGTTCGTCTCTGTCATTTTCGGATCACGGTTCTTTACCTCAGGTTTTTCCTTCATCCCTGAAAGTTGTAACATCATCACAAAAATGGTCACAAATGGCTCTGAGCGCAATGGGACTTAACTTCTGAGGTCATCAGTCCCCTAGGACTTAGAACTACTTAAATATAACTAACCTAACGACATCACGCACATCGATTCCCGAGGCAGGATTCGAACCTGCGACCGTTGCGGTCGCGCGGTGCCAGATTGTAACGCCTAGAACCGCTCGGCAACACCGGAAGCTAGCATCATCACAGAATTGCCCTGTCTAACAAGGGAACCTCCCCATCGCACCCCCTCAGATTTAGTTATAGGTTGGCACATTCGATAGGCCTTGAAAAACTAAATATAGATCAATCGAGAAAACAGGAAGAAGTTGTGTAGAACTATGAAAAAATAAGCAAAATATACAAACTGAGTAGTCCATGTGCATGATAAGCAACATCAAGGGTAGTGCGAACTCATGAGCGCCGTGGTCTCGTGGTTAGCGTGAGCAGCTCCGGAATGAGAGGTCCTTGGTTCAAGTCTACCCTCTGATGAAAATTTTTACTTTCTTTATTTTCGCAAAGTTATGATCTGTCCGTTCGTTCATTGACGTCTCTGTTCACTGTAATAAGCTTAGTGTCTGTGTTTTGCGACTGCACCGCAAAACCGTGCGATTAGTAGACGAAAGGACCTGCCTCTCCAATGGTAACCGAAAACATTTGATCGCAAGGTCATAGGTCAACCGATTCCTCCACAGGAAAACACGTCTGATATATTATATACGACACTGGCGACGGCATGTGCGTCATATGGCAGGAATATGTTGTCGACTCACCTAACTTGTACACTTGGCGAATGGGTAAAAAGATTATCTACCTTGCCCGATTTAGGTTTTCTTGTGGATGTGATAATCACTCCCAAAAAAGTGATGAAAACATAAGCGTTTGTCACATGATGAAAACATAAGCGTTTGTCACATAAACTGAAAATTAAAAAGTTAATCATTTCACCCAAGGAAAGGCTTGAACCAAGGACCTCTCGTTCCGCAGCTGCTCACGCTAACCACGGGACCACAGCAGCCACGAGCTTGCCTTTTACGTGTAGTTGCTTATGTTGCGCATGGACTACTCAGTTTGCTTATTTTTTCATAGTTCCCCACAACTTCTTCCTGTTTTCTCGACTGAGCTGTGTTCAGTTTTTCAAGGCCTATCCACTGTGCCAACTTACAGCTAAATCTGAGGGGGGTGCGATTGGGAGGTTCCCTTGTAAGAATTGTGGCACAAGGAGCTCTTGGAGAAGGAGTTCGTCCAATGGGTTCTACATACCACAATGATTCGAAGGCGGGAAGAGGTCGTGAAGTACCACACTGATTTTCCAAGCACGCTGCGCATTTTCCACGAGCCGAAGCAGGCAGTTGGGCCGCCGTGCAGCGGTGGCAGCGCTCCTAGCCCGTGCGGGCAGCCAGCTAGCTGGCGCTTATCGCCACATCGGGCCGCTCGGCCAGACACTGGGGCCTGCCCCTCGGCGCCGAGACGTGACCGCGTGATTACCGGCTGTCACGTCAGACGAGCCGCCACCCGCGCCGCTGGCCAGCGCCTCCCTCACGACCTAGCCCTGCGGCGCTGCCCTTATCCCCCTCCCACATCGCTGATCCTCAGTCGCCGCACCGACACTGACCCAGCCGGGAGAGCACCTGGCTGCAGCAGTTCAGTGACGACACCAATAAACACCCCATACATCTAAAAATGGTTCAAATGGCTCTGAGCACTATGGGACTTAACATCTATGGTCATCAGTCCCCTAGAACTTAGAACTACTTAAACCTAACTAACCTAAGGACATCACACAACACCCAGTCATCACGAGGCAGAGAAAATCCCTGACCCCGCCGGGAATCTAACCCGGGAATCCGGGCGTGGGAAGCGAGAACGCTACCGCACGACCACGAGCTGCGGACCCCATACATCTGCATCTACGTTTGTACTCTGCAAACCACAACGAAGTGTATGGCGGAAGGTACTTCCCAGCGTACCATTTACTACGGTTCCATGCCCTTCCATTGAGTAATGCAGCGCGGGAACAATGAGTATTTAAACTCTGTCCTGGGTATTGTAATTAGTCTAGACGTGGCATAGCAAACCCTAAGGACTTATAATACGAGCAGTGCTCAATAAGCAATGCAACACAATTTTTTCTGACAGCTACACTACTCGCCATTAAAATTGCTACACCACGAAGATGACGTGCTACAGACGCGAAATTTAACCGACAGGAAGGAGATGCTGTGATATGCAAATGATTAGCTATTCAGAGCATTCACACAAGGTTGGCGCCGGTGGCGACACCTACAACATGTTGACATGAGGAAAGTTTCCAACAGACTTCTCATACACAAACAGCAGTCTACCGGCGTTGCCTGGTGAAACGTTGTTGTGATGCCTCGTGTAAGGAGGAGAAATGCGTACCATCATGTTTCCGACTTTGATAAAGGTCGGATTGTAGTCTATAGCGATTGCGGTTTACCGTATAGCGACATTGCTGCTCGCGTTGGTCGAGATCCAATGACTGTTAGCAGTATATGGAATCGGTGGGTTCAGGAGGATAATACGGAACGCCGTGCTGGATCCCAACGGCCTCGTATCACTAACAGTCGGGATGACAGGCATCTTATCCGCACGGCTGTAACGGATAGTGCAGCCACGTCTCGATCCCTGAGTCAACAGATGGGGACGTTTGCGAGACAACAACCATCTGCACGAACAGTTCGACGACGTTTGCAGCAGCATGGACTATCAGCTCGGAGACCATGGCTGCGGTTACCCTTGACGCTCCATCAAAGACAGGAGCGCCTGCGATGGTGTACTCAACGACGAACCTGCATGCACGAATGGCAAAACGTCATTTTTTTGGCTTAATTCAGGTTCTGTTTACGGCATCATGATGGTCGCATTCCTGTTTGGCGACATCGCGGTGAACGCACATTGGAAGCGTGTATTCGTCATCGTCATACCGGCGTATCACCTGGCGTGATGGTATGGGGTGCCATTCGTTACACGTCTCGGTCACCTCTTGTTCGTACTGACCGCACTTTAAACAGTGGACGTTACATTTCAGATGTGTTACGCCCCGTTGCTCTACCCCTCATTCGATACTTGTGAAACCCTACATTTCAGCAGGATAATGGAAGACCGCATGTTGCAGGCGCTGCACGGGCCTTTCTGGATACAGAAAATGTTCGACTGCCGCCCTGGCCAGCACATTCTCCAGATCTCTCACCGGTTGAAAACGTCTGGTCAATGGTGGCCAAGCAAGTGGCTCGTCACAATACGCCAGTCACCACTCTTGATGAACTGTGGTATCGTGTTGAAGCTACATGCGCAGCCGTAGCTGTACACGCCATCCAAGTTCTGTTTGACTCAATGCCAAGGCGTATGAAGGCCGTTATTACGGCCAGAGGTGGTTGCTCTGGGTACTGATTTCTCAGGATCTATGCACCCAAATTCCGTGAAAATATAATCACATGTCAGTTCTAGTATAATATATTTGTCCAATGAATATCCGTTTATCATTTGCGTTTGTAGTTGGTGTAGCAATTTTAATGGCCAGTAGTGTATTTTATTCAAGATTCCCATACAGCATATTGTTCCCTACTCTTTTTTACATTTTTTTCTTTTGTTCTACAAAACGCTATTTTTCATCATAATTTCCGTTGAATGCGACGACTATACTCCACCTTACTGGGGCGTTCTTTATGCCCGCATGGTACTCCTCTACTGATCGACGTCGGAGCTCTAAGGCACTGCAGTCATGGACTGTGCGGCTGATCCCAGCGGAGGTTCGAGTCCTTCTTCGGGCATGGGTGTGTGTGTTTGTCCTTAGGACAATTTAGGTTAAGTAGTGTGTAAGCTTAGGGACTGATGACCTTAGCAGTTAAGTCCCATAAGATTTCACACGCATTTGAACATTTGACGTCGGAGCCAGTAACTTCCTGCATCAGTAACGTCACGATCACCACGTACTGTTCGACAAAATATTGTTACGATGAGCCGCTTGACGCGCAAACAACTCCGCACAGATGTCCTTCGTTCCTCTTTACGGTCTTCTGTTTAGTGGCGAAGAGTCCAACCGGCACACACTTGAGTGTCTCAGCTGGTGGACGAGTGCGTCAGCACTACCAACAGAAACATCCAGTTGGGCAGCGAGGTGTTTGACTGTGATCCGTGGATAACCTCGAGTGAGAGCGTCCGCACGTCCCAGCATTGCAGGAGTCACAGCTGCGTGCGGCCATCCAGCGCGTGGGAGATCGGACTGATTTGCGCGACACAACTACTCACCATACTTTTGTTCACTGCCAGGTCTCTATAGACATTCTGCGAGCGCCTATGAATATCTGCGATGCCCTGGTTTGCCATAACAAGAAACTGAATGACAGCTCTCTTCTCGGAACGCACCTCCGTTACAGACACCATTTTGAAGGCTACGTATAGTGCCGCCATCTACCGGAACTTCAAGAAACTACAGAAGCTGAAGCGATGTCCCACAATAAATGGCGCATATTTTCAACCGAAACTGGTCGAGAAGGAAATGTGATGCCTTGCTTACTGAAAGCCATTACTTACTGAACGCCCCTCGTATACTCCTAGATTCAGCATTTAAGGCTCTTTCCTGTACTTGTAATTTTGTACACTATCTGCCATACGCCGAACACGATGGTCTTCCCTCCGGACACCCCTATATAATGCCGAATTGATCACTATATATCTCCCAACCTCACCTATCTTGACCTCACCATTGACCGTCACTTCAACCGTCACTTCATCTGGATCTCTCATCTCCGCTCTATCCAATCCAAAACCCAAAACTGCCTCCAACTCCTCAAACTCCTCCCTGGCCAGACATGGGGGTTGAACCCCTCTACCATCCTCCACACCTACAAATCCTTAATCCGTCCCATCCTCTGTTATGCCAGTCCCACCTAGATGTCCGCCCCCCCCCCCCCCCCGAAAAGTCCCTCCAGATCCTCGAGTGCCATGCACCGTGCCTCGCCTTCTGTATACGCCTCCCATCCCCCACGCAGATCCTCTGTGACATGATTTCTTTCCCCCATCTGCTCCTATTCCTCCAACGAATCCACACACTCTACACCTCCCGCTGCCTTGATCCCTCTCATCCCCTGGTTGCTCCTCTCCTGTCCAACCCCCGCCCTCTGTCGCGCTTTCACTGTTGTGTCCCCCCTACCCTCCATCTCTACACCCTTAATCTCCTCTCCCACGGTGGCTTCCGTCAACTCCCCCTCTGGATGATGCCCTCTCTCCATTTATCCCTCCTATCAACTCTGATCCTCATCTCCCCCTCCTTTCTTCTGTCCTTTTCCCGGGCTCCCTCTCCCCCCCTTCCATCCTGTTTTTTCCCCGCCTTCCATCTCTCTGCCTCCCTTCTCTCCCCCGAGCCCTTTTGCATTTCCTTCCTCCATCTTTCCCATTCCCTCTTGCGTCTGCCCTGCTCCCCCTTTCGTTTTTCCTCTCCTCCCCCCTTTTTTCCCCTCATCTGTCCAGGTCCCCCCACTCCCATCAGTCCTTGTCTGTGGTGAGTCCACTTTGTGCCGACTTTTTAGTGCTGTGTTTCCAGTGATTGTTAAGTGTTGTGCGTCTTTTCTGAAGTGTTCCAAAGGAACGTCTTACTGTTTCTGGGTGTGATTTTTATATCTCTTGCGAACAGAAACCAGATTGTCGCCGTGTTTTTTTAATTGTGTGTCTACTATTTTGCCTGTCTGCTTCCTGTGTATTTTATTATCATCACGCACCATTTGTTTTATCTTTTAACTTTTCACAATTTTCCGCCGTTTTACAATTTACCTCACAGTTTTATCGCCTGCTTTTATTTTTTCTTATCTTATTATGTTTTAAAAATTATGTAGGCTGAAGAGCAGCGTACTAAGCTGCTGCCAGCCCGCACCCTTTGGGGGAAATCGAAACTCAATAAAGTAAAAAAAAAACCACGTGTCACGAGAGGTGGACTCACCAGCGTAAAAGGAGGCACTGAGTTGTCAGTAGAGAAACATCAACACCACAATGGGTCGATGAGGGGGAGCTCAGTGATTTTGAACTTGGACTCGTTATTGGTTGCGGCCTGAGTAATAAATCTATTAGGGAAATTTCAGCCCTTCCAAAGCAGCCCACGTCGACTGTTGGTAAAGTGTGAAAACGCAAAGGAGCAGTCACAGCTAAACAAAGTCGAGGACGACGTCACGTACTGATGGACAGCGACCGTCGAGCATTACGGAAGGTGACTGTAAGGAATGGAATGAAAACAGCGGAACGAATCACTTGTGAATTTCGAAGCGTAACAAGGAGTAGTATTGGTCAGTGACTCTGAATAGGGAGTGAGAACGGGTGGGGAACAATGGTAGAGCAGCTATTCAGAAGCCACATATTTCTGTAATCGATGATGACTGACACTTCGAGTGAAGAGCTACCCCCAGATAGTTGATGATAGCAAACTAGTTTGTTGGAGTAATGAATCACTCTATACGAATCCGATGGAATGGTTTGGGCGAATCACTCTATTTGAATCCGACGGAAGGGTTTGGGTTTGTCAAATGTCTGGAAAACGTTATGTCCATCATGTGCAGTGCCAAAAGTAAAGTACAGAGGGACCGACAGAGGTGGTATAGTGGTTAGCACACATGACTTAAATTGGGGAGGACCATGGTTCAAATCCGCTTCCGGCCATCGAGATTTAAGTTTTCGGTGGTTTTCCTAAATCGCTCCAAGCTAACGCTAGGATGGTTCCTTTGAAAGGGAACGGTCGATTTGCTTCCCCATCCTTGACACATTCCGAGGTTGTGCTCCGTCTCTAATAACCTTGTTGCCTACGGGACGTTAAACCCTATCTTCCTTCTTTTTAAGTACGGAGATGGTGACGATGATGTTGGTTCGCGGCGCGCTCAATATCGTGGTCATCAGAGACCCTACAAGTTCCCAATCTTTCCATTTCCAATCTCGCCACGTCTCAAATGATGATGAGATGACGAGGACAACACAAACACCCAGTCCCCGGGCAGAGAAAATCCCCGACCCGACCGAGAATGGAACGCGGGACCCCGTAATCCAGAGCAGCTACGGAGGTGGTGCTATTACGGTATCGAGGTGTCTTTTGTAATAAGCTGTGATCCCCTTATTGTCTTTAAGTAAACGCTACGTGCGGGAGGATATGTACACATTTTACAGCCTTCTGTATTCTGTTCAGCAGAGGAACAATTTGTACACGGCGATTCTATCAGGATGACACCGCTGCTTGTCGTAAATGAGCATCTGTGGGGCAGCTGTTTGTGGACAGTAACAATCCTAAGGCTGACTGGCCTGGCC
Organism: Schistocerca cancellata; assembly: GCF_023864275.1. Lineage (NCBI taxonomy): Eukaryota > Metazoa > Arthropoda > Insecta > Orthoptera > Acrididae > Schistocerca > Schistocerca cancellata. Next base: position 161,591,520 of record NC_064631.1, read on the forward strand.
AGACTCGCGAGCTCGTAGTAGATGTCGCTCCAGACCACAGTGTACTACGTCACTACCTTTTGTGGTTTTGGCTCTGCCATTCCTCCACCGACATTGAGACACCTCACTCAAAGTGTCGCAAAAAGAGCTGAAGCCGCCATAAAGGTGAAGGCTGGACACTCCTCGTGTTGATGTCTGCTAACAGGTGTCCGGACACTTTTGATCAGCTGCTGCACGTTGCTCCTCAGACGTGATATTCGATAACTGGCGAAAATTTTAAAACGGCAGAATGCTAATATCTGACTTGCCCCGAGAGTTTTCTCTATACTCAACGTTTCGTCTTATATTACAGTTCTGGTCTGGATATTGTTTACTGCTTTACTGGATTAAGCAGAAGCCATAAAACATAAAAGCTTATGTTAATTAAAAAGTATAGAAACAAACGGATGCTACAAAAAGCATAATATAACATTTTACGCTTAGTATTGAGGAATCGTCAGAAAACTAAGTGCTTTCTGTCAAACTAATATTTTGTCTTCTTCTCGTGTAGAAACGGTGAACTAAACGATCCACAGTGACGAAAAAATAGAGGAAATCACTACAGATTTGAATTCTGTCAAATGTAAAAAGAAAGAACTGTAACAAACTGTTCCAAACTGATACCCCTGTACGTGGCCGAATGTTTGAAACGATAATCATCACTTTAATATTGGGAATTTCTAAGATAATTGGTTAACTATACTACCACATGTGCAATAATAATGAAAGAAGTCGCTGAGCTGTTAACATCAATACTTGAATTGAACTAGAAATGATAAAAACTGTAAATGTCGACTCAACATAGTGCTTAATGACAGAAAGACAGCTATTTGTTCTTCGTCACGTGACTTACATATTGATTTCAAACCTTACCACGGCAGGGGGAGAGCAGTGCGCGGTGTGTATATATCAATGGTCCAAGAATTTCTAATACTATTTATTTTATCGTGGATTTATTTATTTTGGAACTTCCCCAATTCACCTTCGCGGTTTGCTACATCTTACGAATAAGCTTATTTCCGCCAAAATCGGACCTGTTTGCACGGCAGTGAAAGTTGGTTTTATGAGATCACTGCTTTTCACAAGAGTAGGTCTGTCCTTAACTTCAACATACATAAAAAAACTGGTGTGCACACATGTTATAGGCTCCGCCCGAAAGCCCACTAAATAGTGTCTAGCTGTCTGCGCGGCATTCTTCACAGCTTTCGTCTGCCAGATGTCGTGTCGTCGCTAGTTCAGGTTTTATATCTCGTTGCTTTACATCTCAGCTGGAAGAGACTGTTCTCTGATTTTTTTGCAGCCTCTTTTTTTTTTCTTCTTCTTCTTTCAGCGACGCTATCGCCGCCAGCTTCGCGTGCTGAGAAATTGGCGTCAGCAGCATCTCGGTATATTGTAATGCCGGTGCTCTCTCCCCCTGTGTCACTCTCTCGGTATGTGTGCGCCCGCGTGTGTGTTTGCTCTCACTCGCTGTTTATATGCATGCATGCGCGGTTGCGTGTGCGTACAAAGCCGGAGTGAGAGGGGAGTATTTTATTGGCGCTGGCTGTCCATTTTATGGCACCGGCGTGCACTCTGCGTGCCGTCCATCTTTGTCCTCATTAACTGTGTGCCCCCGGGCGAAGAAAAAAAATGGCGCTTGTTTCATTTTGCGGCGCGCTGTGGAGCCGCGGGCGCCGCGCTGGTGAATCACGCTGTCGGGCCAATCGCTGTCCGCCATCTGCGGCCGTAAAGAGGCTCTGCGACGCGGAGAAAGTTTCGGCAGCCAGCGGGCCACACGCTACAACGGGAGACCGCCCCCGTCTAATCTGATTACGATGGCCCCCAAATCCTGACAGCCACAAACTACATTTCGTGGTTTCACATGCTCGCCACACATGGTACCATATCGATTACCTGTGGAGGTTGTGCAAACATTTTCCACGACAAAATGAGATCTAATTAACTATTTTAATTAGCATTAACTGGAGCATCCACTAATATGGATATTCCCATATCCACTACTTTTTTTGAATATACCTCTGAAGGTGGCAGGGGTAAAATACAGAGAGCGAAAGGCTATTTACAATTTGTGCAGAAACTAGATGGCAGTTATAAGACTCGCGAGACATGAAAGGGAAGCAGGGGTTGGGAAGGGAGTGAGACAGGTTTTTAGCCTCTCCCCGATGTTATTCAACCTGTATATTGAGCAAGCAGTAAAGGAAACAAAAGAAAAGTTCGGAGTAGGTATTAAAATCCATGGAGAAGAAATAAAAACTTTGAGGTTTTTGTAAAGTTTTTTCCTTGACGGTGAAGAAAGAAGTTTACATCATTGTTATCGACTGATCCCCATCTTCAATGAAGGTCACATCCCTGTAAAAAGACAGATATTGTTTTTCAAGTCGCATTTCAGTGTCAAAATTAAATGAGCGGTGTTATCATACCAGGCATTGCAGACAGATGATAGAAACCACACCCACAAAAGCTATTACACCACTGCAAATAAGAGGAGGCTCTGACTTGCAGTACATGTTGGTAAATCTGGGTGTGCCGGGCGGTGTGGCCGAACGGTTCTAGGCGCTTCAGTCTGCAAGCGAGCGACCGCTACGGTCGCAGGTTCGAATCCTACCTCGGGCAGGATGTGTGTGATGTCCTTAGGTTAGTTAGGATTAAGCAGTTCTATGTTCTAGGGGACTGATGACCTCAGAAGTTAAGTCCCATAGTGCTCAGAGCCTTTTGAACCCTAAAGCGATTTTTGAAACATTACGCGAGATTTGATTAAAATTTAAGCCACTTGGCTCATTCAGTATGTTTTTTAAAGGAACACACCAGCATTTGACTTTTTTTTGTTTATTTGAATATAACCGATGTTTCGGCCTTTTATGCCATTTTCAGGTATTTGATTTTATGTCTTTAACATATATTGCACAACACTTGCAAACAACATACGCAATATATTGTAAAGACTTGAAAATGGCGTAAAAGGCCGAAACCTGGGTTGTACTTAAACAATAAAACCGTCAGATGGCGGTGTGGGTCTTTAAAAAATATTGTCTGACTATTGCTCGGCAACATAAAAAGCTGTTCATTCAGATTAGTTCTCGAATGATAAGCTGTACATGAAAGTATTTCTGAACGTACATTGCTCCTAGTGTGAGAAATATCTCTTATCAAAGAGGCATTGCTTAGTCACAGGTATGTATTCAGTTCCTGTCGCCTCTCCATAACAGAGATTCCTTGATGTTTTTGTTTCTTCGCATGACTGATTTGATACTGCTCGAATAGTACTGGTTACGCCGTTACTAGCCTGAGAGATGGAGTAGTCACTAGACGGTGTACCACGGACACTGCAGAGGCTGGTATTATGTAGAGCCATCCAGGCGATGAAATAATTAGGTGGACACCGGTGACGGATAACAAATTGCGACCGGCTGCAGCGTCACACGCCTTGTTTGCCACTTGTTTGCTGCACAGCCCCGCGTCCGCCGACGCGGCGCGCGCAGCTCGTGCGCAAACGGGCGCGCCCTCGTGTTTACATCTCGTCGCGTGGGCTGACGTCACACCGCGGCCTAGGACGACGCTGCGCCTCCCGTAGCAAGCGGTCCGGCTCCTAGGCAGACCAGAAACCGTGGAAACACCTTCCAGGGCAAACCGCAGGCCCGGTGCGTGACGTGGTGCGGCGGCGTTTCTTATCCCGTTGTATCTCTCTAACCGGTTACGAGTTACGTTTTACTGTGCTACGCACCGAACCTGTCCCGAGCTGGTTCTTTCATTTCACGCATAAGGATATTCCTGGAACGAGTAGCCGCCTCGGGACTTTTCCCACAGATAGACAGGAAACGAGCATCGATGACGCACCAGGGGTCTTTGTTTCTAACTGCTTTTCTTTCTGGGTCTGAGCCAAAACAGGACTGGTTGCTGACTGACTCTTCACAGACGAGTGGTCAGCATGCCCGATTGACATACGGAGGAGTCAGGCTCAGTTCGCGACACTGAAATGGAGTCTATTGAGCCACGTGAGGACTGTATGGGACCAGCTTAAAGGAGAAGTAGCAGTTCTGGTTTAGAAAAGCCAACCTCAGCGGCCGTGAGGTGCCACCACGCACTCCGTAACACTAACATTTGATGACGCAACAGCCAACAAATGACACCGTGGGCCATTGGCGTTGCATGAACTTCTGGATACTATATTAGAGTATTTATATATTTCTTTCTGGTTTCACAAAGTTTTTTAAAAAAGCTGAACGCTTATTTCGATCTTTTGCATCTCTATCTTCCCATTTGAAAACGTTGAAAGACAAATTTTCTTTTTTGCAAGTGGCGTTCCTGAGTCGCTCAAACATTTTATGACCGATAATTTTTATAACATCTAATGAACAATCGTTTTCGATTTCATATTATGAACATCTTCAGATCTTTTGAAACAAATGAAATGTCGTGTGGCGAGGGCCTCCGGACGGGTAGACCTGATCGCCTGGTGCAACTCTTTTCAGCTGACGCCACTTCGGTGACTTGCGAGTCGAAGAGGATGAAATGATGGTGATGAAGACGACACACACACACTCAGGGCCTGAGGAGAGAAAATCTCCAACCCAGCCAGGTTCAAAATGGCTCTGAGTGCTATGGGACTTCTGAGATCATCAGTCCCCTAGAACTTAGAACTACTTAAACCTAACTAACCTAAGGACATCACATACATCAATGCCCGAGGCAGGATTCGAACCTGCGCCCGTAGCGGTCGCGCGGTTCCAGACTGTGCCGGCCGCAGTGGCCGTGCGGTTCTAGGCACTTCAGTCCGGAACCGCGTGCTACGGTCGCAGGTTCGAATCCTGCCTCGGGCATGGATGTGTGTGATGTCCTTAGGTTAGTTAGGTTTAAGTAGTTCTAAGTTCTAGGGGACTGATGACCTCAGATGTTGAGTCCCATAGTGCTCAGAGCCATTTGGTTCCAGACTGTAGCGCCTAGAACCGCTAGGCCAACCCAGCCAGGAATCGATTGGGCGCAGCTGACAGAACTGCCTCAGATCAAAGATTTCGAGGCTGTGTGGCGCCTTTCGACATTTCTTTCCATACTCGTTATTGGAATGCGCACGTAGTAAACGCAAGCTACCTGTCAGAAGGAGCAATTTAGCAAACACTTTTCATGCGCCTAGTATTTTCTAGCCCTTCCTGTTTTGCCCCCAAGTTGTTTTATTTATTTATGCTCAGAGCCATTTTTTAACTTAATAATTAGCAAAAAACATGAAAATTTTACTCATCCTGGCATTCTGAGACACTCTTAATGGTAAATTTTGTTCTTATTGATGGAAGTAAAATTATTCTTTTCTAGTCATAGAGAAAAGTACTCGACAACGTATGTGTGACCCACGATTACATTCACACTCATAACGCCTAAAAATTAGAACGTCCGGTGAAGACAACTGACCTGCGCAAGTAATATCTTTGAGATCTTCAGAGTCTCTAGGAGTGTCCTTAGGGTACTAATACCCATGTGTTCTGCGCACGTAGCCAAAATGAAATCGAAATTGTCAATATAACAATTATTTGTCCTGTTTAACATTTATTTTCTAGTAACAGCAGTAGTAAATTATTTTTCCTACTACAGATGCAAATCGTAGTACATCGGAGGAAAAAAAGATACTTTACACAGACAGGTACCATGAAGGTCTAATTATAGTTACACAAGTAAAATGCAATTTCTGTATTGAAACATATCGTGATACTTTGTGATGAATAGTTAATATTGTTGTGGGTTGGCAGGAGAGCCAACACCGGTATGAGAGGAAGCCGAAAGGCACGCGTTTTAGCTCACGCAGGCTGGCGTGAGGTCTGGAACAGGACAAGGGAATTAGACTTTAGCAAAAAAGGACGTAGCTGTGGAATACTTAACTTTAATCCATAAATGGTGAACGTCGCTCTTGACGGTACATGTTTTACAGTATCAATAGTAACTGTAACGGCGCCTTGCTAGGTCGTAGCAAATGACGTAGCTGAAGGCTATGCTAACTATCGTCTCGGCAAATGAGAGCGTTTTTTGTCAGTGAACCATCGCTAGCAAAGTCGGTTGTACCACTGGGGCGAGTGCTAGGAAGCCTCTCTAGACCTGCCGTGTGGCGGCGCTCTGTCTGCAATCACTGATAGTGGCGACACGCGGGTCCGACGTATACTAACGGACCGCGGCCGATTTAAAGGCTACCACCTAGCAAGTGTGGTGTCTGGCTGTGACACCACAAATATCATAGTGCTACTTTATGTGACTGTATGGAACAAGAGCTAGATAAAATCGATACTGGGGATATGTGCTATCAGTCAATCCGTCGAATGTATAAACATTTCGAGCAATTTTCACCTGTAGATGAGATTTATGTATCATAGTTCCAGGCAATAGAGCCATATTATACAGATATCCAATGCATTATCTTTTTTTTTTTTTTAATAGACACGCGAGGAAACTGTAAGACTAGCGTCGTCCAAGATGTGGAGAATGATTATGCGCGATTAATATTTTAGTTTCGCTAAGGTTGGGCGAAGATTGAACACATGACACGAAAAAGTGAAACGGAAGAAGTTCGTATGTGAAAACATTACCGTGCTCGGGAAACCCCTGATTTGCAAAACGTTAGATGCCAGTTGGATATTTTTCGGGACAATTTCATTTTGGCGTCCTAAGAAACCATTTCGCAGCGTTGCCGCTGCAGCATGAAAAGTTGAAACAGACACCCAATAATACTATCCAGTGCAGTACACAACCTATCAAATTAGCGGTGGCCGTTCCTTCTTTTCCCACAGCAAAAAAAGAAAAAAACGCGACATCTGAGCTGTGACACTTGCAAACAAGTAAAATGTCCTTGTATTTATCTCTTAACAGCATTCAGCTAAGCTGATTTCAGATATCTAAGTTAAATCATTAACAGGCCTGCAGAACACGATTACAAAATTCACAGCGGTTTTCTATGCGATCCTGTAGGTCCTACCAACGTAATGGCATTGAAAGTCTGCAGGCCGTTTTCGGGCAAACTTTACACTGTACCGCACTCACGTAACTTTTGGAGGCAATGTATGTTGCCTACAAAAATTGCGATCTGCGCACCGGAATGCTCACTCCAAAGATTTTCCTGCTGTATGAGAATGTCACCTGCTGGAAGTTAAATTATCACTGGTATGTTATTACTAACTATTGTTAGCAACGAAATATAGACAGTTCTTCAGATCGACTAAAAGTATTTTTGCTATTTCTTCCTAAGATACTTCAAATGCAAATACGACGTGGCTTTTGCAGCGCGCGCCACATGGCCGTTCAGTAACCAGCAGTTAGTTAACTGGCGTCTGGCCAAATTAAATGTTGCGGAACTTTCTAATCGGCCGCTCCGAATATATCAACATCTTTAATGTCCCCGACAGCGCGAGGCGTGTTATTACCGCTCCAGTTTCTCCGGCCCGCCTGTCGCTGCCGCTTTGAACCTCCAGCGAGCGGCCGTCTGTCTCGTAAAGAAGTCTCCAGGCGTCTGTCTGCCCACGAGAGTTAACCAGCCCTCTCAAAAACTGCCATTATTCTGAAATATAAACATGCGTTCCTACGAGGAAGTGAAAGTACACTCCCTGGCACCATGTCTTGTACTCGCGGCCGTGTACCTTGCACGCTAGTTGCCTACTGCAGCCATGTATTACAGTCTATTGTCATTAGAAAATAGCCGACGTTATTTTGAAGTTTGCTTCAGAATAAATTACTCGTGTTCTTATCTGAGATCGCTAAATTACAGTTATTCGAATCCAAGTAGTCAAAGAATTTAGCTGAATGGGAGAGAAGGGGTCTCTCATTTGGACTGACCGTAGTTCAGTGCCCGGTTTTAATTCACCAACCTCAATACGTCGTCCTCTAAACTAAGAGAGTCACAATATATACCAGGTAATTCTTTCTTTGGATGTAACGACAATTCTGTACTCGCTCTTAGTACTTTTGCAGGGAAGCAGCACAGTCACCGAATTTCATTCTATTCTCTCCTTCAGCCTCATAAGTCAGCAGCATACTCTGGAGATGACTGTTGGGATCAGATGCAGGGATATCTCATTGCCGTCCTGGGTAAGGTCCTAGAATAGGTTTTCGTTGCCACCCTCCCCCTTGTACGCTTTAGTGTTGTGTATGTGTTGTTATGGATGAAGTGAAGGGAGGGTGTGAAACTCTTTGCCTCCACATAGCCCAGTCCTCTCGAATAGTAGCACCGAGCGAGGTGGCGCAGTGGTTAGCACACTGGACTCGCATTCGGGAGGACGACGGTTCAATCCCGTCTCCGGCCATCCTGATTTAGGTTTTCCGTGATTTCCCTAAATCGCTTCGGGCAAATGCCGGGATGGTTCCTTTGAAAGGGCACGGCCGATTTCCTTCCCCATCCTTCCCTCACCCGAGCTTGCGCTCCGTCTCTAATGACCTCGTTGTCGACGGGACGTTAAACACTACTCTCCTCCTCCTCCGAATAGTAGCAAGGGGTCCACGAGCTACAGGACTCCATCTGACAGAAAATCACCATCAAGAGTGTCGCATGCCATATTTCCACGAGGAACTGCGGAGAGTTTCGCAGTGTAAACCAAGATATTGGCGCAAAATGTCATCAGGAAATCTACCTCAGGTCTCCTTGCCGACGTTAGTAGCAGCGAAAATTTCTTCCACCGCCATGACTCGAACTGGCTGCAGCCGAGTCGATTGCCACTGCACAAGCATGCCTTAGAGACCTGTGGTACACAGACAGGTTTTATTCAGAATATCACATTTATAAACCCGGACACTCATTTGAGGGCTCACTGTGTTATCATACAAATGAGACAGAAAGATAACTGGGTTATTGCATTACGTCAAGATGCTGTCATAAACAGGGTGTAACAGACGTAAGTGCACATATTTTTGATTGTGCTACCTTAATATGTACACTCATCAGTGTGGTGGTTTTCTCTCTCTCTCTCTCTCTGTGTGTGTGTGTGTGTGTGTGTGTGTGTGTGTGTGTGTGTGTGTCAAACAGTCTTCCTACAGACATGTCACAAACAACGACCTGATGTTTTCTGTATGGCCGTACCTGGGTCACGAACTGCCTTGCTTGGTGTAAGGAGCATAAATATTGGACGATTCAACTGTGGAATAACGTTGTGTGGAGTGACAAATCACGGTACACAATATGGCGATCCGATGGCAGGGTGTGGGTATGGCGAATGCCCGGTGAACGTCATCTCCCAGCGTATGTAGTGCCGACAGCAAAATGCGAAGGCGGTGGTGTCACGGTGTGGTCGTGTTTTTCATGGAGGGGGCTTGCACCCCTTGTTGTTTCGCGCGTGGCGCTATCACAGCACAGGCCTACATTGATGTTTTAACCACTTTCGTGCTTCCCACTGATGAAGAGCAATTCGTGGATGGTGACTGCATCTTTAAACACGGTCAAACACCTGTTTATAATGCACGGCCTGTGGCGGAGTGGTTGCACGACAAAAACATCTCTGTAATGGACTGGCCTGCACAGAGTCCTGACCTGAATCCTGTACACTTTGGGATGTTTTGAAACGCCGACTTCGCCCCAGGCCTCACTGACTGAAATCGATACCTCTCCTCAGTGCAGCAGTCGGTGAAGAATGGGTTGCCATTCCCCAGGAAACCTTCCAGCACCTGATTGAACATATGCCTGCGAGAGTGGAAGCTGTCATCGAGGCTAAGGGTGGGCCAACACCGTATTGAATTCTAGCATTACCGACGGAGGGCGCAATGAACTTGTAAGTAATTTTCAGCCATGTGTCCAGATACTTTTGATCACACAGTGTACCTTCTTGAAATGCTACAAACTATCAGGGCTCACATCAATAATGTATCACATGCAGTTATCCTAAAATTAATCTATGGCCTGCAATCACAATGCCTGTGTTCCGTTGCAACATGACAATACGCGTCCTTACACAGCCAGCTCAACAGATGTGACAACTAGAAAGTCACCATACTCAAAAGAAGTTTCTCATAGTGATTTATATATATCTGATTCGCTCAAAGAAGCACTGAATGTCAAGAAGTTCCATTTTAATGATGAGGAGCCGCGTGGGGTTAGCCGAGCGGTCTTAGGCGCTGCAGTCATGGACAGTGCGGCTGGTCCCGGCGGAGGTTCGAGTCCTCCCTCGGGCATAGGTGTGTGTCTTTGTCCTTAGGATAATTTAGGTTAAGTAGTGTGTAAGCTTAGGGACTGATGACCTTAGCGGTTAAGTCCCATAAGATTTCACACACATTTGAACATTTTTTTTTAATGATGATTGTACCAATCCCAAAACCGGGCAAAAACCCTGCAGAAGCCGTAAATCACCGACCAATCAGTTTACTGCCGACACTCGGCAAAGTACTGAAAGAATTATCTTAAAACGCCTACAGCTATGCCTCATCGAACATAATATCATGGGCCCAGAACAATTTGGTTTTACCTCAAAATTATCAGCAGAGCTACAACTAATCCGCATTACAGAACACATCCAGCATAATTTTAACCTTAGTAAATCTACTACAGCCGTCCTTTTTTGACACTGTGCCTGACGGTTGTGCAGATTTCTTTTTTATGTGAATTCTGTCACTTTTGTAAGATTTAGTGCATTTGCATTGAGTGTGGGGGAGATTATGATGAACAGTGAGAGATAAACGCATGGCAGTTTTGTGTCCACGGGAGCGCACTTTAATACTTGACCTGTTACTAGGAGGAAAATAAGCGTTAATGGCTTGCTCTTGCCACATCCTCTCGGAGATAGTAACCAACCTAAAAACATACCACTCCTAATATCAATAATTATTAGTATGCAAATTCTGACGTACTGTTGTTCAGTGTACCATACTCAGTCACCAACATAAATATCTGCACTTATGCCCGTTACGCCATTCTTATTAAAAGGACGATCTACATCCATCAATACACTCCGCAAGTTACTGTATACTGAGTGATGGAGCGCACTTCGTACCACTATCACTCACTGTCTTTCCTATTCCATTTGACTATATAGCGACAGAAAAATTTCCAAGTGCTACTCGACAACCCTAATGTATCGTGTCGTATTGTTATGTACTCTGCCCTACGATAGAAAAGCGAGAATTACTGCGCAGTATGTCATGTACATCTGTTGCAGAAATACACAAAACAGTGTTTAGCCAGGACAATAGCTCCTTTCGAGAAACAGTTTGCATTTAAGTTCTCTAAGAATCTGATTCTTCAATTTCTCCAGGCGTATTTTATGACGAAATAAATCTCGGGTGAACAGCCTGGTATGAGTGTCCTATGCACACTCATACCAGTCTGTTCACCAAAGATTTATTTCTTCTCTAAGGATCTGTTACATTATTGAGTATCCTATACTGATGAGTCGCAACACCATGAAGTCTGCATGCAACAAACATCAAATGGCATGAAGTTTACTATACAGCTGAACATGCAAATTACTAGCATTTCGCCGGACGGTGTGGCCGAGCGGTTCTAGGCGCTTCAGTCTGGAACCGCGCGACCGCTACGGTCGCAGGTTCGAATCATGCCTCGGGCCTGGATGTGTGTGATGTCCTTAGGTTAGTTAGGTTTAAGTAGTTTTAAGTTCTAGGGGACTGATGACCTCAGATGTTAAGTCACATGGTGCTCAGAGCCATTTGAATCATTTTGACTAGCATTTCAGGGTAACAACAAAAAATATGTAGGAGTAGTGCCTACTTGATTAAGTATGGTTCAAATGGCTCTGAGCACTATGGAACTTAACTTCGGAGGTCATCAGTCCCCTAGAACTTTGAACTAAATAAACCTGACTAAACTAAGGACATCACACACATCAATCCCCGAGGCAGGATTCGAACTTGCGTCCGTAGCGGTCGCGCGGTTCCAGACGATTAAATATGTAAGGAGAGATGGCGCAGCGAGCTTCTCATTCAGAATTGCATTTTTATGTCAGTTGAGAAGGATAAACGTCTACTATGACTTGTCGGAGTTCGATAACAGCAGGATCGAGGAATATCGGATTGCATTTTTCGTTGCGCGGTATAGGTACTCACAACAGGCGATTATCAGATGAATATGGAATCGATCGATTCGATAGGGTTGTAGTTAACGCCATGCAGGATTTCAGCGGCTCCAAGAGACAAGCGTCCGAGAGTACAGGCATTGTTCGCTCGGGTTTGTGCGATCATGCAACCACGTCAAATACCTTGAGTCTAGAAATAGGGTATGGAGCATGACTAACTGTCGGTTCGGCGACTGTTGTTGTGGCAAACAGAGGCATTCCGACAGTGGTACGTCCATCGATAACACTGGCCATGCGAGCCATAATGCTTCGTCTTTTGAGACAAGTTCCGGTTCCACCTACAGCTTTACGATGTGTTTGTGTGGACGCTCCGAGGAAAACAAATGTTGACACACTGTATATGTTGTCATCATTTGGGTCCAATACCAAGCCTGATGAAATGCGGTGCCATTGTGTACATAATGCGATTACCTCTGGTTCCCATTGACTGTAATTTCAATATCAGGCGTGAAACGTCATACACGTTAAGGCCGGAGTCTGTACCTTAAATTCGATGTCTCTGTGACGGTGTTTTCCAACAAGATAACGCAAGACCGCTTAGCCCCGTGGCGTTCTGATCTACCTCAATACAGAGTGTTGGACGGTTGCTCTCACTAAACATGTTCTCCATATCTCTCACCCACTGCAAAGAATTGGCATACTGTTGAAACAGAATGACGTATCAGTGTCTGTCATCCAAGCTCAGTATGACTCACGTCTAGCTGGGTTACAGACATTGGGTATAAAATTTCGCACCGTCTGTACTTCCAACTCATCTACAAATTTAATCGTGTACTCTTGTTACTATACTGTATATGCACGATAAGTAAAATTTTATTATTTACTATACTTGCAGAAGCTGCAAAAAATGGTTCAAATGGCTCTGAGCACTATGGGACTTAACATCTGAGGTCATCAGTCCCCTAGAACGTAGAACTACTTAAACCTAACTAACCTAAAGACATCACACACAGCCATGCCCGAGGCAGGATTCGAACCTGCGACCGTAGCGGTCGCGCGGTTCCACACTGTAGCGCCCAGAACCGCTCGGCCACCGCGGCCGGCTCAGATACTGCAATTTTAATGGCCAGCAATGGCACAATGCCCGCCTGCATTCGCTCCAGGTCTTCTGCCGTGCGTATCTGTAGTTCAGTAATGTGGGATTGTTCGTGTCTGTTGTTCTGAAACAGTTACATCGCTGTCTTCTATAGTACTCTCAACAAAGGTAAGTCTGCCATTTGCCTTCCCTATTAGGGATTTAACATGTTCGTTGTGTTTCATAAGGTTACGTATTATTTACTCGTACGTAGAAGGAGCGATCAGGAAGTTCCCGTTAGAAGGCCATATGCCAATCAGGCACAACCGCCGTGAGGATTGAGGCAACCATCCCACCCACGCACCAGATTGATGATACTCGTTTGGTAAAACATGGTGTCGTGCTTCATGAAGAAGTTCGTAACTGCCTGCTGTATAGCCTTATCCGACCCTTCAAGGTATTTTCTTAAGGGGCTGAAGGCGTGATAATCCCATGGGAGGAGGGCTATAGGGCGGGTGCTCGAATATCTCCCACTTGAGTTGGCGTAACTCCTGCGTTATGACATTTGCGATCCCGAGACATCCTTTATCATGAAACAGCAGCACCCTCGGCGCACCATTCCAAAGTAATGGTTTTCGACGGACATGCCGCCCCATACACATTCTTCATTCTCCATTGGTTGTCTATCGATGTTTGTCCTTCGGCAGCAAGAAAATAGTAACAGCACTTTGTTTCTGATAGGACGCATTTAGTACTAACGTCGCCATAGTTCACGTTTCCGCATTTATCTCACACACGTCTAAAAGACACGAATGCCACACTAATTCTTTGCCTATAGGACGGTGCTAATATACCCGCTTCGGAATCGCGCTACGTTGTATATATGCTGCAGCAGCGTTCTCAGACGGATGCATTTCCATTGCCCTTATATTTAAGCAATGTAGCAGGTTAAGTTCACCAGTAGTGCTGTACCTTTATACTATCGGACTACTGGATTCACTCTCTAGTTGATGTTCAACATTCTACATTTGTGCAATTTTAAGAAAATTGGTTCAAATGGCTCTGAGCACTATGGGACTTAATTGCTGAGGTCATCAGTCCCCTAGAACTTAGAACTACTTAAACCTAACTAACCTAAGGACATCACAAACATCCATGCCCGAGGCAGGATTCGAACCTGCGACCGTAGCGGTCGCGCGGTTCCAGACTGTAGCGCCTAGAACCGCTCGGCCACCCCGGCCGGCTTTTAAGAAGAGAAGCATGTACAACTGTCTCCTGGTTTTTCTGCCCTTCGTAACATTCATCCAGTGTCGATACTTTTCTGTAGACAGCAGCATCGTCAGCACTGGATCTGAGACTGCCCCTGCCCCTAAATCGCTTAATTAAGAAAATACAGGTGATGATAAGAACCCATGGAGTTGTTAAAGACTGAGGTTTTAGAATTATAAACGCCACGATATGTAAGTGTATCAAAGAGACTGGTCAGAAACGGACGTGACTAAAAAAGCAGAAACATAGAAAACACTTATTTTTGGGAGCCACGCCTGGTGAGGCATGGTGAGTTGAGGGTTTTTGAGACTGAAGCAAAGAGGCAACATGTTAATACAATGTTATACTTTCAGGACTTCCGATTGCTAAATGTTGTAGTGTTGATGATGATGATGATATTGATAATATTGAGAATGTTATTTCGCTTCCTTGGGGCATATGTGTGACTTGGCTGTACGATCCTTCACGAGCGAATGAAGAATAAGTCTATCCTCTCGCGCGCTAGTTGCAGGGGGCCGCTGAGATACTACGTGGCGTTATGACCGTCCTGAACCCATCGATTCCATATCCGCACGATAATCCTAGGACACAACCAATGCGAGAAGCAAAATGGCTGAACGACAAACCACTGTCTCGATAGGCAGCGATGCTGCCGCTAACGATTCCTAAGCGTCCTGGTCGACGTTCGTTTTTCTTGCATACCAGGATCTTCTCGCAAACAATGTGCATTCAAATGTGATTACTATACTTGTATTCCGAAAGCAGATGGCGTTACTCCTACCTATTTTGTTTAAATGCTGATCATTTGCATATGCAAGCATGTAGTACATACACATCATGTCCGTTTGGTGTACACAGATGTCTATGTGAACTGCACCTCTGATTTCACTTGTAGCTTTCTTTCCTCATTGCTGTTAGCGTTGCTAATGCCTGTCCTTCGAAATATTTAAATCGGTGGCAACATAGCTAAAGTACGTGGTAACTGAATGGCTTCATGCACTTGCTACGTCACCAGAGTAAAGAGAGATCTCAGGAAACATATTGACACCAGTTGTTGCGCGCAGATTGCAGACGGCTTTGCGGTTATTTCGAGCTATTTGTCTTCTGGTCGTGAGAAGAAAGCAGTCGTGTAGACATCTAGTTAGAGGTATTGAGAAATGTGCAGAATACAATATGAACTCTTCTCTACGAAAATAGGGGGAACTTTGAAACAGAACGATAAATTACAGCGCGCATGCAGTGTATGGTGATTGAGCTCATGAGAGAAGTGTATGATTCGTTGCTACTGCTATTCAGTAACTCAGAGCAGAAATTGTGGTGCGTTCTCAAGGTTGTGGCGAAGCGATTTCAAATTATGGCACGAACGGAGACACTCATCGGTGTCATTGTTTCTTAGAAAGTGGGTCAAATGGCTCTGAGCACCATGGGACTTAACATCTATGGTCATCAGTCCCCTAGAACTTAGAACTACTTAAACCTAACTAACCTAAGGACATCACACAACACCCAGTCATCACGAGGAAGAGAAAATCCCTGACCCCACCGCGAATCGGACCCGGGAACCCGGGTGCGAGAAGCGAGATTGTTTCTTAGAGAGAGATTCATCTCGAATCTCCTGTGTAAATATGACATCGAATTTTTCGACTCCATCCTTGCTCTCCGCCTGCGTGTGATTTGCGATATGGCCCTATTCTCATTATTTTTGCATTGCAGAAGAAGAACAATGATTTGAAAAGACTGTAACATTATGGTTAAACATCACTTTCACGACGTTGTCACTAGAGAAGGAGACGGAAAGGGATAGGTCGATGTGCTTCGGACGAAGAAGTACACGCCGGGGTACCATCGCAAACATTTTTTCATGAGGACATTGATCGTCTTGTCCCACAATGGGGCTAAATGTATTAAACGTTATGGCGGTTACTTTTGAAATAATAAACAGCTTGCAGCCACAGACATTTTTCCATGAAGACAATGACGGTTTCGTCTCACAGTATGTATTACATTTATACCGATTACTTCTGAAATAATGAACATCGGCCTCTCTTTCCTCTAACTGTGCTTCACATGTGCAATATATTAAATGTAGTATACGGTCCACTTACATTAATGTGACCGCCGCCTAAGTTCTACGTCAACGGGCAATAACCACTTACAGACGGCGGGCTGTGGCAGTGTATGGTACGAGGGTAATCCCAAAAGTAAGATCTCCTATTTTTTTTATAATTACATATACCTGTTTATTCCCGGGTTCGATTCCCGGCGAGGTCAGGGATTTTCTCTGCCTCGTGATGACTGGGAGTTGTGTGATGTCCTTAGGTTAGTTAGGTTTAAGTAGTTCTAAGTTCTAGGGGACTGTTGACCATAGATGTTAAGTCCCATAGTGCTCAGAGCCATTTGAACCATTTTTGAACCTGTTTATTTCTGCAATGGTTTACATCAGTTTACAGCTTGAACATTTAGCTATTTTTCTACATAATCACCGTTTCTGTCGATGCATTTTTGCAGACGCTGTGGCATTTTCTGTATGTCCATGTCATACCAGCTCGCCGCCATGCTGTTCGGAAAGTTATGAACCTCTTCTTTCACCTCGTCGTCGGAGCTGAATCGCCTTCCAGTCAAATGTTCCTTTAACCTAGGGAATTGGGCGCCAAGTCAGGACTATAGGGTGGATGTGTGATTGTGTTCCACTGAAACTGTTGCAGGAGAGCAACGGTTCGCTGAGCGATGTCATTGAGAACGTGTACGCCTTTGCTCAACATTCCACTTCTCCGGTTCTGATTTGCCCGTTTCACCTCCTGGTGAAAGAAGACGTTCATAACTTTCTGAACAGCATGGCTGGGAGCTGCTATGACATGGGCATACAAAAACTGCCTCAGCGTCTACAAAAATGCATCGACAGAAATGGTGATTATGTCGAAAAGTACCTAAATGCTCAAGCTGTAAACTGATGTAAACCATTCTAGAAATAAACAGGTCTATGTACTTATAAAAAATAGACCTTACTTTTGGGAATACCCTCGTATTTAAAGCGTGTCGGGGGGGTGGGGGGAGGGAGAGTGGGGGGGGGGGCGCAGGAATCAGTGCGGGCGTTGTAGATATGTGGAAATGAAACGATTTATCTGACGTCCAAAAGATCATGATAAGGGTGGAAGCTTTTCCGATAAAGCTAAGTTTATAACCTGTTCATGAGCCGCCGTGGTTAAAGTAAACCGAGCGTGATATAATGGCGCTATCCAAAACCGGCGCCGAGGCAACTGTGGTTCACCACCGACCATACATGACTTGTGTGGCACGAACGGTTCTATGCGCTTCAGTCTGGAACCGCGCGACATTACGGTCGCACGTTCGAATCCTGCCTCGGGCATGGATGTGTGCGATGTCCTTAGGTTAGTTATGTTTAAGTAGTTCTAAGTTCTAGGGGACTGATGACCTCAGATGTTAAATTGATACTAAATTGGTAATCCCTTGATGCCTCAGAATATGCACTACCAACCGATCCCTTCTTCTAGTCAAGTTGTGTCACAAATTTCTCTTCTCTCCAGTTCTATTCAATACCGCCTCAATAGTTACGTAATCTACTCATCTAATCATCAGCATTCTTCTGTAGCATCACATTTCGAAAGCTTCTATTCTCTTCTTGTCTAAACTATTTATCGTCCACTCTTCTTGTCTAAACTATTTATCGTCCACGTTCCACTTCCGTAAATGGTTACACTCCACGCACACACTTTCAGAAACGACTTCCTGTCACTTAAATCTATACTCGGTGTTAACAAATTTCTCTTCTTCAGAAACGCTATCCTTGCCATTGCCAGACTACATTTTATATCCTCTCTACTTCGACCATCATCAGATATGTTGTTCCCCAAATAGCAAAACTCATTTACTACTTTAAGCGTCTCATTTTCTAATCGAGTTCCCGCAGCATCACCCGATTTAATTCGACTATATTCCATTATCCTCGTTTTGCTTTTGTTGATGTTCATCTTATATCTTCCTTTCAAGCCACTGTCCATTCCGTTCAACTGCTCTTCCAAGTCCTTTGCTGTCTCTGACACAATTACAATGTGGTCGGCAAACCTCAAAGGTTTTATTTCCTCTCCATGGATTTTAATACCTACTCCGAACTTTTCTTTTGTTTCGTTTACTGCTTGCTCAATAAACAGATTCAATAACATTGGGAATAGGCTACAACCCTGTCTTACTACCTTCCCAACCACTGCTTCCCTTTCATGCCCCTCGACTCTTATTATTGCCATCTGGTTTCTGTACAAATTGTAAATAGCCTTTCGCTCCCCGTATTTTACCCCCGCCACCTTCAGGATTTCAAAGAGAGTGCCAAAAGCTTTCTCTAAGTCTACAAATGCTAGAAACGTAGGTTTGCCTTTCCTTAATCTATTTTCTAAGATAAGTCGTAGGGTCAGTATAGCCTTACGTGTTCCAACATTTGTACGGAATCCAAACTGATCTTCCCCGAGGTCAGTACAGAATTCGTGTTAGTATTTTGCAGCTGTGGCTTATTAAAGTGATCGTTCGGTAATTTTCACATCTGTCAACACCTGCTTTCTTTGGAATTGGAATTATTATATTCTTCTTGAAGTTTAAGGGTATTTCGCCTGCCTCATACATCTTGCTCACCAGATGGTAGAGTTTTGTCAGGACTGGCTCTCCCAAGACTGTCAGTAGTTCCAATGGAATGTTGTCTACTTCCGGGGCCTTGTTTCGACTCAGGTCTTTCAGTGCTCTGTCAAACTCTTCACGCAGTATCGTATCTCCCATTTCATCTTCATCTACATCCTCTTCCTTTTCCATAATATTGTCCTCAACTACATCACCCTTGTATAGACCCTCTATATACTCCTTCCATATTTCTGCTTTCCCTTCTTTGCTTAGTACTGTGTTTCCTTCTGAGCTCTTGATATTCATGCAAGTGGTTCTCTTTTCTCCAAAGGTCTCTTTAATTTTGGTGCTGTAGGCAGTATCTATCTTACCCCTAGTGAGATAAGCCTCTACATCCTTACATTTGTCCTCTAGCCATCCCTGCTTAGACATTTTGCACTTCCTGTACATCTCATTTTTGAGACGTTCGTATTCCTTTTTGCCTACTTCATTTACTGCGTTTTTATATTTTCTCCTTTCGTCAGTTAAATTAATTATCTCTTCTGTTACCCAAGGATTTATATTAGCCCTCGTCTTTTCACCTACTTGATCCTCTGCTACCGTCACTATTTCATCTCTCAAAACTACCCATTCTTCATCTACTGTATTTCTTTCCCCCATTCTTGTCAATCGTTCCCTAATGCTCTCGCTGAAGCTCTCTACAACCTCTGGTTCTTTCAGTTTATCCAGGTCCCATCTCCCACCTTTTTGTAGTTTCTTCCGTTTTAATCTACAGTTCATAACGAATAGGTTTTTTGGTGTTTGGACTTTTTCCGTCAGCGTAACTATCCCCAAAGGGCACTGCACCGCCGACCGCTGGTCAGTATCGACCCAACGCCGCGCAGCCCCCGCCGGGCTGTTACGTCGGGCCGCGTCGCGCGCGCGCTCGGCGCCTCGTTAGCTCGCCAGCCGGCCAGCCAGCCACGGGCATTAAGGCTGGCGGCGGCGGCGCACCGGGTTATGCCTTCACGGCTGCGGCCATAAAGCCGCCGCGTAAACTCGTCAGCGCGGCGTGTTTGCGCTGCGGTCTGCGACGCCGCCGTACGGTGGTTAAATCACCGCGCAACGACAACCTGCCGCAGCCCGCGGGGCGCCTGTCGCTGCTGCCGGTCCACAATTGGCCGAACAGCTTTTCGTTCTCTTTCTGTGCCCAGAAACACAACGGAAGTAGGGAAATCGCGGAAGTTCTTACGAATACCCCTTAAAAGAGGAACACAACTACACTGCAAGTGAAACATAAATTTGTGGTCTGGGGACCTGGAGAACAAGCATGACGAAAGTGGTGGTTGAGCACACGATCATCACCAAACGACGCGCGCAAGAGATCTTTCACGTGTATGGCAATATGGGGTGGAGCGCCATCCTGCATAAACATCGTACGTTCCAGCAGGTGTTTATCAGCCAGTCTGGGGATGATGATGATGTTTGGTTTGTGGGGCGCTCAACTGCGTGGTTATCAGCGCCCGTACAATTACCCAATCTTTGGTCAGTCCAATTTCGCCACTTTCCTGGAGGATGATGAAATGATGAGGACAACACAAACACCCAGTCATCTCGAGGCAGGTGAAAATCCCTGACCCCGCCGGGAATCGAACCCGGGACCCCGTGCTCGGGAAGCGAGAACGCTACCGCGAGACCACGAGCGGCGGACACCAGTCTGGGGATGATGCGATTCTGTAAACATATCGGCGTACCTCTCAGCCGTCACGGTAGGAGTTAAAAAACCAGAATCACGCATTTCCTCGAAGAAAAAAGGTCCTATAACGGTAGATGTGGTAAATCCAACCCATACCGTAACTTTCTCGTCGTGCACTGGAGTTTACGCGGCAGTTCTAGGATTTTCGGTAGCCCAAATTCTGCAGTTGTGGGTGTTGACAGACCCTCGGAGCGTGAAATGAGCTTCGTCGGTCCACAACACGTTACTCAACCAATCGTCATCTTCCGCCATCTTTTGAAACGCCCACACAGCAAATGCCCTCCGCTTCACTAAATCGCCAGGTAACAGTTCATGATGCCGATGGATTTTGTACGGATAGCATCGGAGGGTACGCCTCAGTGCCAACCAAACAGTAGTGTATGAAATGCCGGTGCGACGTGCGACTGCACGAGCGCAGACTTCCCCGTGCATAGACGAACCCGCTACAGTCTCCATTTCTTCCTGAACTGTCTCAGCAACATTACGCCTTGGGCTCGGTCGGCCACTACGGGGTCTATCGTCTAAACAACCCGTGGCTTCGAACTTCGAAATCATTCTCGCCACAGATGCATTTGTCAACGGAGCTTTACCCGTTCGAATCCCGTTCGAATACCATGCCGGACCTTCTCTTGCGCGGCGTATTGCAGCAGATCGACGTGGCCTGGACTCAACGAATCGTTGAAAGTCCCTGCAGAAATACCGAGCCATGCTGCCTCTGTAGGCGTCCATAATTGCGAAATCGTTGCCGGTGAAGGATTTTAGCTCGAACTGACCTCTCAATTATGTCCCATAAATGTTGGATGGATGGCCAAATACAGGGTTGGGTTGTTTGGGGGGAAGAGACCAAACTGCAAGGTCATCGGTCTCATCGGATTAGGGATGGACGGGGAAGGAAGTCGGCCGTGCGCTTTCAATGGAACCATCCCGGCGTTTGCCTGGAGCGATTTAGGGAAATCACGGAAAACCTAAATCTGGGTGGCCGGGCGCGGGATTGAACCGTTCTCCTCCTGAATGCGAGTCCATTGTGCTAACCACTGCGCCACCTTACTCGGTCCAAATACAGAGTGACACACGGGAGACGGACGGTTTTTAATAAAATAATACTCAGCCAACTTTAACATTAATGCATGTTTATTTACACAAAATCAAAGCTCATTATTTGCCACTTTAGTTAACAAAGTTATTTGTGAAAAATAGTGTCGTCAAGGTGATGTCCATCATTTCGAATGTAGGACTCAAGTCTCTTCTCAAAATCCTCCATCACCCTGACTAAAATCTCGGCAGGGATGGCAGCAATTTCTTGAAAGGTTGCATTCTTCAACTCGTCCAAATTTCATGGTTTATGGTCATAGACACAGTTCATAAGGTACACCCACAGAAAAAAGTCACATACTGGGAAGTCGGGAAACCTGGAAGGCCAAGGAACATTGCCAAAACGTGAGATAATCCGGCCAGGAAACATACGTCTAAGAACTGTCATTGAAGTGTTTCCGGTGTGCGTTGTTGCCCCATCCTGCCGGAACCAAACGCGTTTTAAAGGGATTCGTCGTCTTCTTAGTTCTGGTTTCAAGAATGTTTCAAGCATACTGATGTAACGAGCCGAATTAACAGTAACTGTGGCTCTGTTCTCTTCAAAAAAATAAGTTCCAATAATGCCAACAGAGCCAAGAGCACACCAGACTGTTACTTTTTCTGAGTGTAGAGGACGCTGGTGGATAAGGTGTGGATGCTCTGGAGCCCAGTAACGTAGGTTTTGCTTATTCATGGTCCCGTTTAAATGAAAATGAGATTCATCACTCATCAATCAAATTTCATTTTCATTCGATCCCAAAATCACTTGCATTCTGTAAGTGAAGTCTTCTCGTACAGCAAAATCAGTTTCCTTAAGTTGTTGGACAATGAGAATTTTGAAGGGATGGAATTTTAATTCTTTATGCAAAATTCGTCTAACCGATTTACGATTGATTCGTAACTCACTATCATGACGTCTAGCTGACCGTTCTGGGCTTCTGACTGCTGCTTGCCTCGCCCTTTCAACATTTTTTTTTGTGTTGTTACTCTGCGTCTCGGGCCAGGATTATTCTTATCCACTATGTAACCAGTTGAAGTTTTCCACTAATCTGAGGATTGTGTTCCGGCTCAGAACAGCTCCATGTCGACCGACATTAAACTGCGCACGAAACAATCGCTGCGTAGCAATAATAGACTCACCACTTTTCACGAAACGCTGCGAGTCCCACTGCTCCATAGTGACTGAGTAAATGAAATGGCGTCTTGTGTCGATCAGAACTATCCCCACCACGACCACCTCCCACCACCACACCCCCAGTACTACGCAGTTCAAAACCGCCCGTCTCCCGTGTGTCACCCTGTAATTTGCTCGAATTGTCCAGAAAGTCCCTCAAACCAATCGCGAACAACTGGAGCCCAGTGACATGGCGTTTTGTCTTCCATAAAAATTCCATCGTTTTTTGGGTACATGAAGCCCTTGAATGACTGCAACGATCTTAAAAGAGCCGATCATAACCAGGATCCAGTCCATTGCATGTAAACACACCCCACACCGTAATGGAGCCACTACCAGTTTGTACAGTGCCTTGTTGACAACTTGGGTCCATGGCTTCGTGGGTCTGCGCCACACTCAAACCCTGCCATGAGTTCCTACCAACTGGAATTTTGACTTAGCTGACCAGATCACGGTTTTAAACTCGTCTATGGCCCAACTGGTATGGTCACGAGCCCAGGAGAGGTGCTGGAGCCGATGTCTTGCTGTTAGCAAAGGCACTCGCGCAGTCGTCTTCTGCCATTGCCCATTAGCGACAGATTTCACAGCACTGTCCTAACGGATACGTTCGTCGTATGTTCACTTCTGCGGTTATTTCACGCAGTGTTGCTTGTCTGTTATCTCTGACAAATCTGCGCAAATGCCGTGAAGGCTGTTGGCCACTGCATTGTCCGTGGTGAGAGCTAATGCCTGAAACTTGGTATTCTCGGTAGACTCTTGACGCTGTGGATCTCGGAATATTGAATTCCCTAAAGATATCCGAAGCGAAATGTCCCATGCGCCTAGCTCCAAATGCCATTCCGCGTTCAAAGTCTGATAATCCCCCTCGTGCGGCCATACTCACGTCACAAACGGTCTCACACGAACCATCTGAGTACAAATGACTAGAGATGGGGGATCCGCTCCTGAACTGATTCAAAGAGTTGAATCTTTCAAAGGAGTGAACAATCAGTGATTCAGAAAAAAAGAGCGGTAGCTCCAAACGTTTACCACAGCAGAGAGAGAGAGAGAGAGAGAGAGAGAGAGAGAGAGAGAGAGAGACGGAGCAGCATACCAGTGGGGCCTCTGCTGGTCAGAGCACACTGCACGCCACACAACACAGCCAGCGCCGGCCTCTGCCCTGCTTCTAGCTTGGCTGCCTGCATAGTGCAGTGCCCCAGGATTTTGTGTTTCACATATGCTGTGCCATCTCTGTGCTTCCTCTGCCGCGTGCAGTGTCTGGCGCAGCTTAGCATAGCACTCCGTCGGCGATCGTTTCAGTTGCACGTCCTGCCCTCTGGGCAGTTGATACGAGCAACAGAACAGAGAGCCTTCTAGCGGAGAACATAAGAACTACTTGCAACAAGCTGCTCGCAAGAGAACGGACAATTTGTCTCGGAGCGGGTGACTGGTGGCCGTTCACCGCTCCCCCCACCCTCGGAACTCGCCCGCTCAACGCTCACCCCACTGTTCTCGACTCTAGCCAGAGCGTTGAGCAAAGCAACTCAGGTGTCACTCTGGTCTCTGCGGTCTTAGCTTCGTAGTAATACCGCTATGTATATTAGAATATTATGTTATGTATACATCATTTGTTTTTATTTTATTTTTATTTGTTTAAACTGATCAGATTAGGTTCCTGATGACTCTTACTATAGGATTTTTATTATGGACACTCGAATTTACGCTTTAATTACGAGCGAACTGATAAACGTATCGCAAAATGTGATACACCAATATTTTCCTTGTTTTAACCAATATTTTCCTTGTTTTATTCTGCGTAAGGCTATATGCAGCACTTTAGTCTTACAGAAAAATTTATATTTTTTTTTCGTATTCTGGTACGGATTTTGCGATTTTAGGCGTCTTCAGAAGGAAACGTTGACTTTAAAAATATATGGCTTGCGATGTATTTGTACTAGGTTAGTGAAATTTTAATACATTATAGCCAAATATATTGTTAATGTAAATCTCAAGTTACATTTTCCGATCACCCAAAAAACCACGATAGTGCAAAATAAATCAGTAATCAAAAACTTTGTCATATCGTGGAAATTTCAATAAACAATACAAAATTCTTACTCATTATCTGTGTTACTTCAAAATAGGATCAAATAAGATCAAAATACAGGTATAGTACCGGAATAAACCAAGTTTAAAGGGCAATGTGCCTTCCATTTATTTTCTATTGTGAATGAGTGGTGAGTCATGAAAAAGAGCTAGTTCATTTCAGGGAGTGAACAGTCCTGATCCGATCTCTGAAAAGAACAGTTTTGTCCATCTCTACAAATGACAGCTCCACCACAGCACTGCCATTTTACATCTTGTGTATGCGACATTATTGCCATCTGTATGTGTCCATATCGCTATCCTATGATTTTTGTCACCTCAGTGCATATTTGTGGAATCACTCTTTCTGCCGAGCCTCCACTACCATGATACGCATAATCCAATATGGTGCGAGTAGTGAAAAGTCTAGACGTTTAGATATGACCATGAACGCTTGTCCGCGATACACCTGCAACAGACGTATGTTTCACCCTCTCAGGGCTTCATGCTCTCACCTAGTTATGATGGTCCCAGTATGTACTGATATCTTGCATCCTTATTGTACTTCCCACGCGACAGTATCGTGGTGCCATTTTTCAAAAGAGCAATGCTCGTTCACACATGACACCCGGCATGGCATGCGATCAGGTTACTATCATACTTATACGGCAGCAGCTCACATCACGCATAAAGAACCTGTCATTTCGCCTTCATCGCGATATATCTATCACTATATTCCGCATTCTTGAGAATGCTGACAGATTAAGACACCTATATCAACACAGTGCCCACCCACACCAGTCGCTAATGAAATCTCTAACCTGCATTTCCCTGCATAGCTGTAAATCCTGCTCTCTAATTACCTTCATCCAATCAGTCAGAACTTTTCCCGGCCAGATGCTCAAATGATTCAAATGGTTCTAAGCACTATGCAAACTAACATTTGAGGTCATCAGTCCCCTAGACTTAGAACTACTTAAACCTAACTAACCTAAGGACACCACACACATTCATGCCCGAGGCAGAATTCGAACCTGCGGCCGTAGCAGCAGCGCGGTTCCGGACTGAAGCGCCTAGAACCACTCGGCCACAACGTCTGGCTCACAGCCATATGTTCATTTCTCACAGCAATTTCGCCCAACTCACATCCACTTCCAACTCTATTTAGTATCATGTACTATCAAGACACCTTTTCACTGCCATTCTCGTACATCCTACACTACCAGACGAAAAGTTAACACCCAGAAGGAGAGGAGGAAACAGAATGAAACTTCGTGGTTTGAGAGCTTATTGGATTTAATTGATTGCAATATCAAACTGAAAAGGTACTTGGGAATACGTTCCTGCTTATAAGTATGACGTTGCACGCCGTCTGCCCTGGATGCATTCGCTGATTTGTTTGGGAAGGATGTCATAAAGTCGTTGTATCCTCTCTTGAGGCAAGCGAACCCACAGCTGTTGTAATTGTTCTTTAATGGCCTTGATACTGGAAATGTGACGTAATCGAGTACGCTCTGGTCCCACACCTGTTCCACCGGGGACAGATCTAGGGATGTTTGTGCCCACGGGAGTACCTCGGTAGACAGCTCACTGAGACATGTGCGTTATGTTTACGAGCATTGTGCTGTTGCTATATGGCACCACTGTACTGTCACGTGAGGGGTACAATGAGAAGCAAGGTGCCCGTGACGTAGCTTTGTGACGTCAGAGTTCCCTCAATCACACCAGCTGGAACATGAAGTCATATCCGATGGCCATCCACACGATGACAGAAGGAGTGGACTTCGGTGTATCGGCGATGCGACCACAGAATGCTGTAGAGATCGCGCCGCCTCAGTTGCATTGATTTCCGGTCCGATGTCATTCGAAGTAACCACAGTCACCGATAACTGTGCTCACTTAAGTAACGGTTCCTTATTTTAATATCCTGTTGAGGGAATCTGCTTCATGTCCTTGTTGATATTTATTATAATATCCGTAATTAAACTGCTACCCAAACTGTTGTGACGAAAGGAAAGACTTTACCATTGAGGCGATGTTATTATTCTACATTTTAGCTCTTGCGAAATGGATTCTGACTTTTAAAATGATTTTAGTTCCAGGGCTGAATATAATTAAAAGAAAACTTACTGTCTTAGGGTTATGTATATGATCCGTTTAAATGTCGAATTCTCAGTTTCGAGTACATGGGTCTAGCCGATATAATTAAAATATATATCTTGTAATGAGTTTAACGCTTAATGAATCATCCGAAAATCATTGTAAAATATATATCACATAATCGACGCAATCTCCCACTCCCCTTCAGCCTTGTAACATATAATAGACTATAAGATATCCATTTCAGGTACGCACATAGGACGAATGATGATACTGGAAATAGAAAGCAGAACACTGACAGACTGCGGGAAGATTTTTAACACAAGCATACAAGTCAAAAACGAACCAGGGAAAGAACGTGCTAAATACAGACACCTGAAATTCATCTTCGTTTGAGAGTAAGTGGGTTCATCCGGGAGCTATGACATTATCGCAGCAGCATTCAAAAATTAAAAAAAAAAAAGTAGACCCTCAACTATTATCCTCGAATATTCCAAACGTGTACTATGAGGACAGCAGCGTCAAACCTGTTAATACCTCAGAAAAGGGAGATTGTGATTATGTATTCAAAGAGAGGAATCCTCTACCTCTCTCTCCGGGAACTTCTGATCACGTCGAATCACAGAGACCACACGAAATGGTGCAGTGGTAATGCGCTACCATTCGAAAGAACGACAGACAAGTTTCCATGGCTTCGATATACAGGTGAAGGCAAATGACGGGATGGTTTCTTTGAAAGGGACACAGCCCCCCCACACGTTGCCAAGATAGCTTCGAGTATTCTGCAGAAGTATCGATGAGAATATCTTACACATCCTCCGTACAGTCGCAATCTCTCTACATGCGATTTACATATTTTTAGAACAATCATGAAAGACATTCATGGCAGTCGATTTGCCTCGGATGAATAGGTGCACGCTGGAGTACAAAAACTGTTCCGTAGGCAACCAAAAAAGTCATGGAAAAACTATGAAGGCACTGACCGTCTTGTTTCACAGTAGGATAAATGTATTAACAATTTTGGTTCAAATGGCTCTGAGCACTATGGGACTTAACATCTGAGGTCATCAGTCCCCTAGAACTTAGAATTACTTAAACCTAACTAACCTAAGGACAGCACACACATCAATACCCGAGGCAGGATCCTAACCTGCGACCGTAGCGGTCGCGCGGTTCCAGACTGAAGCGCCTAGAACCGCTCGACCACATCGGCCGGCTAACAATTTTGGTGATTACTTTTTAAATAAAAAAGTTTACTTATTACACTGTTGGAGACAAATTACTGGAAACAGTAGCTACCGAAAATACCTGTAAATAACCATCCGGAGCCACCGTAAGTTGAACGGCCACATAAAACAAATAGTAGAAAAAGCAAATGCCAGACAGAGATTTCTAAGAAGAATCTAAAAGAAATCTGATTCAGTTACGAAAGATGAGTCTTACAGAATAATTGTTCCACCTATTATTCAATATTTTTCATCAGTCCGGAACCTTTGACTCCGATGGCAGACGCTACAAAGGTATTGTGCATCAAAATGTTCAAATGTGTGTGAAATCTTATTGGACTTAACTGCTAACGTCATCAGTCCCTAAGCTTACACATTACTTAATCTAAATTATCCTAAGGACAAACACACACACCCATGCCCGAGGGAGGACTCGAACCTCAGCCGGGATCAGCCGCACAGTCCATGATAGCAGCGCCCTAGACCGCTGGGCTAATCCCGCGCGGCTATTGTGCATCACGAAGAGGTTTGTTATTAAAATTCCGACAGATAACGTTCCGGGAAGAGACTGTCTGCATATTGTTTCCTCCTGGGTCAAAAATTTGTATAAAAGGGCAATATGTTCAGGGTTTTAACTCTGAACCCATACTAGTTATGTATTCATAGTAAATTTGAAAAAGAGTAGAAGGCATAACGATACGCCTCCTAATGCTGGAGACATCATGAGGAATCAGCAGCATGTGCTTTTTATGTCAAGCCTCAATACAGAATTCCGATAAGAACAATTGCCACTATAGCGCAATGAGAACTGACCAGTCGAAGTGAAGATAGTATTGTACCTGTTCTTAAGCAAGCGACAAACAGCTCTTGTCACTTTAGGTTTTTGCCCCCTATGACTCGCTCCATTACCATGGAAGTTACTACCTGATGTCTTAACAACTGTCCTACCAGCCCGTCTCTTCCTCTAGGAAATATTGGCTCGATTTGACTTCCAATTATGAGATATTATATTCGGTAGTAGGGAAGCTTTTCACAGGGTAAACACAAAAATAGAGGATCTAGAACATATGTTAAGTAATACATGTTTACGAGCAGTACACCCAAACCTGTTAACACAGGCTGGAGGTATACTTCTTACTCCCTTCAGAGAAAATGCTGACATTGGAGATATAGACTCCATAATATATTGCCTCGCACCTACTCATTCAAAGCATTATTCACGATAGCCACTCTCAACATATTCAGGATCAGCAAGTGTCCGGAAGTTCTCAGCAGCTCAGACCTACCTTCCACTTTCTGTAATATGTGTGCAAAATAATAGCTAGGTATAACTGCCGATGGCAGTTTGTCTAAATAACGATTCTACTGAAGGTAGAACGCATTCATTTAAAAGTGCTCGCATCAGCTGTGGCTTTAGACAAAGAGTAAATGAGCACAAAGGAGCTGACCATGAAAGAATGATAAATTATAAATGGTTCCAGGATGAGAAATAACTGAAGAGTAATTGCAATAATTACTGGTTATTATTCAAGAAAACCAACACGATAGCTCAGCAGCGAAATTACAGTTGTCCTCTGTGGGATCAAATGAAACACAATTACTAGAAGTAATCATCATTAGAACAAAAGGAAAGTGATATAATTTATGAACTCCGTAGTAATGCTAAATGAATGGGGTAGTAACGTTAATCGTGACATAAGTGTATGAAAGACCGATGTTGATTCTTGAGCAGGGAACAAAGGCTCTCTCTTTAAACAACGGATCTAACCTTGGTCACCTCCATAAAGCTAAAAAAATGAGTGGAATGTTATACCAAAGGCAATGGGTAGGCAGCGTTTTCACCACAAATTCTTTTAGGTTACAGCACGGAAATGGGCTTCCATATGAAACTTTAGACAAAGTCGTCGAATTTGAACGAAGTGTAGGTAGCGTGATGTGTCTAGCCCCAGCGGTACGTTAACACAAGTGTGTTCTGCTCCTCTGTCCACAAGGGCCACCCTAAGTCAAATCTCAACCATTCTGACACAGGATAAGTCAGGCAGGTACCGCCTCCAAAGTACGACATATAGATTGTAATGGTCGCCTAGTCGTAGATATTGCTAATTGCTATAATCGCACTATTTCACTCCCATTTACGGAGCTTGTTAGCACTTGATGTTAGGTTGGCGCCATTAAAATGCATTGTGTTGTGGTAATCGCTGCTACTTGCTGGATCGCTGCTGTGTCTCGATGCTGATGCTGGCTCTAAATCTGGTTGTCTAGGGTTAAAAACATGAAGTCCCGTGTTTTTTATATGCTTTTGATGATAAAGAACGAGCGAAACCAACAAATATGTAAACTTCAAATATTTATTACTCTGGTGGCCATCTTAATTCCACTGTCCACCAAAGACCATGACACAACACAAAGTAGTACTTCCTTTACATGTTCTTTGCATTGTTTATCCACCTCAAACAATAACGCACAAACACACTTTACCAAAGTGACATTCCGACTGCCTCTCGACCCTTCTTGCTGCTTGTATTTATAACATTGTCAAAGGACTACTAAAAAGAGATATAGTTTATAAGTCACATGTACATCTGTTATCATAATTTGTGCAGAAAAGTTATTAATTTGCATCGAGTGACATAATTTAACATGTTGTTAAAATGACAGACAGATTTGTTGACTTGACAGAATAATTCTTTGTTACAAAAAGGCCGTTTTTTAGAAGTTTGTCAATTGACTTCTCTAATTTGCATAAATAAGTAAATAACATGAATTATTAAGAATTACATTGGTTTTCGTCTAAAATAGGATTGATTTCGTGAATACTGAATGAAACCGCTCCTAGTGAACAAATAGGTTTCACTGGGTGATTTTTATTTAAGGAGATCCAAAATACTTAAGTTGGCCACTATTTTTCGTACTTCATATTAATTATTTAAGATGAACTTAGTGTTTTTACATGATGACATTTGCTGTATCAGTGATCAAGTGATATAAACTTTTGTGTGGGTCAGTTATTCAGTATAATTTAATGGGTTGACTGTTTATGGAGACATGTTATGCAATCATTGTTAACATACACAATAACTTTTCTATAATCATAAATACTCGTTAAACTGTTTGAATTTGGAGGGTATCGCATACTTCGGTACAGTAAAGCCTTTAATATGTTCTGTTACAGTACCCCCCTCGGGTATTATCATTTACAGAACGTTAATGATATTAGCCGACTAGGACAAATGTGTCAAATGGTTAAAATTTGGAAAAGTACTACTTTAATAATTTTTTTTGTTTTACTATGCATAATGTGTATGTATACAAAGACTGTTACACCGTTTCAAAATGACTTTTTCCTGCAAATATTTTAGTTGTGTTGTTTCAAATGCACTTTGTGTTATGGCTCTCAGTATGACAGCATAATAAAAATATTTAGTAGTATATGAAAGTTAAAAAAAATGTTAATCTTTGCTCCCAGTGAGCCACATGGAAAATGATCAAAACAGACACAAATATATCACATGCGATTTTAAGATATATAAAAAATATATGTAAATTATTTCAAAGTCAGTTCTCATTGAGTCACAGATTAATCAAGATAATAGAAGGAACATAAATATATTACATAGATGGACAGGTCATATGTCCATAGGAAAATTTTTTGAGCCACATAAAGAAAACAAAGAACATAAATATAAGTATGGACATGATATATAAACACAAACACTAGAGAAGTCACTTGTATGAATATAATATGCATTTGAAAAAAAAGAAGAGTTTTTTTAAATATTGTCTCCCATTGCGACACATAGTCAAGACAGTACAAGAACATATTAATACTAAAATTGGACACTTAAATTGGTCACAACATAACACAAACATCAAACTTGGTGAACATCTGATTAACTGTAGAAAATTGTACACAAATCATATGCCTAAGAACACAATAGCAACAAAATGATGGGTCTTGCACAACAATTTTTACATTGTCTTTTATTTGGTGCAAGTATGTCCCATATTCAACAATATAAAAGGAAAGTAATAAATGTTTGTCACCTTCTTGCCCGTTGCAAGTAAAGAAGATGTCTCAAAATTTAATATTCAATAGTGACAATAAAAATATAAAAACATTCTCTCAGAGATCTGGAACTTTTCCAGGGTCTGTAGGATGAGTGGTAGTTGCTATTTGACACACCCAGTAAAAATCTTTGCTGATAACATGCTTTATGGAAAATGGGTAAGTAACTGTATTCAAACAGGGAAATGTGCTTAATCATGTTTATATGGTTTCAATTCAGTGATGTTTCTTAATCCAAATAACCTTCTTGATCTGGGAAAGATAAGTCTATACGCATTAGGATGTGGGCTTTCTTTTATTTCAAATGGACCAATGTAAATATCAAAAAGCTTTGTAAGTTTGGCTGACAATAATTTTGATTTCTCTTGTGTCTTGATGAGTACAAGGTCCCTTGGTTTGAACTTTTAATCCAACAACTGGCATTTCAGGAAATTGTTGACAATTTCTGAGCTTATCTCTAAGTCTAGAAGTGATGGCAGAAACAGGACTTCCTGTGTCTATTAACACTCTACCTTCCCACTTGTCAATGATTAATTTAACATATGGACAACCTAGCTCAACATCTTTGTCTATTTCAGTATTTTCAAACAATAGATCATTTTCAATTTCTTTAGTTCCTAAGTCTAATGTCTCTTTCCTACACTTAGACACATCCCTCTCTGTTTGCAAAGCATTGACATTTAAACATAAACTTTTGTTTTCATCTGTTCCTTTTAACACTGTGCTGTCACTTAACAAAATACTGTTTTCACCCCATTTTTTATAAAGTCCACTGCGGGTTCTTGTCCACCATGTAGGATACACGGTTGCACTTACCTTTGCTAATTCTTTCCAAAAGGCATCTTTGTTTATACAGTTTCCATAGTTGTTCCACGAAACTTCTAAAAACTTTTCCCCTTTTTCTTGAAAACACACATTTACATTCCATCCCTTTAGTTTTTCTTTAATATTATTATTATTACCATTCTCATCGATTAGTGTTTCATAGTTCCCAACAGGCAATATTTTGTCCTCAGATACACATTCCCTAGTGTGCATTTCACTTAAATTAACCTCATTATTACCCATGTTTGTCACATCACTTACCTTTCCCACATAATCACTTTTCAATTCTACAAATACTTTTATTTCTTCCTCCACACTCTCATCAATAACATCACTTGATTTAGGATCATTATTTAAATGTCCCTCTATTACTTCTTCCTCCTCTTCCACAACAACCCCATCTTC
Organism: Schistocerca cancellata; assembly: GCF_023864275.1. Lineage (NCBI taxonomy): Eukaryota > Metazoa > Arthropoda > Insecta > Orthoptera > Acrididae > Schistocerca > Schistocerca cancellata. The sequence goes on from NC_064631.1 coordinate 161,625,149, forward strand.
AGTTTCCCCCCTATGTATCTGAATCTCATCAACTGAGTCTTTGGCTCCATTAAACACTTCATCATCCCCCTTCTTATCAAATAAACCCCCCAAAATAGATTCTATTTGTGGTGTGTCTGACTTGTTATTAACACCAGTATCTTTTTCAGCCCAACTATGGAACTCTGCAATACCTTCAACTTCTGCACTTTCACTAACTACCTGCACTTGAACACTGTTTTTATTAACTGTATCACTTTTACTCATAGTATCACAAAACCTTTTATTAAATTCTAATTTATTCATTCTAACAACATCAGTAATTTCATGGTACTTACTCTTTCCATTGTATCTTCTCCTTTTCCAGTTTCGGTTATGTGTTGTCCTGTCATAATATTGTCTAGCCCCAAAACTACGGACATCTAGTGGGACTGTCCACTGTTTCCCGGCTGGTTCCCTCGGTCTGTCCGTTTGTAGTTGTCAATTTGTTCACTAGTTTCAACAAACCCCCTTCTATCTTGTTCTCTTCCGCAATACCTATTTCTATCATTCCTGTTATCTCTCCTCCATCCTCCCTCCTGTGTATTGTTTCTGAAATCATTTTCATATCTCCTATCTCCCCTATTTGGAGCATTATTTCTAGAATTTTCAAAGTCTCTCCTCCCATAATAATCTCTATTTACATTCCTGTTTCACCCCCCATACTGGTTGTTGCCAGAGCCAGAACATTGGTTATTTTCTCTTTCCAAGGCCCTATCTAAACTATCTACAAATTTCAGGAACTCTTCCATTGAATCGTCTGGTCCATGGACCAACTCCCACTGCAGACTCTCTGGTAACCTTCTTTTTAAAACATCAATTCGTGTCATAATATCAAAAGAGTTATTCAAGTGAGCAAGTTTTTTCAATTGATCTCTGCAAAATTTTTGCATTCCCCCTACTTTCCCTCTATACACTGGTCCATTCAGAAATTCTGACTTTAATCTGGCTTGTATGGATTGTGACCAAAATTTGCATATAAATTTAGCTTCAAACTCTTCAAAAGTATTCCAAGAATCATTATTCTCATTTGCCCAGGATAGGGCCTCCCCTTCTAGAAACCGTGTTACTAACTTAATTTTTATGTTATCTGACATTCCTACAACAAACATATCCTTACATTGGTGAATAAAGTCAATAGGGTGCAGATTTTCACCAGGAAAGCAGTTCACTTGGATGTGCCCATACATTGTATTTTGATTGTAAATCGTTTGTTTGGACATCAATGCGTCCTTCAATTGTGCATATTTAGTGTGTATATTTTCTACTTTTGTATCTACATTAGTGGTATACAGGTTGTATTCTTGTTTAAGGTTTTCTGATGTTTTGTCTATTCTCTGATCTAATCTTTCAACTTCAGTATCTACTCTGTTGTAGATGACAGCAGTGCTGTCTGTGTTAGTTTGTATGTTTTCATTTAAACTTTCAACTTTAACTTGAAATTCTTTTCTGAAGTGTATCAACTGTTCTCTAGTGTCCTTACTGAGGGTAGTTTTAATTTCCTCACACTTCTCATTGAGATGAGTACTTAATAGATCAAAATTCAAACTTAACTTATCCAGTCTACCTGTGTTTTCTTTAAGTTTCAAACTTACTTGTTCACTCGATTGTTTAAGTTGCGAGCTTATTTGAGCTGCAAACTCTGCTAGCCACTCTGTTAAGTTTAATTGTTCACCATCCTCTGGTTCAATTTTTACATTTGCTACGATCTCATCCCTCTCAGGTAGAGACATGTTAACTATTAATTATTTTAAATGACAACAACAACAAAATACCTTGCTTTATGTAGCTATGCTATGATGTCGTGGTCGGTGTTCTTGTTGGCTTTCTTCACTTCTATTCGGTTTTATAGAAGCTGAAGTCTTGATTGATGAATTCCATTGACATAATCCAGACGTTAATCTTCCGAGTGGTGTGATGATAGTTTTTCGTAGTCGCACAAACACGCTTTATTTACTTTGACATATTTTCCTGTTGCCACACTGCACCAATAAACTTTTTTGGAGTGCAAAGCATTATCTCTGCACTATGATCATCTATGCACTTAAAGATCCCGGACGAGCCCCCACTTTTGTAATGGTCGCCTAGTCGTAGATATTGCTAATTGCTATAATCGCACTATTTCACTCCCATTTACGGAGCTTGTTAGCACTTGTTGTTAGGTTGGCGCCATTAAAATGCATTGTGTTGTGTTAATCGCTACTACTTGCTGGATCGCTGCTGTGTCTCGATGCTGATGCTGGCTCTAAATCTGGTTGTCTAGGGTTAAAAACATGAGGTCCCGTGTTTTTTATATGCTTTTGATGATAAAGAACGAGCGAAACCAACAAATATGTAAACTTCAAATATTTATTACTCTGGTGGCCATCTTAATTCCACTGTCCACCAAAGACCATGACACAACACAAAGTAGTACTTCCTTTACATGTTCTTTGCATTGTTTATCCACCTCAAACAATAACACACAAACACACTTTACCAAAGTGACATTCCGACTGCCTCTCGACCCTTCTTGCTGCTTGTATTTATAACATTGTCAAAGGACTACTAAAAAGAGATATAGTTTATAAGTCACATGTACATCTGTTATCATAATTTGTGCAGAAAATTTATTAATTTGCATCGAGTGACATAATTTAACATGTTGTTAAAATGACAGACAGATTTGTTGACTTGACAGAATAATTCTTTGTTACAAAAAGGCCGTTTTTTAGAAGTTTGTCAATTGACTTCTCTAATTTGCATAAATAAGTAAATAACATGAATTATTAAGAATTACATTGGTTTTCGTCTAAAATAGGATTGATTTCGTGAATACTGAATGAAACCGCTCCTAGTGAACAAATAGGTTTCACTGGGTGATTTTTATTTAAGGAGATCCAAAATACTTAAGTTGGCCACTATTTTTCGTACTTCATATTAATTATTTAAGATGAACTTAGTGTTTTTACATGATGACATTTGCTGTATCAGTGATCAAGTGATATAAACTTTTGTGTGGGTCAGTTATTCAGTATAATTTAATGGGTTGACTGTTTATGGAGACATGTTATGCAATCATTGTTAACATACACAATAACTTTTCTATAATCATAAATACTCGTTAAACTGGTTGAATTTGGAGGGTATCGCATACTTCGGTACAGTAAAGCCTTTAATATGTGCCGTTACAAGATGCGCTTGTACTATGCAGCCAAAGGTTGTGGAATTCCGTGCAGAAGAAACTAGAGCACAGTGTCTTTGTACCTCGTCAGCCACTTCTAACTCGAGTGAAGATAAATGATATGAAAGGCGTTTTCTAAGAGACGGCTTTCAAATGCCTTACAGCACGGCCTAATTCCGGTATAACGAACATTATCAAGGATGTAAAACCGGCTGTGAAATCTAGTACTATGTCTTCTGTAAAGTTTCACCGACTTCCTGTATCAGATTGCCACGCCTGGTCGCACACCTCTTAGATACATTCTTCACTGTGCTAGAAGAGCAAAAAATTGAAGGAGATTATAAAATAGAGACGCACATCTTGGCGTCTGCGTGACACCCGGAAACTGTGACATGGGTCTGCCATCGCAGCAGAGCATGAAGCAAGGTCGTGTAGTGATAATCTTCCTCGCCAGCGCAGCGAGCGGACTCCGGACGTCGCTGGAACAAGATCTGTTTGAAAAACCGCTTGTCACACTGATTACCTCGCGACGCACTGAGCAAAACTGCATTAAGGCGACTAGGCAGCTGCACGCGACCGGGAAACGGCGTCAGCGCGCTGTCCGCTAAAAACCGTAATTGGGCGTGCAATTGCATCGGACACGGGCAGCAGGGCGTGTAGGCGTTTTTCTGCAGTGCAGCTGCAAGGTATGTTTTCGCTCTAGGACAGGCGGAATTGAAAGAACGCCTCGGGAGCTGTCCCGCGACTGCGTACAAAATAATTGCTGTCCGCTTTGGAGCCTCGAATGTAGGTTGTACATGAAGGTCATCGCCGCTCGTAGTCATATCAATAACTTGACATGTAAATTACACATCGACACGTTCTTGAAATGCAAGTGCAGTAGTCTCTACTCAGTACAAAAAATGAACGGAGGTTACTTACGATGTGACATTGCAGCTCTTTCTAGCTATCAAGTATGATCATATCAAATATGCATTATGCATGTAGAGCATCTAATGATTAAACTGACACAATAGATACGTAGAACTGAAATGAATGACGTGACACAGTTGAAATGATTAGTAATTGCTTTTATAGCCCTTGGAAATGTCATCCTTTTCCAGTTTTCATTCTCAGGGTCAATTTATGCGATGCGAAATTTTCCCCACTGCGTGCAACGGCAGCGACAGTTAGTATCAAACTACACTCTACATTCTACATTTACATATAGAATGTTTGTTTTAACTTGAAACAACTAAAATCACGAGAACGACGCTTCGTACGAAAAAAATGTTTCAGGTGAAAAGTTAATACACTACTAGCCATTAGAATTGCTATACCACGAAGATGTGCTACAGACGCGAAATTTAACTGACAGGAACAAGATGCTGTGATATGCAAATGATTAGCTTTTCAGAGCATTCACACAAGGTTGGCGCCGGTAGCGACACCTACAACGTGCAGACATGAGGAAAGTTTCCAACCGATTTCTCATACACAAACAGCAGTTGACCGGCGTTGCCTGGTGAAACGTTGTTGTGATGCCTCGTGTAAGGAGGAGAAATGCGTACCATCACGTTACCGACTTTGATAAAGGTCGGATTGTAGCCTGTCGCGACTACGGTTTATCGTATCGCGACATTGGTGCTCGCGTTGGTCGAGATCCAATTACTGTTAGCAGAATATGGAATCTGTGGGTTCAGGAGGGTAATAAGGAACGCCGTGCTGGATCCCAACGGCCTCGTATCACTAGCAGTCGAGATGACAGGCATCTTATCCGCATGGCTGTAACGGATCGTGCAGCCACGTCTCGATCCCTGAGGCAACAGATGGGGACGGTTGCAAGACAACAACCATCTACACTAACAGTTCGGCGACGTCTGTAGCAGCATGGACTATCAACTCGGAGGCCGTGGCTGCGGTTACCCTTGACGCTGCATCAGAGACAGGAGCGCCTGCGATGGTGTACTCAACGACGAACCTGGGTGCACGAATGACAAAACGTCATTTTTTCGGATGAATCCAGGTTCTACAATTTTGGTAAACATTTTTGGAATACAGTGATCAATAGATTATTATATTTTAACTGAAGTTCAGTCTTGATCTCAACACTTATGTCTCAATAACATAGGTGACAGGTTTCGGTTATATTTATATAACCATCTTCAGACCCATGGCTCCCTTGGAGGATGGTAGGCGGAGCTCTCTTCAGCTGCTACGAAGTCAGTTTTCTGTTCCCATCTGGATGCTTGATTTCGGTCAGCCCCCTTGCCTTTCACCATTGTGGTGCTTGGTGAGTCCCTCGCCTCTCACCATTGGGGTGCCTGATTTCTGTGAGCATCCATGGAATTTCATGGACGTTTTACCTTATTATAAATGGTTGTGGTTTGTATTCCACCGGTAAACTCGCAGCGGACAGCGCGGGAGTTACGGCAGTTGGATGGAAACGCACACCGAAATCAGTCACCCAGGTGGTGGAATTCGAGGGTGCCCACTACAATCAAGAATTCCGATGGTCTGCGAATTCACCGCAATCAGTCCCGCAGGGAACAGAAAACTACGTCACCATACAAGTAGCTTATTGGCCAGAAATGTCAGTGTCTAACCGTGTCATTTATATTGTACAACAAAATTTATAAACACTAAAGCAAAATTGTAACATGAATACCAACCGTTATAACACAAAGGTTGACGTTTACAAAGTTGAAGAGGTCGCTTCTTAATTACAAAACAGGCACTCTTGATATTTGTCAGCCATACATGTTTTTTGTCCTACAATAAGAATATGCAGTACTCCCGACTGAAAATAAAAGTTGACTCCAGACACGCAGCAGTGGTGGTTAGGAGACGGTCAGTTGCACCACAGACATATGTCCCCTTTATTATCAATAACTTCTCACCTGAAACATTTTTTAGTACAAAGTGTCGGTTTCGAGACTTGTAGTTGTCTCAAGTTAAAACAGATATCCTGCATATCCCGAAAGCCACTGTACAGTGCGTGATGGAGGGTACATTGTACCAGTATTATGTAATGACTCAAGTGACAGTCGATTCATCGAACTCAAGTGAACGACATAACACAGTTGAAATCGGAATTGATTCATTTTATAGCCTTTACAACTGTCATCCTTTTCCAGTTTTAATTCTCGTGGTTAGTTTATAAGATGTGAAATTTTTCTGAATTGCCTGTAATGGGAGTGGGAAGCAGTATGATACTATACTGTGTATTCTACATTTACATACTATCTCCTTAAGTCATTACACAGTGTTCGATGGAGGGTACATCATACCAGTCTTATCGATTTCCTTTCTGTTCCACTCAAGTATTGAGCGACGGAAAAATGACTATCGTTATGCCTCTGCCAGTGAAGTTCTCATCAACATGAAGGTTGGTTTGAACACAACAGAGTGAGGCATGGTTTTAGGTGGTATGCTATTACCTTTCTCTGACCTTTGAAAGGACTTACGCAGCCAGTTGAACGTGGACTCCGGACGATGGTGCAACTCTGTATTTTTCACATAACCAAACATTCCCAAAAGTGAAAGAAGTGATAAGTGATGAAAATCCTAGAACTAATCGGGGCTCGAAGCCGAGAACTTTGAATTAGTATGTGCCATATTCTCTTTTTTTTCTGTAATCGAAATATACGGTTATTGGAGAAAAACTGCTGCACAGTCTTCTTGCAATACAGCTTCTCTTAATTTTCTCAACAGGGTTTCGCGGAAATTACGTCGTCTATCCTCCAACGATTTCCGTTTAAGTTCTCCGAGCATTTCTATTGCCCTTCCATATTGGCTATACCGACCTGTTATGATCCAAGCAGTGCGACCCCGAATTCGTTCAACGTCTACAACTGATTGATAAGGACTCCAAACGCTGGAACAATAATCTAGACTCCGTTGCAGCTCCTAAGCTTTACGGTTTATGACGTCATTTCACCCCTCGATTATATCTGATCTTCCCGCTAAATCTCTTATGTCCCGACATTTTAGCTATTCTGGTAGTCCCTTTGCGATAATGTTTCGGTTCATTTAGCACTTGTGAAAGCCTTTCAGATGTTTTGTTTAACCGTTTCGCCGCAACGAGTCCCTCGTATCGTGGACCTTCTAGACTTTCATGAAAGGACACGTCAGGCACATTGCGTGCCAGTAGACATTGGATACATCGGTAACCTTTTTGATTGAATCTTCCCATGAAAAGTTGCAGTAATAGAATCGTGTAACAACACAAAACGCTGTGCGTCATCATATTGCCAGTGGTCACCAGATTAAATTTCTGTATGCCTCAGTCAGGTATTCGCAACAGAGGGCGCATTAAGAAATTTTTTGCATTCTTCCAGCGTCTGATTTTTAATTTATTACGTCAATCAATGAAGCAGCAATATCATTACTACTGCCGTTAGTTGGTTTGCAAATCAGATTCTTCTTTCCTTTCTTTCTTTCCCTTATCTCTGTCTCGTGACAGTATTGCAGCCAGGTTATATTTTGCGACGAATGAAGCTTCGAGGAATTAGGTAATTTGTTGTTGCGATCATATTGGCATTTGAGTAATTTATGCTGTTACAGCTGTTACTGACACAATAGACGAAACGGTGATCATAAAGAAATAAATACAGGTAGACAGATTTAGTGACAGACATTTAGTGACAGTCCAGGAGGAAAATGCCATTTCTAAAGAATCTTCGTATTCCGTATGGAACCTACTTTTCTCAGGACTAGCAATCAATCTCCAGTGATCTGTCAGTACCTGAAGAAAGCTGTGTCGAAACATACAGGCAGTCCTTACAATCTAAGCTACAAATACACTGCTGGCAAAAAAATTGAAGTACCCGAAAGACATGGACGGACGTCAATATAGCTTCATATACATTCACACCATCGGCGGGCACGTAAATTGTAAGAATTTCAATCGTCTGTGACAGGTAGAACGGCAACGAGAGTGCACTGGCGTCGTACGCGTTTTGTGTTGTTATCAAGCCCTATAGTGCACATAAAGGGTGTGAGCAGCGTAAACTGTTAAGTGGTCAGTGTGATGGACATGGAGGTACCGCCTATGTCGAATCGTATAATACCCAGATTTGTGGGGGATTCGGATGTGACAGTGGCTCGATGTTGGGTTGCATGTAGGGTTGCCATCCGTCCCGATATGTCGAGACCGTCGCCGTTATGGACCTTCTTTTCCCGACATCCCTACAAGACCCAATTTTGTCCCGATTTTTCAAAATACTGTTACAAGCTTGGCTCAAGCAATGAAGTAACGTCATCTGTTATCGCAACAGGTAAATGCAATGTCAGTTAGTTTTATTATGCCAACAAGTATATGTCGACAAGGTCGTCTCATAGGTGGCGTTGCAAATTGCGTATCCTGCATCGACGAAGCAATGGCCTTCTAGAGCCAGCGCCGTCATTCGAGTGAACACCAGGCCTCTCCAGTAGTACGGGGCTGGAACTATTTAAGCAGCAGCACGCGGAAGAATCGGGCAGTTCCCACTTGAATAGCGATCTGATAAAACGATTCTAACCAAATGTAATACGAACAGCGACTACAGGCTAGTAAGGCTAGTAATGTTTGAAGTGTTTACTGCTGGTATATAGGGCTTGAAGTGCACAGTGGCGTGTTCTTGATGACTGAAGTGTTATTGTCGACTGTTTACCGTCTAATAAACTTATCACAGCTTGCGAAAATGCCTAAGGATGGGAAGAGAAAGTATCACTTTTCGCATGATTACACAAAAGAGTGGCCTTACGTACGTTTCGGGAATCGTTGTGTGAGATTTTTAGCTGTTTTACCGCAGTAACTCATGGATGTAAGGCAGATGTGGGGCATCACATTTCTACGAAGAATGATACAAATAGATTCGCGGTAGCATCAACATCAAGAGCTATTTATACATTCATCATTAAAGAAGAGTCCCAGGAAAAAACACTTGTAGCTGCAGCAGGACTAACAACTTATAAAGGTATGAAACATCATCAGCCCTTCAGTTCTCTTGAGTGTAGCCTAAAAGTGAATCCCACAAAGTCGGTGCAAAGCAGTGTACAACCAGGACCAAAGCTACAGCGATTGTTAGAAATATTCCCACACCGCACTCCGTGACTGAAAACATAAAAGAAGTTTCATTTTACGGCATAGGCACCGACGCATCGAACCACAAAGCTGAAAAGATGTTTCCTCTAGTTGTTCAATCCTTTACTGAAACTGACGGAATCCAACAGAAGCTGCTGAAGTTTGTTTCGCTGAATAAAGAAACATCGAAAACAAATGCAAAGTTTTGTCTAGACCCTTGAAGATAACTGCAAATTCCATTTGGTAATGACGGCCCAGTGGACTGATAATAGCAATCGACTGCTGCCAGGGACTATGGAATCAGTCTTACAGTGCCAGTTTACCGACAAGCTGACTTGCACGGAGTTATGTAAATATGTAAACGGGAAAAAAGACTTGCTGAATAAGGTGAAGTCTTCCGAAAAATGTGGTATACCGTACCAACTACTTCTACCGCAACAAGTTCCATGTAATTGTGTTCTAAATAAAAGTGATTATATTAAATAAATTTTGTACTTCATTTTTACATCCTCATCTCAGACTGTCCCGAAGAGATCCCAGCTAGATATGGCAACCCTAGTTGCATGAGGGCAGGCATAGAGGACGCAAACGTTCCTGCCAAGCACATCGAAGCTCCTTCTTATCTGTGCCTGTCATCCGAGAACGAGAGATAGACTGCCTACAACATTCTCTGACATCCCGCATCACTGGGCGGAGACTAGCTGCAACCGGAGTAAGGAATTACCTTCCCGTACGTAGGCTACCGTTAACACCACAACACAAATGGGTGCGTTTGGAGTGGTGCTGTGACCGAGTAGCACAGATTGCTCGCTGAAGGGAGTCCCGTCGTGTTCTGCGATGAATCGCGGGTCTGCTCTATCCGAGATGGCCATCGTGGGCGTGTATGACGGCGACCTATGGACAGATCCCACTCTTCCAATGTTTTGGAGAGGCACAGCAGTATTATTGCTGGCGTCGTGGTGTGGGTTGCCATCAGGTATGACTCCACGTCACTACTGGTCGTTATTGAGGAATATCTGACGTCAGACCGGTACTTAACTGACACCCTGTGTCCTACCTCATGTATTACCTCTCATGCGACTGTATCGTGGTACCATTTTTCAACAGGACAATGCTTGTCCACACACATTAGACGTGTCCTTACGAACTGTCTGCGTGGTACTGAGGTACTCCCGTGGCCAGAAAGATTCCCACATCTGCTACGATAACGTGATAGAACATGTGTGGGGCCATTTCCGATATCAACCCCGTCCCGGTGTCAGTATGCAGGATATCAAAGAACAGTTACAACAACTTTGGGTCAGTTGGCATCAGGAGAAGATACAACGGCCTTATGAAACGTTACCGAACGAAATCAGCGCTCACATCCAATCCAGAGGTCGTGCAACGTCATACCAGCAAATTCTTTATAAATTTGACTCAGTTTTGTAATCACTGAAGTAACGTCACATACTTTTGAGATTGTAAGTTCCATTTTTTCCCTCCTCCCTTTTTATGTGGTTCACTTCTTTTGTCAGGCAGATGAATCACGTTGTATACTCCATCGGACCGATGGCTCTTGGCGTGTATGGCGTGATACGTCTGAAAGCAAAACACCCAACAACAATCGTCGGAAAGGTTCAGGCCGAAGGATGGAGCTTTAAGCCAAAATGGTTCAACAGCAGCATCTATCCTCAGGTCATGCTGCTCGATTCAGAGGTAGTTAGTTGGAATTCAAATGGTTGTAGAATTCACTTTCTTCGGCGAACGAACAACTCCGTACGAACAAACTGCATACCGTAGTACTGCGGCGAAGGTATTATTTGTTATTCGACCGTTGTTCGGGACCAGGTCGTTATCAAGATCCCAAATTAGATCCAAATTGACATCAAGTGTACTACATAGCACTGAAAGTTGCTAAACAGAACGCGTGATGCCAGCTTGTATGTGATTAATGCCAATGTAAGATTTACGATTATGTGCTAGTCCCGATCACTAGTAACAAATAATATATACGCAGCTTAATGGTGTTGTGTCCGCTCCGATAGCTGAGTGATCAACGTGACGGATTGCCGTCCTACGGATCCGGGTTCGACTCCCGGCTGAGCCGGAGATTTTCTCCTCTCAGGGACTGGGTGTTGTGTGGTCTTCACCATCATTCCATCCCCATCCGGCGATCACGTCACCCAATGTGGCGTCGAATGTAATGAGACCTGCACCAAGGCGGCCGGACCTGCCCCACAAGAGGCCTCCCGGGTAATGTCGCCTAAAGCTCATTTCATTTCCAATGATGTTGTTTTATAAAGAATGTCCTTATGAAGTATATGGAAGCTGCGGAGCGCCATGCACCCGAGATGTCAAATACACTGCCGGGGAAAAAAATTGGTACACCCTTTTATAGGTTCCCAATTCACTTACAATTTATTATTGCACCATTGCATACGGAGTACATGAAATTATTACATTTACAGATCAGTAGCACAAGCGGTTCTGATGTAACAGGTGTCGATCCTTTGCTGAAACACCCAAATTAGTACGTCAATGCAGGTCCTGACTGGCATCCAGTCGAAGGTACAGATGGCGAATACTGTCCTGGGATACGGTATGCTACGTCTGCTCGACTTCACGTAGCTCTGTAAGAGTTATTGGCTGACGAGTCGTAGGAGTCATTTCTCCTCCACAGAGCGAAGTACCTAGCACACTGGACCCGCATTCGGAAGGACGACGGTTCAATCTCAAGTCCGGACATCTTGATTCAGGTTTTCTGTGATTTCCCTAAATCACTCCAGGCAAATTACGGGATGGTTCCTTTCAAAGGGCACGGCCGACTTCCTTCCTCGCCCTTCCCTAATCCGATGAGACCGATCACCTCGCTGTCTGGTCTCCTCCCCCAAACACGTCTCGTCCCATCATATCCCACATGTGCTCGACTGGGAAAAGTCCGCAGATCGTTCTGGCCAGGGAAGTTGCTGCAAGTCTTGCTGAGCACAATGAATTTCACCGGCGGGTTGTGGGCGAGAATTACCCTGTTGGAACAACACATCATCGTCCTGTTGCAAGAACTGAAAAAGAACGGTAGCAGCATTCCACACGTACAGAGCGCCGGTTAGGTCCCCTCCAGAAACACCAAAGGTGAACGGGAGTTGTAGTTTATCACACCCCACACCGTAAGGCCTGGGCTGGGACCAGTGTGTGTTGGAGCAATGCACTCCACGGGACAGCACTCGCCAGGTTTACGTTGTGCTAGCAAACAATCAACACTTGCGAGCAGGCAAAATCTGCTTGCGTCGCTGAAGACCACGGAACGCCATTCCATTTTCACGTCATCCTCTGACGGCACCAGTCAAGCTATACACGTCGATGCTGTGGCGTGATTGGAAAACGGGCTAGAGATGTGCGTGCCCGTAGTCCCTCCGCTAATAATCGGTTTGCAACAGTTCGGGTTAAACACGTCTGGACTCAAGTGCCCTCTAATCGGTACTGTCTAGCTGTTCGATCTGCCACTACTGTCCTTACAATACGACGATCCTGGCGGGCGCATGTGCTGCGTGAACGACCAGAACATCGTCCACGTGTGTGAGAGTGTTCACGGACTATTGATACCGTCATCACTGCACAACTGAAGCAGCACGTCCCACTTGTGCGGCAATTGCCTGAAAGAGCCATCCTGCCACTCTGAAGGTCACAATTTGGCCACTATCAAGCTCGCACGTTTCTCTGTTCAAAGCACGAGTGCTTGTCCGTGGCATGGTTGCCTGCTTGCTTCACACGTTTGCGGTACACGGAGCCTTCTGGCTGTCATTATTCCCTATTAAAAGGTAGACACAGATGGCGCTTTGGAAGCTATGCTACTACGCTATCTTTTGGCAGACGACGTTGAAACCATTATCAGTTTATATACACTACTGGCCATTAAAATTGGTACATCAAGAAGAAATGTAGATGATAAACGGGTATTCATTGGACAAATATATTATACTAGAACTGACATGGGATTACATTTTCACGCAATTTGGGTGCATAGAGCCTGAGAAATCAGTACCCAGAACAACCACCTCTGGCCGTAATAACGGCCTTGATACGCCTGGCATTGAGTCAAACAGAGCTTGGATGGCATGTACAGGTACAGCTGCCCATGCAGCTTCAACACGATACCACTGTTCATCAAGAGTAGTGAATGGCGTATTGTGACGAGCCAGTTGCTCACCCACCATTGACCAGACGGTTTCAATTGGTGAGAGATCTGGAGAATGTGCTGGCCAGGGCAGCAGTCGAACACTTTCTGTATCCAGAAAGGCCCGTACAGGACCTGCAACACGCGGTCCTGCATTATCCTGCTGAAATGTAGGGTTTCGCAGGTAGAGCCACGGGTCGTAACACATCTGAAATGTAGCGTCCACTTTTCAAAGTGTCGTCAATGCGAACAAGAGGTGACAGAGACGTGTAACCAATGGCACCCGATACCATCACGCCAGGTGATACGCCAGTATGGCGATGAGGAATACACGCTTCCAATGTGCGTTCACCGCGATGTCGCCAAACACGGATACGACCATCATTATGCTGTAAACAGAACCTGGATTCATCGGAAAAAATGACGTTTTGCCATTCGTGCACCCAGGTTCGTCGTTGAGTACACCATTGCAGGCGCTCCTGTCTGTGATGCAGCGTCAGGAGTAATGGCAACCATGGTCTCCGACTGATAGTCCATGCTGCTGCAAACGTCGTCGAACTGTTCGTGCAGATGGTTGTTGTCTTGCAAACGTCCCCATCTGTTGCCTCAGGGATCGAGACGTGGCTGCACGATCCGTTACAGTCATGCGGATAATATGCCTGTCATCTCGACTGCTAGTGATACGAGGCCGTTGGGATCCAGCACGGCGTTCCGTATTACCCTCCTGAACCAACCGATTCCACACTCCTGGAAATTGAAATAAGAACACCGTGAATTCATTGTCCCAGGAAGGGGAAACTTTATTGACACATTCCTGGGGTCAGATACATCACATGATCACACTGACAGAACCACAGGCACATAGACACAGGCAACAGAGCATGCACATTGTCGGCACTAGTACAGTGTATATCCACCTTTCGCAGCAATGCAGGCTGCTATTCTCCCATGGAGACGATCGTAGAGATGCTGGATGTAGTCCTGTGGAACGGCTTGCCATGCCATTTCCACCTGGCGCCTCAGTTGGACCAGCGTTCGTGCTGGACGTGCAGACCGCGTGAGACGACGCTTCATCCAGTCCCAAACATGCTCAATGGGGGACAGATCCGGAGATCTTGCTGGCCAGGGTAGTTGACTTACACCTTCTAGAGCACGTTGGGTGGCACGGGATACATGCGGACGTGCATTGTCCTGTTGGAACAGCAAGTTCCCTTGCCGGTCTAGGAATGGTAGAACGATGGGTTCGATGATGGTTTGGATGTACCGTGCACTATTCAGTGTCCCCTCGACGATCACCAGTGGTGTACGGCCAGTGTAGGAGATCGCTCCCCACACCATGATGCCGGGTGTTGGCCCTGTGTGCCTCGGTCGTATTGCAGTCCTGATTGTGGCGCTCACCTGCACGGCGCCAAACACGCATACGACCATCATTGGCACCAAGGCAGAAGCGACTCTCATCGCTGAAGACGACACGTCTCCATTCGTCCCTCCAATCACGCCTGTCGCGACACCACTGGAGGCGGGCTGCACGATGTTGGGGCGTGAGCGGAAGACGGCCTAACGGTGTGCGCGACCGTAGCCCAGCTTCATGGAGACGGTTGCGAATGGTCCTCGCCGATACCCCAGGAGCAAAAGTGTCC
This sequence comes from Schistocerca cancellata, assembly GCF_023864275.1. Lineage (NCBI taxonomy): Eukaryota > Metazoa > Arthropoda > Insecta > Orthoptera > Acrididae > Schistocerca > Schistocerca cancellata. The sequence continues at coordinate 161,640,169 of NC_064631.1, forward strand.
CTAATTTGCTGGGAAGTGGCGGTGCGGTCCCCTACGGCACTGCGTAGGATCCTACGGTCTTGGCGTGCATCCGTGCGTCGCTGCGGTCCGGTCCCAGGTCGACTTGCACGTGCACCTTCCGCCGACCACTGGCGACAACATCGATGTACTGTGGAGATCTCACGCCCCACGTGTTGAGCAATTTAGCGGTACGTCCACCCGGCCTCCCGCATGCCCACTATACGCCCTCGCTCAAAGTCCGTCAACTGCACATACGGTTCACGTCCACGCTGTCGCGGCATGCTACCAGTGTTAAAGACTGCGATGGAGCTCCGTATGCCACGGCAAACTGGCTGACACTGACGGCGGCGGTGCACAAATGCTGCGCAGCTAGCGCCATTCGACGGCCAACACCGCGGTTCCTGGTGTGTCCGCTGTGCCGTGCGTGTGATCATTGCTTGTACAGCCCTCTCGCAGTGTCCGGAGCAAGTATGGTGGGTCTGACACACCGGTGTCAATGTGTTCTTTTTTCCATTTCCAGGAGTGTATATTCTGCTAACAGTCATTGGATCTCGGCCAACGCGAGCAGCAATGTCGCTATACGGTAAACCGCAATCGCGATAGGCTACAATCCGTCCTTTATCAAAGTCGGAAACGTGATGGTACGCATTTCTCCTCCTTACATGAGGCATCACAACAATGTTTCACCAGACAACGCCGGTCAACTGCTGTTTATATCTGAGATATCGGTTGGAAACTTTCCTCATGTCAGCACGTTGTAGGTGTCGTCATCGGCGCCAACCTTGTGTGAATGCTCTGAGAAGCTAATCATTTTCATATCACATCATCTTCTTCCTGTCGGTTGAATTTCGCGTCTGTAGCACGTCATCTTCGTGGTGTAGCAATTTTAATGGCCAGTAGTGTAGATGAGAATTACTATCTTGGATGCTCAGTTGATGGTCTTCGTAGAATCCAGTCTATAACATGGTAATTAACTAGCTAATTTAGCACAGTGATCCGTATTTCAGAAACAACAGACACAGTGTGAAGGACAGGTGCCAGTATGCTGGTAAAAGAGGCTCTTTCAGCTGGATAGCTGAATAGGGCCTCCGGCAGCTCACACTGCCGTTCAACTCCTTCCTCGGAATCATTTAACCAGAGAGCGGGCACTACCTTCCTAGAGCGTTGCCTTCGTGTATAACTTTCCAAGCCATCGCGCCTATTACATCGCCTCCATCCCTCAACGTTTCACAGTAAATGACGCGTCACTGTCTGACGTTCCACTCTCGTGTCTTCCTTCGTTGTAGAGCGGTCAGCAGCAACAGTGGCGAGCAGGTGAAAGTCCGCGATGTGGCGAACAGTGCAGACGGCACGCCATTAAGCGGGGACGGAGAGCGAACGCTGGCATTACCGGGCAGAGTGCGGGGCATCCATTAGGCCGCAGCTGGAGCTGGAACTGCGGCGGCTATCTGGAGCACCGGAGGCTGAGCCGTCATCTCGCCAATTTATGGGCCGCCCCGGCAGCCAAATTACGCGGCCGCACTGCAGCTGTTGGCCGGAACTTGCTGCGCGTGAGTCACGGCCTCCGGATACGCCGCGGACTCAAGGTGCCGCACGGCGCTCATTGTGGTCGCGACCTCCGATCGCCCCGCCCATCTGTCAGCAGCCCGATGTGGGGAGTGGCGCCAGGAAACAGAGAACCTCCCTGTCACCCAATACGGAAACCAGTCCCGTGTCTCTAATAACCTAGTCGTCGATGGGAAGCTCCTTCCTTTCTCGGAAACTGTCCCAAAGATGAGATTGCCAGATCCAAAAATAGAAGAGGCGGACTTTGTTTATTTAGCCGAACATTTTGCCCTAGTTCTACTTCTTTGCCTTTCAGACTGCGGACATTCCAAGTAGCCAATCTGAATACATTCTCTATCCCAAATCGGTTGTTCCTGTTGTATACCAGTGTTGTCTTGGACTTTTCGTCCGGCTTGCTCATTTTTTTTAAGGTATTCTGAGTAACTTTATGATTCCCTCGTTACGGGATACCGACCTGTAGCCAGGATAGCTAGGTGGTCGGATTGCCTCCATCTGGTATGCTAGCACATCTGTTTTTCTTTTCGGGTTGTCTCCCTTAGATGGTTGCTTTCACTACAGCTATGGACCCAGCTCTTGGTTGGCTTCCCTACGGTTAGGAGCCGCCGCCTCCCCCCCCACTCTCCCTCCCCTCCCTCCCAATCTACGCAGGAAATTGGGAAAGAAAGTCAACAGAGACAGTGTACTAAAGTTCTATAAAGTTATGGCTTTACCAGCACTGCTCTATGGATGCGAAAACTGGAGGCGTAAGAGGAGATATGAAAAGAGAACAGAAGCATGTGAAATGAAGTTCGTGAGATACTTGGCTGGATATACTTTCTTGGCTAAGAAGATAAATGACGACATGGGAGATGAACTGAATATGCCAAACATAATTCACATAATAAAGCGATATAAGTTAAGATGGAAAGAAAGTATGGACCGTATGCTAGATGCAAGAAGCAAAAAAGTGTTCAAATGTGTGTGAAATGTTATGGGACTTACCTGCTAAGGTCATCAGTCCCTAAGCTTACAGACTACTTAACCTAAATTATCTTAAGGACAAACACACACACACACACACACACACACACACACACCCATGCTCGAGGGAGGACTCGAACCTCCGCCGGGACCAGCCGCACAGTCCATGACTGCAGCGCCTTACACCGCTCGGGTAATCCCGCGCGGCTGCAAGAATCACCAAAGCCATAAAACAATACAAACCAAGTGGCAAAAGATGCTTAGGAAGACGAATGAAGAGGCGGACTGATGAGTTTTGAAGGAGACGGAACGGACCAAAAGGCCCTCTCCTTGATGATTATGATGCTGACATTTTGCCCTAAGAGCCGGTCTATCTATTTGGAATACAAATAGTCACTTCCGTATTTTCGTTCGTTTGTTAATCATTAGTTACACTCAGTTTTTTGTGAGAATAACCTTAAAAGTACTTAACGCTCCTACTACCAAGATATTTCTGTCTCCCTGTACCGCTGGGGGTCATATAGACCTCAAGTACTTTACACTCGATATGTTCGCAATATATTAATGATCTAACATAGAAACATTCATTACCGATGTTCAGTGTGACAGTAATGATTATATTTCATAAATATTTCGTCCAAGAAACAAAAAGGAATTTAGACCGGTTATTGGCCCCAGTGGTACGTAGTGAAAAAAAAACGGACATAAAATTTAGTGTTGTGTAAATATAAAACAGAAACGAAACGTCGTTTCATTCGACTTACTAACAGACAGCAGGTCATATATTTTGAAAAAAATAGAATTAAAAACAAGGGACATTTGATTTTCCAATGTGCTTACGGGATATTATTGAGTCCACTGGCACTAGGAAGTGTACAACAGCTGATGCAAGAAACCCTAACAATTGGTACAAAAATAAGCAGGAAATAATATTTTCATTGCTGCAGGCATTTCTTGTAACATCTGTTCAACATTCCGTTCATCATTCTATTTTCATAAACGTTACGTTCAAGAACAGACAGTTTCAGTTGTGATCATATTGAACCCAGAGGCAATCAGCGTAAAAACCATGAACACACTTTTACGTGCAGTAAATATCAAAAGGAATGAAAAATCATTGGGTTCAGTTGAATTAGGAGAGAGAATAGTGTATTTTGTAAATAGCAGTTTTGAAAACAAGGAACATATTTATTTCCACTGCGCTTATGGGGTCACATTGACCCCAGTGGTTCTAGAAGGATCTTGAAATAAATGTGGCCGTAAGAAAAAGCAGAAATTTGTCCATCTAGAGTATGGAGAGGAGTAAATACATCTCCAAGATGACACATACGAATTAACGACATTGTAAATCGTAAATAACACCAAACGATTATTTGACGTCACGAAAATTGTGCTGCAAAAGTTCTTTCTAACCTGAAAAACAAGAGAAAACGTAACATAGTAACAAATGCCTTTCATTTAGATGCAGAGACGGAACACACCTCCATGAAATTTAAAGTAACTAAGGAACGACGGGCAACGAAAAGAATTACGATAAAAAAAATACAGTCAGCAAGCAGACTTATAAATTGGCAGTTTTGATAGCAACTAAGTGCTCAGTGTTCTTAACTGCTGCCTTTCCTAAGATAGCCGTATGTCACAAATATGCTAAAAATTCTTATTCTGTAATCGTTATAATGTGTGGAGCAAAATTAGTTGTTCCATTCTTGTAAGTCGCCAATGACGAGGGCAGTCCGCAGGCCATGCTTCTTGCTATAGGTATCAACTTGAAGCCGCGAGTCAATCGAGACCCACCCATCGTTCCTGCACCGTTTTAAATAACGCCTTCTCTCTATGGATTGTTTGACGGCGACATAGGAGGGTTAGTCGTAAAGTAAGGTCCGATTGGTCGCGAAATGGAAGCCACAGTGAAAATCCGATGAAGCTTTTCACAGATGCGGTTGTCAGTGTCACTAGCATGCCTGTCGATCGCATCACATCGATCTTTTCAGTTCTGAGCCCACAGTGATCATGTAAATATACTTAGAACAACAGTGCCTCCCACTAAATAAGGGTACCGCCTTAGAGCTTTCGCCTGATTTCATGCAACCCCGCAACCCCACATAACGTCAATAACATGCATTTCCTTCTTCATGACAATTCTCAGCCGCACACTGCAGGGACATGAGGATACCACTGCGCCGTTTTCGATGGGGAGTGTGTGTGTGTGTGTGTGTTGTCCTTAGCTAAGTAAGTTTAAGTTAGATTAAGTAATGTGTAAGCCTAGGGACTGATGACCTCAGCAGTTTGGTCCTATAGGAACTTACCACCAATACCTCATTAACTTCCTCACGCTTTGTCCTTTATAATTTTTTTTTTCACAATCGTTGCGATCTATTCTATACTCTCCTCAGTCACTATATTTGTCGCAATTTTTCCACTTTTGTGTTATAACCTATTTTCGAGGCAGCCTCTGTTTTGAAAATCTATACTGACATTAGCTGTCTTGAAATTATGAGCAATGCTCTCATAATGCGAACCGCTAAATGTTAATGCTACATATCTTTTATTATTCTGAAGCATCCCTGCTCGAGAACTCTTCCTGCATTTAACTTTCTTGTACACCTTGATACGTCACTATTCCTGTACCCATCTGCACAGCCTACTTGCACAGTTACCTTTTTAAGTTCTTTGTCAATCTCGGTCTAATACAAAGGTATCATACACGTGCCTGCACTTGCGGTGTTGCAGCAATTTTCATCATGGCGTAAAAATGTGCTGAAACACATTTCAGCCGTTCAAGCTGCCCTGTCATTTGCTCTCAGGTCACACATAAACTTAAATAATGTGACCTGAACGATCGTTCGAGAAAACAGTAAGTACATTCATTTTGAAACTTCCTGTACGATCAAAACTGGGTGTTGTCCGGACTCGAACATGAGAACTTTGCCTTTCAAAGGCAAGTACTCCAGCAAGGTACGTAGCTTAACTTATTCAGAGCACTTAAGGTAGGAAGAAGTACTGGCGCAATCAAAAGTGTGAAGGTGAGTTATGAGTCCTGTTTGGATAGCGCATTCGGTAGAGCTCCTACCCACGAAGGGCAAAGGTCCCAGGTTGGAGACCCGGCATGGCACGAAGTTTTAATCTGCCAGAAAGTTTCAAATCAACGCATACTGCAGAGTGAATATTTATTCTGGATACATTCATTCTGTTCTAAAGATATTACCAATCAGTTAACATACCTTTTTCTCTTTTGACCATCACTGCATTTGCCCTTGACTGGATTCTCGGTGGAACCAATTAACTTATTAGTTTGTACCACAATTTCCTTGTCTCTCTTCTCTCTCTCTTTCTCTGTCTCCTCTCTCTCTCTATCTCTCTCTCTCTCTCTCTCTCTTTTGTCTACAGAGCTTCCTCTTGTCTAGTTGTGACTGGCTATTAGTGCGGATGTCTGCGGTTCAGTTTCCTATCATTGCTGCACACCTGTTTTTTTTTTTTTTTTTTTTTTTTTTTTTTTTTTTTTTTTTTTTTTTTTTGAGTCGTTTATATTTATCCTCGTGAAAAAAGTGGAAGAGCAACTCTCGTCAGTAATATTGTGGTTAATTGAGCTGAAGTCAAGGAGAGTAGGAAATAGATAACCTTAGGTAGTTATGCACGTCACGTGTCATACCAGGGAAAGTCCACGGTTAGGATTTCGGTACACCGTCGACATCAAGGTCATTAGAAACGGAGAGCTATCACCGCAAGACATAGATACGGCGCGGAACTGGCTGTGTTCTTGTTCAAGAAAAATTTTGTGACCGTCGGTCTCTGTCAGTCTCCTAACGTATTTACGAAATCTGTATAAAACGTGACTGGAGTTTGAACCCTGCTTCTCCAGAATAGAAAACCAATCAGCTTTGCCCCATTCATAATTCTGTATCATACTAAATTCTCTTGAATGTCAGGGTCGTACATATGGAGAGAAGCAGCCAGTTTCCTGCTTTTAGTTACACAACTGGGCTAGTCGATGGGTCGTGAAACAGTAACCTTCCTACCTCTTAAACGGCCATTATCGGGAAAGAGGTTTCCACGACTCTCCTTTTACGCTATTGCCTCTTGACATCGTAATTTATCTGTACGCTTAGTTTCAACAGTCTCCTGTAGAATCGCACTGTAAATGCTGCCTGTTTGTTCATTTCCTAGAGTTTCTCGTGACTCATGTACCATTTCCATGCAGTTGGACGTAGCAGACGGACGTAGCAGATGGACGTAGCAGATAGAAAGCATCTGATCTCCTGAGTGATCTATACGAAAATCTAGAACAATGTGTTAGTTAAAGAGCGTATTCTAATAATGTCACAAGTCTTGTGAGACTATGAAAGTGGATCAGATCCAGCTAAGAAAGCCCAGTCGACGTTAAAAGTCAATTAAAAGTCGGACGTTGTGTGGATGCATATGTCATCGTCCGTGATGTGGCTTTGATGAAGCCATGTGGTGAACATTGAGGTTCCGGAAGGACTGAGATTCCTGGGACACTTCAAGTTACCGTCACCTGTTCTAAGAACGAAAAAGATGAAAACTTAAGTGAAGCGCTTCCGAGAAACATTGCTAGTCACTTCAGAGAAACTGATATTCTGGAGAAAGGTGGCATTCCGCTGAGGACAAAAGGCGTAGTTCGCCAATTCCGGGAGAAAGTTGAGCATGGAATCGCCACAAACAAAGATGAAATTACGTAGCGCTCTGTATGAAAATCACTGGCTGTGCTGTGTGCAGTCTGTGGCTAGTTTGTATTGTTGTCTGTCATTGTAGTGTTGGGCAGCGGCAGCTGGATGTTAGCGCGTAGCGTTGCGCAGTTGGAGGTGAGCCTCCAGCAGTGGTGGATGTGGGGAGAGAGATGGCGTAGTTTTGAAATTTGTAAGACTGTATGTCAATTATGACTATTAAGGTAAATACATTGTTTGTTCTCTATCAAAATCTTTCATTTGCTAACTATGCCTATCAGTAGTTAGTGCCTTCCGTAGTTTGAATCTTTTATTTAGCTGGCAGTAGTGGCGCTCGCTGTATTGCAGTAGTTCGAGTAATGAAGATTTTTGTGAGGTAAGTGATTTGTGAAAGGTATAGGTTAATGTTAGTCAGGGCCATTCTTTTGTAGGGATTTTTGAAAGTCAGATTGCGTTGCGCTAAAAATATTGTGTGTCAGTTTAAGGACAGTCATGTATAATTTTTCAAAGGGGACGTTTCAATTTAGACGATTGACGGTAGGATCGGAATAGGTAAACGTGTCTGTGAAGGAACTGACACTAGAGGAGCTGTGGAAAGAGACCACATGTTAATGCACTAGAGGAGGAGACACAAGCCTGTTCCTACATATGCGTGGTGTACTCAGGAACATTTGGGTTGCGTTACGTGATGATGAGACAGATCATGCACGCATCACTGATACTAGCTATTTCATTTACCAGCACGCTAAACTACCTACTACAGTTATGTCCCAAATACCCTGAATCAAAACTTAAACTTCTACAACCATCTACAACGATTCTCGCTGAGTGATCACTGAACTCGCTGTCAGGTGGTCCTGCAGAATGGTGTGAATTGCACCTGCACATAGACAAAACGTTCATCCTACGCTACTTTCTGTACTATGTTCTCTTCAGTGGGTGTGAATGTCTTTTGCTGTACGAAACGTGCTCGGGGCTTAAGTTGTCCCACTGAATACCTAGGAAGACGTGAATGTACAAATTTCTGCGAAATTCTTATCTCACTCTCTGCCCTACAGGAAAACACTACCGCGAAATCACTTACCAAGCGTCTCTCCGAAACTATGAAGAACGAGATGGGAACAGATGACATTATTCTATTTTGTAGCGGAGTAGATATGTGCTGCAATGAGCATCTGTGGTATACTGAAGCTGTGTTCCAGACATTAAAGCTGTGTTCCAGACCACGAGTCTTTCATGGACAGGGCGTTACTAATTGTACTATCGGTTTTCACCGCACGGACCAGCTTAAAGCTTCAGCTTGTCATTTGTTTTTCCTAAATAGTACACGTAGTCTGCGCAGTTGATAGCACACTACCGTGAACGGCTGCGATCAGGATTTGTGTGCCACTCGGGCATGCATTTGTTTATTTTTTATTATTGAAGGACTGTTGCCGGCCGGAGTTCAAGAATGGCTCTGAGCACTGTGGGACTCAATATCTTAGGTCATAAGTCCCCTAGACCTTAGAACTACTTAAACCTAACTAACCTAAGGACATCACACACACCCATGCCCGAGGCAGGATTCGAACCTGCGACCGTAGCAGTCCCGTGGTTCCGGACTGCAGCGCCAGAACCGCAGCGGCCGGAGTGGCCGTGCGGTTCTAGGCGCTACAGTCTGGAACCGAGCGACCGCTACGGTCGCAGGCTCGAATCCTGCCTCGGGCATGGATGTGTGTGATGTCCTTAGGTTAGTTAGGTTTAATTAGTTCTAAATTCTAGGCGTCTGATGACCTCACAAGTTAAGTCGCATAGTGCTCAGAGCCCATTTTGAAGGACTGTTATATTCGTCGATATTATTATGCTGTTATGTAAGTCAGTAAGTAAAATAGATATAGATGAGTGATGACAGCAATTCTGTCATCTGAGGTAGCGTTTGAAATCACCTGTTACGTTTAGAAATTCTTAATTCAGAGGTTCACTGTGGAAATGTTTATTCACTGTGAAAGATTAACTTTTGTGATTTTAAATATGTTAAAATTATTGTCATATCATTGGATTTGCCTCATTTTTTTGATATCGCAAATGTATTCAGATTTGTTTTAATATTTGACTGTAAATTATTATAGAGTCGCACCCTGCCAAACAAGCAAATTCAGCTCTCCTCAATACCAGCCCTAGGTGGAAGAATAACTAGCTTACGTACTCGTGACACTCTTCGTGCCGTTGAAATTTCTGTGTTCTGATGATGGTCTCCTTTATATTCCGTCTCGTTTCGTTTGTTACGAGACAGCGGAAGTCAGTATGCTGGAGCTCATTAGTCAGCCGGAAGTTACAATACCACTGGAGAAATCGTTATGCTGAAGGTTATTGCCTGTGCTAATTGGGCAAATGATTGGCAGGCAACAGCGAATGGGCAGCTTGTATCCAGGGGTCGCGTTTTCCTGCAGTAAGACATCGTCGCCGCACAGCAGTTCTCGGTGGCAGCTTGTTTATACAGGGTCTTGAAGAGCTGCTGGCTGGCGAATACACGCGGCCCGTTGGACTGGAATCGCTAACAGCCAGACCGCCGGCAGCTTGTTGCCAGCTTCTATGTTCATGCTATTGGGGAGTTACAATTATCTCAATAGCCTTCCTTATTTTCAGCTGCTGCACCCATGGCTACCGAGCAGGTGTGCGAGTGCCTTGAAAGTTAAGAAGCCAACCACAGTACGAGTTGAGTTAGTCTCCTGTTTGTTTTACTGCATTATCCGAGCTACACGTACCATCCTTACTTCAACGCGCTGTGCTAATGGGTTTGCCAAATTCGTTAACATAGACGTCGCTGTGTTCGCAATGAAGTTTGTTAACGACTGCTACAGCAGGAGCTTGTGTACAGTGCACTGTGGCCTTCAACAGATCTCGTATGTGGAAAATCCGCTTAATTTGTCTACGACGCAAAACCTAGCCGACGCGGTCGCTGATGCCTTTCACTTCAGGTAAGCGGACAACTCTTCATTGTCTTTGCTCTCTCTCGATGCTCGTTGTCTGTTTTACTACTGTATCCGTCCACATGGAATGTGGGTCGAAACTCCTTTAGTTTACAACTTGGTAACAAATTCGCCCAGCACTTTATCTGCTTCACTAGTCGCTTCATATTACAGGACGGGGTCAATTTGATAGGAAATATGCGTTAAGAGTCTGCGTACCTTGTAGTTCCTTCCCGATAATGTTGAAATGAACAGGGCACCGTTTAGGTTTAGCAGGCTTCAGATAGAGCATTTGTGAAACTACGCCGAGTAATGCAATCGAAGAAGATGTGGTTATTGTCCTTATTTTCATTACCTCTGCGTAGGGGGGACGGCTTAACATCTGTGCAAGGCAAATGCTTTCTAGTGTACGCGTGACTGAGGCTTTGGCGTGCGATTGTGGATCTCATGATTCTTGAGCGTCCGCCTCGGTAGCTGCATGGTTAGCGAGGCGGATTGCTAACAGAATGGGCCCGAGTGAGATTCCCGGGTGGACCAGAGATTTTCTCCGCTCGGGCACTGCGTGTTGTGATGTCCTTGCATTACTACCTTCATTACTGACACGAAGTCGCCTCAACCACACTATCGCTTCGTCTTTCCACTACTGAGATAGCTGTAAGCATTCGAACACAAAGCCAATAAACAGAAATAGAAAACAAGTTTCCTGAACATCCGCTATTGGCATACAAACGACGCGCTGGTAGCGAAAGACATATTTTTGTGTAAGCTCTTCTGTTACTTGTGAAGGAGTCCTGCAGTTCTTTCTTCCACCCTTCCTTCGCTGAAGCTTTAATTCTTCTTACGAAATCGTGAGTTGGGATTCTACAATGAATGATTTCTCGATTGTGAGTGGCTATATTAGCCATTACACCTACTATTTCGTTTCCCTTAATGCCACAATGTGATTTTATGGAGCCGATGCAGATCTGGAGCTTATAGTTGTGGAATAAGAATAACAGTTACTGGTTGTCGTACCCAAAGAGACGATTACTTCTTCCGCTGTATATAAGCTTCACGAGACTAAGTTCTAACCTGGATTACGATGATACACGTTTTCACTTGTTGGTAGCGTGTTGGAGACCCAGCTCCTCTCTCAGAATACTGTTGGCCGCTTGCAGCGTAGATTCTCTTTTGATTTTGTCAGTAGGGTCCCAGTAAGCGTCTACGAGTCCTTCGACTAGCGAGGTATTGATGTTTTTTTTTCAATTTTCTATTTTTAGTGTCACATATTATTTCAGGAAACAGTCCTCGTCAAAACTACAAAGACAGAAGTGCTATAAATACACATCCGAAAACAAGTGCATGTTGAGATATTCGCCGGCAGTCTGTCCAATGGTACCATCTGTCTGTTGACACGACAATGTGGTTACCAATTATTCCTATAACTCCTTCAGCCACTGCTCAAAGAATCACGAACTATTGCGAAGCACACTTGGCTTTCCTTGGATTTGGTTACGTGCATCAAAAATGGTTCAAATGGCTCTGAGCACTATGGGACTCAACATCTTAGGTCATAAGTCCCCTACAACTTAGAACTACTTAAACCTAACTAACCTAAGGACATCACACACACCCATGCCCGAGGCAGGATTCGAACCTGTGACCGTAGCAGTCCCGCGGTTCCGGACTGCAGCGCCAGAACTGCTAGACCACCGCGGCCGGCGGTTACGTGCATCTTTCGAAAAGTGTGAAATATATCAGTGCCTCCAAATGTCCCCATAGCCAGAATCAAAGGTGTCCATGTCATATGAACAGATAAGGTATGCTACAGGATCTCTTCGACCGATCGATCGCTCATTAAACTATTGCCGTAGAAGACGTAGAAAATGTGGCGGTGCTCCGTCGTACAAAATGCACATGCATCGTTTTTCTGAAAGGGTAATGACCCGCGTGGAATAACGGGCCTCGATTTCACGTTGTTTACGTTGTTCGCACTTCTCGGCAGTAATAATCTGCCGGAATGAGTTTTCACTCTGCAGCAGAGTATAGACTGATTTGAAACTTTCTGGCATATTAAGACTGTGTGCTGGATAGGGCCTCGAACCTGGGTACTGGCGGAACTAAAGCTTTGAGGGGATGTCCTGACTCGTGCTTTAATAGTTCAGTTGCTGCCATGATAGCTCAGTGTGCTTGATCAGGGAACTGACCATCCTCTGACTGAAGTAGTCCTGTATGAAGTTTGAAAGATGTCATACGACATCCGCGCAGAACCGGTGATAAGAACCGACGAAGAAACCGTGAAAAATGGTCGGTAGAGCACTTGCCCGCGAAAGGCAGAGTTCCCAAGAGCCACTCTCGCTCCGGCACACTGTTTTCACCTGCAAGGAAGATACAATATTAATCTTGTTTTGATGCCAATACAACCTTGAAATTCAACATTCGGAAGTGTTGATCTAGAAGACCATTGTAAATGTAAAAGAAATCCACTACTGTACAGCTATACTATTGATGACAAACAGTTGGAGACAGGGTCTGCCGTAAAATAGCCAGGCGTAACTATCCAGAGCGACCTTAAATGGAGTAACCGTATAAAACAGATAGTGAGAAAAGCAAACACCAGACTCAGACTCATCGGAAGAATCTTAAGGAAATGTAACTCATCCACGAAAGAAGTGGCTTATAAGGCGTTTGTCCGCCCGATTCTTGAGTATTATACATCTATCTGGGATCCCTTTACGTAGGACTGATAGAGGAGATAGAGATGATCCAACGAAGAGCGGCGCGTTTCGTCACGGGATCGTTTAGCTGGCGGGAGAGCGCTACGGAGATGCTAAACAAACACTGGCAGACATTACAAGACAGGCGTTGTGCATTTCGGAGAGAGTTACTATTGAAATTTCTGGACAGCACTTTTCAGGGGGAGTCCGAAACATATTACTTCCCCCAGATACATCTCGCGTATTGGCCATGAGGAGGAAATTCGTGAAATTAGACCCAACACACCGGCTTACCAAGAATCATTCTTCCCACGCACTATTCGCGAGTGAAACAGGGTTGGAGGGATCAGATAATAGTACAGAAAGTACCCTCCGCCTCACACCATTAAGTGGCTTGCGGAGTATGATCTAGATGCAGATGCTATGTCTGAAGCAGCATCGCAATTAGTTATACACTGACGGAAAAAGAAATCGCAACACCAAGAAGGAGTTGTTTGACATAAACGAAAGTTGGTAGGCGTGTTTCTATATCCGAAAGATAATGTCCATTGAGATTTCTAGCTAGTCGCGCAAGTGTGGCGCTAGTAGTGCCAATATCGGGATGCAAATTAGATTTGCTTTAAGGGGGGTAGGACGTCAAACGGGCCGACTTGGAGCAGGATAGGCACCACAGGACATTTTAATTTCCACTGTCTATACTTTTACAAATAAATTCATAAAACTTTCACAGCATGACCAGGAAGGATTCAGGATTCATACTCATAGCAGTGGAAGCTCAAAAACGTAACAAAACACATTTTTTTACATGTGGAATTTCACCATGTTTTCACTTACTACTGGCTGCATTTGTTGCTATAGGTACACTTTTCTTCCTAAGTAAGAGAGATTCTTCGATGACTTTTGCACAGCATACAAACCATAGTTACAGGTGTATGAAACTCTAGAAGTTATTTAATTTATGATAAAATGAATGAACTGTTACATTTTAAACTTCATGTTTAGAAAAAACTAAAGTTTTATAGTTAATTATATCAATTTTTTCCACAGTTTTTAAATAGATTTGGAAAATTCTAGAGTTCCATATACCTGTAACTACTGTTTGTATGCTATGAAAAATTCATCGAAGAATCTCTCTTACTTAGAAAGAAAAGTGTACCTATAGCAACAAATGCAGCCAGTGATAAGTGATGGCTCTGAGCACTATGGGACTTAACATTTATGGTCATCAGTCCCCTAGAACTTAGGACTACTTAAACCTAACTAACCTAAGGACGTCACACAACACCCAGTCATCACGAGGCAGAGAAAATCCCTGACACCGACGGGAATCGAACCCGGGAACCCGGGCGTGGGAAGCGAGAACGCTACCGCACGACCACGAGCTGCGGACAGTAATAAGTGAAAACATGATGAAATTTCACATGTAAAAAAAAAAAGGTATTTTGCTACGTTTTTGAACTTCCACTGCGATGAGTGTGAGTCCTCAATCCTTCCTGGTCATGGTGACAAAGTTTAATGAATTTATTTGTAAAAGTATAGACAGTAGAAATCAAAATGTCCTGTGGTGACTCTCCTGCTCAAAGTCGGCCCGTTTGACGTCCTGCCCCCCCCCCCCCTTAAATAAACGCTGTAACGGCCGTGAGTGTTAGTTACCTTTGAGGCTGGCCATGATGAGTGCATGTCAGTCAAGAATACCTTTAGGGTGACAAAGACGCCATTATGAAGACTTCAGTTGAACGGGCTCGTGTATTAGTGCTACGAGAAGCTGGATGTTCCTTCCCCTGCAGATAGACTCCGCAGGAATGTAGTCACTGCACATATTGCTGGCGGCAATGGTCACGTGAATGTACGGTTGCAAGAAGACTGGGCTCCGGAAGGCCACGTGACTCTACCGAATCGCATCGTACAGCGTCTGCAGCAGCAATTAGAGCAGCAGTTGGTATCACAGTGACATAACGAACTGTTACAAATCGGTTATTTCTAGGACAACCCCGAGCCAGACGCTCTGTAGCGTGCGTTCCACTGATCCCAAAATCACCGTCATTTGCAAATTCAGTGGTGTCAAGCGAGAGCTCATTCGAGCGCGAGGTAAAGGTCTCTTGTGTTTTCTGATGAATGCTGGTTATGCACCGGTGCCAGTCATGGCCGTGCGTTGGTTAGTAGGAGGCTAACTGAGGGCTTGCAATCAACCTGTCTAAGTGCAAGACACACTGTACCTACACCTGGAATTATGGTCTGGCGGGCGATTTCGTATGACAACTGGAGCACTCTTGTGGTTATCCCAAGCACACTGACTACAAGTTCGTACGGCACTCTGGTGGTTCTACATGTTGCGCTGCCATCCACGAACAGCATTGCACGGGATGTTTTCCAACAGGATAACGCTCGCCCACTTGCCGCTGTTGTAACGCAACATGCTCTACAGAGTGTCGACTTGCTGCCTTGGTCTGCTCGTTCGTCAGATATGTCTCCAACAGAGCACATATTGGACGTCATCAGACGACAACTCCAGCGTCATCCACAAACAGCATTACCGCCCTTGTATCGACCGACCAAGCATAACAGGTATGGAACTCCATCCCACAAACCGACATCCGGCAAGCGTACGGCACAATGCATGCACGTTTCCACGCCTGCATGCAACGTTCTGGTGGTACTCTGGTTAGTCATGTTCCACCATTTCACATTTGCAATGGCTTACCACACGCTTACATTAACCCGCTATCTTGAAATGTTAATCACTAACGTATGTTACCTGGACAAATGTACGAGTATTTCCGAAATTTCATTGCTGTGTCTTAATTATTCTTTGTTGTTGCGATTTTTTCCATCGCCGTATGTTCAATAGATCACTTGAACTATTCTTTTATTGAAATGATGTGGGATGAGTCAGTTTACAGGACATGTATTTACAATGATTAGTGTTAACAGTAATGACCACATTGTTCTTTATAGTATTTTCAAAACTACACAAGCTTTTAATTCTTTCTTTCTTTGTTTTACTGGCTACCAGTTTTTAAGTAGAAATTCATTAGGCGAATAAGAACTGTCAGGCAGCCGGCCGAAGTGGCCGTGCGGTTAAAGGCGCTGCAGTCTGGAAACGCAAGACCGCTACGGTCGCAGGTTCGAATCCTGCCTCGGGCATGGATGTTTGTGATGTCCTTAGGTTAGTTAGGTTTAACTAGTTCTAAGTTCTAGGGGACTAATGACCTCAGCAGTTGCGTCCCATAGTGCTCAGAGCCATTTGAACCATTTTTGAACTGTCAAGCAGAAATCATTTTGAGATAAACTTAAAATTTGCTTTGCTATCTGTCAAGGACTGTATGTTATTCAGAACATTATCAAAAATTAGATAGTTGTAGAACAAAATAGAGACAAGGACAAAGAATAAGAAATTATCAATGAACACAAACAGGGAGGCACGAAAAAAGCCTTCAACACTGACTACTGACCGTTCTTGATGGCTCATGCTTCCCGACATATGTTTTGGGACTGATTTCCAGTTCTAAAGAGAGCTATCTGCTTCAATAATAGGAGACACTTAAGAGTAAAAAGAAAATTAATCTGTTGATAGCCATGATGCTTTTCCATTTGGAGAGAGTGTTTAATAGCGTATTTCGAATGTCTCCGTCCTTAAAACTTATGTCTAAAAAGATGGTTCACGGTAGTCACCATAAAAACCGTGTAGTCTTTGAGTAGATCTACTCCTGGTGATAAAAGAGCCTGTAGTAACAAACTCCACCATGTGTAGGATGGGGGAGGGAGCGCCTTTTTAGCCAGTATTTTGAGGTAAAACACGTGCAGGTTAGCTTACTTTATGTCCTGTAAAATGCGTCGTTTAAATTCGTATTGCACTGGGTTATTCAGGTGGGCTAAAATGCATTTACGGTGTCGCCGGGTTTTCCGCTGTATGCTGTTGTTGGCAATTCGTTTCCGTTGGTGGTAGCCAATCGAGTAATTGTATACGGTAATTAATGATAATAGCTGAATCTAATGACTTGTTTCGGTAGAGGGTAAAAATTGATTACTTTTTTCTGGCAAGGAGAGCGCGATATTTGGCTGTTATGGACTACAAAGTTGGTTGATGGATTTCGTATTTATTTGTTGTGTTGTATATTTCTTGGGATACGATTTCGTGGGATATTAACCGTATTGCAATCAAATAGTCTGGTTGTGAGTTGGCGAAACTAACTAATGTGACGGGAGAAAAACTGTCTGTGGGATGGACTGATCTATAGCGAACCCCAATGATTGTTTGAGAAAATTAGAGCGGCATTTTCAGAATGTCCCGATTTCTCAGGAGATGGTTACATTGGTAGGTAAGAGTACAATTTCAATTTTCCTTATTATTGTGTTTTATATGACAATATTCTGCACAATTTATTCCATTATGCACCCACGTAATTTCATTACTCGACATTACGACGACGTTTATCGAAAGCTATTTTATCATTAGTTCCGCCAACTTGTCTAATCATCCGATTCGTGATCCGTCGTGTACAATTTGCATCATTCACAGTGCAAACGGTTCCCAACTGCAGCACCCATCGGAAAAGCCGCCTACTCCGGAAGTGAAGTTTTACCCTTGACAGCGCTTCGTCACCCATGCGTTTCAAGTTGTCAAAATGTTTTAAGATAGGAGAACGGAAGTTTAAGGAATATTATGGTTTATCGTCCCGTAGACGATGAACCGATAGTAGGTAGAACGAGGTGATGGTTACACTGCATGAATGAACATATCTAAGCTAGGCATGCGCGTGAGCGTAAGTGATTTGTTCAATTGCAGCCCCACGTAACAAAACTAACCTATCTGTGCAGAAAATAGGTAACAATTTCTTACTTTTTTTGATATAAAAGTACAGTGCGAAACTTGAAAATATACTAGGTCTCGCGTTCAAGGCCAGAATAAGACACCGAGTAGTTACATACGACCACCATTTGCTCTCCGTTTACTCATTTTTGTCAGCCTACAAAGTAAGCGTAACCTTGGGAAATGATAAATCTGCAATAGAGATAAGACGAGAATGTGAGACTCATGGACTCCCTTGGGAGACTAACTAATTGTGGAAACGCTGCGCCATTATTCATGCAATTATGTTACATAAAACTGCATTACGTAACTTTGTTAATGCTACTTCGAGTCGTATCTTGTTACCTCACTCCCCCAGTTTTAGAAGGAACCTGTCCTGCCAAATCTGGGTTCACCGTTTCCCTCTGGTTCACGTGAAATATTTATTCAGCAGTTATCGAAACAAGAAAAATTAGTAACTCATGGAAAATTATTCTTCATAAGTACTCCCTGTGCAACTTCCCGTATTTCTGCTGCGTTTTGACGAATAGGAGGTTATTACCCTCATGTCGTTGTGCAATGACGTACTTCAAGGAAGTAGACTAGGCTTACTGACTGCTACACAGGTTTCTATGTGATATAATGCAGAGGTGACCGGGGATAGAACCCAGAACTTCGATTCTGTAGTATGGAACTGAGTCACTGAGCCACCAAGACACTTGGAAAGTATATTCCAATGTTTTGCTGCAAAAGCTGGAAAAAAGGGGGTTCAGATTTCGGTTTCACATGGTTAGAGAGCAGGTAATTCGTCGGCACCTCTCATAAAAAAGGCCGATATTAACGAAGTTCATAGTATTTGCTACACGTAGTACAGCTCGTATATCGCTTTCTGTCATAGAAAAGGACAGAAAGACAGCCGCCCCTTGATCGTATTGCCCAGTCTCTGTTTCAGTAAGTATTGCAGCCGCAGCGATATGAAATGGCTTCCTATGAAGCCGCCCCCCCCCCCCCCCGAAAAAAACAAAGAAAAACGTGTAATTTTGAGCTATGACGTAAAGCATTTTGGGGATTTGTCACGCTTTGAAATATCATTTAATTTGGAGCTATGATATGAAACATATTAGAGACCTGTCACGCTTCAAAATATTTTTTTTATATTCTAAATTCTTCTTCCTACTTTTTGATACAAGCATTTTATTAAAATTGTTGAGACTATGCCAGCCATTGTTGCTGGTGAAACGTCATAAAAGAGCATGAAACAAACATCAGCCAAAGAACACGAGACAGAAGCCAAAAGGCAGTTGGTCAAACTGTTTATTCTTCAGTAGTCATTTCAGAAACTAAAATATTAACTGCTCATATTCGTTCTCCACGTCACACATGCTAGTCATACACTTAGGTTACAAATGTGAACGGAGAGTGAGATGCACAAACACAGATGGTCACAGAAACGCGTACACAATGTACAAAAATGCGCCGCATTGATGGAGCTGTCATTTGTGCTCAGGTGATGAATGTGAAAAGGTTTTCGTCGTGATTATGGCCACACGACGGGAATTTATTGACCCTGAACGCGAAGTGGTAGTTGGAGCTAGATGCATGGCACATTCTATTTCGGAAATCGTTAGGGAATTCTGTATTCCGAGATCCACAGTGTCAGGAGAGTGCCGAGAACGTCTAATTTCAGGCATTGCCTCTCACCACGGACAACACAGTGGCCGACAGCATACACTTAACGATCGAGAACAGAGGCGTTTGCTTAGAGTTGTCAGTGCTAACAGAAAAGTGACAATGAGTGAATTAACCGCAAAAATCAATGTAGGACGTACGTATCCGTTAGGACAGTGCGCCGAAATTTGGCGTTAATGGGCTACGGCAGCAGACGACCGACGCGTATGCCTTTGCTAGCAGTAAGACATCGCCTGTAGCGCTTCTCCTGGGCTCGTGACCACATCTGTTGGACCCTAGACGACTGGAGAACCATAGTCTGGTGAGATGAGCCCCGGTTTCAGTGGGTAAGAGCTGACGGTAGGGTGCGACTGTGGTGCAGGCCCCGCGAAACCCTGGACCCAAATTGTCGACAAGGCACCGTGCACGTTGGTGATGGCTCCATAATGGTGTGGGCTGTGTTTACGTGGATCATTGACGGGAAATGGCCACGTTTGGCTACTTGGAGATAATTTGCAACCAATCATGGACTTCATTTTCCCGACCAAAGATGGAATTTTTATGGAGGACAGTGCCATGCCATCGGGCCACAACTGTTCGCGACTGGTTTGAAGAACATTCTGGACAAACGGGGCGAGTGTTTTTTTCCACCCAGATCCCCCAACATGAATCCCGTCGAACATTTATCAGACATAATCAAGAGGTCACTTCATGCACAAAATGCTACACTGGGGACACTTTCACAATTATGGCCAGTTATAGAGGCAGTATGACTCAATATTTCTGCACTGGATTTCCAGCGAGTTGTTGAATCCATGCCACGTCGAGCTGCCGCGCTATCAGCAAAAGGATGTCCAACACGACATTTGGAGGTGTCCCATGACGTTTTCATATCGGTGTACAATTTCCTATTGTGACTGCTTCAAAATAACTAAAATGGTCAGGAAATCTGCTTAACATGGAGGCGACATAATTTATTCTAAATCTTGACTGGTTTGCCCTAAATGTGAGTACATTCAGCGGATCGATTGGCAGCACATTCTCACACTGCCGAATTTATCTAGAACTTGTCTCATAAATATACAGTCACATAAATTAGCCCTACCATATTGACTCTTTTGTAACACTGTTTCTCAATATTTTCAACATATAAAGATTTTGTTTCTGATATGGTAACTGAAATTCAATCCTTGTGTTATGTAGATATGCAAAATAGGTTTTCCTCCTCAGACGTATTTCGAATTGCATCCATAACAGCAAGTATTATTTGTCATTACTGTTACAAATTAAAAATGTCTAAAAACGAGGCAAACAGTTGCAATACTAAAATTTTAGTATAAGCTGAAAACGACAAACAGCGTTGTATGATAATCATGTTGGCTAGATGCGCAGTACGTTGTGCTTACTCCATAGATACTCCTGCTCTGTGGAGCATGCCAGAGATATGACAGCGCGCGGCCCACAAGTATATGTATATCTGTGATCTAAGACAGTACAGTATGGAGCGATCTTCACTTTCCCTCGCAAGGAGACAGTCGAAGTAGCAAGAAACTCCTATAATTCACGTCTACATTTATTTCTAATGTGCGTGACGGGTGTACATCTTTTTCTTTGTGGAAGGGATACTTTATACGACTAAATGGTTCACTGTTGGTACGCTGTGTCACAGCTCCACGAGAGAGAAGGAAAACCAGATTTATAGGCGCTGATTTAGGGAAAAGATGTTAGCGTTTTTGTGCTATCACTTAAAATTCTTTCCACCACCCCATTCTTGTTTATACAGCCACCAGATACGTGGATTTAAGTGCATTCGACTTACGTTGTGCTACTTTACACACTTCAAATATCGAAGAAATTTCCGTATTCTAAATTAAACTGCAATCAAGAATGAAATAAAAACCTCGACGAAAGGTAAGAAATTTACCTTATGTTTCTAGTTCAACGGAAGGCTTAGAAGCTTGCATCCATGTTGCCGTAGAGTTTCACTGTCCTATTTACGTATTACTGCCAAGCACTAAAATAATAATGAGCTTTTTTATGTGGCTATTGAGAGATAATTAAATAATAATTTGAGCTTCACGATTGATAATTATGCAGATGAAACACATACGGAAGTATAGATGTTCTGATGAGATCTTGAGCAGCTTCTGAAAGCGATAACCAAACTAAAAAAAACTTGATTGTACACTATAAACGTAGGCTTATACATGTTGAATGTTAATCTTGATGAAGGGAGAGTTGTGTCATGCTTTTATTCACATCAGATTATTTGGAATGCGTAAGTAAAGAATGTTGTAGTTATTTTACGAAAGCGATATAATTATCATATATAATCGATAATAATTTCCTAGGGAATTGATGGTGGTTCGGTAGTGGAAGCATCGCAAAGTTCCCCCGCGTCATAAAGCAGCTCTTGACGAATTTCCGTCTTCATTTAAAGAGCATTCTTTTCGCTGCGTGCATATAGAGTATGGCAGCTGTGGATGTTTCGTGCGCAGAGTACAAACAGATTTTCACTGGTTGAAATCTTACATTTGGAATTCATTCATGATATTCTACACTCATAATATTCATGTAATACTAATTATTTTTCTGTAATATAATTTCTTTTTTTTACTTATATTATGAGTCACGTACAGTGCAGTGTTACAGAAACTTTCATTCACTGCTGTTTCATACTGTTGTTTCATGCAAAGACGACATAGACAAGCATCCGCAGGTATATAGATCAACACGTGACGTTCATTCCGAGTATACATTCATAAAATATTAACGATGCCATTTATATGCTTCATATTTTAGGCTTTTACTGTTCCATAATCCGCCATATATTCTCTGCTGGAGTGCTACATCTCTACCGGACGGAAAGAAATGACAAGTAAGTGAAGATGAGATACTGTCTGACTTCATCTTTGCTTCCATCCTCGACGCATACCTAAATAGTTCTTTTGCTGTATTACTGACCTCCAAAAGTAGATGCATACATTCAGTTTCCAATTTGGTAGTTAGTTTCATTGCACCAAGAAGGTGTATTTCAGCATGCAATCCTCCCCTCAATACGATAGTTACTACCAAATCACTCGTATGTTTTGCGATCTGTATGCTAATATGTATGTATCAATATTTCCTGATCCAGTGGCTTTGTCATCTTGATGTGGTTCTCCTCCAAGTTCCGCAGATATACCTGAATACAACTTACGAAGAGACCCTTTCAAAACTATGACCTTTCGTCTGGAAGACAAAAACATTATCTTGCAGAACTAACGCCATCTCGCGCCTGAAATAAAATGTCAAGAGTTTTCGGTCTCACGTAATAACGACAAAATCTTTAACGTGGCTGCGTAGCAACAACTGTGTAAATCTGAAGAGTTTGAAAAACTAGCCAACCAGTTGCAAACAAAGTTTTGTTAGTTCTTTACCTATGTTTCGAAATTTCTAAAAATATTTTCCTCAATAGGAGTCTGCCTTGTTACATCATATGATGGTACATTACATTAGATGAAACCGAGCGGTTCTTGTCATATATAAAATTGACAAAACAGCAATTATCCCAAGTCATGGCTTTAGATAGCAGCCAGATTGCGTGTATTGTACTTCAGGAAAATGCTCACTTGTCAACATAAAATTGTTACAAGAGTCACAGGATAAAATATTTTGCATAAGTTACGTGTACATCATACCAGAGACTAAGGCTAACTCAAAATGTTGGCCTTAGTCTCTGGCATGATATACACGGAACTTATACAAAATATTTCATCCTGTGACCACTGTTACAATTTTATGTTGAGAAGAGACTCTACCTGTGGGCATTTACCAATGAGCATTCTTTCTGCACTACGATGTATGTAAATTGGCTGCTATCTAAAGCTATGGCTTCTGATAATTTTTGTTTCGTCAATTTTATATATAACAAGAGCCGCTCGGCTTCATCTGATCTAATGTACTATCACGTGATGTAACAAGGCCCAATCCTTCTGAAAAAGATATTTTTAGAAATATCGAAACCTAGGTCAAGGGCTAATAAACCTTTGTTTTGTAACTGGTTGGCTGATTTTTCAACCTCTTCTAATAATGACAACTTCAAAGTCTAGAGGTTGCAATATGTATAGATCACAATCTACTTGTGGATACTGTTTATTCTAAGATTTCTATACACTTCGGCGTGCAAATAAACTTTTCTGCATTTTTGTTCATATTTTCCTGTATAAATCACTAGAACAGACCTGATTTCATTACAGTCCAGATAAGACTCTACAGTAATAGATTTTTTTTCTGCTTCTCTGCCATCTTGACAACACAGCATCGTCCGTTTGTAAATTTTAATGTGTCTTATCTTCTTGGTTCGAGACTTCTACCGCTCCTCTCCAAATATTACCATGTGGAAACACAGTAAGTCTCAAATGAATCAAGAAAATCAGTCAGATATTGATTTCCAGAGTACCTTTTTTTCGGGCGCCTGTTCTTAAGATTTTCCTGGAAGGTTTTCTGCTAAAATCATTTCTACCTGCTATTACAAAGAGCATCAGCTAATTTCAGATCCAGGAAGAATCGCTCTTTTACAAAAAGGACAACATTCACACAGAATTTACTAATTTCCAGGTATCAGGAAGACATGACAACTGCGTGGTTTACCAGTTCATACACTGAACTGCAAAAAACCGCTGAAGTTGCAGTATTAATTTTCTTTACTTATGATTAGTTTCGAACCCTAAGCTCATTATCAGTGATTTGATAATGACTTTAGTGCTCGAGGCACTTACACAGAACACGTTACTTGTTCTCTTTATTACAAAATAACCCCGTAAAACTGCAATGGATGTACGATATAACTTTATTAGCACCTTTATGAGTTTCGGACAGACTGAATTTCTGATACGACGTATCGGCCCAACTCCAATTTTGCTCGTTGTCCACAACTTGTCTAGTAGCTATAGTCGCTGATTCAAAACCACGGGGTCCTGGGTTCGATTCCCGGCCGGGGAGATTTTCTTCGCTCGGGAACTGCGCGTTCCTGTTATTCTAATCATTTCATCTCGTTCTCATCACAAAGACGCGCAACGCGCCGAGGTGATGTCAAATAGAAAGACTTGCTCCACGCGGCCGAACACCCTCACACGGAGTCTCCCGGCCAACAACGCCGGAAGATCTTTTTCTTTTTTTTCGTAGCGTCTTCCAAATGCCCTTCTCTTTTCCGCTCGTGTGCTCTGAGTCGAAGAAAGAAAGCAAGAAAGAGAGCAGAGGAGCGTGCCGACAGCACCAGATGAGTGGTAACAGTGCGGGGGAGAGAAGTCGTATGCGGCGCTGTCTGAGGACATTTACATTAAGCGCGTTTTCCACTCCCGCCCCGTGCACAGATAGAAATCGCGCAGCTGCTCGGGCGGAGCGTGGCACTTGTAGAAGACACGCTCCGCCACACATTTCAGCATGAATTATGAACCCAAACTGTAGGCCGGCGTGGTTCGCAGTGCGGTTGGAAATTAGTTCCGTGACTCACAGCGCCAAGAAGTTAAGGCCCGTCCCATAGCGCAGTGCAGCGACTTCGCTTGTCGGCTCGAATCTCGCTGGAATACTAGGCATGGTACGGATGTAACAATACAAACATGTGAAAATAATCGCTTCATCAAGAATTCGTTGAAACTAATCCTCTTTTGGAAACACTAATTGTTGCCGCATTAGTACTATTGTCAGAATGCTCTTAAAATACTTTTTGCCTGTCAGTGCCGTTACTGTAGCTTGCATCCTTGTCCTTCCTCTTCATTTCCCTTCCCACTTCAGTCACATGAACGTGTCCTCTCTAGCACATAATCTCTACCGTCTTTCAGTGATGGTGACCTGTCACTGACATGCAAGTTATAGGGTACTTCAAGCGCATTTTGGCTAGCCATTATGTGGTGATGAGTTTGTAATGTTATTCAGCTTGAGAAGTTGAATTACACTACTTACTATTTATTGTCATAAGGTGTTGCGCCTATTGGCAGACCATTGACACAATTTCCGTCTCCATCTGATCCTGTTCCAAAAAAAAAAAAGAAATGGTTCAAATGGCTCTGAGTACTATGGGACTTACATCTGAGGTCATCAGTTCCCTATAACTTAGAACTACTTAAACCTAACAAACCTAAGTACATCACTCACATCCATGCCCGAGGCACGATTCGAACCTGCGACCGTAGCGGTCGCGCGGTTTCAGACTGTAGCGCCTAGAACCGCTCGGCCACTGATCCAGTTCCAGGCCAGCTGCTTCGTAATCTAGCATCTTCTTCCTTTCGCTTCATCTAGAATTTTTATTTTTCTTATTTTCTTCTGTCTGTCTTTCAGCTGCAACTTCGACGGCTTTTGTCAGAATACCTTTTCCTCACAGTGTTTGTCCCACTCATCTGCTTTCCTTTTCTTAACCAGGTTTAGGAAGTAATTAACTTTTCATAACTGGGATTCACAGTCATGTAAATTTTTTCTTCTTTTGAGAGACATCAAGTTTACGCCAGTGACTGTTACACTTTTTGTTTCCACTATTGCAATTTCGGCCTTAGGTCATTATCAAGTGCAGATGTTTTGGCTTTAAGCCACGTCAACTTTATATACGCTGACACATTTATATGTCGTTGTCATTTGCTGCTACATACTTTCGTAACGCTGCTAAGCGGTGCGAGCACACATGTGCATATATCGTAAAACTGTACAGTCTGTACATACACATGTTTGTTCCACCATCACTAGTAACTTTCGCAAATGACAACGACATATAAATGTGTCAGCGTGTATAAAGTTGACATGGCTTAAAGCCAAAACATCTGCACTTGATAATGGCCTAAGGCCGAAATTGCAATAGTGGAAATAAAAAGTGTAACAGTCACTGGAGTAAACATGATGTCTTTAAAAAAAGGATTAGAAAGGTTCTTTATTCCTTTACTCTTTCAAATGCTTAATTTCTCCATTTTATTCACTCATTCTATTTTCTCCATTCTCCTCCGAACCCACATCTGTTCCTTCAAATTAGTGATTACTTCTCTTCTTCAATGTCCATCTTTCATAGCCGTACAGAGAAACATTCCACACCAAGCATTTAACCAATTTTTCTCTTAACTCCATCCCCAACATGCTGCATAATATTCGTTTCTGTTTCTGGATAGGTTACATTGCAGCTCTTCGCCTTATTTCCTTTTCACTCATTCTGTTGTCAGTTAGCAATCTGTTCAATTTAACCTTCTGTCGTTCTCACTTTCATATCTTCGTCATGAACTCTCATCACCTTAGTGTTCTTTGAAGAGATATGGTTTTATCTGCAAGCAGTACCACGTGATCAGCAACTCTCAAGCAGTTGGTATTCCGGCTCCCTATACTTACTCCTTGCTTTTCTACTTCTAGTGCCTTCATTGTCAGATCTTCGACATATCTGGCAAACAACTGATGAAACACAACAATCCTCACTCCTCTTTCGATTTCAACCCAATCTGCTACAGCATTTCATGGCTTCGTGGTTACTTTCTGCCTTGTGTATAACTCCTTAGACTCCTATCCTCCAACTTCACTTCTTCAGTTTTATAATTTCCATCATCTTGACCTACCTCACTCGGTTTAAGGTGTTTTCTTGTTCTATGAAGAACAAAGTAATTCAGTTTCACTTTACTATATAGCTTTGTCAATAATTCTACTTAGTCCAATAGCATCTCTTGTATCTCTCCTTTGTCTAAAACCAAATTGCTCTTCCGCTCCGTTCTTTTCCAGATTACATAACAATTTTTAATTTAATACCCTCAACATAATTTGTGCTGTAAAAACAATATTTTTGTTTGTTATACAATAACGTCTAACGTATACAACCACCCTTTTTTTTACTTATGTTCGGCGTATTTGAGGAAGTAATTCTCATTATAACGGTCTTTCCGTGTACTATGACATCTTTTACGCGTGATGTTTGCGGTGTGTGACTTGATGCGCTTTATTGGTGTCTAAATTGTAGTGTAAAGACGCGCAATTTTGTAATTACTGATGTATCTTTCCGGATAGATAACGGTGAAAGTTTTCTCTGAATTCTCAAATATTATCGGAAAAGCTAGACCGCCGATTACAAAATTACATCACCGTAAAGTCACCAGTAAACTGCAGCAACTCACACATAGAAAACATCATGCTTTTATAGTAGATAAAGAACGCACTTGATGATCGGAATTATGTACCGAAACGCGTCCTCCGGAAAAAGCCGAGATTTTTTATTTACAAATGAAGCACTCAAGCGCGTCCAAGTGCAGTCAGGTAAACTAATTAAAGGAATTTCCCTTCGTGTGGCATTTGCAGTCAACAAAATTAAAGTTTTATTGCGTCAGTTGATGTAAAATAAAGCGCTTTGTAATTACACTTATTTCCACATGAATTGTATCTTTAGCGCCAAAGCCCGATTGATAGTGGTAACCATTTACAAAATTACTTAATATTACCCTCAAGTGTTTGAACCAAACCAGTTAACTTCTTTCTGTCATAAAGAAAGACGTAAAAACGTTAATATACCCATTTAATAACGATAATAGGTCTCTTACATGGATGCTTGTTATTAGTGACCTTGTGGCAAACAGAACGTTAGCAGATGGACCTTCAGTAGAGTATGGCAATGTATTTCGTTACCAGGTGGTGATCGCTACGTTAGCACCGTCTACCGGTAAGTAGTGTTCATGCTCTGCAGCATCTGCTGACCGTGGGATTACTCGTCTAACAGCAATGACTGGTCACTGTCACATATGCTGATGATCAAAGTCCTTGCATCCTTCCAGCAGAAGTGTCTCACTTCAGGCTTAAAATGTAAGTATCCCCTACGGAGAAAGTATGCTGTAGCCTCTAGTTTCCTGGCGTTCTGCCAAAATTACTTTTAACTGTGAGGTCAGGTTTTAAATCCTACCATTCGAATTATTTGCGGGCAACGTTTGTTGCTGTACAGTGACGCACTCTTTTCCTATTCAAAAACAGTTCACTTTCCATTATGCTTAATTTGCCGATATCTCCCCTAGAATCTACAGAACTTCTTATCCCATAGCTTCACGAAGTTATATGGGCCTTGCACAAAAATTAGTCTTGTCGACTTAGCATTTTCAGTGAGTTGCAGACGAGCAACAAGTGTGAGGTCCCTTCGGCACCATGGTCTAGTCTCTAGTAACATGTGCTATTTTCATGTCTTCGTATCTCCCCTTGTACGACACGTAAAATTGGTGTTAATTCTTTCGTTTCTCGTCATTTTCAATAAACTTTTACTCACTGATCTGTTCCAGCTTGAATCGTTCCAGTCTCTCACGTGTACTTTTAAAATCACTTGACTCACTTTTCAGATGGAAATAGTGACGTTAGTGATAAAAATATACGCTTTTCACAATATCTACCTACAAGGACCTTAGCGCTTCCCCCTTTATATCAAGTTTTATTAACTTCTAAAAGATCTAAAACTCGGCAGGCAGCCAACTTCTCTTCAAGAGATTCACTAAAGTAGGACTCGTTGAATCTTCTGGAAGTCGCTCCAACCAACCCATGTCCAAATTCATAAGAGATCTGCATAGAGCTTAAAGTTCAGATAAAGTCCTAGACCAAAGCAGAGTTCTCCTCCATTGCTTTCAGTTACTGTTGGAAGAAAATTTTTGGGTTATTTGTGCTAAGCTTCTATGGGACCAAACTGCTAAGGTCATCAGTCCCTAGACGTACACACTACTTAATCTATCTTAAACTAACTTACGCTAAGGACAACACACACACCCATACCCGAGGGAGGACTCGAGCCTCCAATGGGGGAAATGGGGGGGGGGGCGAACCGTGGCAAGGCGGCCACGACCACACGGCTACCTCGCGAGGCCTTACCGGAAAAGATCATGCAGGAATGGAAGAGTACACTGCCTGACATCTAAGGGTTAAGAATCGGCTGCAAAAAAGCCAATGCTCTTACTTGCTTGGCTTTCGCTGATGACCTCACTTTCGACATCGAATAAGGAAGACTTCACACGTCACTTCCCGTACTGTCTTAGCCACAAAAGTTTGAATACTGAAATTAACAAAACTGCGTTCCCCAGCAGTATTAGATGTATCATCTCCTTGACGGACATAATGATTGAATTGGATAATTCCTTGCAAAACTGAAAAGTATTGGAGTATACCGCCCAACTTGAGCGAGAACCAGATAGGCACATGGTGGGGTCCAAGGAGGACCTATACAGTCAAATAGAATCTTGATAGCTATTGCAGCAGTTCATGAAGGATTAAATAATGCACAAGAGTCAGAGAGTAATGTCATATACATCGTACAACAACTATGACATTCACGATTAATTTCTCACTTTTCGATATAGTGACCATTTTTGTCCACAGATTTCTTTCGATCTTGAAACAAGAGCACGTACACTTGTACGGTAAAAATCATGGTCCTGGTGACCATTTTTGTCCACAGATTTCTTTCGATCTTGAAACAAGAGCACGTACACTTGTACACTTGTACGGTAAAAATCATGGTCCTGGTTCTTCGTACACCAGCCCACAGAATATTTTCGAGTTCTCTTCATCTTCAAATTGATGCCTGCAATAGGTTCCTTTGAGTGGGCCAAGTAGATGAGTCAGATGATGCCAAACCTGGTCTCTTTATTAATGCATAGTTTTATTTTACGTAACGCGCCACCCCCACATAGTAGTTGTGGGGGACTGTAGTGTAGATGGTAACTCATATCCTGTTGGAATGCCCCTTCTTCTGAACCTCCGTGCTAAGCACTGCCTTCCGAATTCTTTGCCTCAAATACTGAAAGACAATTGATGGACGGTTGAACTGGTGCTCCGTTTTTTTCGTGAAAGTGTTGTTCATTTTCACATATAAGGTTTCAAGTTACCTTCAGTGCAGGGGCAGAATGATTGGGATTGGGGCATCTCCCATTGCATCTGGGTCTACTGACTCCAGACCCTACCTCTTTGACAAGCTCATTCTTTCATCCATCTCCTGCTCTGTTTTAATTACTTTCAGATTTTTTCTCCTCTCCTGCCTCACTCTGTTTTCTGTTTTAAAGTTAGCACTCTGTTGAACAGTGAGTGCACCTCAAAGCCTTCACTACACTTGACCGGGGATTGGACGATTGTGGGTGGAACTACTCCCAGCCGGCCGCGGTGGTCTAACGGTTCTAGGCGCTCAGTCCGGAGCCGCGCGACTGCTACGGTCGCAGGTTCGAATCCTGCCTCGGTCATGGATGTGTGTGATGTCCTTAGGTTAGTTAGGTTTAAGTAGTTCTAAGTTCTAGGGGACCTGTGACCATAGATGTTAAGTCCCATAGTGCTCAGAGCCATTTGAACCATTTTTTGGAACTACTAACATTGCATGCAGAGCCCCAGGGATGCCCACCAGTGGGTTATCTATTTCTGTCCTCTAATTTTCATTCCTTTACATTTTTAGCCTTCTCGCTTTTACTGTTCTGAATCTGGTGACTTGATGACATTCTTTGCTCTATAAATGTCTACGGCCTTCATCGGATCGGTGGAGGTCAGATGCGGAAAGGAGCTTTCCTCGCCATTGGACGAGTTCGGGGACACCCCTACCTGCCCAATCCGTCTTCATAAATTCTTTCTCAGCTCTAGCATCAGTATTGCCTTCAGTTCCTCGGTCTTAACGCTCCTATATACTTTTATCATCAGAACTTGTACATCGCTGACGTCCCTAACTTCAGAGGAACTACCTCTGGATCAAGGGACTGGTGACCTTTCTGTTTAGTTCCTCAACCCCCCAGTCAACCAACCAAGCAATCAACCATCAGGCCTCTCATTTCTGGTCGGTCAACATTTTCGGTAGGCAGCGTGCACAAATCTTGAAACAGCCCAGTTTTTCAGTATTGGCTCCTTCCTATATATAACTGGCGACACAGTTCATCTCTTGTTATCCGGCAAATCATCCGTGATGATTTGGTTTACATGCTGGATATTGTTTAAAGTCATTTCAGTGGGTGGCTTGTGTTGCATCAGCCAACTGTTTTTGCACTTCAGCTCCTGTACAGCGACGAACCTATCAACTAACGCTGCTGACGACCATCGCAGCATTTCCGTAGATCTTCTCCAGCAGTTCAGGATTACAATTGGGCGATTTAAATTCTGCAATAAGGAATTCTGTCACAGACCATTGTCTTACACTTACGTCAACGCCGACCGTTTTCTGAAGTTATATAGTGCCGCCACTTGTTCATGTACGACGTTGTTAGTGGAGTGGGCTGTAGGTTTTCGGTGTGCATCAGATTCATGATTTCTGTATTACAAACTTAATGAAGCATAAAAAGTAGGAGGCATTACATTGTGACACCCCCTCACAAAAAGATGACTTGTTTTCTTTAGTCACTTGGACAGTCTGGACTATGGACAGTATAAGACTCAACTTAAAAACCTTTCCAGAGGGACAGGAGCGAGAGTTAAGTGGACAAAACTGATTCAAAGTGGTCTAACCATTTAAACATTGATCTCAGTGCTATCTACATCCCAGTTAAATATAGTATCAGATAATCCTGTCCCGTCACTGGAGAAAGCCTGCGCCCTAGGGTAATATTGTAATGGACGCAAGAAAGCAGATATTAAGAGCTCTAGCAGGAAGGAGTACTGGGCTAAGCTCGTCAATCTTAAAAACCATTTGGTTCACTGCATATATAACAGAAAAATAACAGTAATAATAAAGGCCTTGGTAGTAGCATTTTCAACTGAAGTTTACTCACTAACGAGCCAACGAAGCACGAACACGAAAACTGTGAGATGCTGCACGGCGTTAAGCAAATGCTAGTCTGCCGCGGTGGTAGTTGAATGACGGTGGCCGGCTCACGTTAATGAAAATTAACACGTGTGGCGGCGCTTCCGTGCGAGGAAAGCCAGTGAAATTACGGCTGCCTCTCGCTGCCTCCGCCTGCCCCACTTAATTGCGTGGGGCGCGGCGTAGAAACTGATGTAGACGCAGATATGCAGATTCCCGGCCGCAAAACAATAAAAAGGGATTTGAACGCGCAGAGCCGCGAGCGAGGCGGCGAAAGTGGGATTACCATTTGGGGCCGCGCGCACCACCCTCCTCCACCCACCGCGCAGTGGCGGTACAGCGCGGCGCATGCGCTCTGCATGCACCCTGTGACGCACTTCATGCGCGTAGGCTCTTTCAAAATCTACCCAGGTTTTGAGAGTCAGTAATCTGAAGAGATCGAACATGACTTGGTTCAAGCCCACCAGATAGCAACAAATACGTTAAGCGATTTTAATCTTCTCAATAAAAAAAAAGCACTCCGTCTTCAGGCCACGAGTGGCCTACCGGGACCATCCGACCGCCGTGTCATCCTAAGAGGAGGATGCGGATAGTAGGGGCGTGGGGTCAGCACACCGCTCTCCCTGTCATTATGATGATATTCTTGACCGAAGCCGCTACTATTCGGTCGAGTAGCTCCTCAATTGGCATCACGAGGCTGAGTGCACCCCGAAAAAATGGCAACAGTGCATGGCGGCCTGGATGGTCACCCATCCAAGTGCCGACCACGCCCGACAGCGCTTAACTTCGGTGATCTCACGGGAACCGGTGTATCCACTGCGCCAAGGCCGTTGCCCTTAATCTTCTCAATAAAGATGGGAAAAATAGGGCGGTGTAGGCCGGAGTTTCCTTCGGAGACGCCGTCAGTGTATGAAACCATTTACTAACTTTTGACTATATTTGCACTAGACATCTTCAGCGACAAAACTGGAAACTACGTCGAAATCTGAACTTATGGGCGCACTGTGAACTAATACACTCGTGAAGTGATTTCGAAAGCGTATTTATCTATTAACAAGGGACATCGCTCTCCAGTACGCCAACGAATTTTACGAGCAAATTTATGGGGTTGGCTTGGGCAACCAATCCTCTTGGTCAAGGTGTGCCAACTTGCATAAGGAGAGTTCCGAAAACAACGGGTGTTTTAGACAGGCAACAAAGCATTAGCTAAGTGGTACTGATATGTGTCTGATGCCTCATTAGTAAGGATCCACGATGAAGAGGAGACGGATAACATCCTGTTACATCCCAACAGTATTAACACAAAAATTCAGTTTGCTATGGGAAAGAGAGCAATGGGCAACATAATTTTCTGGATGCATGAGTATCAAATGGGCGTTTGAAACAATAGGCCATAAGGCGTACACAAACTCACTAGTTACAGATCGAGAGACGGAAACTAATCACCATTTACGGCAAAAAATGATAATTAAAATCTTAGTGATAGGGGCAAATAAAATATGAGGCAGTTCACTTACAAGAAGAATTCAGTTACTTGTAAGCGACTTTTAAGAAATTTTTTTACTCCAGTAAAGAGGTGGAAACGAGCTGTACCCGCAGCAAGAAAGAAGTTGACTTGGAATACTAATCAGTTACTAATAGTCGGCTTTTAAGATAATGTTGCTCAAATAAGGAGATGAAATACCCAATATGCCGAAGGAGGAAAAATCCAAGAGCAGTACCGGACAACAGGTGCCAAAGAGGAACGTTTTTCTCCTTTTTATTGACAAGATTACTGGAGGGATTAGAAAGTTTTTAGCCAAGCATGGAGTTCAAACGGGTTTCAAGCTCACCACAAAAAGAGATTAATTCTTGCTAATTGCAAAAGATGTTATCCGTTGGCGGTAACTGAAGTGTATAAAATTCCATAATTTCATGGCCAACTGTACACTGGAATCACAAAAGTATCAACACTCGCTTAGTTGAACATAAGAACTGTCGCTCTGGATAAAAAGATTTGTTGCACGTAGCGAAACATTTCGGAGATTTTGGAGGTCATGAAATAAGATTTCGTGAAAGTAACTCTCTAGCCAAAAGAACGCGTTTTCATATGCGTTTCGGTAGAGAGGCAATAGAAATTTATAAACACCGTAATACTTTTAATACCAAAAGGGCGAGTTCAATAAAATTAATACAGATACCGACTTAGCACCGAGAGTAATTCTAATGATCGATTACTTTTAAATGAGGGTGATATTATCTGTAAAAATGAATGGCTTCAAATGGTTGATATGGCTCTGAGCACTATGGGACTTAACATCTGTGGTCATCAGTCCCCTAGAACTTAGAACTACTTAAACCTAACTAATCTAAGGACATCACACACATCCATGCACGAGGCAGGATTCGAACCTGCGACCGGAGCAGTCGCGCGGTTCCGGACTGAGCGCCTAGAACCGCTAGACCACCGCGGCCGGCTGTCAATGGTGGTACCTTCTATACAGCTATAATCCCATATAAATTCGGGGCTCCTTGATCTTTCGACACAGACGTGACATTTTTTTTCTGAAGATGCCTTTCGCAGAGGGGGAAGAAACGTTAGTAAATCATTTTGTACATCGACGGTGACCTCTTAGGTCGAATACTTTAACAGAAGGAAAAGAGTCATAGATAGAATTCGTGTCACTACTTTAGCCACCACTATTTGTAGTGTTCCATTGCTAATATTTGTCTTCCTGTTAAATATATCTGGACGCCTCAGTACTTGGGAGGACAGTGTTTTAGAGAGACTCATAGGGCCCAGATTAGATTCCTAAAATTACCAATGGTTTACTTCAGTACAGTGGTGTGCACTGAGCCCTGTGAGAATGTCTGAAATGTACGTCGTGGAAAAATAGCTACTCCAGTTTCGGGAGCTAATATCAACTGTCAGGTGCTGTGCCAATCACGTCCAGTGACGCTATAGGCGGAGGATAACAGTATTGGGTCGTCATCGTGCAGTTTAATATAGGTGTATTACAATGTACTTCTCTGTCAGTTATGTTGTATGGTTGTCTACACTTTTTCTCTGATCTGCAAAAAAATTCCTTAGCAATTTATCATTCGTCTGGCAACATCTTCCATCGACCTACATCTCAGATCCTACAAAGAATTTCCTTAGCAATTTATCATCCTCCAGCAACATGCTCCATCGACCTACACTACAGTTTCATTACGCCCATCATTCGTCTTCTGTTGCGTCTTCCCCCGCCCCGCCACAATGGTCATTTTTTAGTCTTCGTATCTGTCTCGCTAATTTCCAGCGTGCACCTCTGCAGCATTTGCTCAGCAATCCCCAGTTCTTAAGTAGTTTTCGCATTTAAAGTCTATGTCTTAGTGGTATAGTCTACATTAAAATGACAAATTGTATTGGTGGTAAACTTTTCTTTTGAGACATGCCGGATGTTAAAATTTGAAAATCCTGTATTTAACCAAAAAGTGTTATTTTTACGCTTCTATTTATTTGCTGTCCATCCCGTCGTCTTCAACTACCCTAAATACAAAACCTCTTCAGTTAGTTCTGTGATTGCCTCGTCAGTTTATTAATTTTATTTTTTATTTGTTGATTATACATTATTTTGTCTAATTAAACTGATTTTCATTTTCTATTAGGCTCTTACTTTGGTTGTTGAAGTTCGTATGGACTAGAGGCGAACAATAGCCTGTTAGTCACAAAACGCGTAGCGTTCACATGTGTCCCATGAACACTTACTCTTTCTTTTTTACCAGCTTCAGAGTTTGAAAACTTTTAAAAGCCTGCTAAGAATAGTTCTGCTGTCTACGTGCCTACTCTTTCAATTCTGAATGTCCCTCCGCTCTAATTAAGTCTAATGGAAGATGCAGCACTGATGTGGACTATACATTCTTCAGCATACTATGTAGAATATATCAGTGCACTATTTC
Source organism: Schistocerca cancellata (assembly GCF_023864275.1). Classification (NCBI taxonomy): domain Eukaryota; kingdom Metazoa; phylum Arthropoda; class Insecta; order Orthoptera; family Acrididae; genus Schistocerca; species Schistocerca cancellata. Next base: position 161,676,129 of record NC_064631.1, read on the forward strand.
CCAAGATCTGTTAGTACTGATGTAGTTGAAACTGAGTTAAAAACTGTCCCAAAATCAATGAATGCCAGACAAAGCGGTTATTCATACTCGTTGCTCCATTAAGAAATTTTAGTCCCAACTTTCAAATGTACTCTTGTGCTGTCTCTAAGTTTTGGAATCTTAATCGATATTAAATTCTACCCCACATCGAGCAGAGGAAGTCAAATATTCAAGCTGAGCAACTAGCTATTCGAGAGTTCCCGTCGGCAGCCAACGCTCTAAATACAAAAAATAAAAAAAAATGGATGACGGAAGTAAACGAAGAGTATTGGAAACAACAATTTAAAAAATTAATTTTAGTTTTTTTCTGAAAATTGTTAAAAGCTCTTTAAATGTGTGGCAAAATTGTTCAAAAGTTGCAAAAGATCGGAACCAGACATTTCGTATTTTTCTTGTTCATTTTGTAAAAAAAATTAGTGAATATATTATGCTCTTCTTTCCTACACTGATACATATCTACGAAGGATTTGAAATGCTTTTAGAGGTCTAATATACCACAAAGATTAAGTCCTTTGTTATAGTCAGTATCTGCTCCGAACTTCGTTCACATCAAAGCGTCTTGCTTTGGAGACGGTTAAGTTACTGCTGGGATCATGCAGGAGATTAAAGTATGGCTATACATTTTCAGAAACGCATAGACTAAGAGTTGATGCAATGAAAGCCAGAGTGATTTAAATAATGCAAAGTAAATCGAAACCAGTCTTTCAGAATTATTTATTGCCTGTTGTTATTTTACATAGTACATAACCGTTTTCAAGTATTATCGCCCGTCTTCACAAGATTTCAAGACATTGTTGGTCATCTAAGCACAAAATACCAATTGGATGGATGTCATTGATAGTGTTACAAATTGCATTTAGTCTACGTGGAAACGAAAGTAATAGCCTATAACGATAGTATATCGTACGTCATGGTAAATCGGAAACGTAAGTAGAAGATCGATTGCAAGAATATTGAAAATGGAGTTAAGCATAACCTAATAATTTCTTATGGAGCTCAGTGTTACTAATCTCAACAACAATTAGCCTCCAAATTGCAAATGAAGGCATAAAAGCAAAGTACTCTTGAATCGTGAAATGACTAAAAGGACTGGTAACCATGTCCTCCGTGATGGATTTGTTGTTAGTATTCTCAGTGAAATTGTTGCATCATGTCTGTATGAAATTTCAAGCCATCGACAGTATCGAGAGGATTGGCTCGACGCCTGCTACCGAGTGATTAGAGACCGATATTTCCATCGTGATGAGCGCGGAGACGCCGTTGATGACGTAACGACGTTGGAACCTACATATGAGTAATCCCTGGGCACCGTCATCACCACTAAATATTTCGCGTCTTTAAAACTTGTCACCTGTTAAGTACTTTCCCAATTAGAGAAAGTTGTCTAAATGTGGGTTAATAGCAATCTGCCGTGACAAGATAGTCACGAAGTTTACTTATTTGTGCAAATTACTTCAATTACTGATGTTGTTTTAAGATGGCCACGTTTTTCTTGTACCTAGCACGTATGTCATGACGTACAGTACTTGCTATCTGTTCTAGGAACTTGAGGCAGTGCGTCCAGGGCATTGTTGCATTCATCATCCGAAATTTCAGCTACAGGACGAGTAACTATTGTCCATAATTGTCGCTGAATGACTTCTGAGTGCCATGCTATGTCTGGTTATTCCATGAGGCCTCAAAATACACTCCTGGAAATGGAAAACAGAACACATTGACACCGGTGTGTCAGACCCACCATACTTGCTCCGGACACTGCGAGAGGGCTGTACAAGCAATGATCACACGCACGGCACAGCGGACACACCAGGAACCGCGGTGTTGGCCGTCGAATGGCGCTAGCTGCGCAGCATTTGTGCACCGCCGCCGTCAGTGTCAGCCAGTTTGCCGTGGCATACGGAGCTCCATCGCAGTCTTTAACACTGGTAGCATGCCGCGACAGCGTGGACGTGAACCGTATGTGCAGTTGACGGACTTTGAGCGAGGGCGTATAGTGGGCATGCGGGAGGCCGGGTGGACGTACCGCCGAATTGCTCAACACGTGGGGCGTGAGGTCTCCACAGTACATCGATGTTGTCGCCAGTGGTCGGCGGAAGGTGCACGTGCCCGTCGACCTGGGACCGGATCGCAGCGACGCACGGATGCACGCCAAGACCGTAGGATCCTACGCAGTGCCGTAGGGGACCGCACCGCCACTTCCCAGCAAATTAGGGACACTGTTGCTCCTGGGGTATCGGCGAGGACCATTCGCAACCGTCTCCATGAAGCTGGGCTACGGTCCCGCACACCGTTAGGCCGTCTTCCGCTCACGCCCCAACATCGTGCAGCCCGCCTCCAGTGGTGTCGCGACAGGCGTGATTGGAGGGACGAATGGAGACGTGTCGTCTTCAGCGATGAGAGTCGCTTCTGCCTTGGTGCCAATGATGGTCGTATGCGTGTTTGGCGCCGTGCAGGTGAGCGCCACAATCAGTACTGCATACGACCGAGGCACACAGGGCCAACACCCGGCATCATGGTGTGGGGAGCGATCTCCTACACTGGCCGTACACCACTGGTGATCGTCGAGGGGACACTGAATAGTGCACGGTACATCCAAACCGTCATCGAACCCATCGTTCTACCATTCTTAGACCGGCAAGGGAACTTGCTGTTCCAACAGGACAATGCACGTCCGCATGTATCCCGTGCCACCCAACGTGCTCTAGAAGGTGTAAGTCAACTACCCTGGCCAACAAGATCTCCGGATCTGTCCCCCATTGAGCATGTTTGCGACTGGATGAAGCGTCGTCTCACGCGGTCTGCACGTCCAGCAAGAACGCTGGTCCAACTGAGGCGCCAGGTGGAAATGGCATGGCAAGCCGTTCCACAGGACTACATCCAGCATCTCTATGATCGTCTCCATGGGAGAATAGCAGCCTGCATTGCTGCGAAAGGTGGATATACACTGTACTAGTGCCGACATTGTGCATGCTCTGTTGCCTGTGTCTATGTGCCTGTGGTTCTGTCAGTGTGATCATGTGATGTATCTGACCCCAGGAATGTGTCAATAAAGTTTCCCCTTCCTGGGACAATGAATTCACGGTGTTCTTATTTCAATTTCCAGCAGTGTAGATTAAACTTAGAATTTCTGATATCGTGCGCTCAGCCTCATTTAGATAGGAAGAACTGTAATGGAAATGATTGGTCATTTAAATAGTCAGATGATACAGTCTCCGTCGAAAATTTCTATATGGGCGTGTAAAAAGTAAGAACAGGTGTTCTTGAAGAATCTGTATTTCATCAGTTAACCTGGTTTAGTAACTGTTGTGTGTGTGTGTGTGTGTGTGTGTGTGTGTGTGTGTGTGTGTGTATGTGTGTGTGTGTACGTGCCCGCGCGCGTCTTTGAATGCTAGTAACTAGACAAGTTACCACTTTGTGTACTGACACATTTAAAAGTGACCTGACGTTTTAAAATGTTGCTGTTACTTCTTCTTAATCTAATGTAATTCATGGACACGGTCTCTTGCTTGCAAAATTAAACTGCAATATGACACTGAGATATTTGCAACAAAGTTCACTCTGTAATCTTGCTTTATTCTTTATTTTTAATCGGAAAATCAAACGCAGTGTGGTCGAGAGTCAAAACCCTAATGTAACTCGTGGCGTAGAATAGTTGTTAAGCGATTTAGAATTAAAACGTCCTACTTCATTCTTTCGCAGATCTGTCCCCGTAACCGAAGTTCCAAACGTAAGTATTTACAGGTCGTTCACCTCTGAGGTGGTTGGTTCGAAACCTGGTGGTGTAATTTATGTTTCTTCGCCAGTGTTTGACCGGGAGACGGTGTAAGCTACCTGATCAGCAGACTTCAATTTCCTGAGTTCAATGGCAAGCTGTTCATCAGTGCCTCGTGAAGTGAAATTGTGCGACACTGCTGATGGGGACTATAAGCCGATTAGCCCCCCTCCCTCCCCCCCCCCCCCACCCCGTACTACTCGTGAGCAGTAGGCTACTGGAGTGTTACTTAATACAAAAAATTTATTTTTCGTGTAATGTTCAGTGGGGACATATTCCTGGCGCGTATCTGAGATTTATTTCCTTTGAATGCTTGAAAGTTTTACATAAATCTTTGTAAGTCAAGGACCATCTAATGTAAACATAAGTACAAAAGTATAATCCTGAAAAATCAGCGATATAAACTCAGCCTGCGGTTAAAACAAAACACGTGTGTGACGTTCTTTTTCTTTTGTCTTTTGGTAAGAGCGTAGCTTGGCATGCTTTTTTATGTATCTTATTCCTCGGTCTGCTTTAGTGAGCTGACGCATATTGTAACTGTATAGATGTTGGCTGCTTTTGTTCTTGGAATTTTTGTTGTTATTCTTATCACAAGAACTCCTAGTGTGAATATTTACATGTTTGTGTACTAATTAACACTTTAAGATCGCTTTAGAGGCGATAGCGAAGTCGGAAGATCATTGTGAAGAGACTTCATGCCTGAACGCTCATTTCGTGAAGTCACTAATTTGTTATTGCTCATAGCAAATCGCTCCCCTCAGATTAGATGTCGATCATTTTAATGTGCCTTGCGTTGTTATGTGCAATGAATTATTGTGAATAGTTCGGTCATTCGTCTCTGATCAATAATGCTGACGGGCTTCGATCCCATTAGGTACAGTTGCCACAAAATAGTGTTGTATGATGGTGGTTGATGAAAACTAGCTCAGGTATCCGTTAGTATGGCCATTAAAATTCCTACACCAAGAAGAAATGTAGATGATAAACGGGTATTCATTGGACAAATGTATTATACCAGAACTGACATGTGATTACATTTTCACGCAATTTGGGTGCATAGATCCTGAGAAATCAGTACACAGAACAACCACCTCTGGCCGTAATAACGGCTTTGATACGCCTGGGAATTGAGTCAAACAGAGCTTGGATGGCGTGTACAGGTACAGCTGCCCATGCAGCTTCAACACGATACCACAGTTCATCAAGAGTAGTGACTAGCGTATTGTTACGAGCCAGTTGCTCGACCACCATTGACCAGACGTTTTCAATTGGCCAGGGCAGCAGTCGAACATTTTCTGTATCCAGAAAGGCCCGTACAGGACCTGCAACATGCGGTCGTACATTATCCTGCTGAAATGTAGGGTTTCGCAGGGATCGAATGAAGGGTAGAGCCGCGGGTCGTAACACATCTGAAATGTAACGTCCACTGTTCAAAATGCCGTCAATGCGAACAAGAGGTGACCGACACGTGTAACCAATGGCACCCCATACCATCACGCCGGGTGATACGCCAGTATGGCGATCACGAACACATTCTTCCAGTGTGCGTTCACCGCAATGTCGCCAAACACGGATGCGACCATCATTATGCTGTAAACAGAACCTGGATTCACTTGAAGAAATGACGTATTGCCATTCGTGCACCCAGGTTCGTCGTTGAGTACACCATCGTAGGCGCTTCTGTCTGTGATGTAACGTCAAGGATAACCGCAGCCATGGTCTCCGTGCTGATAGTCCATGCTGCTGCAAACGTCGTCGAACTGTTCGTGCAGATGGTTGTTGTCTTGCAAACGTCCCCATCTGTTGACTCAGGGATCGAGACGTGGCTGCACGATCCGTTACAGCCATGCGGATAAGATGCCTGTCATCTCGACTGCTTGTGATACGAGGCCGTTGGGATCCAGCATGGCATTTCGTATTACGCTCCTGAACCCACCGATTCTATATTCTGCTAACAGTCATTGGATCTCGACCAACGCGAGCAGCAGTGTCGCGATACGATAAGCCTAATCACGATAGACTACAATCTGACCTTTATCAAAGTCGGAAACATGATGGTACGCATTTCTCCTCCTTACACGAGGCATCACAACAACGTTTCACCAGGCAACGCCGGTAGACTGCTGTTTGTGTATGAGAAGTCTGTTGGAAACTTTGCTCATGTGAGCCCGTTGTAGGTGTCGCCACCGGCGCCAACCTTGTGTTAATTCTCTGAAAGGCTAATCATTTGCATATCACAGCATCTTCTTCCTGCCGGGTAAATTTCGCGCCTGTAGCACGTCATCTTCGTGGTGTAGCAAATGGCCAGTAGTGTATGTATACTTCCACTGAGCGTCCAGCAGCAGTGCTTTATTAGGACCATCTAAATGATGCGTTGCTGTTTCTGGCGATGGTTGGCTACTTTTTTGCTAAAGAATTTCAATACTGTCAATTTCCATTAAATTACACTGATCGGCTCACTTCAGAGCTTTACGCTCGAACGAAGCTGTAATTTCATTATATAGAGAGATAAGGGAGCTAAGCATAGATAATAGATTCACTTCTCTCCCTTCCAGTCTGCAGCTGATGGTCTAGTGGCTAGCATTGCTACCTCTGGATCACGAAGCCCCGGGTTCGAATCCCGACAGTGTAGCGGATTTTCTCTGCCCGGGGACTGGGTGTTTGTGTTGTCATCATTCCATCACCATTCGTGAAATTGGCTAGACTGGACTGTGTACAGATTGCGAATTTGTACGGGCGCTGATGACCTCGCAGTTGAGCTCCCCACAAAAAAATGGTTCAAATGGCTCTGACCACTATGGGACTTAATTGCTGTGGTCATCAGTCCCCTAGGACTTAGTACTAGTTAAACCTAACTAACCTAAGGGCATCACACACATCCATTCCCGAGGCAGGATTCGGACCTGTGACCGTATCGGTCTCGCGGTTCCAGACTGTAGCGCCTAGAACCGCACGGCCACTACGGCCGACTCTCCACAAAACCAAACATCAAACATCTCTGCCTTTTCCCTAACCCCCATAATCAAGAAAACCACTGTACTGAATCCTACACCCTCTCGTCTTAGCTCCAGACGTACTATAATTACCCCTCGGACATGTCTGATACGGTAGGCGGCGAAATAGGGTCCAGTTGAACGACGTTCACTTACGAGCCACCCGGATAGTGAGTATTGCTACACCGAGTATAGGAGGACCGGTGCTGCAATAGGGGTCACTGTGATTACTACTTGCGAGGTCAGGCAACCCGAGGGCGACTCGGGCGGTAGTACGGGGCCGCATTCCCACGGCGGCGAAACCGCTGTTCCGCGCTGTACGGCCGCTGCTCGCCGCGGGGTTTAGCGGCGTATGCAGAGGAACGGGGCGGATCGGAGGCGTGGGTGTCACAAGGCGGTGGCCCCGCGGCCCTGGGCGTGGCCGAGACGGGCCGGGCCGGGCCGGGCCGTGTGTTTTTTAATGGATGGCTGGACAGCGATAAGATCGCGGGCCGTGGGCGCGCTGCGCCGCTCGGCGGCTGAGGCCGGCTGCCGCCGCGACCTGCCGCCCGTTGCCCGCTGCCACTGGACTGCGGCTTCTGGACGTCTCGCCGAGCTGCCGACCTGCTCCCTCGCCAGCTGCACTACTCCAGTGCTACCGACCGAGGTGGTGCGGTGTTACACTGGATTTAGGAAGTACTGACGGGGATGTGGAGTCATGTCGACTCCAGTGCTGTGGCCAGCTGCGCTACGTTGAGTATCCGTGGCGCGAACACCCCGAAGTTCTGGTCTTACTTTAAATCAGTAAGTGGCTCGAAACAGCATATCCAGGCACTCCGGGACGATGATGGCATTGAAATAGAGGATGACACGCGTAAAGCTGAAATGCTAAACACCTTTTTCCAAAGCTGTTTCACAGAGGAAGATCGCACTACAGTTCCTTCTCTAAATCCTCGCACAAACGAAAAAATGGCTGACGTCGTAATAAGTGTCCAAGGAATAGAAAAGCAACTGGAATCACTCAACAGAGGAAAGTCCACTGGACTTGACGGGATACCAATTCGATTCTACACAGAGTACGCGAAAGAACTTGCCCCCCTTCTAACAGCCGTGTAGCGCAAGTCTCTAGAGGAACGGAAGGTTCCAAATGATTGGAAAAGAGCACAGGTAGTCCCAGTCTTCAAGAAGGGTCGTCGAGCAGATGCGTAAAACTATAGACCTATATCTCTGACGTCGATCTGTTGCAGAATTTTAGAACATGTTTTTTGCTCGCGTATCATGTCGTTTCTGGAAACCCAGAATCTACTCTGTAGGAATCAACATGGATTCCGGAAACAGCGATCGTGTGAGACCCAACTCGCTTTATTTGTTCATGAGACCCAGAAAATATTAGATACAGGCTCCCAGGTAGATGCCATTTTCCTTGACTTCCGGAAGGCGTTCGATACAGTTCCGCACTGGCGCCTGATAAACAAAGTAAGTGCCTGCGGAATATCAGACCAGCTGTGTTGCTGGATTGAAGAGTTTTTAGCAAACAGAACTCAGCATGTTGTTCTCAATGGAGAGACGTCTACAAATGTTAAAGTAACCTCTGGCGTGCCTGAGGGGAGTGTTATGGGACCATTTCTTTCCACAATATATATAATTGACCTAGTAGATAGTGTCGGAAGTTCCATGCGGCTTTTCGCGGATGATGCTGTACTATACAGAGAAGTTTCAGCATTAGAAAATTGTAGCGAAATGCAGGAACATCTGCAGCGGATAGGCACTTGGTGCAGGGAGTGGCAACTGAGCCTTAATACAGACAAATGTAATGTATTGCAAATACATAGAAAGAAGGATCCTTTATTGTATGATTCTATGATGGCGGAACAAACACTGGTAGCAGTTACTTCTGTAAAATATCTGGGAGTATGCGTGCGGAACGATTTGAAGTGGAATGATCATATAAAATTAATTGTTGGTAAGGCGGGTATCAGGTTGAGACTCATTGGGAGAGTCCTTAGAAAATGTAGTCCATCAACAAAGGAGGTGGCTTACAAAACACTCGTCCGACCTATACTTGAGTATTGCTCATCAGTGTGGGATCCGTACCAGATCGGGTTGACGGAGGAGATAGAGAAGAACCAAAGAAGACCGGCGCGTTTCGTCACAGGGTTATTTGGTAAGCGTGATAGCGTTACGGAGATGTTTAGCAAACTCAAGTGGCAGACTCTGCAAGAGAGGCGCTCTGCATCACGGTGTAGCTTGCTGTCCAGGTTTCGAGAGGGTGTGTTTCTGGATGAGGTATCGAATATATTGCTTTCCCCTTCTTATACCTCCCTTGGAGATCTCGGATGTAAAATTAGAGAGATTCGATGGCGCACGGAGGCTTTCCGGCAGTCGTTCTTCCCTCGAACCATACGGGAATGGAACAGAAAAGGCAGTGGCACGTAAAGTGCCCTCCGCCACACACCGTTGGGTGGCTCACGGAGTGTAGATGTAGATGTGTGACACATTGAATCGTCCTGCTGGTGGGTGCCATCGTGCCGAGGAAAAACAAACTGCGTGATCTGTTGATCCACTGTGCCTTCCAGAAGGATGAGGTCACCCAGGGAATACCACGAAAGCATTCCCCAGACCATAAACTCCCCCTTGTTTGCTTTCAGACGTTTCACGCCGTACACGCCAACGGCCATCTGTCCCATGGAGCATAAAACGTGATTCATCTGAAAGCGCCACCAGTGGCTCAAGATAGCTCTGAGCACTATGGGACTCAACCTCTGAAGTCATCAGTCCCCTAGAACTTAGAACTACTTAAACGTAACTAACCTAAGGACTTCACACACATCCATGCAGGATTCGAACCTGCGACCGTAGCAGTCGCACGGTTCCAGACTGTAGCGCCTAGAACCGCTCGGCCACAGCGGCCGGCCCACCAGAGGCCTCTCAGTGGACGTACATTTGCAGTACTGGCGTGCAAATTCCAACTTTCGTCGCAGATGAACGGTAGTCAACTAGCGCCTGCTGCTGAGGCTCATAAGCCGCAACGTCCCCTAAGCGGTCGTTCAGGAAACAGTGTTAGTAGCACCTCGGTTCATCTAGACGGTCATTTGCTCAATAGTTGTACGTCTGTTCGCCCGTAGACATTTGCGCAGCTGTCGTTCACCCCTGTCATCTATGACCTGTGGTGCACCGTAGTTGGATCGGCGCCTCTTTTGCGAAGCCTCATTTTGCAATAAACGGTATACTTCAGCCACGACGGCACGCTAACAGTTTACAAACTTAGCCGTTTCGGAAATGCTTCCACCCTTGGTTCGATAGTCAATGATCGTGTCCTTTAGAACGTAGATAAATCGTTTTCTTCCCTATTACGCTAATGTCTACAGTGTTTTCCGTGTCCCTCCACACGCTTTATATTTCATCCATTGCTAGTGCTGCTACCTGTCGTCTGTGAGTATTTATTGCAGATTGACGTCAAACATACGTGTTGATCACATTAATGCAACTGGAGCGTGTGTATTCGTTGACATCAGGAAGTGTACTGCTGTGATGCTTCCGGTATTTATTTATAGTAAATTCATCATGGTGGACTCCATTTCTTTTATTTACTTACATCTCTTACTATTTCAAAGAAATAGTATCGGCAGCAATTGAAAGATTTATACCAAATAAATTAACAACCGACGGAGCTGATCCTCCTTGGTACAGAAAACGGGTTAGAACACTGCTACAGAAACAACAAAACAGCCATGCCAAATTTAAACAGACGCGAAACCCGGAACATTGGCGATTTTTTACAGAAGCTCGAAATTTGACGCGGACTTCAATGCGAGATGCTTATAACAGTTTTCACGATGAAACTTTGTCTCGAAATCTGGTAGAAAACCCAAAGAGATTCTGGTCGTATGTGAAGTATGTTAGTGGCAAGAAACAGTCAATGCCTTCTCTGAGTCATAACAATGGAGGTAGTATCGAAGACAGTGCTGCCAAAGCAGAGTTACTAAACACAGCCTTTCGAAATGCCTTCACAAAAGAAGACGAAATAAATATTCCAGAATTCGAATCTAGAACAGCTGCCAACATGAGTAACGTAGAAGTAAATATCCTCGGAGTAGTGAAGCAACTTATACCACTTAATAAAAGCAAGTCTTCTGGTCGAGGCTGCATACCAATTAGGTTCCTTTCGGAGTATGCTGATGCATTAGCTCCATACTTAACAATCATATACAACCTTTCGCTCGACGAAAGATCCGTACCCAAAGACTGGAACGTTGCACAGGTCACACCAATATTCAAGAATCCACTAAATTACAGGCGAATATCGTTAACGTCGATATGCAGCAGTATTTTAGAACATATTTTGTGTTCGAACGTAATGAATTACCTCGAAGAAAACGATCTATTGACAGATAGTCAACATGGGTTTAGAAAACATCTTTCTTGTGAAACACAATTAGCTCTTTATTCACATGAAGTGTTGAGTGCTATTTATGAGGTATTTCAGACCGATTCCGTATTTCTGGATTTCCGAAAGGCTTTTGACACTGTATCACACAAGCGGCTTGTAGTGAAATTACGTGCTTATGGAATATCGTCTGTTATGTGACTGGATCTGTGATTTCCTGTCAGAGAGGTCACAGTTCGTAGTAACGGACGGAAAGTCATCGAGTAAAACAGAAGTGATTTCTCGCTTTCCCCAAGGTAATGTTATAGGTCCTTTGCTTTTCCTTACCTATGTTATCTTCTCACGAAATTCCAATCACCAATTTTTTCCTCCGAATGCGAAAATATTTTGCTGTCACCGATCCACATAGGAAGAAACGATCACCACGATAAAAAAAGGGAAATCAGAGCTCGTACGGAAAAATACAGGTATCCGTTCTTTCCGGGATTGGAATAATAGAGGATTGTGAAGGTGGTTCGATAACCCTCTGCCAGGCACTTAAATGTGATTTGCAGAGTATCCATGTAGATGTATATGTAGATACTAACGGTGGGTACCTGCAGAGATATCAGAAACCACACTTAAACAATTTACAGCGCGACAGAGTTACCGTCTGAGATATACATCAAAATATGAAACGCAACACGGTGGAGTTGGAGACTACCTAAATGGCTGCTCAAGAGGTTAATTCAAGTAAGAATTAGTCGTTGTCTTGTAAACTGAGTCCAATGAAATTTGTTCCCAGGATAGATCTAATATCCCCACCCCCCGCCGCCGATCTCCTCAGCTTTCCTGTCAGGTGGAAGAGACGAGGAGGGGTGTATGTAAGAGTGCATATCGATAACGTTATACATACCGTTGGTGCGCTCTTGTTATGTTGAAGAGCGTTCCTCTTTGGCTAAAAACCTGGCGCCCAAAAATACTCGCATCTGAAAAATAACGTCTAAAGCGAATTGTTTACAATTGCCCACAGTAAGTATATTATTTCCCTATAAATGTACTAAACACACGAATTTATATGAAAGTCGGTGAAGTGCTTTGCTTTAGAGCTACATTTTGTCGACGTCAGTCTTTCGATCGACATTTACGAGTAATCGTATCATCGAAGCTAATCATTAAATAACAGTGGAATGTATGCTCCATTTTTCAAGATCTGTTTTAAACGAATGATTGATGCTAAACTCGTATAATAAGACATATAGTACCAATGATACCTACAAACAGTAATCATTTCATTATATAAGCTTACGGCTTTCGTCACGGTAATAGATTTTCTAGACCATTGTGTAACGGCTATATCTAGACACCAACATAAATAATGTGACGCCCGCCTTGTAATTATATGGCCTGTAGACAAACATTATTAGTTAACGTCAGGTTCACTGCCAGATAACGAGTGTTGCCCCACTTAGCTCTTTTATTGTTACACACCCACTGTGTCTGCAGGCATACACAGTCATGCCGATACCTGAAACAGAGCACTGACAAAGTGAACGAATTTCTATTCTCCTGCAACGCAGTTACACTTCTTGCTTTCTGTTTTCACTTCCTTGCCCTCTCACGAGCGAGGGTAGGCTGACAGCGGTCCAGTTTTTCATTCCTCTCTTCATTCATAAAAGGTACGGCCGTCATTAACCCGAAAGTTAGTTTGAACACCACTGTGCTTTACTAGGCTTGGTAATACTGGGGTGGTGTTTTTTTGCCTTCCTACGACCTCCAACTCACCCATCCCATTACAGGGGGACACACAGTTTTACGTGGACTCCGAACGACGGTGCATCGCGGCATATTTGACATTAATAACCATTATTATAAGTAACTATAAGTGACATATAAAATTAATAGAGCTGCCCAGGAATCGACCCCAACATCTTGGATCCGTAGTTTAGCACTAATCCATGAGTCCATTCTTAAATTTGTCTGTAGGAAGATATAATTCATAGCTTTGAGGTAGTTGTCAAAAGTCGTCGTGTCGTACTTCACGCATCTCCGTGATCATAAATTTCACTGACACAATCAGTTTGTCAGATTACAAACCATCCTCGGCATTTCGAAGATAACATTTCAGCTCTATCTTGTATGTCTATAAAAGTCAAAGAGTGATATAACATTTTTGAAGAGGATGAACATTATAAAAAAGGATGAATTTCTTTGTGTTGGATTCGACATCCATAATGCAGCGGTTGGTTGAAAAGCTAACACTGTACAATTTCTCGAACAACATATGACACCGCATTTGACTAATTTCAGCTTGAAAAATGATTTTTAAAGTGAATATGTGTATGACACCTTGCTTCCAAGCGTGATGCTGGACTTAAGACTCAATAAAGTTTAAAGTTTTCAAAGAAAGTTTACATCGTTTGTGGAAAAGTTGTGCACTGATGCGCAAACTTGAAGACGAATGTAACTTTCACGCGATCTGTTGCTGCCAAGTAACATACCTCGATGCGACATGGACCATCATAGAAAGAACTGCTATGGTAGAGTACAGGAGATAATTGTAAAGAAAACGCACTCAGGCGAACAGAAACAGCTGTTACGAAACTGAACCCATCACTTTCCTCGATAAACGGCGTGTGTAATGTTTTAACAAACTGGTGCTCCACAGCTGTCACGTGATTCATGAAAGACATATTTGTACCTACACCATCAGCTGCTGTCAAAAAGGTTGCAGAAGTTGCTACTACTTCGGATCATACACATGGACCATATTCTGGTACTAATCAGATTCTTTATAGTTTTTTGCTTTCTGATACATTACAAATTGTTACCTTAAGATTACGTTAAATAGGCAACACTGATGCTTGCCTATGTCATCAACAATCAGGAACGTCACGACGTTTATGAGATGAGAATATTGTTTATTCGTTAATATTGATTAACTAATGTAAATTATGAAATGCCATGCCTCATTGCAAGCGAGATAAAGAGTACCTCCCCGCTCCCCTCTCTTTACTCATCTCTTTTTCTTGCCTATTTATCCAACTATTTTATCCCCCCCTGCACGCCCCCCCCCCCCCCCATTTCACTACCCGCACACACACGCAGGATGGAGTGGTGGCCATACATCGCTCGTAACAGTTAGTTCTATTACGTTGTAGTCAAATGCAACAGAAAATTTCTGTGAGCTGGTGAAGAAAGATTCGCATGGCAGCTTGTAATTCTATAAGTAGTAATATAAGTCTGTTAAGGTTTTTTGATGTTAAATTTTGTGATATTGGCAGCTGGTATTGAATTTCGAACATATTCTAACACCCAGAAACTCTAAGATAACTGAAGAAAACTTCACAAACCAAGACCGCGTAAAAAGCATTTCATTGGATGACTGGTTTCGACAGAGCTATGCTGTGGTCGTCGTATCTTATGCATTTGAATTTTTACAACATATTATCAAAAATGGTTCAAATGGCTCTGAGCACTATGGGACTTAACATCTATGGTCATCAGTCCCCTAGAACTTAGAACTACTTAAACCTAACTAACCTAAGGACAGCACACAACACCCAGCCATCACGAGGCAGAGAAAATCCCTGACCCCGCCGGGAATCGAACCCGGGAACCCGGGCGTGGGAAGCGAGAACGCTACCGCACGACATATTATCCACCATCGTTAAAAGACGTTTCACATTATAACACTGAGGGAGAACATGCTGCAAAATTCAAAAGTATAAGATCCGGTGATGACGACATAGCTCTGTCGAAAGCGGTCATACAATAAAATGTTTTTTACCGATCTTGGCCAGTAAAGTTTTCTTCAGTTGCTATACATTGCAGGTCGCCACCAGACTGTTGATGTGACGAATATATAAATCTAAGATAACAATATATAATTATACAAATATTTGTATTAATTGATGTATGAAATACAGAATCCTGTAGATTAAAAGATGCCGCCACAAACTCAGTCTTCAAAATATGTTCTGCTTATTCCTTTCAGAAATCCTTTGTCTAACTTCCCCAGCCACGGAAACTAAATGCCAAAGCTCCATCTATGTATGAGCCCTCAGATCTCAACTTAATTCACATTAGTCACTAACACTATTTGCCAATTTACATTTGGGAAAAAGAAGTTAATATTAGAGGCAAATTCTAGCTAGGAAAATGGAAATTACCTGAGGATTTTGTACCATAAGCGCACTGCATGTCTAATGAAGCGTCTTGGTATTCAACGAACCGTGTCCGAGCAATAAGCGGACCAGGGCGCATTCCAGACAGTTTTGCGCCGCACGCTGCTCCCAAGATATTACGACCCTCTCTCTGCTCTTACTGTTTCGTTGTTTAGACATTCACTCATTTTTCTCCCTGTGCGAGAAATAAGTCTGTTTACATTTTGATTTATTTTCCATTTACAGCACACAGGTCGTGGCGTAATGCATCTCGTTTCAAACACTCGGTCGTATTCAAGAATACTTATTATTATTTACAGTTTCATTATTTTGTTGCTTTCGACGTTATTTATATTTTCTTATTATATCCGGACGGGTGAGAGTTGACGTACTTCACGGTGGCGGTGGTTCGAACTTATATCTTTGTTCGAAACCTTTGTTAATCTCCCTGCAATCCAACTATCCATTTATTACGCCATTGTCAAGAAATAAAGACCGTGCAGACACAGAGCAGCCCGCTTTTACGGCTTCTGTGAGTTACTGTGTTTGTAAACATCAGATTGAAGATTTCAGTGGCAGCTGATGAACGCAACAATGCTTTCGTAATGAATCTTTCACTCTGCAGCGAGGTGTACGCTGTTTTGAAACATCCTGGCAGTTTAAAACTCTATGCCGGATCGGGCTCGAACCCGGAGTCTTTCCCCCGAAAAATAGTTTTAATCTACCGAAAAGTTTCACCATAGTGCTTACTGACGAAGAGCTGCAGTTCAGAAATGCTAGCTATTTCTGCTGTGGATTAAAATTTAGTGTCTCGTCGACATCAGAGCCATAAGAGCCGGAATATTAGCTCCAGAGGTCAAGTAAATGGAAGGAAAGTATCATACTAGCTTTCGTGTCGAGTGATGTAGGAAACAGGGACTTTTGGTTGCCCTTGCACTGGAGCTACATGGATCACAAAGAAAGGCAGCACTGGCTGACAGGTCATCAGGGAAGAGTACTCTGAATGGCAAAATAAAAAAAATAATAAAAAACTTGTTTTGGTCTCTCTTCCTTACCGGAGGTAAGTAACACGGGACATTCCCGTGGCGCTCGACGCAGTGGCAGCCGGTTCGAAAAAATGTTCATCGCGCTAATATGTGGCCGGCAAGAGGAGGAGAGGTGGTGGCGTAAAATCCCGTATCATAAAATTTTGTTCCAATGTGCCGTATTGAGTTCCAAAACTGTCCAGTTTCTCAAGGATCGAGAGCACGCGACACTGTTGATGGCGATCCGTTATTTCGATGGCTTCGCTAAGCTCGACAGTCGAGAGGAGTAAGCTACGTACCTACACGGAATTTCATCCTCTCCCTTCGATTTATCCAACAGATACAACACTACACTGTATCAGCACACGTCACAACCATCTACACGACACACACACACGCACACACACACACACACGCACACACGCACACACGCACACACGCACACACGCACACACACGCACACACGCACACACGCACACACGCACACACACGCACACACGCGCACACGCGCACACGCGCACACGCGCACACACGCGCACACGCACACACACGCGCACACACGCGCACACACACGCGCACACGCGCACACGCGCACACGCGCACACACGCACACATGCGACACTTCATAACAGGTCGGTTTTCATAAACAGACAGAAATGCGGGGTGAGATTCTTTGATGTACAAGTATGGACAGATACGCAGAAACCCGAATGTTTCATTTATTTGCTGATAATTTCATAACAGGTACTTATCGTTGCTTACCCGCAGCAACGTTGCTTACACCTGCGGCATTGACCAACAGACGTTGTCTTCTTCCCAGCTACTGAAAGAGATCAGAATTTTTTCCCGTAGCAGTTCTACGTACTATCGAGAGATATGGAACAGTAGTTGACACATCGCCTGGAATACCAGGGGAGCGATGGCTGTAGTCTGTACCTCGCGATTCTGATTTCCCGCAGTAGTTCTACATGAATTCAGGCGAGCGGTGGAATGATTCTTTCAATTACGCAATGTCCGATTACGTTCTTTCCCTTGTTCAGCTTTTTGCGCAGGTATAGCTCCACAGCTTCTAAATGTTTGAAGAAAGGCATTTTCTATTATAACGCCAAGATAAAATAAAGTTTTACTGTCTGCCAGTTTCGATGGGAACAATCAACACCAGGCAAAATGAAATTGTTATACGAGCTCCTGGTGTGGCCTTAAAAACAAAAACAAAATTGTAAAAAATTACTCGATGCTGATGAGATTCATTGGTTTCACGGAAATGTGTAACTACTAATTAGTTGGTCAGAGGTGGTCCTCTTTCATATCAACAAGATTTCTGCTTCTGCCCATGTGGTTGTGTAAGAAAATTACGCTGCACTGTCGTTCTGATTACACTTCAGCTGTAAACTTCTTGGATGAGGCGGCTTCAGATCGGATACAGGAAGAGCAGAAGATAACAGAGGGTTATACTTAAAAAATTTCGAGAGCGTGTTTTCGAAGGAGGATGAAGCAGCTGACTATTTCTTTCTCTCCTATGAGTCGTCAGCAGCACTTTCTTTGGTGTTTCAGCAGATATTTGCAATTTTGTTTCTGCAGTATGAAGCTGGAGTCAGCGCAAACACTTCATTCTACGGCGCCCAGCGTCAACGGAGAGTGGAATTCTACTTGCCCATTCGATATAACGGACCCAAATTAGTCTAGTGCGTTATTATAGGCACCACCCTGGCGCGCGCTGGCTGCTAGCGCCATGCAGACGCGCTGCTCAGTCTATGCTGCAGTACTGTTATTCTTCATGTTTTACTGTTCACGTTAATACAAGCCTATAATATAACGCACAAGACTAATTTGGCACCATTATATCGAATGAACACGTAAAATTCCACTGTAAAAATAATTTTGTTTCTAATGGGAAACAAGCCGACGCTTTTTTTCGACCCTGGGGGTCGTACGAATGAGACGATGAGCAGGATTTGTTTATGGTGACTCCAGCTACACGTTGCAAGAAAGAAATTGCAGATATTTGCTGAAACACCAAATAAAATGTGCCTGATGACTTTTGAAGAGAAACTATGGTTAAGATGTTTCACTTGTTTCATACTCAAACGATGTTTTTTCCGACCATCCGTTCTTTATCAAAACTTTACCTACGAAGTCCCCTCTGCAACCTCCAGAAACCTGTAATAGTGTTTGTGAAACACACTTTAAATCTCACGCAATGATCATGATGGCAAAAATCGATAAACCTAAGTTTAGCAACAGCCGATCTTCCCGTGAACCAAATGTGGATGAAACAGGAAGTGTAGAGAAATCCGAATTCCAAAAATGGCACATGCTAACACGTGTGAATATAACCTAGTTATCAGTTTAATAAGTCATGGTTACAAGATACTAACACGCATTATTTATAGAAAAACGGAAAGACTGCTGACCTCGAGGAAGATCGTTCTGGGTTCAGGATTAATATACGAACACGCGAGGCAGTACTGACTGGACAGCCTACACGGGAAAGTTAAATAAAAAAGATAAATCTACATTACTTTTAAAACAGCTGTAGATTTATAGGAAGTTTTGACAACGCTGACTGAAATAAACTCTTTGAAATTCATATACAGCGGGCGAAAGTAATCTACAAATTTTACAAATACCTAGTTACTGTTAGAAGAGTCAAGGTGCATGAAGGGAAGCAGTATTTCAAATGGGAGTGAAATATGATTGTAGCCTATTTCCAGGTTTTTCAATCTGTACATTGAGCAGTCGGTAGAGGAAACCATATAGAAATTTGGAAAGGAAATTAAAGTTCAGGAAGAAGAAATAAAAACTTCAAGTTCCGTCGGTCACATCGTAATTCCGTCTGTCTGCCTGTCGGGAAAGGAATTGGAAGCTTAGTCGAGGTGAATGTAGAGGTTACATGCTCAACACCATCAAAATTAATACGAGTGTAATTAAGGGTTTTATTATATAAATAAAAAAACGTCTTTTGCAACTGAATTTATGTGTTTCACCTATTCAGTCTAGGCGACTTCAGTGATATTCACTTTGTCCTCTTCATTCGTCTATGTGTTGTTCTGTTAAAGCACTGTAGTGTTCAAAATACTCTTCGGAATGATGACAGCTTTACTCTACTACGTGCTAAGTATACATAGTACAGGATTCTTCCAATTTATATGTCACATTTACACATTCCTTTGTATATAACTTATATTGTGGCACATTGCACATTGCATATGTTCTTTCTCACACGCTTTAGGGCACTGCTACAGTACATGTTATGGGCAAAAAGCACTATGGGACAACATCTGAGGTCATCAGTCCCCTAGACTTAGAACTACTTAAACCTAACTAAGCTAAGGACATTACACACATCCATGCGTGAGGCAGGATCCGAACCTGCCACCGTAGCAGCAGCATCGCGGTTCCGGACTGAAGTGCCTAGAACCGCATGGTCACAGCGGCCGGCCTGTTATGTGCAAAGGAATGTTTGAATGTGAAATATCAATTGGAAGAAATCTGCACAATGGCAGCACATACAGAACAACGAACGGGTACATGAACAGGACGAAAATTGAATAGCTCTGAAGATGCCTAGCTTGAATAGGCGAAACATTGTTTTGGGCACACAAATAAATTCAGTTACAAAAGACAGAATTTTTCTTATCTATCTGCTAAGGCGTAACTGAAGTTATCAACTAAGGAGAAATTGCTTCAAATGTTGACAATATAATCAGGTGACTGACAGAAATGAATCAGGAAGTGAAACATGGAACGTAGTAGGTTTTTGCTGTGTAGAGAGCAAAATAACTGACAATGGCAGTAAAGAGAGTATGAGAGTCAGTCTTGGAATAGCAGGGACAGCTTCTCAGGAAAAGAGAAATATGTTAATCTCTAGAAGTATTTTAAGTATTAGGAAGCCAATATATGACTTTAATGTAGCCACGATAACAGTACAGATAAGAAGAGTATAGACGTTAATGAAATGTGGTGCTACAGGAGAATGCTGTGATAGCTCGCGTAACTAACGAGAAGTTTCTAAATTGAACAGGCCAAGAAATAAATTTATAGCGCAAGTTTATTAAAAGAAGGGATAGGTTGGTAGGATACATCCTGATGCGACATGCGGTTGTTAATTTGGTGATGGAGAGTAGGAGCAGGTGGTAAAAAATGTAGAGGGAGACCAAGAAATGAACACAGGAAAGAGGTTCGAGTGGATGTAAACTGCAGTATTTACGAGATGAAGATGCTGGCCCAGGATAGACTGTCATGGAGAACTGCCCCAAACCAGTCATCGAATAGATCACAACAATAACCACAGTAACAAAAACATTGAAATGACTGTGGTACATCATCTGCTCTCCAGCGCACTAATGTACAGAAGTTGCATAATACGAGGGCAGTTCAATAAGTAATGCAACACATTTTTTTTCTGAAACAGGGGTTGTTTTATTCAGCATTGAAATACACCAGGTTATTCCCCAATCTTTTAGCTACACAACACTATTTTTCAACGTAATCTCCATTCAATGCTACGGCCTTACGCCACCTTGAAATGAGGGCCTGTATGCCTGCACGGTACCATTCCACTGGTCGATGTCGGAGCCAACGTCGTACTGCATCAATAACTTCTTCATCAGCCGCGTAGTGCCTCCCACGGATTGCGTCCTTCATTGGGCCAAACATATGGAAATCCGACGGTGCGAGATCGGGGCTGTAGGGTGCATGAGGAAGAACAGTCCACTGAAGTTTTGTGGGCTCCTCTCGGGTGCGAAGACTTGTGTGAGGTCTTGCGTTGTCATGAAGAAGGAGAAGTTCGTTCAGATTTTTGTGCCTACGAACACGCTGAAGTCGTTTCTTCAATTTCTGAAGAGTAGCACAATACACTTCAGAGTTGATCGTTTGACCACGGGGAAGGACATCGAACAGAATAACCCCTTCAGCGTCCCAGAAGACTGTAACCATGACTTTACCGGCTGAGGGTATGGCTTTAAACTTTTTCTTGGTAGGGGAGTGGGTGTGGCACCACTCCATTGATTGCCGTTTTGTTTCAGGTTCGAAGTGATGAACCCATGTTTCATCGCCTGTAACAATCTTTGACAAGAAATTGTCACCCTCAGCCACATGACGAGCAAGCAATTCCGCACAGATGGTTCTCCTTTGCTCTTTATGGTGTTCGGTTAGACAACGAGGGATCCAGCGGGAACAAACCTTTGAATATACCAACTGGTGAACAATTGTGACAGCACTACCAACAGAGATGTCAAGTTGAGCACTGAGTTGTTTGATGGTGATCCGTCGATCATCTCGAACGAGTGTGTTCGCATGCTCCGCCATTGCAGGAGTCACAGCTGTGCACGGCCGGCCCGCACGCGGGAGATCAGACAGTCTTGCTTGACCTTGCGGCGATGATGACACACGCTTTGCCCAACGACTCACCGTGCTTTTGTCCACTGCCAGATCACCGTAGACATTCTGCAAGAGCCTATGAATATCTGAGATGACCTGGTTTTCCGCCAAAAGAAACTCGATCACTGCCCGTTGTTTGCAACGCACATCCGTTACAGACGCCATTTTAACAGCTCCGTACAGCGCTACCACCTGTCGGAAGTCAATGAAACTATACGAGACGAAGCGGGAATGTTTGAAAATATTCCACAAGAAATTTCCGGTTTTTTCAACCAAAATTGGCCGAGAAAAAAAATGTGTTGCATTACTTATTGAACTGCCCTCGTAGCTGCACGGTCGTAGTATGACTGAGATAGAGGATTGGATCTGTTGCGCAGGAAGCGCGACGCTTGAAGCTGGGGACCAGGTGGAAGGAGCGCCGAGGTGTGGTGTATGTAGCAGAGTGCAGTATTTTGTGTCTCCCGCGGCGCCGGCCGGCCTCACAGCCGACACCTCATTGTTTCCACTGCCGCTACCGTCCGCCCCTGGCCATTCGTCTCCCTGCTGCGCACAATGGCGCCTTTATGGTGTGCAAATAGTTAGCTCGCACAGCGTGTCTCGGGGAGCGAAGCCGCAGGGAGGCGGGATTTCGTGGCCGCAAATACTAATTAAGGCTGTAGAAGCTAGCCTGGCCCCGCGGTGGGAAAGCGTGCCAAAAAGCGAGCGGGCTACCTCGTGGGAAAGTGGCTTCCGTCTCGTCCACGTGCCACAGCCGACTCTGCTCTTCAAACCTCCAGAACCAATTACTACAGTGACTGTAAATACTCTAAACCTGGAAAATTTCTAAGGAAAATTCTCTGTTGTTTCGAAAACTGAGGATACTTCCACTAGGGGTAAACAGTGAGTCTCTCCGTATTTACTAAAAGACGGCGTTACGGTGTCGTGGGGAAACCACGCTGTCTATATCACAATTATTATTACACTTTCAATTTTCGGTTTCTATCAATATAGACTAGAGAAAGCTTTTGACAATGTTGACTGGAATACTCTTTCAAATTCTAACGGTGGCAGGGGTAAAATACAGGGAGCGAAAGGCTATTTACAATTTGTACAGAAACCAGATGGCAGCTATAAGAGTTGAGGGGCATGAAAGGGAAGCAGTGGTTCGGAAGGGAGTGAGACAGGGTTGTAGCCTCTCCCCGATGTTATTCAATCTGTATATTAAGCAAGCAGTAAAGGAAACAAAAGAAAAATTCGGAGTAGGTATTAAAATCTAAGAAATAAAAACTTTGAGGTTCGCCGATGACATTGTATTTCTGTCATAGACAGCAAAGGATTTGGAAGAGCAGTTGAACGGAATGTACAGTGTCTTGAAAGGAGGGTATAAGATGCACATCAGCAAAAGCAAAACGAGGATAATGGAATGTTGTCGAATTAAGTTGGGTGATGCTGAGGGAATTAGATTAAGAAATGAGACGCTTAAAGAAGTAAAGGAGTTTTGCTATTTGGGGAGCAAAATAACTGATGATGGTCAAAGTAGAGAGGATATAAAATGTAGTCTGGCAATGGCAAGGATAGCGTTTCTGAAGAAGAGAAATTTGTTAACACCGAGTACAGATTTAAGTGTCAGGAAGTCGTTTCTGAAAGTATTTGTATGGAGTGTAGCCGTGTATGGAAGTGAAACATGGGCGATAAATAGATTGGACAAGAAGAGAATAGGCCGGCCGGAGTGGCCGAGCGGTTAAAGGCGCTACAGTCTGGAACCGCACAACCGCTACGGTCGCAGGTTCGAATCCTGCCTCGGGCATGGATGTGTGTGATGTCCTTAGGTTAGTCAGGTTTAAGTAGTTCTAGGTTCTAGGGGACTTATGACCACAGCAGTTGAGTCCCATAGTGCTCAGAGCCAAGAAGAGAATAGAAGCTTTCGAAATGTGCTGCTACAGAAGAATGCTGAAGATTAGATGGGTAGATCACATAACTAATGAGGAGGTATTGAATAGAGTTGGGGAGAAGAGGAGTTTATGGCACAACTTCACTAGAAGAAGGGATCGGTTGGTAGGACATGTTCTGAGGCATCAAGGGATCACCAATTTAGTACTGGAGGGCAGCGTGGAGGGTAAAAATCGTAGAGGGAGACATAGAGATGAATACACTAAGCAGATTCAGGAGGATGTAGGTTGCAGTAGGTACTGGGAGATGAAGATGTTTGCACAGGATAAAGTAGGATGGAGAGCTGCATCAAACCAGTCTCAGGACTGAAGACCACAACAACAACAACATCAATATAGACCATCTTCAAATACAAAAACTTGCAGCAGTAGCATAAAGGTTTTAGGATCCGACGATGGCATATACTGGCTGAAAATTTATGTTTTTCGGATACTCTCCTTATTTACTGAATCAGAGTTAAAGAAATAAATTAGCCGATGAGAAGTAAAATATATTGTTATGACCCCTATCGCCATTTCATCGATAGTGAGCAGTGCTTAGCTCGTAACACACGAACAAGTGCACGATCGGACTGAATGCGTCCGAAGAACATTCCTAGCGTGTCAGCTGGCTAACAGACATAAAAGAGGGCACTTGGCGTTGCCCAAGAATAGCACCCAGCTACATTCCAACAGAGTAGTCACTCGTTCCTTCTCGTGTACGCTCATGTCACCCCATTTCACGATCAAGTAAACCTCTTTTATCGTTATTGGTTCCAATTCGACGAAGAATATTTGTTTCTTCTTCTCCTTCTTGTTCTTCGTATATTACTGTTTGTACGATTACGCATGTTTCTTAACAACAACAAAAATCTATAGAAAATGTCAGTCAGACATTTAGTTCTATCTTAGTTCAGTTAAAGCATTTACAATCTACGCGTTAACGTAATCTGAATAATTCTCTTGCCTGCGCTGTATATATCGCATAGGAACCACAAGCTAAAGAAAGATTCAGATGCGTACTGAGGTATGGAACCATTTCTCCCCTCGTTCTTTTTGAGTAGAAACTGATTAATATTCAATATTAGTACGAAATTGTCGGCACCAAGCAATATTCAGTTGCTTGGGAAACATAATGTAGAAGCAAATAGCGAACATCATTCTGCTTTCTTGTTCCACAGTATTTCCAATGTTTGTGTTCAGTTCTGTGTAACTGTAAGTGCTTCTCGCTACTTGCTTCTACCTGTGAGCTCTCCACAAAACAGTAACATACGTTGAGGAAGTTAAATGGTTCGAATGGCTCTGAGCCCTATGGGACTTAACATCTGAGGTCATCGGTCCCCTAGACTTAGAACTGCTTAAACCTAACTAACCTACGGACATCACACACATCTATGCCCGAGGCCGGATTCGAACCTCCGACTGTAGCAGCAGCGCGGTTCCAGGCTGAAGCGCATAGAACCTTGAGGAAGTCGAACGTGTGTGGTGCACTGCATCTGCAATAGAAATTTGAGTGAGAGTCAGTCTCTAAGCATGTTTTCTACAACAAAACTTTCATTTCTGCCTGTTTGTAAACACATAGGTTATATATGTAGGCACTTCGCGACATTATACTTATTACCAAGAAGGAAGTAATAGGTTTTTTTCTGGAAACGACGTTTTTGTAGGTGGAAAATAGTATTACCTCGTTACAATAACAGTCACGTATTGTTAACTTCTGTCGAGACAGTAGGAGATATTTTCTACTGCTTGCTTTCTGCAAGCAATTCACTGTGTCCAAACTTCTGGCACTACACACTATCATTCTTGTATTGGGAAATTTCAGCGTCAGTTTGGTCTTGTGGATCTACAGCGCAGTCGCTACGAAAGTCTAGAGAGATGGAGCTGTTTTTTACTTTCGTAGGTGTTACCGGTTATGTATGTTTCTATATTACTGGTTGTTCTCGATATTAACGGTGATAATACATGTAAAATTATCCCACGCTACATTACGTGTACAAACAACGAATACAGGTGTGTGTGTGTGTGTGTGTGTGTGTGTGTGTAGTTGGTTGTATACATTTGGAGTGAGAGTGGGAGAGGTTGTCGTAAAGTAAAATACATAAGTCTGTTAAGACGGCGAGGACTTCAGTGGTGTTGGAAACTCTTGTTATCACACGGGGCAACAGTCGTGATCCAACTGAGTGACAACCTTGAGCGGTAAAATAGCAACATCTTTCGAAAACATACAAAAGCTACTTAAGTTAACATTCGTCTGGTGACACAGTTATCCTAATACGGTGCCTCTGACAGCTGTATAATGCGACCCAATCAGGCCGAACTAACCGGGTTTTGCCCCACATCAACAGCTTGTTCCGTCATAACTCTTCGGGAAAAGAAGCCCTCGGGACCTCGGAACCTGATAGTTTCTCTCTGAAAACATTTCCATTATTTATGAGCTGTCTTCAGAATCAAGCCGAGGACACACACAGGCTTAGCTAATTCATCTAATGAGCGAATCTGATGAGCAGCATTCCCTAAACATGGACGCGCCGGAATAGCGGGTTGCTACCGCGGACATCGGTAAACAGAACATTTCATTAAGAAATTCACATTCTTATGTATTTTTGAAGTAGACTAACTACAACGAGTATCTGCCAGAATGTAATGAATCTATATAGTATTCAGCACTATTTTCCGCGAAGTGTAATGGGAAAGTGTTGGAAAATATTACATTTGGAAACATATATGAGGAGAGTATTTGTAGGTTTTTTTTTTCAATCGAAAAGATAGCTTTTATAAACTAAACAGATGATATCGTAATAAATTTGTTGCAACGAAACGCAGAAACATAAAAGTGACTAGAAAAAATGGTTGAAATGGCTCTGAGCACTATGGGACTCAACTGCTGTGGTCAGAAGTCCCCTAGAAGTTAGAACTACTTAAACCTAACTAACCTAAGGACAGCACACAACACCCAGCCATCACGAGGCAGAGAAAATCCCTGACCCCGCCGGGAATCGAACCCGGGAACCCGGGCGTGGGAAGCGAGAACGCTACCGCACGACCACGAGATGCGGGCAAAGTGACTAGACGTGAGGCCTTCTTTAAAACGCTCAAGCTGCTTGACAGAAATAAAAAACGAGCATTTTTCTCTGCTAAGACAAATATGGTTCAAAATAGCATCATCCACAACAGTAGATAACCATTATAGTGATCAAAACTACATTTTTAATTGCGTTAAAGCAGAAAAAGAAATGGTTGTCAAACAACGAGATTTTGGATCATCCTTCTCGACCCGACAACAGAAGGTAATACAGAAACAAAATTACCGTAAAGAGCATAGGAAGGAAAATTAGAAGAATGTAGAGGGCTAAGGAAAGGGAGAAGAGGATTGTAAGAGGCAAGGAAAGGGGGAATAGATAAAGAAAGGGGACGGAGAGATGAAGTTAATAAGGCTGATAAAGTCGCCTAATTCGTGTGTTGACGCTCGTAGTAACAATGGTCAAATTTTATTTTTACCTTTTTTACGCAATAGACATGCTGAGCAGGAACGACTGATTATTCAGACGAGTACCTTTCCTTTATTATCTTCCACAATTTTCATCAGTTTCCAGTTTCTACCAACTCGTTTACCATTCCTTTCGTTTAAGCTGTTACGTAAGATATAGAGACCAGCAATCCATCAAGGACGTGAGTATAAGTGCAATAGCAAACTGGTAACCTTCGCATTCTGCAAATACTTTAACACACACACACACACACACACACACACACATTCACCCTCACTCACAGAGAGAAAGAAAGAGAGAGGGAGAGAGAAGAGGGACATGATGCGTTAACTGAGTCATAACACACTATCCTGAAGTATGCTACCCTAAATCTCTTACAGTGAACGCTGGACTAGTTTCGTTAATCCGCGACTCAGTCTAAATAATGCAACCCTTACTCGAGTGGTTTGGGGATGGTGCCGTGGTAGATAAAGATGATTCAGAATGGCACTGATAAATTTGAACTGAAGAGAGAGATATTGCGTCATTTCACAACATGCACGTGAACATTCCTACACACTCCCGTCGTAATTCAATTAAGAGAAAAAATGTTGGCGTCACTTTTTTTTTATCGAGACGGGATTGGCTCCTGCTAGTAGATCGATCGATCTCTGTTGGCTTACTCGGTGACTCTCGCTAACGGTTTCGTGAAGCAAACTTATTAACACGTGCCGCGAGGGGCAGGCGTGAAATCTGATAAACGGAAAAACAACTGCCCCTCATTTCATGTGCTGTCATAAGATAATTACGTGAAAGTTCAGATTTCTATCGGTCCGTGACGCTATCTCTTAACCTGTGTTGATCATGCTCCATTTACTTTGGATATCTTTAACAACAACAAAAAACACTTGAAGGTACACTTTCTTTTATTTTCTGTTATTTATCAACATTTTGTGTTGACATAATCAATCTTACTCTGCCGATTAGTTTCGTTCCGGACAGTACACACGAGCGTGTCAGTGCGTTTAAGGAAATCAAGAAAATGGCGTTTGATTATATATCGTACGTGAGTATATATTATATTCACGTATAATGGAACGATCTTATGCACTCGGCGGACAGGAATAAGCAATAGCTTCATGAAGAGGGAAACAGTAAAGAGTACCACACGAAACAAGGAAGCAAATGCGAGGGTAATCTCAAAAGTAAGGTCTCCAATTTTTTTATAAGTACATAGACCTGCTTGTTTCTACAATGGCTCACATCAGTTTACAGCATGAACATTTAGCTATTTTGCGACATAATCACAATTTCTTTCGATGCGTATTTGTAGATGCTGTGGCAGTTTTTGTATGCCCATGTCATTCCAGCTTGCTGCCATGCTGTTCAGAAAGTTATGAACCTCTTCTTTCACCTCGTCGTCGGAGCTGAATCGATGGGACCACAATTAACGCTGACAGGTACTGTGAGACTGTGGAAAAACTCAAACGGGCAATTCAGAACCGGGGATGAGGGATGTTGAGCAAGGGGGTACACATTCTCCATGACAACGATCGCCCACACATCGTTCGGCAAACCGTTGCTCTCCTGCAACAGTTTCAGAGGAAAATAAAAATCCACCCACCCTATAGTCCTGACTTGGCGCCCGGTGACTATCACCTGTTTCGTAGGTTAAAAGAGCATTTGGCCGGAAAGCGATTCAGCTCCGACGACGAGGTGAAAGAAAAGGTTCATAACTTTCTGAACAGCATGGCGGTGAGTTGGTATGACATGGGCAGTACAAAAACTGCCACAGCGTCTACAAAAATGCATCGACAGAAATGGTGATTATGTCGAAAAATAGCTAAATGTTCAAGCTGTAAGCTGATGTAAACCATTGTAGAAATAAACAGGTCTATGTACTTATAAAAAATAGGAGACCTTACTTTTGGGATTACATCTACATCTACATGATTACTCTGCAATTCACATTTAAGTGCTTGGCGGAGGGTTCATCGAACCACAATCATACTATCTCTCTACCATTCCACTCCCGAACAGCGCGTGGGAAAAACGAA
This sequence comes from Schistocerca cancellata, assembly GCF_023864275.1. NCBI lineage: Eukaryota > Metazoa > Arthropoda > Insecta > Orthoptera > Acrididae > Schistocerca > Schistocerca cancellata. The sequence goes on from NC_064631.1 coordinate 161,705,285, forward strand.
CACCTAAACCTTTCTGTTCGAGCTCTGATTTCTCTTATTTTATTTTGATGATCATTCCTACCTATGTAGGTTGGGCTCAACAAAATATTTCCGCAACATCGTAGGTAGGACGATGGTTTTACATTTATAGTTTCCGACTGTGGAGAAACACATTTAAATCAATACTGTTTCTGTGGATTCTTATGTAAGGAAAGTATCTGCTAAAAATTAACTCACAAATATTGTTCATCTATACCTTCACCCTAGCGACGAAAGCTAGCAGGAGACCGATATCAGTCGCTAACGCTGATTTTTGACATAGGCCTACAGATGTAATAGTTGTGTCTCAAGAAGTTGTGCCATGGCATGGCTGTAGATGACAATGTTAACGTACGTAATTGTCCAATAAATTCGGCGGCAAGCAGTCCATCGACATTATGAGTACCAGTTTTATACAGAAGAGCGTTTCCTTCCATGTAGTAATTCATTAGTCTCCAGTATACCTGAATCAACATATTAGCATCAGCGAAACAAATATTAACGACGAATGTCGTCTTTATACGTTCTTTTTTACCATCATTAGATAGATATGCGACTCGTTGGAAGTACTTTCAACTAACGGAACCGAGTGGATTGTAATTGACATCGAATAGTCAACAGAAACTGAAGTATGCCGTAATGTAGCGTAAAAGTCTCATTAATTTTCTCAAATAGCGTAAACTATATATGAGATAAGGTCAAGTAGTATCATCAACTGTCCACTGACGGAGCCGTTGTCCACAAGTAATCGTCGTCGTTGGATAAAAGTAATTAAGTGTAGAAATACTTGTGTAAAATTGTCATTGGGTGTAACGAACGGCGACTGTTTTTGAATGTAGATGACTGCACGGTATACCAATTTCAATGAGAAAGAATGCGATAGCATCGGTATACAACTTCTGGACTCTGTCACATTCGTTTCAGTATTTAGGCGTAATACTAAGATGCTATAAGAAATGGACTGTTTAACATATAAATCCAGTAGTAGAAGGAGTTATGAAGGGAGCCTAAATTGTTGTAAGGATTCCAGGGAAGTGCGGTGCATCTATAATGGAAATAAGTAGGACGCTAGGGTCTCCAGTTGTAGAGTACAGTTACAGTGTTTGAGCCCTTGTGCAACAGACGTGACCAGACACAGAACGAATTTAGTAAGGGGCTGCAAAGATGACATTTCGGTACAGCCAATGTGAGAGTAACACAGAGATGCTCCGGGGAACTTAAATTGGAATGTTTAGAACAAAGGTGACACTGTTCTCGTGAAACTGTGATAGCTACATTTAGAGGACCGGTATTCAAGGAAATCTGTGCGACATTTCTGCTGTCAGCATCGCGTGTCTCGCTTAGTGATCGTAGAGTGAGAAATTAGGGTGCGTACAGAGGCAAGTACACTTAGTATTCCCTTTCTCCATACGCGGACAGCAGAGGACAGAAAACAGCTAATGTGGATAGGAAGTATCTAAAAGAACAATTGCTTGTGTAGGACCACAAAGGACTCATTCGTTTTCAGAGTTCTACATTTTCCAAAGTATTACATGTACAAAAAATGGTTCAAATGGCTCTGAGCACTATGGGACTTAACATCTATGGTCATCAGTCCCCTAGAACTTAGAACTACTTAAAACTAACTAACCTAAGGACAGCACACAACACCCAGCCATCACGAGGCAGAGAAAATCCCTGACCACGCCGGGAATCGAACCCGGGAACCCGGGCGTGGGAAGCGAGAACGCTACCGCACGACCACGAGATGCGGGCTTACATGTACAGATGTGATCGATACATAAGTAGAAACATAAATTTACCGAGTATTTTATTGTGCCCAACAGATGATGTTAAGAGCGCAGTACATTGACAAAATAGCGACAAAGCAAGAAAAGCGTTTTATGTGTTCGGATGTGCGATATGTTTGTGTTATAACGGTGTAGCGTGCATTCAGAAGGAATTATGTAAAACAGTTCCAAGCAAACAGAGAGTTTAGCGCTAGTGTAGACAGTTCAGGGATACTGGTTGTCTCTGTAAACAGCAAAGTACCAGTAGAACAAGTGCGCCAGCTGCAACGATGGAGATGGTGAAGAAACATTTCATAGCACCCAGTAAAAAAGAGAAATGGGGACGGTCCGCGCTACATGCGAACTTGGAATACCGCAGCAAACCATGTGGAAGATTTTGCGATGGCGGTTACATTTCAAATCCTACTGTTTGCAACTCGAGCAGCAATTGAAACCGGAAGATTATGGCCGGAGCCTTCAGTTTTGCATCACACTGCAGGAAGCGCTTGACGATAAACATTTCACATCCTAGAGACGAAGAAACATTCCATTTACCTCAAAAAGTTAATCGTCATAACGTGAGAGTTTGGGACACCGAAAATTCTCGTAAAATTATGACGCATGAACGATATTTGCTGAAGAATAATGTTTTCTGTGCAGTGTCACAGACGAAATTGTATGGATTGTGTTTCTTCTGTGAGAAGACTGCGAAGGATACCTCTTACCTCGACATGTTGTTTCTATAGCTGACTTATTCCGAGAAGACAGGGCACGCCCCCATTGGAGCATCGATGCCCGTCGCTGCCTGAACGAGGAACTTCATCAATGCTGCTGTGATGGCCATCGACAGGATGTTGCTACATAAGGTATGGGACGGACCTGACTACCACTTAAACGTGTGTCGCATGACCAGAGGGGCACTCACAGAATATTAGTAGTGTGCGAAATGCACACTTGGTGCATTTACGGTTCAGTTCCTGCATCAGTCATATGTGTACATATAACACTTTGGAAAATATACAGCTATGAAAGCGAGTGACTCATTTATGGTAGACTCGTATTTGCGTGTGTATGTGTAATTGTGTAGGTTAAATATGATCGCGCCAATATCCCTATGAAACCCAAGCGTCACCAAAGGGAACACTACTGACGTACTCAACTTTAAGCAGTTTAAGCGCGGGTGGATTTGTTTGAATCATTGACTGTACAGGAGAAAACGTTTAATTAACGTATTAGTACCAGTTAAATAAATACTAAGGGCAAATCGTCGTCTTTTGTACGTATACGTTACATTACAGAATGAAAACATGGTCCAAATAGGCTGTATTCCTTTTATTGTCTGTTCAATTGACCAATTTCAACTGTGAATCATTTTCAAGCACCTGTAATACGTTCCGAAATGGTGACATTGGTTTATACATCAACTGTCTACAAACTCTCGCATATACATATAATTTATACCCCAAGTTACTTACCTATTTTAAGCTTCACGCTTCATTTCACATTCTAATATATCACTGGTACATGTGGAGGGATATACATCATATTTTTGTGCGTATGTGGCACAAAAATAAAATAATGGTGTACATGATTACGTCCATTAGGGGACACAAATATTAGATCGTAGTATAGGCACAGCTGTTATTGTATGAACAGTCCTATCTGTGGATAGTCCATAATATGAAATAACCTACTGGCGCAATATTCAGGGGCATAATATTATACTCACTCAAGCTATCTTATTAAAAGCAGAGGATCCAAACTCATACATCATATGCCATGTCATACGTAATATTAGAAATTACAGTACAAAGTCCAAACAAAACAAGTTTATTTCGGGCCCCTTAATACACTGTACCAATCAGCCTATCAAATAAAACAATTATGTAGTAACAAATACGTCAGCTTTTTTACAGTGTTATAATAAAACTGGAAAACCATAACTGGATTACACCATGTCAGTACCATTACCATTATTAAAAGGCCCGACATATCTTTTGTAGTTTGGACATTGAACATGTAATTTACAATATTACATGTGGCATGATATACGATACATGAGTTTCGAGCATCTACTTTTAAGAAGATAGCATTACTGAGAATAATAGTGTGCCAGTGAATAACGTCTCAGTGTCTTACTTAATGTTATCGACCATCCACAGATAGGATTCTAAACACCTTCGGTCATTAAATAACAGCTGGGCCTATAGTATGATGTGGCAGTTGTCTGTCTGTGTCGCCTATTGGACGTAATCATTTACACTATTATATTATTTTTGTGCCACATACGCACATACGCATCAAAATACGATGTATACCTATTCACATATAGCAGCGATGTATTAGAATGTGAAATCGAGCGTGAAACTAAAAATACATGGGTAATATGATATATAAGTATACGCGAAAGTTTATAGACAGTGAATATATAAACCAATGAAAAGATTTTTGAACGTATTACAGGTGCTTGAAAATGACCCAGTGTTGAAACTGGCCAATTGCACTGATGATAAAAAAATGCCACCTACTTGGACCTTGCTTTCATTCTCAAAACACGTTGAATTGTGAACTCCCACATGAACAAAATTTTAAAAAGTTATCGTTACTGTCGTCAAAGGTATTATACGGCTAAAAAAGTAGTCGTCTCAAATATATAATAGCATAGGTTACACGTGCAGCTTGTCAGTATTAAATACACTCCTGGAAATTGAAATAAGAACACCGTGAATTCATTGTCCCAGGAAGGGGAAACTTTATTGACACATTCCTGGGGTCAGATACATCACATGATCACACTGACAGAACCACAGGCACATAGACACAGGCAACAGAGCATGCACAATGTCGGCACTAGTACAGTGTATATCCACCTTTCGCAGCAATGCAGGCTGCTATTCTCCCATGGAGACGATCGTAGAGATGCTGGGTGTAGTCCTGTGGAACGGCTTGCCATGCCATTTCCACCTGGCGCCTCAGTTGGACCAGCGTTCATGCTGGACGTACAGACCGCGTGAGACGACGCTTCATCCAGTCCCAAACATGCTCAATGGGGGACAGATCCGGAGATCTTGCTGGCTAGGGTAGTTGACTTACACCTTCTAGAGCACGTTGGGTGGCACGGGATACATGCGGACGTGCATTGTCCTGTTGGAACAGCAAGTTCCCTTGCCGGTCTAGGAATGGTAGAACGATGGGTTCGATGACGGTTTGGATGTACCGTGCACTATTCAGTGTCCCCTCGACGATCACCAGTGGTGTACGGCCAGTGTAGGAGATCGCTTCCCACACCATGATGCCGGGTGTTGGCCCTGTGTGCCTCGGTCGTATGCAGTCCTTATTGTGGCGCTCACCTGCACGGCGCCAAACACGCATACGACCATCATGGGCACCAAGGCAGAAGCGACTCTCATCGCTGAAGACGACACGTCTCCATTCGTCCCTCCATTCACGCCTGTCGCGACACCACTGGAGGCGGGCTGCACGATGTTGGGGCGTGAGCGGAAGACGCCTAACGGTGTGCGGGATCGTAGCCCAGCTTCATGGAGACGGTTGCGAATGGTCCTCGCCGATACCCCAGGAGCAACAGTGTCCCTAATTTGCTGGGAAGTGGCGGTGCGGTCCCCTACGGCACTGCGTAGGATCCTACGGTCTTGGCGTGCATCCGTGCGTCGCTGCGATCCGGTCCCAGGTCGACGGGCACGTGCACCTTCCGCCGACCACTGGCGACAACATCGATGTACTGTGGAGACCTCACGCCCCACGTGTTGAGCAATTCGGCGGTACGTCCACCCGGCCTCCCGCATGCCCACTATACGCCCTCGCTCAAAGTCCGTCAACTGCACATACGGTTCACGTCCACGCTGTCGCGGCATGCTACCAGTGTTAAAGACTGCGATGGAGCTCCGTATGCCACGGCAAACTGGCTGACACTGACGGCGGCGGTGCACAAATGCTGCGCAGCTAGCGCCATTCGACGGCCAACACCGCGGTTCCTGGTGTGTCCGCTGTGCCGTGCGTGTGATCATTGCTTGTACAGCCCTCTCGCAGTGTCCGGAGCAAGTATGGTGGGTCTGACACACCGGTGTCAATGTGTTCTTTTTTCCATTTCCAGGAGTGTAGATGATTTACCAGATCCAAAATAACAACCCTAATTCGAATTGAATATTTCGTAAACAATGTTCACAATTCGTCCTCGCTAGAACAGTTTTCAGTGTGGACATCACAAAAATTGCAGATGAATTGCACCAAAATATCTGTTGCACTGTACACGACCACAACTACATGAACATCAGTTGCCGGCCGGAGTGGCCGAGCGGTTAAAGGCGCTACAGTCTGGAACCGCACGAGCGCTACGGTCGCATGTTCGAATCCTGCCTCGGGCATGAATGTGTGTGATGTCCTTAGGTTAGTTAGGTTTAAGTAGTTCTAAGTGACTTATGACCACAGCAGTTGAGTCCCATAGTGCTCAGAGCCATTTGAACCATTTTTGAACATCAGTATGTGCCGTTCAGAAAATGAAATGAACCCACTGACGATGGTCAAACCTAAGCGAACATAAATGGCAGAACCCTTTTCAAAATCGACTTATTTGAAGACAAACAGGGACAAGAACGAAGCAAGGGTGGATTTAATGCTTAAAATGAGATTTATTACGTGATCCCTGTAATTACAGATAGGAAGATGGTTGTGGCTGCCATAAAACTGTAATAATCCATTGTTATTTTTCGATGTAGACGGTAATAATTCTCAGAAACTTGAATACGTGGACACGATTGCCTCCCGGAAACATGGAAAAAATTTGGATATTCGTGGTAAGGTCTTATGGGGCCAAACTGCTGAGGTCATCGGTCTCTTGACATACTGAAACATCCTCTTAGAAAAATTAATGAATTACTGTGCTGATAAACCTCTTAAGTTATTTGATTTTCAAACAGCTGAGCAGAACTGAACGTACTCAGACATTTCTCTCTTTACTTATTCTGATCAACACTAAACTGACACACAACATTTTTAACGCAATGCAGTCTGACTTTCAATAATCCCTAAAAAAGACTGGCCCTGACTAACAAAAACCTATACCTTTCATGAATCACTTACCTCACAAAAATCTTCGTTACTCGAACTACTGAAATATAGCGAGCGCCAATACTGCCAGCTAAATAAGAGATTCTAACTACTGAAAACACTAACTACTGATAGGCATAGTTAGCAAATGAAAGATTTTGATAGAGAACAAACAATGTATTTACCTTAATAGTGTTCAAAAATCATAATATATATAGCAGTTCATGACATCCAGTCTTACAAATTTACTGTCTCTGATGGACACACGTCCAGTTCATCCACTCTCAAAACTCTGCCATGTCTCTCCCCACATCCACCACTGCTGGCGGCTCACCTCCAACTGCGCAACGCTACACGCTGTTCACATCCAGCTGCCCAACACTACAATAGCAAACAACAATGCAAACGAGCCACAGACTGCACACAGCACAGTTAGTGATTTTCATACAGAGCGCTACATGGCGTTACCAACATAAAAACCTAAACAGTCTACTTACAATACTCATTACTTAATCTAACTTAAACTAACTGACGCTAAGGACAACACACACACACACACGTGCCCCAGGAAAGACTCGAACCTCCTACGACCGTGACAAGACGCCTAGACCACGCGGCTACCCCGCGCAGCCCGGCTGGAGGTTTTAACGTGTTGCAGAGTGGATGGCTCATCCTTTTATTTTCGTGATCAGCCAGCCACAGTTCTCTGCTGTACAGTTTTAATTCTTTCTGCCCCTCTTTTATATGTTTTTTTGTCGCTGTGCTCCTTATGCAAGAAGGGACCGATGACCTTTGTAGTTTGGTCCCTTTATTCTTTAAACCAACGAACTAACCAACCGGAAGCTTGATATCGGTGTTTACGAAGTCAGAACAGCCTCTTCCTGTTTTGGCGTCGAAGGCTCTCAGCAACGTTTATACGGTTTCGTTTGTTCATCAGGTGGTGAGACTGGAAAAGAGAAGATCGGAAAGATATCAAGCTCCAACTGGGCTACTGTGCTAGCTCCACTTCGAAGTGAGCTGTAGCCTTTAGGCGGGAAGTATAACATTTAACTTTTATAGAATGACGGTGCATGAGAAATGCGTAGTCATAAAATATCGGATGATGTCAGGTTGTAAGTAGGCTGTTTATGTTTCCTTATCGGCAACGTTACGTAGCGCTCGGTATGACAATCACTGGCTGTGCTGTGTGCAGTCTGTGGCTAGTTGCTAGTTTGCATTGTTGTCTGCCATTGTAGTGTTGGGCAGCGGCAGCTGGATGTGAACAGCGCGTAGCGTTGCGCAGTTGGAGGTGAGCCGCCAGCAGTGGTGGATGTGGGGAGAGAGATGGCGGAGTTTTGAAACTTGAAACACTGGATATTATGAACCACTATATATATTATGACTGTTAAGGTAAATACATTGTTTGTTCTCTATTAACATCTTTCAATTGCTAACAATGCCTATCAGTAGTTAGTGCCTTCTGTAGTTTGAATCTTTTATTTAGTTGGCAGTAGTGGCGCTCGCTGCATTGCAGTAGCTTGAGTAACGAAGATTTTTGTGAGGTAAGTGATTTGTGAAAGGTACAGGTTAATGTTAGTCAGGGCCATTCCTTTGCAGGGATATCTGAAAGTCAGATTGCGTTGCACTAAAAAAATATTGTGTGTCAGTTTAAGCACAGTCATGAATAATTGTTCAAAGGGGACGTTTCAAGGTGGATATTAAAGTCTTAGCTGCATCTGTCAACGACACTGGTAGCTCGGTGCAGGTGTACAGCAGTTGTCTGACCAGCCTGCTGCGAGTGTCCGACAAGGCGTTCTCGATGATGTTGCGTAAGAGACGAGCCAATCCGCAGCATGCCCCTAGAAGGTGCAGCTACGAAAAACAAGCGGCTGCGAAGAGCGTTACCGACCGCGGCGCGGTGCTGCGAGCGCAGCGGGCGTCCCGCGCAGGCGCAGTGAGTGCGCCGGGGCAACGCATCTCTTTCGCTCGCGGTACCTGGCCGCGTCCCCTCGCACGGCGCTCATCAATCACCGAGATGAATGATGTTCATTACTGCGCGCGTCCTAAACAAACACGGCCGCAGCACAGCCGCGATACCCGGCCGCGCCGCCAGCTGCGCCAAATTGCTCCCACACCGCCTCTTCTGGGAACACTTGCAAGATGGCAAGATACTGGCGTTTCTCTCCGCTTACCTAACATCTGACCAGGTCGAGATTTCCTGATAGGCAGTTTTCACGGGCTACTGGTCTTTAGGCATAGAGACACCATCGAAGTAGAACACAGCGGGGCAATATAGGGCACTGCAAAGAGAATATGGGGTTTTTGTTTTATAAGCCTTTAGTTAAACAGTAACGATTCGACGCTATTCGGATAGAACTCAGACGCCAGTTATAATATGCACGCTCATAACAAGTCTTCAGCCGCTTGTAAGCTCTAGCAGCAAAGATGTTGTTCTTGTTGTGGTCTTCAGTCAAAAAAATGGCTCTGAGCACTAAGGGACTTAACTTCTGAGGACATCAGTACCCTAGAACTTAGAACTACTTAAACCTAACTAACCTAAGGACATCACACACGTCCATGCCCGAGGCAGGATTCGAATTTGCGACCGTAGCGGTCACGCGGTTCCAGACGGTAGCGCCTAGAACCGCTCGGTCACCCCAGCCGGCGGTCTCCTATCCTGTGCAACCTTCGTCTCCCAGTACCTACTGCAGCCTACATCCTTCTGAATCTTTTTGGTGTATTCATCTCTTGGTCTCCGTCTACGATTTTTACTCTCCACACTGCCCTTCAATACTAAATTGGTGATCCCTTGATGCCCCAGAATGTCCTACCAATCGATCCCTTCTTCTAGTCAAGTTGTTCCACAAACTTCTCTTCTAGCCAATTCTATTCAGTACTTCCTCATTAGTTATGTGATCTATCCATCTAATATTCAGCATTCTTCTGTAGCACCACATTTCGAAAGCTTCTGTTCTCTTCTTGTCTAAACTATTTATCGTCCACGTTTCACTTCCATACATGACTACACTCCATACAAATACTTTCAGAAACGACTTCCTGAGATATCAACTCCTAAACATCAAGTGGACGACGAAGAACGAAATGTTCGGATTAAAAAGGGTGTAAGACAGCGATGTAGTTTTGCGCCCATACTTTTCAATCTGTACATCGAAGAAGCAGTGATGGAAATATATATATGAAGACAGTAACTGTTCTCGAAAGAATAGATACTGTTGATGACCGTGCAGCTTTTCCATGGAATAAATGATGACTAACTGAAACCATCAGCTGCCGACAGGTGTTGTTGATATACCTCGATGTAGACAGCTGAAAATGTGTGCCCCGACCGGGGCTCGAGTCCCGGTTGGGGCACACATTTTCAGCTGTCTACATCGAGGTATATCAACAACAAGTGTCGGCAGCTGATGGTTTCAGTTAGTCATCATTTAATGACGGAAATATAAGAAGGGTTCAGAAGTGGAATTAAAATTCAAGGTGAAAGGGAATCAATGATAAGATTCACTGATGACATTGCTATCCTGAGTGAAAGTAAAGAAGAGCTACATGATCTGAATGGAATGGACCCTCTAATGAGCACAGAATGTGGTTTGATAGTAAATCGAAGAAAGACGAAAGTAATGAGAAGTAGCAGAACGCGAAAAACTTAACATCAAATGGCTCTGAGCACTATGGGACTCAACTGCTGTGGTCATCAGTCCCCTAGAACTTAAACCTAACTAACCTAAGGACATCACATACACCCATGCCCGAGGCAGGATTCGAACCTGCGACCGTAGCAACAGCGCGGCTCCGGACTGGAGCGCCTAGAACCGCACGGCCACCGCGGCCGGCAAACTTATCAGGACTGATGGTCACGCAGTAGAGAAAGTTAAGGAATTCTGCAACGTAGGCAGCAAAATAATAATTACGGGCGCAGGAAGGAAGATATCAAAAGCAGACTAGCACTGGCAAAAAAGGCATTCCTGGCCAAGAGAAGTCTATTGGTATCGAACACAGGTCTCAATTTGAGGAAGAAATATCCGAGAATATACGTTTGGAGCACAACATTCTATGGTAGTGAAACATGGACTGTGGGAAAACCGTAACAAAAGAGAATCGAAGCGTGTGAGATGTGGTGCTACAAACAAATGTTGAAAATTAAATGGACTGGTAAGGTAAGGATTGAGGAGGTTCTGTGCAAAATCGGGGAGGAAAGGAATATGTGGAAAACACCGACAAGGAGAAGGGACAGGAGGACAGGACATCTGTTAAGACACCAGGGACTGACTTCCATGGTACTAGAGGGAGCTGTAGAGGACAAAAACTGTAGAGGAAGACAGAGATTGGAATATATCCACCAAATAATTGAGGACGTAGGTTGCAAGTGTTACTATGAGAAAAGGAGATTGGCGCAGGAGAGGAATTCGTGGCGGGCGGCATCAAACCAGTCAGAAACTGACGAATCAGAATAAAAAAGGAAAAAATCAAGCCTCCGCACAAAACGTGAAACAATACGAAAGGTATTCATAAAGTTATGCAAGGGCTAATCGGAAAGTAAGTTGAGATCGGTCGGATATGCAAACCGCAGTGAGAATCAAAAATTTATTGGTTGCAACAGTTTGCTACACCTTCCAGCTACTTCTCTACATAGTCGCCGCTCCGTTCTAGATATTTATAGTAGCGTTATACCAACTTTCCAACACCTTCGTCATGGAAGGCAACCGCTTGCACTATCCGCCGATTTCTTACGCTGGTCTGCAGTTCGTTGTCTGTGCCGAAATGTTTTCTTCACAGCCAACGGTACACGTGAGCAAGAAATGAACATCAGAGGTTGGCAAATCCGGGCTGTATGGTGGGTGACCAAACATATCCCGTCGAAAACGCTGCAGGGGCATCTTCATTGCCTCTGCGGTGTGCGGCCCAGAATTATCATGAAGAAGGAAATGCATGACAGGTACGTTATGCGGGGTTGCATGAAATCAGGTGAAATCTCGCGGTGGGCACCCACACTTGGCGAGAGACGCTATTGCTCACTGTGTGCTCGGAATTAAAAAGAGCGACGTAATGCGATCGACAGGCACGTTAGAGACACTTTGTGGTGTCACCGCCAGACACCACACTTGCTAGGTGGTAGCTTTAAATCGGCCGCGGTCCATTAGTACATGTCGGACCCGCGTGTCGCCACTGTCAGTGATCGCAGACCGAGCGCCACCACTCGGCAGGTCTAGAGAGACGTACGAGCACTCGCCCAGTTGTACGACGACTTTGCTAGCGACTACACTGACGAAGCCTTTCTCTCATTTGCCGAGAGACAGTTAGAATAGCCTTCAGCTAAGTCCAGGGCTACGACCTAGCAAGGCGCCATTAACCATTTCTAGAGAGAGAGTCTCACTTGTATCATCAAGAATGCTGTATACAAATGATGGATTAAAGTTAAGTATTCCAGCAGCTACGTACTTTTCTTTATAGCATTCATTACGTATCCTGTTTCAGACTTAACGCAAGCCGGCGTGAGTTGACGCGTGCCCTTTCGGCTTCCTCGCCTTGTGTCTAGACTGTCTTGTCTAGACACAACACACTTCACAACACGTCTGTGCAAAGCCTTATCGGATTTTCCCTGTGGATTCCATTTCGCGACCTATCGGACCTTTCCTTCCGAATAGCCCTTGAATTATCACCTAAAAAAATGCAATATGGGACAGTGAAAATTCGCTACATATTCACTTTGCAATGCGATAGGTTTTCTCAAAGACTTCGTTGGGGAAGTCTGCAGTTTAGCTTTCTAGGAAACATTAAAACTCGAAAATCAGCGAGTCGTCCTTCAGGCAATGATTTCTTCGTCCGAGGAAAAAGGAAGACGTCGCTGAGTGCCATTTGGAGATTACGGGGAGTGAGGCAAAATTTGATAGCCGGAAGCAGCAGGAGGTGCCAATGCGTTGCGCAGAATGAGCTAGGCCATTGTCGAGTAAAACCACCGCCTTGGGGATCTTCCTGGTAAGCTTCGCCTTCAAAATTTCCCGTAACTTCATCCGGAGCTTACGGCAGTATGCTCCTGTTAAGTTTTGCCCTTCACGCGTAACCCGATAGCACCACATCATGGCACCGCAGCCCCCCCCCCCCCCCCCAAAAAAAAAAAGAAAAAATCCACTCAGCATCAACTTGTCCGATGGCGTTTGGGTCGTCACCCTTTTCGGTGATAAAGTATTCTCGTGCTTGCTTTGCTTATGTTGGAATGTGCAATTATTTATCTTTTTCTCCTCAATAATTCAAGAGAATTGTGTTTGTTGCCTGTTGCAGTGACGCGTTATTGTGCTCTGCTCTTTACGTCCCTACGCAAGTTTCTTGGGATGGTCAATTTATATAAGACGGTGTTAGTTGCACAGTGTGAAAGCCAAACGCTACTAAAACAAAATACGTCAGTTTGAAAGCACAGTCGGTCCTTGTAAAAGCAAGAGGAGTGCGGGACTACTGACAGTCTCTTAACTCGTAGGCCCAACGAATCTATCAATACCCCCGTCTATGAATCAGGAAATTTACCAAGGACCATTTCGAAGGTTTTAAATGAACTTTAGGGTCTGTATTTTTCTTACACTTGACACCAGCTCTAAGGCCAGCACCATTTCCTTGCATAGTTCAAAGCGAAGTAATGGCGAATGGATTAGTTGTTGTTCATTGTGTCGTCTTCACTGGCGAAAAACTGCAGGGAAGCAACCTTTCTTTCCTAGAAACCAACTTATTCCATCCAACAAGCGAAGACGGAAGTAAAAGATAAGTTAAAGATTGTGATTAAACTTCAGGGTCAAAGGATATCACGATGAGATTCGCTGATGACATTACTATCCTCAGTGAAGCATTACGCTATCTTCTGAATGAAATGAGCATTCCACTGAGTAGGGAATATGGATTTAGAATAACCAAAAGAATAACAAAAGTAATTAAACGTAATAGAAATGAAATTAGTGACAAACTTCACATCAAACCTGGGGATCATGTAGAAGACGAAGTGAAGGGTTTTGCTATCTTGGAAACAAAATGAAACATGGCGGGCAAAGCAAGGAGGATGTAAAGAGCGGGCTAGCACAGGCAAAAAGGGCTTTCCTCGCAAAAAGAAGGCTACTGGTATCAAACAACGACATTAATTTGAGGAAGGATTTTGTAATAATGTACGTCTGGATCACAGCATTGTATAGAAATGTATTATGCTCTGTGGGGAAATAGAAACAGAAGTTAGACGGTTGAAATGTAATGCTACAGAATGATGCTGGAAGTTAAATGGTCTGTTAAGATAAGAAATGGAGAGGCCCTCCACAGAATCGGCGAGAAAAGGAATAAGCGGAGAACATTTATCACATGAAGAAAGGGTGATTGGTTGGTTGATTTGGAGAGGAGGACGAAAAGGCGAGGTCATCCGTCCCATCAGAGTAGGGAAGGAAAGAAGTCGGCCGTTCCCTTTCCAAGGAACCATTCCGGAGTTTGCCTGAAGCGGTTTAGGGAACTCATGGAAAAAAACTAAATCAGGATGGGTGACCCATATTTGAACACCACCGTCCTCCAGAATGCGAGTCCAGTGTGCTAACCACTGCGCCACTCTCTCGGTAAAGGGTGATAGGACACAAGACACGAGGGAATGACTTCCATGGTACTAGACAGAGTTGGATAAACAAAAGAAAACTGTAGAGGAGTATATCCAACAAATAATTAAGGACTTTGGGACTACATGGTACACTGAGATGAAAAGGATGACGATTTAACACAGAAATTGTGTCGCTATTAAACACTAATGGACCCATGCCAACTTCACAAGCAAACACACTCCTACGGTCAATGTATGGAACCTCTCCTAGGAGTCAAGTACCTTTTTTTCTTATGTACTACTGTCCATTTACTGTATAACTCGCTCCCTCACATTGACGATTAACACATAAATTATGTCGCTATTAAATACTAATGGATCCATGCCAACTTCTCCACAAGCAAGCACACTTCTACGGTCAATGTATGGAACCTCTCCTAGGAGTCAAGTACCTTTTTTCTGATGTACTACTGTCCATTTACTGTATAACTCGCACCCTCACACTGACAATTTAACAAATTGAAATTGTGTCACCATTAAATACTAATTAAACCATGCCAACCGTCCGCAGCTCGTGATCGTGCGGTAGCGTTCTCGCTTCCCGCGCCTGGGTTTGATTCCCGGCGGGGTCAGGGATTTTCTCTGCCTCGTGATGACTGGGTGTTGTGTGATGTCCTTGGGTTAGTTAGGTTTAAGTTGTTCTAAATTTTAGGGGACTGGTGACCATAGATGTTAAGTCCCATAGTGCTCATAGCCATTTGAACCATGCCAACGTCTCCCAAAGCGGGACACTTTTACGGTCAATGTACGGAACATCTCCTGGGAGTCAATTATCTATTCACCGATGCAGCACTGCCAGTTTACTGTATTCCTTGTACGTGACGGAACGCATCAAAGCGTGAGAAAACTGATAAAAAACAGGAACGAAAAAGAATAAATGTATCAGTAAACAGCTGCAGCGTAGTCTTTTGAAACACGCTATCATATTAAAACTATGTGCGGAACCTGGGCTAGAAACTGGAACCTTGCATTTTCGGCCAATGCCCTTACCGTATGAGCTGTCCATACACGACTCACGGTCCGCCCTCACAGCTTCACTGCCGTTAGTATCTCTCTCCTACCTTCCAAGCTTTACAAAACGTCTCCTGCACAACTCGCGTGAGAACTTCAGTGAAGAGAATGAGATTTTCACTCTGCAGCAGAGTGTGCGCTGATATGAAACTTCCCTGCAGATTATAACTGTGTGCCGGACTGAGACTCGAACTCGGGACCTTTGCCTTTCGCGGGAAAATGCTCCACCAACTGAACTACCCAAGCACGACTCACGCCCCGTCCTCACAGCTTCAATACTGCCAGTACCTCGTCTCCTACGTTTCAAACTTCACAGAAGCTCTTCTGCGAACCTCGCAGAACTGGCACTCCTGGAAGAAAGGATATTGCGGAGACATGGCTTAGCCACAGCCTGGGGAATGTTTCCAGAATGAATTTTCATTCTGCAGCGGAGTGTGCGCTGATATGAAACTTCCTGTCAGATTAAAACTGTGTACCACACCGAGACTCGAACTCGGGACCTTTGCCTTTCGCGGGCAAGTGCTCCACCAACAGAGCTATCCAAGCACGACTCACGACCCGTCCCCACAGCTTCAATACTGCCAGTACCTCGTCTCCTACCTTCCAAACTTCACTGAAGCTGTGGGGACGGGTCGTGAGTCGTGCTTTGGTAACTCAGGTGATAGAGCACTTTCCCGCAAAAGGCAAACGCCCCGAGCTCGAGTCTCGGTCTGGCACACAGTTTTAATCTGCCAGGACGTTTAGAAGAGGGTAGAAAGGTACTAACAGAAGCGAAGCTCTGAGAGCGTGATGATGATGTTTGGTTTGTGGGGCGCTCAACTGCGCGGTTATCAACGTCCGTACAAATTCCCAATCTTTTCTCAGTCTAATCTTGCCAAGTGCATTAATGATGATGAAATGATGAGGACAAGACAAACACCCAGTCGTCTCGAGGCAGGTGAAAATCCCTTACCCCGCCGCGAATCGAACCCGGGACCCCGTGCTCGGGAAGCGAGAACGCGACCCCGAGACCACGAGCTGCGGAGTTCTCTCTCTGAGAGCGTACCTGGGTAGTTCAGTGGGTATCAGCATTGCCCGCATTGAAGTTCTAGGATATGTCCTGATCTGTCACACTGTTTTAATCCATTAGGAAGCAGCGGAGCAGACGAAGAGAAATCATGTCCATAGCAATGATCTGATAACTGCTGTAGCGAGAAGATGTAGATGGCACACACAGTAAACGCATCACTGGCTGTGTGATTTAGAGCAACTTTATTCGCAGAGCGTTGCCAGAAGTGTTTCCCACGAGATGTGAAGAGAGTGCGCCTGCGGAGACGTCTACAATAGAGATGGGTAGTTCGCGAATGAACGGGTGCAAAGGAACGGTTCACCAAGATGAACGAAAGGACCGAGTAACTAATTCCAAGGAACGATCGGTTCATAGTTCACTTCGGTCGCCGCGGTCTACTTATAGTTCCCGGGAACGAGGAACGATCGGCTCGTAGTTCACTAGTTCACTTCGGTCGCAGCGGTCACTTCGGCAGTTCTCGTTCCAGCCTCGGTTGCGTGCTCGTCTCGGTCTCGGTCTCCCTCGGCCGCACTCGTCGTTCTTCTCAGTTCCACTGCCGACTGCTCCTAGTTAGTTCAGTGTCCAGTTGTTCGTTTCGTTCACTGCGCTCGCCTAATTTACGTGTGTTCCAAACTGTTCTTGCACTTGGTTCTGGCTATTCAGCGTCCACGACCGGTAATCAAAAAGTATTTTATAGTTACGTAAATTTCATAAACGTTACGTTGTATATAATAGGTACGCCTTTTCAGGTAACAAAAGGGCATATCAGCTCACTTCGTTATATCGATGAACATTATAAGACATTCTTATAACAAGGCAAGTTTTTTTTGTTATTCATATTTTTTTGGTTTCATCGACTTGATTTAGCAGCTAACTTTCAATAATTTGCTTAATTTTTAGTGTAAGAAAATTCATATAAAACGATTTTCGTGTATCTTTCATATACAAAACATCACACGTAGGAAGGCTCTAATTATTTTTAAGTTTGGTTGTTTCCAATTTGCATTACTTGATAGTCTGGTTTCTTTGGGAAAAAAAGTGGGTTGTGGGTCATTTTGGCTCAGTAGAAAAAGCGGTGCCTCTCCATTTGAAAAGACATAGATTGCCATAAAATCGTATTTACTTATTATCTCAACATTTGTTCAGGAGGAGCTTTCAAACCAAAAACTTTATTACTTATTATTATTATTGCTGCATTAACTTCAATAATGCAACATAAAAACCTAATTTTTACTAAGCGTGTGACGCAAGTATGAGAAACCACATTTTATTTTATGCTTCCATAAAGTGTCTACGTCGCCTACGAACTCAGAGACAACGTGAAGTGTATATAGGATGTAAACTATTATTGTTTACAACGCAGCATAGCTATGTAGTGGAAGTCGAAACGAAGAATTTTATACAAGATACTTGTGGTGTATTAAGTTGGGAAACAGCCACCAACAGGTTTCCAAGACTACATGAGCTATAGCCCATGCGCGTCGCGTGTGATTTTCATGTTCTCTTCTCCAGCTCTCTACACACCGTCATCGATTGTTTCACAATTGTTGCTTGCATTAGCTTGTTATTTCTTCACTGCCTAATTATTAAATGTTTGTCTGTTTGTTGTATCTGCTCGTAACGGGCAACACATCGTCCGTAATTGGCGAGCAGTCTGTACTCGGGGCCGGTTTTCCGTGCGCCACCCTATATTATTTCCCTGCGGTCAGCCACACAAGGCTACGGTTGGCTAAACGAGAGGTTCTGCAGAATCACAGAAATTACTTCTAAAAGTGTGTAAGAATTCTGTAATGAATGGAAACTCTATACTCCGGGGGAGAGGCAAGTGCCCCCTCTTGGTGCCCTCCATCCTTCAGCCGCCTACACTACTAGTTTTCAGTTTTCCATAAGAACCATATACCAAGCACAAATGAACGGTGAACGAGTAAAAATGAACGGTTCCCAAAAAAGAACGATCAGCAGTGCACTAGTTCCCAAGGATGAACGAGTTTGCCCATCTCTAGTCTACAGTCTCGCTCTATTGGCGCCCTCTGTGGTGCTGGAATACCTGCGGTCTCTCTATAGCCGTCTGACGGGTCTGGCAAAATTAGTAGCCGCGATTGTGACGATTTACCGCGTATTCAGTTTAGCAACAAAATCGCCTTAAGCGGCATTCCAGCCAGAGTGGTGAGAGCGAGGCGCCTAATTGCAGCCAGCAGGTGAGGGCTGCCCTGCCCTGTCCAGCTCCGCGCAGCTCCCGGTGGCGGCGGCGGCGGCGGCCAAATGTCAAGGCCAGCCAAGCAGAGAGCCGCGGGGCCGCTCCGCCCTTGACGCCGGCAGCAGCTGCCTGCAGCGCCTGCGCCTCTCCCATCAATCCCATAAAGTAAGGGCGGCGAGGGAACTGTTTACGTCATACTGTCTGCACCAACCTCACACAACAAACCAAACAACACAGCTTCCGAAATTTCGACCACCGTTGTCTAGGGTCACAAGTTCAACTTCATAAGATTCGGACATGGTGAAGTTTATGGATTACAGTGCTAAATCTGTCATCAACTTGGTCGGTTTGGACCCGCAG
This sequence comes from Schistocerca cancellata, assembly GCF_023864275.1. Classification (NCBI taxonomy): domain Eukaryota; kingdom Metazoa; phylum Arthropoda; class Insecta; order Orthoptera; family Acrididae; genus Schistocerca; species Schistocerca cancellata. The sequence continues at coordinate 161,724,364 of NC_064631.1, forward strand.
TCTTTTACTGGGTTCAAATGGCTCTGAGCACTATGGGACGTAACTTCTCAGGTCATCAGTCCCCTAGAACTTAGAACTACTTAAACCTAAGTAACCTAAGAACATCACACACATCCATGCCCGAGGCAGGATTCGAACCTGCGACCGTAGCGGTCCCGCGGTTCCAGACTGTATCGCCTAGAACCGCTCGGCCATCCCGGCCGGCTTTTACTAGGCATGGTCCTGTTGGAGGTGCTACGCTCTTGCCTTCCTCTGGCTTCTCAACTCACTTATCCAGGCAGTTAAAGGTGAACCGACGATTTTACACGGCCTCCAAACCACGGAGAAATTCGGTGTTTTTCACATTAACTCGATATTGAGAACAAATTTTAGTCGTCTTCATCGCAGATTTATTCAGACTAGCGTAGTGCCTGCTGCCTCGCTCGCGTAGACTGTACTGAAACGTCTCCTTAGAAAAAATGAGTTACTGTGCTGATAAACCTCTTACGTTATTTGATTTTCAAACAGCTGAGCACAACTGAACGTACTGAGACATTACTCTCTTTACTTATCCTGATCAACACTAAACTGACACACCATATTTTTATCGCAACGCAATCTGACTTTGAAAAATCCCTACAAAAGAATGGCCCTGACTAACAATAACCTATACCTTTCATGAATCACTTACCTCACAAAAATCTTCGTTACTCGAACTACTGCAATACAGCGAGCGCCGTTACTGCCAGCTAAATAAAAGATTCTAACTACTGAAGGCACTAACTACTGATAGGCATAGTTACCAAATGAAAGATTTTGATAGAGAACAAACAATGTATTTACCTTAATAGTGTTCAAAAGGCATTATATATATATATATATATATATATATATATATATATATATATATATATATATATATATATATCAGTTCATGATATCCAGTATTACAAATTTACTATTTCTGGCGGACACACGTCCAGATCGTCCGCTCTGAAAATTCTGCCATCTCTCCCCCCACATCCACCACTGCTGGCGGCTCACCTCCAACTGCACAACGCTACGCGCTGTTAACAGCCAACTGCCCAACACTACAATAGCAGATTCCAACAATGCAAACCAACCACAGACTGCACACAGCACAGTGATTTTCATATAGAGCGCTACATGGCGTTACCAACATAAAAACCTAAACAGTATGAGCTGCACAGATTCTTTTTTTTTTTCCTTGACTCGAACTTTCGTGTTGTTTACAAGTTCCAGCACCTCTTGCACTTTTCACACTAAATGAGGTCATAGAAGCATGGTCTTTGCCAAATGTACTTCTGACCAAAGAGCGATTTTGGCAGCTCTAATCCATGGTTTTTGTTAATCATGCCATTTGCGTTCTTGTGGCGGTATTTCTAGGGAAACTTCATTCCATAACACATATTTCTTTATACCTAACCATGAAGTGAAATACCAGTTTTCGTAGATTTACCTTTAATTTTTTTTTTGTATAAAGAAATGTTTTCTTAAGTTATCATCCCCTATTTTACCCCCTTAGTGGTTGAATTTCCAAAAATGCTGAAATACGTTTTTTTAATTTCTGATTGAGAAAACAAATACCAATCTACGTAAAGTTTGGAAGGTAGGAGATGAGATACTGGCAGAAGTAAAGCTATGAGGACGGGGCGTCAGCCGTGCTTGGGTAGCTCAGGTGGTAGAGCACTTGCCCGCGAAAGGCAAAGGTCCGGAGTTCGAGTCTCGGTCTGGCAAACAGTTTCAATCTGCCAGGAAGTTTCTTTACCAATCTACGTAGTTCTAGCTTCAAAATTGCCTTCATAGTGACGTATTTTCAAAAAGCCTTTCATCCCCTAATTCACCCTCTTATGAGTGTAATTTCGAGCAATTCTTAAACAATGCCTACAGTGTAAGATCCACACCCTCTTTACTATTTCACGTTTCTGTCCCTAGCGACCTGCCTGGGCCAAGATCAGTCTGGCCCTATTCCATCTCCTTAGGGGGTTGAATTTCCAGAAACAGTGAAACACGTATTTTTTTTCGTTTCTAGTTGAGAAGCCAAATAAAAATGCTTTCACAGTGAAATATTTCATAAAACATTCCCCCCCCCCCACCCCCCTGTTTTACCCCCTTAGGGATTGAGTATCCAAAAACAGTCAAACCCGTATTTTTTTCAATTTTGGGAGCCAAATATAGATTTTTATAGACTTATCTTCAAAATTGCTTGCATTGTGAAATAGTTCCGTAAAAATTATCATCCTCCATCGTCTTAGGGATGGAATTTCGAAAAATCTCTTCTTAAACGACGCCTACAGTATAAGGTCAACACCCTCAGCAAGTTTCAAGTTTCTACCCTTAGTGATTTGGGCTGGACGATGACGAGTCAGTGAGTGAGTCAATCAGTCGGGACATTGCATTTTATAATATATATTTTCACTTCAGATCTGCGAACGAAAGAAAAAAGCATTACTAGTGAACTGTTCTAATATATAAAACACGTACTGTATATAAAATCTGATGAAAAACACAAAATTAAAACCTCGTTTCATTAGATAACTCGTCAAATGTAATAAAACTGCTATGCCTTTCTTCGACGTCTTCATGATGCATATGCTGTGGACATTCCAGTCTTCCAAAATAATGGCTGTGTTCATAGAGCTGTATGCAAACATCGTGCTTTGATTTCTACTTCGACAAACATTCCGGCACTGTAGCACACCTGGATGGGCCCGCTAAGTCAAATAATCATCATCGTCATCATCTTGTACAGTCTGCAGCCCCGGCTAGTTCTGTTTGGAAAATAAGCCTCCCCATCTTTTCTTGTCCTCCCATAACGTTTCCCTCTCCACACTGTCCCAGTCTTCTCCTCTCATCTTCACTCAGTTCTTCCCTCGAACGATCCACCTGTTCCTCGATCTTTCTCTAAGTCTCTTGCTTCCCATCGTCATTTCAGGAGACTGTCTTGGTGTCTTACTAGCTCCCGTTCTTTTAATATGTCAATACCATTTTAATTTTGTCTTTTTTGTGATCTCTTGCATGGGCTTCTCTTTCACCATTTCTCTCACTGTCTCAGTCTTTCCATCCTCATAAGCCGTATCTGCTTCGCTGAAATATTCATCTCGCAAGCCTGCATCATGTTCAGTTGCCTTTCCTTCATTACTCACGTTTCTGATGCGTCCGTAGTTACTGGATTTTAATATCCTCAGTACAATATTTGCCTGTGTTTTGGCTTAAATATTTGCTTACATTCTGCAGGAAACCATGGACTTCCCCTTTCACGCAAATTCTCATCTCACGCATACTGGCTATGAAAAGTAGAGGGGATAGTGGACTCCCTCGTTTCAGACCATTTTCTGTTATTACTTTTATACAACTCACACTTCTTTGACATATTTTCTTCATTTTTCTCATAGCCTTCCAGTTCCCATTTTCTTAAGTTTTCCCATATGTTTTCAGACTCCTCACCCCTCGTCAATGTCCGTAACCACCGTTATCCTTACCTCATTCGTAATGTCTCTCTCGGAGCTTCCTTACTCTAAAAATTAGCTCCCCTGCCGGCCTTCCTGGTCTAAATCCATACTGTTTATCTTAGTTTTCCTCCTGCTATCTTCCACACTCTCTGTTCCAGGATCTCCTCAAATAGCTTGGCCACTTGACACATTCATAATTTTGACATAACTTGCTGCAATCCTCCTTAAAAACTGTCACTATGATTTCCTTTCTCCAGTGTTCAGATGTCCTCCTTTCTTTCTGTACTCTTCTTCTGAACCGAGAGAGTCAATGTACTCAAACAATGCTTGCTGCTCTCGCCATCTCCAGACGCACAAAACTGAGTCATCGCGCTTTTCCTCTTTTCGTGGTCTTCATCGCTGCCTCTACTTCTATCGAAGCTAAGTCCATCTTCAGATTCTCTACATCCCCAGGTTCGTCATTTTCATCTTCCATATTTCCCTTAGGGTGTAGATAGATATTTGTGTCCTGAACTTCGCGTAACATGAATATATAAAGAAAAATACAAAACACCGATTGTCGCGTGGACTCCTTGTTAGTACGAAGATAAAAGTGATTGGTCTGTGAACAGTCTTGGGTAGGGCTGCAATGAACTCGGCTGAAACGTCGGAAGAGGAAGTAGTGAAATGCGTGATTCTCTCCGAAAAACGTGCCTATTTCTTGAAAAAAGTCTCTCCGGTTGACTCGACAACGTGGCCCTCGGCCCGTGCACGAACTTACTGTCAGCTACCAGCTCGGAGTGCTGGAGCACCCACTGAATAATCTTATGAGGCGAAGTCCGACTGCGTGACTCCGGCGCGGGTGACCGGGCGCCCCTGGCAGGGCGTGGTCATCACGGCGGGTAAATTTAGCCACCGCGCTCGCAGATGACGCGATACACGCAGAGTGATTACGGCGCGCGCGCATACAATGCTCCCGGCAGCCGCGCGCCAGATACGATCTGCACCAGGACACACGCGGGCTTGCCCAACCCGCGCTGCCCAAACTGCGGGCACCGTTATCGCTGGGCGGCTACCTGCCTTGCTGCTCCGTCTGGCGCTGCGCTCAGCCGAAATTCGTTTTTCCTCCAACTGATAGCAGCGCGGCGAGTTTCGAAACTATTACGTGACATGCAAGATCGAAACAGTGCAGCGTTATCAGCGAAGCTGGAAACTACACTCCTGGAAATTGAAATAAGAACACCGTGAATTCATTCTCCCAGGAAGGGGAAACTTTATTGACACATTCCTGGGGTCAGATACATCACATGATCACACTGACAGAACCACAGGCACATAGACACAGGCAACAGAGCATGCACAATGTCGGCAATAGTACAGTGTATATCCACCTTTCGCAGCAATGCAGGCTGCTATTCTCCCATGGAGACGATCGTAGAGATGCTGGATGTAGCCCTGTGGAACGGCTTGCCATGCCATTTCCACCTGGCGCCTCAGTTGGACCAGCGTTCGTGCTGGACGTGCAGGCCGCGTGAGACGACGCTTCATCCAGTCCCAAACATGCTCAATGGGGGACAGATCCGGAGATCTTGCTGGCCAGGGTAGTTGACTTACACCTTCTAGAGCACGTTGGGTGGCACGGGATACATGCGGACGTGCATTGTCCTGTTGGAACAGCACGTTCCCTTGCCGGTCTAGGAATGGTAGAACGATGGGTTCGATGACGGTTTGGATGTACCGTGCACTATTCAGTGTCCCCTCGACGATCACCAGTGGTGTACAGCCAGTGTAGGAGATCGCTCCCCACACCATGATGCCGGGTGTTGGCCCTGTGTGCCTCGGTCGTATGCAGTCCTGATTATGGCGTTCACCTGCACGGCGCCAAACACGCATACGACCATCATTGGCACCAAGGCAGAAGCGACTCTCATCGCTGAAGACGACACGTCTCCATTCGTCCCTCCATTCACGCCTGTCGCGACACCACTGGAGGCGGGCTGCACGATGTTGGGGCGTGAGCGGAAGACGGCCTAACGGTGTGCGGGACCGTAGCCCAGCTTCATGGAGACGGTTGCGAATGGTCCTCGCCGATACCCCAGGAGCAACAGTGTCCCTAATTTGCTGGGAAGTGGCGGTGCGGTCCCCTACGGCACTGCGTAGGATCCTACGGTCTTGGCGTGCATCCGTGCGTCGCTGCGGTCCGGTCCCAGGTCGACGGGCACGTGCACATTCCGCCGACCACTGGCGACAACATCGATGTACTGTGGAGACCTCACGCCCCACGTGTTGAGCAATTCGGCGGTACGTCCACCCGGCCTCCCGCATGCCCACTATACGCCCTCGCACAAAGTCCGTCAACTGCACATACGGTTCACGTCCACGCTGTCGCGGCATGCTACCAGTGTTAAAGACTGCGATGGAGCTCCGTATGCCACGGCAAACTGGCTGACACTGACGGCGGCGGTGCACAAATGCTGCGCAGCTAGCGCCATTCGACGGCCAACACCGCGGTTCCTGGTGTGTCCGCTGTGCCGTGCGTGTGATCATTGCTTGTACAGCCCTCTCGCAGTGTCCGGAGCAAGTATGGTGGGTCTGACACACCGGTGTCAATGTGTTCTTTTTTCCATTTCCATGAGAGTATATGAGTCTCGAGTGGACCGAAATCTCGAAAACACGATTTCGTACTAACACTATTATTATTTTGCTTATCTATCATCTAGGGACCACGAATGACTTTGTCGTGAGGGCACTGCGGCAGATGAGATAACAACACGACAGACAATTTCTCATCTGTTCTGACTCCCAAAGCACACTTCTTGATACTGGTCAAATGTACTCAGTGGACGCGATGGTGCAAGGTGTCCAGATTTCTACTGGATTTCACGGCACGAAAGGCAGCGGCCTTGCCACGGTGGGAACAAGAGTTCCCGCCAGATCACCACAGTTCAGTACTGTTGGGCTTGGCTAGCACGTGGATGGGTGACCGTCCGAGACTGTCGAGCGCTGTTGGCAAGTGGGTTGCACTAAGTTCTCATGAGGCCAATTGACGAGCTATTTAATTGGGAAGCGGTGTGCTGACTACATGCCCCCCGACATACGCATCCAGGGACGCTAATCGGCTGAGAATGTCACGGAGCTCAGGCTGTAGCCTGGGCCTTCTGAGACCTGTTCGGAAGGAGTTTACTTAAGTTTCTATAGCAAACAGGAACGAGGGGAAATGAACTTGCCAGCCGCTGTGGCCGAGCGGTTCTAGGCGCTTCAGTCTGGAACCGCGCGACCGCTACGGTCGCAAGTTCGAATCCTGCCTCGGGCATGGGTGTGTGTGATGTCCTTAGGTTAGTTAGGTTTAAGTAGTTCTAAGTTCTAGGGGACTGATGACCTCCGATGTCAAGTCCCATAGTGCTCAGAGCCGTTTGAACCATTTGGGGGCACACCTTGGTTCTCTCAGACAATGACAATGAGGAAAGTGTGGTTCGAGTTATAAGGTTTTGTGTGTTGTTCGTGATCCTTCCTGAAATATTGGATATGAAATTTTAGTGTGCTGCAGAATCGTTTGGTCAGCCATTATTTCCAAGTGGTCAGCCAGTCACAGTAACCAGACCCCTTTTAAATGAGTCTGTACTGCTATTGTCTACCACCGATAGTTGTTCTGCTGTTTTATCTGCATTTTACGGGAAGCCTTTTACGACTCTTCCCGATGTTAACGTTGAATTTTAAATTCATGTTTGTTGATTCAGCTTGATTTTAGAATTTGTTTGTAATAGATTTTAATCATCCTCGTCTATTTATTTCATATGAGAGTGCTGATGACCTCACCATTTATCATCCCAAAACGCTAAACAATAAATAGTTAGGCAACACTTCATTTTACATTCCACCACTTTTCTACAAAACTTTTGTTACGTACGATATGATAACGTTGTCATGTTTTTACAGGGACAAACAATTCGGCTGTTCCTTCAAGTGGCCTTAGTCAGTGTGGTATTCTTATTACAAAACTAAGTACACCAAATGTTGGTCTATAAAACATGATAACGCGATCCCACACCAGGAAATGACAATAGCCGCACAAAAGTATCCTTGCCAATTCTGACACTTTTCATCTACCCCATGTGTCTAAAAAGACGTCCATCTTTCCATTTCCCATCAGTTGATCGTTTGTCATGTCAGAAAGTCAAAGAATGTATATTGAGTGCATATTAACAAGGGCGACACAAATAGTCACATATTTCTTCGACTCCCGAGAGAGCGTCACAGGTACGTTGAAACACCTTGAATTGATAGATTCTTGCAGATAGACGTCAGTTACGGTGCGAAAAGTTACTTATAAAATTTCTAGAACCAGAATTAAGTGAAGAAACTAGGAAAATTCTTCAACTTCGTACGTGTCGTTCCCGTAGGGAACTTATGAATAGAAGATTGGGCTAATTACAGCGTGCTCATAGACATTCAAGCAGTCATTCTTCCCGTGTTACATACACAAATGGAACTGGAACAAACCCTAACATGTGGTATCGTGTTAAGTACTCTCTCCTGCGCACTTCACGGTGGTTTTGCGGAGTATGTACGTAGATGTAGAAAGTCCCAAAATTCATTATAGCTGTTCTGAAGAAGACTCGGTCCTATGCCCATTTCTTAAAGGTCTTCATTGTCACTCACATACCACGCAACTCTGTGGTTTCGGCTCATTATGTTACAAGAAACTCATTTAGTCATCTGGGCACAGCCTATCCATAGAAGCGAGTTCTGCGTCTAATGATTGCATCTAAGCTCTTTTCTCTATTGGAGTATGTGTTCTGCTTAGATTGTCTTACGTAGCTCCAGTCTTTGTAGGTTGCGTAACGTATGTTGCGTAAGACCTTCCTATCTTTTCGTTTTAATTCATCAAGCCATTCAGATGAATTAAGAGGCAGCAGCTTGACGATAATTTTATCACAATGAATGTTTCTATTTATAGAAAAGTATATCTTTTTTGGTTGTTGGTCTAGAGCACGATTTCCAGTCTTCTGGCTCTTGCTATTACGGGGACGTCGACGTGAACGGGTAGCGTCATCACCCCATACTATGAGGCTACGTTAATCCCGTTTTACAGGGTGGTTAAGACTAAACTTTCCCCACTGGAGCCATTGTAGACGGAAAAGTATTTACCGTGAGGGTGCCCAAAGTTGTACGAATTATGTCCAGATTGCGCGCTAGACGACTTGCATTGTTAGTAGTGTTAATGTCGTGACTTGCCGTTAGGCGCCTCTACTGGTACGGCGACGTAGGGCTGAACACAAGCATCATTGTGTATTACAGTTGCATACTGTCAACATGGATCTGGACAAGGTGAGCAGGTCTTTCCTCGTGAAGCTGTTTTATCAAACAACAGCAATAGTGTTGCAGCTCTACGCGAGTATCGACGCCTTAAAGCAATACGGAGAGGTCCTCTTTCTACACCGAGATTGAAGAACATGGTTTGGAAGTTCAACTGAACTGGCGATTTGGAATTGTTCCTGAAAGAGGTCGGAGGCAAATTGCGGCACTAATCGATCGGTCAATTGCGCCACTAACTGTTGATGTTACTATTTCCATGACTAAGAATGTTGGACGCAGTGTTCTACACTACTGGCCTTTAAAATTGCTACACCAAGAAGAAATGCAGATGATAAACGGGTATTCATGGGACAAATATATTATACTAGAACTGACATGTCATTACATTTTCACGCAATTTGGGTGTATAGATCCTGAGAAATCAGTACCCAGAACAACCACCTCTGGCCGTAATAACGGCCTTGATACGCCTGGGCATTGAGTAAAACAGAGCTTAGATGGCGTGGACAGGTACAGCTGCCCATGCACCTTCAACACGATGCTACAGTTCATCAAGAGTAGTGACTGGAGTATTGTGACGAGCCAGTTGCTCGGCCACCATTGACCAGACGTTTTCAATTGGTGAGAGATCTGGAGAATGTGCTGGCCAGGGCAGTAGTCGAACATTTTCTGTATCCAGAAAAGCCCGTGCAGGACCTGCGACATGCGGCCGTGCATTCTCCTGCTCAAATGTAGGGTTTCGCAGGTATCGAATGAAGGGTAGAGCCACGGGTCGTAACACATCTGAAATGTAACGTACACTGTTCAAAGTGCCGTCAATGCGAACAAGAGGTGACCGAGACGTGTAACCAATGGCACCCCATACCAACACGCCGGGTGATACACCAGTATGGCCAAGACGAATACCCGCTTCCAATGTGCGTTCATCGCCATGTCGTCAACACGGATGCGAACATCGTGATTCTGTAAACAGAACCTGGATTCATCGGAAAAAGTGACGTTTTGCCATTCGTGCACCCAGGTTCATCGTTGAGTACACCATCGCAGACGCTCCTGTCTGTGATGCAGCGTCAAGGGTAACAGCAGCCATGGTCTCCGAGCTGATAGTCCATACTGCTGCAAGCGTTGTCGAACTGTTCGTGCAGATGGTTGTTGTCTTGCAAACGTCCCCATCTGTTGACTCAGGGATCGAGACGTGGCTGCACGATCCGTTACAGCCATGCATATAAGATGCCTGTCATCTTGACTGCTAGTGATATGAGACCGTGGGGATCCAGCACGGCGTTCCGTATTACCCTCCTGAACCAACCGATTCCATATTCTGCCAACAGGCATTGTATCTCGACCAACGCGAGCAGCAATGTCGCGATACGATAAACCGCAATCGCGATAGGCTACAATCCGACCTTTATCAAAGTCAGAAACGTGATGGTACGCATTCCTCCTCCTTACACGAGGCATCACAACAACGTTTCACCAGGCAACGCCGGTCAACTGCTGTTTGTTTATGAGAAATCGGTTGTAAACTTTCCTCATGTCAGCACGTTGTAGGTGTCAAAACCGGCGCCAACCTTGTGTGAATGCTATGCAAAGCTAATCATTTGCGTATCACAGCATCTTCTCCCTGTCGGTTAAATTTCGCGTCTGTAGCACGTCATCTTCGTGGTGCAGCAATTTTAATGCCCAGTAATGTATCTTCAAGCGGTGGTAGAGCAAAAAAAATTTTTATCGCTTTCCCAGTAAAATGAAATGTCCGACAGGCAGCAAAGCAAGTTTTAAATCTAACTTAAAATCGCTGGTCTTGGACTATTTCTTGTGTTCCATTGACCAATTTCATCTTTAAAACGGGTAGCCTGACAAAAAAGAAAAATAAAGCCGGTGTCTCGTGAGTAGGACTAAAATAATAATGTGTTCACTATTGTTAAGAGTAATCATGTATTCATATCCTGTAATCTGACTCGTTCCATATCATTTCGATAAAGGAACCTGTTCAACTGATCTGTGGAACATGTAATTAACTAACTAAATAGAAATAATGAGTTATTTTCACCGAAATAGGACCCACAGCTGCTGCCCACACTCAGATTTCAATAATCAATAGGTTGTATATTTATTTTATATAATCACATTTTTAATGGAATGAAACTGTTGTAAATCAGAATTTCAAGGAGGTCTTTCTGGATTCTAGTACACGGTGACCAAGAGCCACCGTATTTGAAACCCTTTAATTACTGGTAATTGTCTCTTCCATGTGTCGGCACTAATATGAAGGAAAACAACTGTATACACGAATGCTATGCATTCTGAAGAAAAAAAAGAATTTGGCTTCGAAGGTGATATTCAAGAAGTCGACCACTAGCTTCAGCCAACGTGCAGGGGCCCTTCATACAATCTGCAGCTTTAGAAGCAATAGGTGAAGGCATTCTGTAGTACGTCGTGTAATATGCGCTGTATACAGCGTGCTAAAAAACGTATTACATACATTGGAAGGTGGCAGTACGGACCAAAACAAGAAAAAAATGTTCAATCAACATGTGCTCTGAAATGCACACTTCATTAACTATAAACACTTGTTCAGCTTCGGAACAGCGAAACATGCGTCTTCTGTTGCTAGCTCTTTGCTATTACGAACGACCTTCAGAATACAGTAAACAAATCAAAATAAATTATTCTTTTACGGCGAATCAGTACAGCTTTTAATGTTATCTGCTTGCTATTAAATACGACCGGCAGTTGTCAGCCATCGCTCAAGGTGATGCTCAGTATGGAATAATAGGCTTCCATTACGCTGATAAGCGGGAAGAAAAAATTATAATTAAAGACTTTTCACCAACGTATCAAAACAGACTAATTGCATGAGAACTAATGTATGCGCTGCACTAACCCAGAATTGCGAATACGGTTCAGAGTAACAACACTCACAGATGTTTACTGCATACTGTTCCCATGGATAATAACAGAGGATTGTGCTCTCACTTGTTTATTCTGTTCTGTAGGTCGTTCGTAATAGCAAAGAACTTGCAGTAGCCGAGATGCGTTTTACAGCAGAGAAGATAAACAAGTGGTTATAGGTATGCGCCTTATAGTCCATGTTCGTTGGACTTTTGTTTTGATCCACATTACCTACTCAAAATATGGAAAACGTGTATAGATCTTGTGCCTGACACCTAAAGTTGTATATATAACTAAAATGATGGGTTTAAATAGAAGAATATGCAAACGTAAAGGCATCATATTTTTATCTTCATCTGTTGTCGTTCCAGTATTCCTGCAATGAAGAGCAACTGGAGCTTGTAAGTGTCTAGTACAAAGCGCTCCTTGATGTGCGTGCCAATGGTTTAATGGTATCTACTGGCATCTTTCATTTCATTTATTTTCCAGTGTCCATGGTATCATGTGAGCGAAAGCTACTTTGTCATGGAACGAGTCAATACACAGGTTACAAGAAACTGGTTTGAAAATTTATAAGCAATTGAATTAGAAGATCAATAAAATACAAAAAACTGAATAAATAACAAATTACGCAAAAGTTCTCAACTACTGCGAAGACCTTCTGTACGGGATAGAATTGTGCCACAAGGGAACCTTTCAAATTAGATTTCCATATTTGGAGTTTATCCCTCGATTTTTTTAGTTCTGCTGGTAGCCTATTGAAAATGAAATTAGCTGATTAGTGTACAACACCCCGTACGTGCGTTTCCAAAAGTGTATCGTTTATTTTATTTTCTATTTTTTCATGTCCGCTGAATGAATATTTCAGTTTCTTTTGTATAAGCCACAATGGTGAGTAACAAATTCCATGAAGGAATATATGTACAGGGATGGCAGAATTAGAACTGAGACGCCTGAACATGTTGGCGAACTGACGCCACAGATCAGTCTGATCGCTCTTTTCTGGATCGAGAATATTCCTTCCGAATTGACAAATTTGCACAAAATATAACGCCATACGAGATACTGCAATGAAACTAAGCAAAGTAAATGAGCCTTCGCGTTACAATGTCAGAGACAGTGCAGATCACTCTTAAAGTCCAGAATATAATCTCTTAAAGTAGAGCATAAACGACACTGATGCAGGCTCTACTGATTTCGCAGGATGCAAAGTTCCCTACTTGTTACTACACATCAAGTGATGTCCCGAGCCACAGACAAGGGAGAAGTTGAAATTACCAAAGAATTGAAAGTACCTTTTCGATTCACGAAATTATAAACTTCCATAAACGATTTTCCTAGCTACATTCCAATATACATCATCCACAGAAATTTTATTCCAGGTGGACTAATTAATTTTGTACCTAAAAGGGTGGGGAAGCGATTCCTCTCGCTCAAAAGTTTCCATCCAACTAACTAGAGATTATTCAGTCATATTAATTTAACTTATAATTTCATAGGGAGAGAAGTTAAACAGCTGCGAGCCATTCCCAGTACTCAGTGTCCATTGCCGTATTAAGTGTAGCAGAGAGAGGGGTAGACGTAAGAAGAGAGGACTACTTAGACGGCCATTGAAATTTCAGGTCTGTTGGTTTCTTACCGCGTTCGCAGATGTATACATTTCGCGGCAGGGCCACGTTCATGTGAAGCGTCTCATGTTTTGAACAACGCAGAAGGTCCGCACGGAGTAGCGCATTGACCTCGATGCCATTGTCCAGGGCTCAGAAATGCAGATGGTCCGGGGAGGCGGTTTTGGCCGGAGTGCGGCGTGTCTGGTCGACACTCACAATGGCGCTCGCAGACGTGAAAGGCGAAGGGCCCGCCGAAACACTGACCTTGTCCCGGCCCTTTATGTAAAGCGGAGCCCTGCACAATGCACCTCGCGACTCGTCGCCCGGGCTCGCATACCGGGCATTCGCAGTTCCTGCACAAACACACGCTAAGTGTTCCCCGCCAATAATACCACTTAAGAATTCCATTTTCGGCACTCAAGTTCTCAATAGCTAAGTTTCAGTCCTCGTAGAAACAAACTGTTTCCTTTTTTCTGAAACCTTACATGTCGTACAGTGTCTTGTAACTTGTACGGTGAGGTTCGTCAACTGATGACTTGAGCTAACGTTAAGGGGCCCCGGAACGCCCAAATACTTGCAATGTTAAAATAACGCTTATAAATTACATCTTTCCTCACAAAGTATTTGAGGTAGGAAGTTGAACTTTTTACAGATTATTTATTGGAATATGGGCTACAACTTAACACAGGGATTTTACAAAATTTTAGTTCAGTTATTAAAGATGATTTTTTTTCAATTGTAATGAAAATTCACAACATTTTTTTGCAATTTTTTATTTATATATTCAAAAATATACCGTTTTTTGGAAAAAGGCTGTGTTAAATTATGCAGAAGGTACTGTGTAACATTTACTGAAAGTTTGAAACAAATATGTTTGGAAGATCCTTGGAAAACATGTAATTAGTATGAGAAAATAAAAGTTTTTGGAATCAAGCGATAAAGATTGGATTAACTTTTTAGTGCATTCCAGGTCCATAGGATGGATTATCTTCATCCTCTGCAAACTCCTCCTCCAGCTTCCTCTTGTTCCTCCTCCTGTTTACTCTTGCTTGTATTTCTAGACTCTTTACAGCCCTGTCTGCAGCCCGAAGGCGTTCCTTGTCTAAAGCAAGCATCGCTCGTACCATGTTAGAATGTTATTATTTACAGTAATGACACATACCTTTGGTTTTCCAACATTTCTCCTTTTCTTAAAAGCCTTCAGAGGATTTCTAATAACTTTACTTTTACTCATTATTATACTCCAACAAAACAGAGACTCAAGAAACAGAATTAATTACGAATATTTTCGAGATAACGACAGAGTAAATAAACATGAAACAATACAATCACACCAGCGATATGTATTGAACCATCACAGGTTAGCCACAACACATACTTTATCTCACATCACTAAAATGTACCTGATGAACACGGACGTTAATAATAACACCATTTGACAGAAGTTTAACAGCTCCACAGTGGGTCACGCCCATGTAGAACACATTTCAAAAAAAAATTAAAAATAGTTGTAGTCTTCGGAATTGAACAAATTATATATCTATTAAAAGGTAATAGTCTGCAGATTCAGAAAACGCAAAAAAGTAAAAATTGAACTTTTCATGATTTTGAGCCTTTCCGGAGCCCCTTAAGCTATCCAGCTGGACAATAGTCTCCAGATTCCAGTGCTAACCACTTCAGTTAATTTAATTTTTTGGGTCATGCAATAACCGCTTAAGACAGGGATCTAACCCATTTTAAGCATGTCTAGAACCTGTCCCTCTGGAGCACATTTCCTCTGTCGGAATTGTGTTGTGTTCCTTGGCTTCCGAAACGCAATTGACTTAGCACCACAGCAACGGCAATCAACGAAAGTACGGTCATATGGGATACCAAGCGAAATTCGTGAGTGGACAGAGGATCTTCAGGAGTGGCCTGGGATGCTGATACTGACACGTATTATCTGAGTTGTATATCAATGAACAGACTCACAATATTAATAGTAACTGGAGACTTTTTGCGGATAATGCACTCATCTATAATGGAGTACCATCTAAAAAAAATTGCACAGATATCGATTCAGATTTTGACAAAAGAGTGTCAACGTATTTTTAATGTTCAGAAATGTAAAACTTTGTTCTCCACGGAATACAGGAAAGTTGAAGCCTATGATTACAACTACCAGTCACCCACAATTAGAATCAGTGTTCTTACATAAATACCTGGGTGTAACAATTTGTGGGAGTGTGAAATGGAATACTCACATAGGATATACTATGGATAAAGCAGGTGGCAAACCTTGTATCATTCGTAGGGTTCTCGAAAAATGCAGTCAGTCTCAATAAGAGATTGCCTGCCAAACAGTCATCACAGAATATCGCGCAAGTGTTTTGGAATTGATTTTAAGAGGGGATCTGAACGTCTGAAAGAGGTCAGCAGGAATGGTCACAGGTATGCCTACTTACAAAGTTTCGAGACGCAGTATCTGAAAAAATAAGATACGTGGTACAGCCCCTTACGTATCGCTCCGATAAGGACCGCGAAGACAAGTGTAGACTTTTTACAGTGCCCACGGAGGCACTTAAACTGTCGGTTTTCCAGGGCTCCATACGCTTATGGAACGAGTAAAAACATCAGTATATCATGCAACGGGAAGCAACCTCGTCCCTGTAATTCACGATGATTTGCAAAGTGGGGATGTAAATGTAGTCCCTTTGCGGCCGTTTTCCTTGCGGAAACGGAAGTTTCAGTAAACTCGTGGAAAAGTTCACTTCTTGGGAACGAAAATTCGCCCATTCGTCACTACACCAAATTGTCAGACAGTGATCCCGACGAAATTGTTCGCGGTTTCGCTGTAAAAGAGGCTGAGCTAGTGAGATGCACAAACGTCACGTGTTATGATTTGAAACTCCGTAGAATGTAACGTGATATCTCAGTTCCTATGTGTTTGAACAACAACCGTTACGTCAGTGACGTTTCATATCCCAAGTTACTAACCGTCCTCCAGGGAATTTGGCAGGACTATGTTTGGTTTCATAAGGCGAGGAATACGTAAAAATTTCTTCGAAGAACGACATTGTGACTGTTTTTCTGTCCTGTGTATTCGATAAACGCATCGCCCTTAGAGCATTATTGCGATGTGATTAATGAGCACCTTGTTCCTTACAGACTTCTAGAATCCATTGTCAGTGGTTTCAGAACTCACACACAACCTGCGTGAAGTGAGAATACAGATGAAGATACCCTGCCATAGTTATTTTGCACAGTTTTATCTCTCTTGGAAGACACTGCATTTGGAAACAAAATTTGGAAGTGCTGGGATATGAACCCATGGCACGCGAAGCTGATGTTCTACTAAAATGTTTTTGTCTCTCTTCTTCTAACCTTCAGAACACGTTTCTGAATTTGTTTTTGTATTATGACCGCCGTTATATGGTTTTGCGTTCCTCTTTTAAGTATATGGGATGTGATTAGCGTTCCTTCGTCTTCTATAATTGTGAAACCAAAGGGTGGCTTGAACACCATGTTGCTTTACTTGCCTAGTCATACTGGAGGTGGTGTACTGTTACCTCCCTTTGAGCTTTGGACCCAGCCAGTTATATGGGTACTATAGTTTATCGTGAAATCCGAACCGCGATGCCATCTCGTCATTTTTAACGTTAAAGAGTTCCAGGTTTGCAGTAAGAGATAAGCGACAAAAAACCTACGGCTGTCTGGGTATCGAACACCAGCCCATTCGAAACGTTGTCTGACACTCGACAAAACATTTGAGTCCATTCCACGCACCCAGAACTGCACTCGGTCACTCGGAATATGTTGTCGCGCCCAACCCATTCAACTCGCATAATACCGTAAACAAACCAGCACCAAACAAGTGTCGACCAACTGTCAAAGTCGAATATCGCGTGGCCTGCGATTCTCGGCCATTCAGAACAGAGGACATGGATAACGGGTTCACGCAGTTTCCAAATCTGCTTGCTTCTGTATATACTACGTGAGAAACCTCAACCTGTGAAACGTAGTTAACGCACTGAATGACTCGGAGCATGTGTGCACTTTAAAAATTACAGAAAAAATGTTGGAGAATGTGCAACAAACATTACATTTATTTGTTGGTACTGTTGCAGTGACAGTGTGACATAGATCGACAAATTATAATATTACGACTGGAACAACATTTTATTTTAAAGAGAAATCACGTAGGCCCTAATACTTGACTTTTGCAATTGACAGCCTGAACTTACTGAGCAGTCTGTTTCGAAAATCATCGCTTTGGCGCCACTTCACTTCTTTACTGAGCTACTGTGTTGACGATTACGCACTATGCTGGTATTTGATCATTCCGCGTCAAAAACAATGTCTCCTGATCCATTATATCTCTGGCATTTATAGCCGAAATAACTGATTTTCGGTTATATCAACATTTCTCCCCCGCCAGTTTAACCTGACTATTAAAATCGCTGTGAACATTGATTTCTGAAGTAACACATTTCCTGGAATAAACGCAAAAATCGAACAAAGATTGAAAGTTTTGTTTCAAGATAACACAATCAAAATATTATATGAAGTAGGCAAATAAGAGAGAACTTATTCGGTTCACCGTTCGCTACTTCCCTGAAAAGTGGTAAATGAATCACCTGTATTCTCCTAATGATCCTAATTTTTTTGAACTCTGTTCAAAAAACATATATCGGGGATCATCCCATTGTTTCGGCATTGCGAATAGTCACTAAAAGGGTGTAAACTGAGGTTGAAGAACTTTGTCTTTCATGTTAATTTGACCGTTTTCAAGGGCTACGAGCAGATAAAGGCATATTACGTAGAGTGAAGCAGCAGTTAAGCTACGTTTTATTGTTATTATGTGTTCCACTGAGGTGGCAAAAGTTGTGGGAAACTTCCAAACATCGTGTCGGACTCCCTTTTGCCCGGCGCAGTGCAGAAACTCGACGTGGTATGGACTCAATGAATCGTTGGAAGTCCGTTGCAGAAGTATTGAGCCATGCTGCCTCCATAACTGCAAAAGTGTTGCCGATACAGTATTTCGTGCAAGAGCTGACCTCTCAGTTATGTCCCTTAAATGTTCGAAGGGATCCACGTCGGGTGATTTGGATGGCCAACTCATTTTCTTGAACTTCCCAGAAGGTTCTTCTAAAATGACATCGTTGTTTGGGAACATGAAGGCGATGAGTGGCTGCAGATGGTCTCAAGTACCCAAAAATAACCATTTACAGGCAATGACCTGTTCAGTCAGGCAGAGCATCTAGTCCATTACATGTAAACAAAGCCCACGCCATTTTGGTACCACCACCAGCTTGCAGAGTGCCTTGTTGACAACTTGGGTCTACAGCTTGTTGGGCTCTGCGCCACACGTGAACCCTACCAGAAACTCTTACCAAATGAAATCGGGTCTCATCTGACCAGATTACGGTTTTCCAGTCGTCTAGGATCCAACCGATATGGTCACAAGCCCAGGAGAGGCGCTGCAAGCGATTTCGTGCTGTTAGCAAAGGCACTCGGGACGTTAGTCTGCTGCCATAGGCTATTAACGTCAAGTTTCACCGCACTGTCCTATTGGATAGGTTCGTCGTACGTCCCACTTAGATTTCCACGATTATTTCATGCAGTGTTGCTTGTCTGTTAGCACTGCCAACTCTACGCAGATGGCATTGCTATCGGTCGTTAAGTGAAGGCCGTCGGTCACTATGTTGTCCCTGGTGAGAGGTAATGCCTGAAATTTGTTATCCTTGTGGCACACTCTTGACACTGTGGATCTCGGAATATTGAATTCCCTAACGATTTCCGAAATGGTACGTCCAATGCGTCTAGGTCCAACTACCATTCCACATTCACAATCTGTTAATTCTCGTCTTGCGGCCATAATCATCTCGGACACATTTTCACATGAATCACTTGAGAACAATTGATATCTCCGCCTACACAGTGCCCTTTTATACCTTGTGTACGTGATACTACCGCCGCCTGTATAAGTGCGTATCACTATCCCATGACTTTAGTCACCTCAGCGTACGACTCAGTTATTACGTTTTTAATCTATTACTTGTACCGTAAGTTTATTATTACATTATTAAAATGGCACTGACCGCATTTCCCATTTTCCGTAATAGCCCAGGGACACTGTTATATCGATATTACTGTTTCAATTCTTATTCGATGTGTTCTGTTGGCAGTGTTACTAAAATAGCGCTGACCCCTTTTCCCATTTTCCGTAATAACCCAATATTTCAAACCAATATAAATTTTCCAAATAAAAATTACTCCTTTTCTAAAAAAAAAGTTTGTTTACAAACGAAAAATTTTTGCACTGCGGCTATTGCTAATCGATATTTCAGTTTTTTCCTCGGTTATTAGTAAAAATAAAAATTACCTGTTGTAACCGAGAAAAAAAACAAAGGCCGAAAAATACCTGTTACTCAGAACTAAAATACCGATATTGGTTTTAACCGGTTGGTTTTTCCTATTCCAATTATATATTTCTTCCAGAAAATAATAAGACTCCTGCATAGTCGAAGATTTCGCCACGGACTTGATGTGGGATAGCAGTTCCAGAGCGCACAATATGAAATATGCAACACTGGCGTAATTGCGTATCTACTCTGTGGCACTCGCGAAATAGTTTACGTTCAATGATTCGTTCGACACATCAAGTATCAAAGCACAGTCCACCAAATGTCCAAATCGGACATAGAGTATACGCATTGTTTCAACAGTGATCCACCGATTTGTACCCATTGCACACGTGAAAATTGCCTTCGTTCATCCACGAATAAAAACGGGCGCAAATATCACAGCTTACTTAATAGTAACCACTGTCTTTCTGCAGTTCACGTTGACAACATTAATAACGTATCTGTAAGTGCGAGAAATCAACCCACTAGCCATTCTGCCACTAGTGATGAGACAACCGATTGATTTGGACAACCGAGTCGCAACACTATTTTTTTTTTCTCTCGGTTGGTTTCTTCTGTCGAATGGAACAACCAAATGAAACTAACGTCCGCGGTCACGTCAGCTATGTAAATGTTTTCGTGCACTCTCTGTGTCTGAGTGGTTTCACTTCATGAGAGACAACCGACTGACAAAAGTCACTGACGGTTACGTCAGTTCTTTGAATGTCTTCAGTCAGATTCCAGTTCTAAGTGATTTCACTTACATACGTATTCACCCTTTCCGCTGATACGTGAACTATGACTACGGCTACCAATTTTTTTTAGACAGAAAAAACGTATCTTATTTTCATGTCGGTGAATTATAAAAAGTACATTTCTAAAAAGGAAGAATGTTGAAAATGTATGATTTTATTAACTTAAATACGAATTTTTTTATTTCTCGCGTTCAATAGGGATATTTTGGGTGGTTTTAAGACCTTAATAACTGGTGCTACATTAAAAATTTATGTTTAAACAAATGAACAATTGGTTTTTATTTATTGAAGCTCCCTCTCTCCTCTCTCCTCTCTCTCTCTCTCTCTCTCTCTCTCTCTCTCGTTTGCACCCATCACCCACAATTACGTTTTTATAAATGGTGTGAACAGAACGCATGCAAGAACTGTTTTTTTTTTAATGTTTAGAGACTTAATTCCCTGCTGTTTAAGAATATACTGTCACTTATCAGAAATATTTTTTTCCAATAACTACTTTTCATCATTCGTTAATAAGCCTTGAATTTCTTTAATTAATATAGTTTCAGAATATGAATCCTTGCAAATATTGTATATCGCTTTGAATTTATCTTGAAGATCACTTTTTATTCAGTCATATGATTTCTTCGATTCCCGCGCCACCGAGGCTTTCGGCATTTTGATTTGTACACAACGTTAACTACTACGTAAGCCCCTATTCAGAAACTTGGACGAAAAACTGAACTAAAAGCTACTTCCAATAATTCAACTGCAACAGGATCCACAGCAGTGATAAATTTCTTGAAAGAAATAAGTTCACTGCATCGGCTGTAATTTATTTCCATTTTATTTTTATTTTTCGTACAAAATCATTTAGGCTTTTTCAGGCATTTAACCCGATAACTACGTATAGACCTATTTAGGGTTAAGTCATTTTCATGGGCAATCCATGGCTGGCCGAGTTTGAAAGCCGTAGCCATTGTATTTAGTGCTGTATAAACAGTAGCATAGAATAATCCATTTGCTGTTTACTATTGTCAGGTAACACTAACGTCCTAAATTATACTATAGGAATAGGCGGAGATTAGTGTTTAAGTCCCGTCGCCAACGAGGTCATTAGACGCACAAGCTCGGATTGGGAAAGAATGGGGTAAGGATATCGGCCGTGCCCTTTGAAAGGAACCATCCCGGCATTTGCCTGAAACGATTTAGGAAAATCACGGAAAACCTAACGCAGGGTTTGAACCGTGGTCCTCCCGAATGCGAGTCCAGTGTGAAATCCCATGGTGTTGTCGTTCGACAGGTAATCAATCAGTCTTCCGAGTGAATCCTGCATCATCCTCTGGCTTGAGTCGTCACTGTGTGGCATTACTGTGTAGACACGTGATAGTGGCCCGCTCTTCCAGCCATTAACGTCAGCTTTCGCTTCGTGTCGTTACATACCCCAAAAGCAACACATCAGCTAGACTCATGACGCAGAACAATTTCTAATCCAATCCTCTCACCAAGACGAAGTTCTCGGTGATAGTGGGAATCAATCTCCTGTTCTCTGAGTGGCGATCTGGCACGCTTACTACTCAGCCAAAGGGGCCGACTTCTTCTACGGCCCGTTGTACAAAACAATAACTTGGTTTCCAGCTAAGCACTTAGCACCTCAGCATTAAGTTTACAGCCCTCCCGTATGAGCTGCTGTTAACACTACTTCACACCGAGCTGCGCCGCGAGTTCTGGTTAACACTTTACACTGCGTGTGCAACGAAATATGCACACTGAGCTACCACTCTCGCATTTTAGGGTTTTAGCAGTATCGCACTGCAGTCGTGTTGCCTCAGTAGACACAATACTACTTCTTGTGCCCCTTATGTTGAGGGCTCTAGACCACATCATCACCACCATTAACTCTCGGTCCCCCCCACCCCCCTCTCCTCTCTCTCTCTCTCTCTCTCTCTCTCTCTCTCTCTCTCTCACACACACACACACACACACACACACACACACATTTTCTGTAGACCGAACGAACTATATAATACTCTAGAACCGTAAGTGATGTTAATTAAGCTATATGTTCTTCTCGTTCAGTGTCGTGTGTATAGGCCCATTTGTCGAGCCCGGCTGGTTACATAGAAAGTAGCAAACGTCGTGGAACAGTCACTGTAGTTACATAAGGTGACTGTTTGCTTCCAAGAGAAAATACTGCCTCGTAAGTCATGGCGAAGTTCACTAAGTAAGTTTGTAAGTAGGCTGTTTAGATTTTTATATTGGTAATGCCACGTAGCGCTCTGTATGAAAATCACTGGTTGTGCTGTGTGCAGTATGTGGCTAGTTTGCATTGTTGTCTGCCATTGTAGTGTTGGGCAGCGGCAGCTGGATGTGAACAGCGCGTAGCGTTGCGCAGTTGGAGGTGAGCCGCCAGCAGTGGTGGATGTGGGGAGAGAGATGGCGGAGTTTTGTAATTTGTCATGAACTGCTATATATATTATGACTATTAAGGTAAATACATTATTTATTCTCTATTAATATCTTTCATTTGCTAACTATCCCTATCAGTAGTTAGTGCCTTCTGTAGTTTGAATCCTTTATTTGGCTGGCAGTAGTGGCGCTCGCTGTATTGCAGTAGTTCCAGTGACGAGGATTTTTGTGAGGTAAGTGATTTGTGAAAGGTATAGGTTAAAGTTAGTCAGGGCCATTCTTTTGTACGGATTATTGAAAGTCAGATTGCGTTGCGCTAAAAAATATTGTGTCAGTTTAAGCACAGTCGTGTATAATTTGTTCTAAGGGGACGTTTCAAGTTTAGGAGAAGCTATGGTAGTCGGATGGAGCATTGTATCTTCATGGAAAATCCAACCTTCTTCAATCCCCTGTGGTAAGCTCAGTTCGCAAGAGTGCTGAGAGGACGGGCGTTTTTTTGTTTATCTACGCGGGTCGCAGCTTCTCCCTGCGTCACAGTTCCCAAGTGGCACCGGGGAGACGCCAGCGGGTGAGTGAAAACTGAGCGAGGTAGGATTTGTGTCCAGTACAGTGTCCTGCTCCCCAAGTCCTCTCCTACCTTCTACCTGTACGCCGAGAGTTGTCGTCCACCAGAAACGCTCCCTATGAGTCATGGATTACCTGCACTTCCAAATTCCCCGTCCACACCAGTAGACAGCCGCTTGAACATTCAACCTGCTGGAGGTTACCGGTGTTTGCAGTGAGGTGCCGTTGCGTCCTGTCCGAACCGCGTCGTACATGTCCCCTGCCGGAAGAAAATGTTCGTCGTAACCTTCTACATGCTTTCTTACGTACGGCTTATTGCACTGCTTTTCCTTCTTTTACGATCCATACTCTGTCCTAAAATGAAATAAAATGTTACGCATTGTCATCTTAAAAAACTTTTTGATTAACTTTATGTAAATTATTTTATGAGGCATGCTCTGTCCTTTTAAAGTACTGCTGTTTATACATTTTGCATCTACGTGATTATAATGCTATTCACAATAAAGTGCCTGGCAGTAACCTTTAATTGTGGAGAAGGTAAATAACTTACAGAAATGCTTGATGCAACACTGAAAGCAGTATGCTGCCTAGTTTTATTTACAAATGTTCAGTGTGGCTACCTTTTGTAACACTACAAATTTCCCACATGTAATTGAATTCCAGAAAAATCGCATGAAACATTTCTTGGTGTGTGGTTCAAATAGCTCTAAGCACTATGGGACTTAACATCTGAGGTCATCAGTCCCCTAGAACTTAGAACTACTTAAACCTAACTAACATCACACACATCCATGCCCGAGGCAGGATTCGAACCTGCGACCGTAGTGGTCGCGCGGTTCCAGACTGTAGCGCCTAGAACCGCTCGGCCACCCCGGCCGGCTATGAACACCCTTTATATCTGACTTAATACACAATTTTCTGATGTTCATATATCATACATTTGGCATTGATGACAATCATATGCAGAATTATAATTATAAAGAAAATTTTATTTTATATTTATTTTAAAATATGCTTGGTAGGCGGAAGAGATACGATTTTTAGAATCTGTGTGTGTAATCTGATTTTTATATTTTCCATTATTTTTGAAGATCCGGTGAGAACATAATATTTTGATTGCATCAGCCAGAAAATAAAATAAAATAATGATCATTTCAGATTATACAGTTCTTGTTCGGCCATCTACAGTTCTCTTCCTCAGGACCACATAAGAGGCCTCGGCTGTTCCAGCCGGCCGCGGTGGCCTAGCGGTTCTAGGCGCTCAGTCCGGAACCGCGCGACTGCTACGATCGCAGGTTCGGATCCTGCCTCGGGCATGGATGTGTTTCATGTCCTTAGGTTAGTTTGGTTTAAGTAGTTCTAAGTTCTAGGGGACTGATGACCACAGATGTTAAGTCCCATAGTGCTGAGAGCCAGAGCCTCGGCTGTTCCACCTGCCGGGAAAGTCGCGGCGTTCGGACAGGGGGAGTAGTCGACCTTTCCTCGACCTTTTCTGAGCAAAAATGTTATTGGACCTGTGTTACAGGACATAGTTGTAAACGTACGCAGCTCAGTGCCTGTACTATTGCACATACGCAATGGGGGTTTATAAAAGGAAACACTTTACCTACGTTTCTACTGTACTTAAAAACAAGAAGAAAACGGAAAACATGTTTGAGCAAGAGAGCGCTGCATTGTTGTCAACAGTCTCTAAGAGGTAATTTCCCTATAGCGTTATCGAGACACTAAACTGACATTCTGGTGGTACGGCGTTCAGTCCCTCGTCTTGTCATCCAGATCTAGCTTTTCCATACGTTTCCTAATCGCTCAAGGCAGCCTCCGGGGTGGGGCGTTTGAAAAACAAGCGGTCAATGTCCTTCCTATCCTCCCTAATCTGTTTCTAATGAGTTCGTCGTCGATAGAATGTACGACTTTAATCTCTCTCTCTTATAGTGTTCACAGAACTGCAGCCCATGTTTAAGTGGAAGTTGGGGTACATTGGACAATTTACATGCGGAGCTTACTGTTCGTAAAATGGAGTCAACGGCAATTCTAACGAACACTTACCATAACCGGTACACGACGGGATTAGTCTAATAACTCGATGGTAAAGCTTTCCCGTTCTACAACGATACACACTTAACATCTTAGAAGACAGGCTGAAGAAGGGAAAAAAAACCTGCGTTTGTAGTATTTGTAGACTTAGAGAGGGCTGTAGATAATATTGAGTGCAATACTCTCATTGAAATTCTGATCGCAGCAGTGATAAATGTAAAGAGAGAAATAATCTCCACTTGGGGACTTCAGAAAGTACGTTATCGTCCCACGCTCAGACCACTGCGCAAAAAGAGAGTATATGTTCTGGGTCCTCTGCAGACACAGTTCTAGTGCGATACAGAGAAGTACGCGTGACAATACTATTCTCGGGTACGAAACGTCTAAATTGTACACAGATTTACAGGCGAATTCAGGCAGTTTGTGGAACAAATGCGGATGTCCCGTCCAGCCGTAGTAGAATAGTTCCAACAGTCCGAAGAAGGCCCCACGGACGCGAGTGATCCTGATCGGGAGAGAAGGCCATCAAAATCGACCACGGATGACGATGTCCAGGCAGTCGAGAAATGATTCGCATCAATTGCAGATACATTATCTGATCAAAAGTATCCGGACACCTGGCAGAAAACGACTTAACACGTTCGTGCTGCCCTTCATCGGTAATGCTGGAATTAAATATGGTGCTGACCCGCCCCTAGCCTTGATGACAGCTTCCACTCTTGCAGGCTTTCGTTCAATCAGGTGCTGGAAGGTTTCTTGGGGAATGGCAGCCCGTTCTTTACGGAGTGCTGTACTGAGGAGAGGTATCGATGTCGGTTGGTGAGGCCTGGCACGAAGTCAGCGTTCCAAAACATCCCAAAGGTGTTCTATAGGATTCAGGTCAGAACTCCGTGCAGGCCAGTCCATTACAGGGATGTTATTGTCGTGTAATCACTCCGCCACAGATCGTGCATTATGAACAGGTGCTCGATCGTGTTGAAAGATGCAATCGCCATCCCCGAATTGCTCTTCAACAGTGGCAAGCAAGATGGCGCTTAAAACATCAATGTAGGCCTGTGCTGTGATAGTGCCACGCAAAACAACAAAGGGTGCAAGCCTCCTCCATAAAAAACACGACCACACCACAACACCACCGCCTCCGAATTTTACTGTTGGCACTACACACGCTGGCAGATGACGTTTACCGTGTATTCGCCATACCCACACCCTGCCATCGGATCGCCACACTGTATACCGTGATTCGTCATTTCACACAACGTTTTTCCACTGTTCGATCGTCCAATGTCTACGCTCCTTGCACAAAATGAGGCGAAGTTTGGCATTTACCGGCGTGATGTGTGGCTTATGAGCAGCAGCTCGACCATGAAATTAAAGTTGTCTCACCTCCCACCTACCTGTCATAGTGCTTGCAGTGGATCCCGATGCAGTCTAGAATTCCTGTGTGATGGTCTGGATAGATGCCTACCTATTACACATTACCACCCTCTTCAACTACCAGCGGTCTCTGTCAGTCAACAGATGAGGTCGGCCTGTACGGTTTTGTGCTGTACGTGTCCCTTCACGATTCCACTTCACTATCACATCGGAAACAGTGGACCTAGGGATGTTTAGGAGTGTGGAAATCTCGCGTACAGACGTATGACACAAGTGACACCCAAGCACATGATCACGTTCGAAGTCCGTGAGTTCCACGGAGCGCCCCATTCTTCTCTCTTATGATGTATAATGACTACTGATGCCGCTGATATGGAGTACCTGGCAGTAGGTGGCAGCACAATCCACCTAATATGAAAAACGTATGTCTTTGGGGGGTGTCCGGATACTTTTGATCACTTAGTGTATTTCCAACGATGAGGACGTTCACACAGAAGTTCTCGGGTGGTTCCATGGCCAAGGAGCGGATTTCTATCGTCGAGCAGTTCAATAGTTGGCACAACGTTCCGACCGTACCTTACAGAGGCTGAGTTGGAAACAAGAGTCATGTATCTGTGTCACTTTGAAGTGTAGTACAGCATGTAATTAAAGTTACTTGGCCAGCCATAATAATGTCTTACTTTTTTTAGACCGTCTGGTACCGCTTGTACAGAAGCCATACTGCAATTATAAGAATCGAAGGACATGAAAGGAAAGTGGCAGTTGAGAAGCGAGTGGGACAGGCGTGTAGCCTTTCAGTCTGTACACTGAACAAGCTGTAAAAGCAAAGCAAAAACTGGAATGGGAGGTAAAGTTCAGGAAGGAGATATTGAAACTTCGACGTTTGACGATGATATTGCGATTGTATCGGAGACGGTGAAGGATTTGGCAGAGCAGTAGAACAAGTGGATAGTCCCTTGAAAATAGGTTATGACATAATTATTAACAAAAGCAAAACAAGAATAGTGGAATTTTGTCGAATAGGTGATGCTGAGGGAATTCCATTAGTAAAAGCGACCCTAAGAGTAGTACATGTGACTCGCTGTTTGAGCAGCACAATAATTGATGGGCGATGTGGAGAGTATATAAAATGCAGAATGGCAATAGTAAGAACATCATTTCTGAAGAAGAGATATTTGTAAACATTCCACATAAATTTAAATGTTAAGTAGTCTTTCCTGTATGTATTTCTCTGGAGTGTGGATTTGTATGGAAGTGAAACTTGGACGATAAACAGTTCAGCGTAAGAGTTTTTGAAGCTGTTTTGTCGAAAAATAGCATTTTGAGGCCGTGGCTGAGAACAAAATAAAAGCTGATACTTGCAAAGAAGAAAACAGTAACTAGTCACTGTTGATTTATTCGCACAAATAGCGCCATTGTCGGGTTCGAACAGACAGACTTATCCTCATACGATTGTTCACGCATAGACACACATTTGTTGAAGTTTACATTTGTTTTCGGCTATTTCTTTTCCCTTATGGTGGAAGTTCCTTAGGATGGTGGTGCTCCACAGCAAGAAACTAAATGATTAACGCTTTATTAATTGTAACTGTGTTTAATAACGATTGAAAATAATGCACAAAAATATTTAAGGTAGATTTGTTATAGTTTTAGATTGTTTACGTCAAAAATACCGCGTCATTATTTTACAATACAGGTTGCTTGTGTTCACAAAACAGCGAAGAGAATATAAAGCACCTTTCATGATGTATATCATATACAGTATATGTAAACACAGAGTGTGCAAGATCACACAGTCAGAAAAAAACTTTTACCACGTGGAAGACTGTATACAAAGACATCGACGTCACGATTTTAACAGCTCCAAAGAATTTCTTTCTCGGAGGTGTGAAAATATGTACAATGTGTGGCAGTAGAAAATTTACAAAGTATTAACTTCTCATTACATGCTATTTACAGTCAGTGACCATTGATTATAAATAGAACACACGACTAAACAGACAACTTTGTTAGAAAATTTTACTTAAATGATATTATGTAAATATTGTGGAACACAAATAAGTCTTTGAAATATAGTTTTACAGTAGAATGTTGAAGACTCGATGAGTAGGCCCAATAATTAACGAGGAAGTACCAAATCGAATTTCGGGGAAAAATTGTGGTACGATTTAACTAAAAACAAGGTATTTGTTAACAGAAAACATCCTGTGGCACAAAGGAAGTCTGAGTATGGTAATGAACGGAGAGGAGTGGGGGAGGGGTATAGTTGTACACGGACACCAAGGCTTGACTACAATAAGCAGGTTCAAATACGAGGGCCGTTCAATAAATAATGCAACACACTTCTTTTTTGAAAACGGATTGGTGTTATTCAGGATTCAAACACAGATTATTAATCCTCAATTTTTTTGGCTACAAAACCTCATTTTTCAACATAATCTGCGTTCAATGCGACGGCTTTACTCCACCTTACTGGGCGGGCGTCTGTGCCTGTATGGTGCCATTCAACTGCTTGACGTCTGAGGCAATGTCTTGCTGTATCATTAAACTCCCCATCATCCACGTACTACTTCCCGCGGAGTTTGATGTGATGCCTGTACACCTCGTATAAGAGTGTCCGCACGTTCCAACATTGCAGGAGTCGCATCTATGTGTGGCCGGGCGGCACGTGGGAGGAAAAGGAGTGGGGAGATCATTGTTTGTCCTGTTTACAACGAGGTCATTGGAGACGGAGCACAGGTTCGGATTAGGGAAGGGTGTGGAAAGAAATCTGCTGTGCACCGACATCTTCCTGAAGCGACTTAGGGAAATCACGGAAAACCTAAATCTGGATGGCCGAACACGGGTTTGAACCGTCATCCCCCCGAACGCGAGTCCATTGTGCGAACCACGGCGTCACCTCGCTCCGTGGCATACGGGAGGTCGGACAGGTGTGCACGTACTTGTTGCGATTGTGACAGACGCCTCGCCCAACGATTCACCGTGCTTTTGTTCACTTCCCGCTGTCCGTAGACATTCTGCAAGCGCCTACGAATATATTGCAACGGTCTGCTTCTCCACCAAAAGAAACCCAATGACTGCTCTCTGCTTGGAAGGCACCTCCGTTACAGATGTCATTTTGAAATGTAAGAATAGCACCGCCACCTACCGGAACTTCATAAAACTATAGTTGTGAAGTGAGACTATTCCGCGATGTCCCACAACAAATTTCGCACTTTTTCAACTGAACTTCCCGGGCCGAGAAAAAAATTGTTGCATTACTTATTGAACGCCCATCGTAGATTTAGGTTTCAGTAGTTATATAGAGATTAAGATTTCTGCGCAGAAGACATATGAAATAGGCTATGTGTTTTCTATACACTTTGGGCATACCATGACGTGAGGCTTTTGTGAGCCGACCCGTTGTTCGATGTGTCTCTGATGGTCACTTGCGCTCCGTAGTGTAATGTAGTGAGCTAGAGCTGTCGTTTCTGAGAGCCCAGCCAACTTGTCGCGTCGACCGGCAGGTTGCCGACCCTGGGCGCTTACCTGCGCCCCGGAAGGGGTCCGCCGCAGCTGACCACCCCTTGCCCGCCCCGGCGACCCCTCCTTAGCTTCATCCTTTCGTCCTCGGGCGATCTTTGTCCGCGCCGCGGCGGGAAGGAGGGTCCGCCGACAATGGGCCGTGCGAGCGCGGCCAATTTCCCAGAGCGCTGCCCCGCGCTGCAACCCGACGCTGGCCGCGCCTCATCAACCCACTGGTAGAGAGAGAGAGAGAGAGAGAGAGAGAGAGAGGAGTCCGACCCTCAGCTGGCTGGTTACTACAGTGCTCTAGCCGCCAGCCACAGACGATGCCGCATACAGTGGCTGGACAGAAATATGGCGCAAATGGTTCAAATGGCTCTGAGCACTATGGGACTTAACATCTTTGGTCATCAGTCGCCTAGACTTAGATCTACTTAAACCTAACTAACCTAAGGACATCACACACATCCATGCCCGAGGCACGATTCGAACCTGCGCCGTAGCGGTCGCCCGGTTCCAGACTGAAGCGCCTAGAACCGCTCGGCCACACCGGCCGGCCGGAAATACAGAATCACCAAAATCACAATTCATTACCGTCCTTGATACGGTGTGGGAAAACCCGTTGGCATTCAAAGCTGCTATCAGTCGCCTCGGAATGG
Source organism: Schistocerca cancellata (assembly GCF_023864275.1). NCBI lineage: Eukaryota > Metazoa > Arthropoda > Insecta > Orthoptera > Acrididae > Schistocerca > Schistocerca cancellata. Next base: position 161,755,274 of record NC_064631.1, read on the forward strand.
ATAAATATAGCTCCTCTGTGTGTAAACTTTGTATGTAGTTTATGTATCAATGAAAATAATGAAAATTCTTTTTTCATAAACTTTCTCCTCGTGCAAAGTGTGTTTTAGATATCGTATTCAACGCGCTGAGCAGTAGTAAGTGTTGGTTGGCCCTGCGTTGCGCATGTGTGTATTGTCGTGAAACAAATCTTTAACCTTAGTGAAACACTGAATTTGACTGGAGCCGCACGACCGCTACGGTCGCAGGTTATAATCCTGCGTCGGGCATGGATGTGTGTGATGTCCGTAGGTTGGTTAGGATTAAGTGGTTCTAAGTTCTAGGGGACTGATGACCTCAGAAGTTAAGTCCCATAGCGCTCAGAGCCATTTGAACCAATTTGAGCTGAATTTGAAATAATGAAAACTAATCTGATTGAATGTCAAAAGTAACTAGTGTACTCGGCAAAAACTAACTAACTGAAACTCAATCTTAAGTACATTATGAAAGTTGCGCGGCATGAAGTGCAATGTTTGACTTCAAACAGAAATGAAATTTAATATTCCTCAGCTCGGTAGAAAAACCTGTTCAAATACGGTTCATTGTAAATTAATCTGCTTAATAAGCACAGTACCTGAAAATTCTGATTGTGTACTGTTTGCTTACAAGAATGCAAAGTGAGATCTGCTCTGAAATAAAAGTAACTTAACTCGTGCTCGGCATGCTGTTTTGTGTCTGGTGTACTGACGTTCTCGAAAGCAAACTGAAATCAATAAATGCAGCAGCTGAAGGAAAATAATCTACTCACTACAAAATTTGTTTCTGCTTGCGTGTGGCGTAATGTGCAAGGCATACACGACAGAATATTCGAAACTTTAAAAAGAATGATGGAGAGGGTTTTACTTTAAATAAAATCGTTCTTAAATAGTAACGTCTGATTATTTTCCAAAAGACTATATAACATATAAAGACTCTGACAATTACATAATTCTCTCATTACTAAGAACTTTGCGCGATTTTAAACTAATTGAGTTACTTGTGACATAATGGAAACAAAGAAATCAAATTAACACTAATCGTTAATTGCATTAGTTATGAGAGACAAATATTCCCTGCAGTTAATAGCCCCGACAAATAAACATTTCATTCTTGTGCATGCCTTGGTTACCTTGAAATATTCCTTCAAAAATCTTCTCCATCCAGAGAATCAGTAACATATTTTTAAAAACAAGTTTTCATCTCCATAACAAAGTATTGAAGATAATTTATCTGAGATTCCCAACTATCAAATCTCCTTTTCTAAAAACTCAACTGCTCTCTACTATCTCTTAAACAAGAATGCCCGAGCACTGCACAACTGACTGATGACAAAGTGCACCGTATATTACATTCAATACAGCGTCAAGGATCATATTCACTACTACTACAGTGTGCTTATTCACCTTTGTCCCAATAGAGTAAAGGTGAATTACTTAAAATGATAGAAACCGTTTGAGAACCTTACATACGATTTTCACGAGAATCTTTTACCAGCCTTACTGCAAAATGGTGTCAGTTTTGGTAACGGTGATGGAAGTGAATAGCGATCACGGACCGTTGTCTCCAAGGCAGACAACAAACGCTCAATAACCGGAGAGATGCGACATCCCATACTCGTGCTTACAAAACCAGTCCTGGACGATATAAGCTGTGTAAACAGGAGCTCTGCCTTCTTGGAACACAGCATCTCTTGGAACATAGCGTCACCACTGCGGAGCAATGATTGTACCACTGGATGGAACTCATCAAAATGGTCACATAATCCATGGTAGTAACGCGATTTTGCAACGTAACCATATGTTTCATGGACTACCGCGATATGGCTGCCAAAGCATCACTGCATCCCCGCTATGTTTCATTCTTCGTTCGTATACTCGGCTATAAGTTGGAAACGGTGTAAAACAAAACTTATCCAACCAAATTACTTTCTTCCACAACTCCATAGTCCAGTTTTTATGGTTTCGGCAGCACGTTTCCTTGTTACGGGAATTTGCATCATTGATGAATGGTTTTGAAGTTCCAGCTCGGTCAGCTATTCCTTGCTTATGAAGTCCCACTTTTTTTCTGATAGGGTCAGTAGTGTGGCTTTCATTCAGCAGCAGCGACTTTTGCAGCTGTCTTCCTCTTATTTTTTGTCACAATCCTCATCAATGACCATCTGTAGCTATGACTCAACACACACCTTCATCCGCGCTGTGACTAAGCGGGTGATATTTCTCCACTTTCCGTGTATGCAGTACAAAACTTCGATACGCTGCCTCTAGAAACAACAAACACTTCGGCTCTCTTGGTTACGGAAGCACCCGTCAGACGAGAAACAACAGTTCGCCCAGGTTCAAATTCACTTGGCTCCGACATAGTACACTCACAACTACACAGAACACTGTCTTGACCACGTCTAACTCTTGTGATAATTGAGAGCATTGTACAGGTGCCGTGCGTGGCCAAATACAACCTGCAGGGAGACTGTCATGCATTTGTCACGTGCTTCCGTATTTTTGTCCAACCCTTGTTGTTAGTTAGCACTTCTTCCCTGTCGAAGAGTTTGAAGTTCTTTCCACTCTTACACATTCGACTGTCTGTTTCGTATGGTTATCTAACAAATCATCCCTTGGTATGTTGTGGTCTGAATTTGCCGTGCTGTAGAAAGAATTGTAGTATTGCATTAATATCGTTTTGTGAAATATAAATTCTACTCGACTTCCTTGGCGAAACATGTTCAACAGTGGCTACTTATTTTCATTACACATAAGACAATTTTAAATATCTAAGTGTGGACGAGCTAATTACACTATTGAAAATGAGAATGAATTACAGAACCTGTTGAATGGTATGAACATCCTGTCGAGCTGATGCGATTTGTTTTAAGTTGTGCTTAAGAGGGATGTCACAATTGAACAGAGAAAGCCAGGGCCAATGGTTAAAGCTGTAACAGCTGTACGGCCAAACTTTCAGGAAACATTCCTCACACACAAATAAAGAAAAGATGTTACGTGGACATGTGTCCGGAAACACCTAATTGCCATGTTAGAGCTCATTTTAGTTTCGTCAGTATGTACTGTACTTCCTCGATTCACCGCCAGTTGGCCCAATTGAAGGAAGGTAATGTTGACTTCGGTGCTTGTGTTGACTCAAATGGCTCTGAGCACTATGGGACTTAACTTCTGAGGTCATCAGTCCCCTAGAACTTAGAACTACTTAAACCTAACTAACCTAAGGACATCACATACATCCATGCCCGAGGCAGCATTCGAACCTGCGACCGTAGTGGCCGCGCGGTTCCAGACTGTAGTGCCTAGAACCGCTCGGCCACCCAGGCCGGCGAAGATAAGTAATAAAATGAGCTCTAACATGGAAAGTAAGCGTTTCCGGCCACATGTCCACAAAAACATCTTTTCTTTCTTTGTGTGTGAGGAATGTTTCCTGAAAGTTTGGCCGTACCTTTTTGTAACACCCTGTACATAAATGGTGGACTTTTGGAAAAAAGAGACTGATATTCAGCTATAGACTTTAGTAGTACCTGTTTCTAGTAATAGATAATGATATATTCCTATCCCTCTGCATACTATTGCTTGGGTCCTCAGAAATAAGTCTGCGTTAATTGTAACTACAGTATTCTGCCTCATTGCACTAGAGAATGGAACTTACCTGAACTCTTCACGTAAGACACAGTAAAGAACATTAATTTAGCATTCTTCATAATCGTTATGGTGTCAGAAATAGAATTGCGAGTGTAATAACTTTATCTACAAAATAAATTCTATTATTGAAAGTTGTCACGAAATTCTAACGTTTATTAGGATGCGTTTGTTATAAATGGCATCATGCATTAGTCTAGTCTAATTGGATCTTAAAACTGATTCTGACGATAAGTAAGTTTGTCGGGTGCTACAATTTGTAAAAAAAAAGTCTGTGAAAGTAATGCACACGGATAAGTATTCTGGCAAGCAATGAAGCTAAGCTGCAAGGTGTAATTGTGTGACTATTGCATTAGCAAGCAAAAAGCTGCTGATCCAGTGCAGCTATTAGGTTTCGTTTCATAATAAGTGAGCGGTAGTGGCTGCTGTAATTATAATATCGCGTATATCCTTTTTGCACTTGCTACTGAATAACATAACCCCGGCGTGCCAAGCGCTTTCCATACGCTCGGTCTCTTGAACTTTACTCTCAGACCGTCCTGTTTTCTAACCTTGCTTCTGAGTGGTAACGGCCAGATTTCTGACCATGAGACAGTGCGATAGATTTGCGGTTTCGATGTTTCATACATTGGTATTCGAAAAAATGAAGCATCCTGTCGCATGTACCTTCCCAGTCTGCTACTAGACTTTACGGTACTGTGAAATATATTACCTAACGGGACCCGTGAAAGCTGCGCCATTAGGAATCTAAGGGTCCGAAACTCGATACCGTGTTATTTACATTATTCTTTCCTACGACCTTTAAAACACAAACTGCTCTAAAAGGCCCTTTGTATTCTACTTTAAACTGTAATTTCCTCCTTAACCAGGTAAGACAGAGGATCTGAGATATAAAGAAAATAATTACTGTCTTGCAAAGTTTAAATCTATAAAGCCCAATCCCTTAACTTGATGATTTTTAAAACTTGAAATTCGTCTTACAGATTACATTCTAAATCACTTTTCTTATTCCGAGAATAGAGAGAACGAAATGAGATTGACTTCTAACTTTGAGATCACTAAGTGATTCGTGAAATAACCAACAGATGCAGACCTTAACGGGTACACTATATGATGCCATGCGCGTCAGAATCTCCTGCCCAGGATGCGACTACAATACCATTAACACCAACAGACGTATTTTATGTCGTTGGCTATCCATATTGTGCTCATATTCTGATCGGTTAAGTTCCAGTAAACTCTTCATTTGAAGTAAATATATCTTGTTTGAATCTAGCTTCAAATGAATATAATCACTTCAGATCTACACTAAATACAGTATGTTAAAAGCTTATTCTGTGTACTGCACTTACTAAAAATTTTTCATACATGTTAATACTTTATAAATAGGTAGTACATCTACCTCTAGAGGTCTAATTAGTGTCGTAGGGATTGATTCTCACTTTTATTTTCTGAGTTAAATTAATGATCCAGTTATTATGCCTGTCACTGAAAAGAAATTGTATATTGTCCGTCACAGACCATACCTCCCCACGTGGCTAATATGAGAATCTGACTTCTTCTATCAAGTTTTTTTTTCTGTTCTTAGAAACACAAAGCAACCTTACTGCTTTCGATTTGGTATTTCCTTTTATTTCTTGTACACTGTCATCGAAAAGCGAGGTTTCATTTTCCGTCCTCAACTTACTACGTACGTACTATTCTCCTGAAAAGCCGGCCACAGTGGCCGAGCGGTTCTAGGCGCTTCAGTCTGGAACCACGCGACCGCTACGGTCGCAGGCTCGAATCCTGCCTCGGACATGGATGTGTGTGATGTCCTTACGTTAGTTAGGTTTAAGTAGTTCTAAGTTCTAGGGGACTGATGGTTCAAATGCTTCAAATGGCTCTGAGCACTATGGGACTTAACTTCTGAGGTCATCAGTCCCGTAGAACCTAGAACTTCTTAAACCTAACTAACCTAAGGACATCACACACATCCATGCCCGAGGCAGGATTCGAACCTGCGACCGTAGCGCCTAGAACCGCTCGGCCACTTTGGCCGGCCGGGGACTGATGAACTCAGATGTTAAGTCCCATAGTGCTCAGAGCCATTTGAACCATTTTATGTACACTTTATCCAAGTGACCAGGACAGCAACGGGCAGTAAAGCCGATACTTCATCGGTTTCCTTTCCTTGCATAAGAGTACGTAGACATTTTTACAACATTTCTGCTGTCAATTACCCCATCTCGCCATTTCGACCGTTATTCTACAGTTGTTGTGATAGGTTGTTAATTACAAAGCAGACCCACATTCTGCATGTTGGCTGTTTCTATGTTGCGGGCTTTGCTAAAGATCGTGAGCATGTCCGCGGGCGCGCTGAAAAGTAATGCCTCCCAATTTTTTATGTGAAAACTCTTAAGACTTTTTAAATAAATATCATTCTGCATGCCTCTGCCGCTAGAATGGTTCTGAATTGTAGCATGTAACGTGGCGGTGTGTAACGTAACTATGTCGCTGCGCGAGAAACAGCGTGCTGTAATCGAGTTTCGAATTCGGTAGAGTTCGTCCAAACATGGAGCACCGTCTCCATGGGCATGATAGTTCTAGACCACGCAAGAGTTCTGCGACATCAGGAACAATCCGAAGCCCTCGGTTCAGTGTCATGGATCGTCCTCCGTACAGTCCTCATTTGGGCCCATTCGATTTTCATCAACTTACAATTCTTAAACAACACGTTCGAGGACATCAGTTCGATAGTGACGAAGCGGGCAAGCAGAAATGAGGTTGTGCCGGCCGGTGTGGCCGAGCGGTTCTAGGCACTTCAGTCTGGAACCGCGTGACCGCTACGGTGGCAGGTTCGAATCCTGCCTCGAGCATGGATGTGTGGGATGTCCTTAGGTTAGTTAGGTTTAAGTAGTTCTAAGTTCTAGGGGACTGATGACCTCAGATGTTAAGTCCCATAGTGCTCAGAGCCATTTGAACCATTGGATGAGATTGTGGCTCTATCAACAAAGTGACCGTATGAACAAACTCGTATCTCGTTGGGAGAAATGTTTCCGCGGACAGGGTGACTGTGTTGAGAAATATGTAGGCGCGAAAAATTAAGATGTAGAACGGTAATAACGTTTATTTTATTTTAAATGCATTGAGAGTTTCCGCATAAAAATTTCGGAGTTATTGCTTGTTAGCACTCCCTCTTATGTTCCTGACGACGAGGGCGGGAATTGGGTAAAGATCGGAGTCAGCGACAGTTTCGGTCCGGATGACCATTCGCGAAGCGATGTAAATACGCGCCGCGGCAGCGGAATGCGTTGCGGCGCGCCTGCGAAGTCCCGCGCTGACCGGCGGGGCGCGCCGGCCCGCCGTTCACACCACCCCGCGCGCATTCACATGCAAATGCGGGCAGTTTTTACCGGACCCTCGCTTCATTACGCGACAGATGTGCCCGACCGGCCCTCAGCCCTTCCCTCCCTTGCACGCACCGCCGCACCTACCGTGCAACGCTACCTCTGCGCGCTGACCGCCCCCCGGCGATCATCCGGAGCCCTCGCCGTCTGCTTCCACGTGTAAACCTCGAGCCAGGGCCTGCCGTACCTCACAGTGCGGCCGCCAGCACCACTTGCCACAGTTTATACACCCGCTTGCCGTGCACCAGTGGCAGTGCACTGCGCTAATAACAGACTAAAGTCTACACCTTTTATTGCCTATCGTCCTCAGTTACGTGTAATATCTTCTTAATAATTACTATTTTGAATCAGTCTAATAACACTACTGGCCATTAAAATTGCTTCACCAAGAAGAAATGCTGATGATAAACGGGTATCCATTGGACAAATATATTATACTAGAACCGACATGTGATTACATTTTTACGCAATTTTGGTGCATAGATCCTGAGAAATCAGTACCCAGAACAACCACCTCTGGCCGTAATAACGGCCTTGATACGCCTGGGCATTGAGTCAAACAGAGCTTGGATGGCGTGTACAGGTACATCTGCCCATGCAGCTTCAACACGATACTACAGTTCATCAAGAGTAGTGACTGGCGTATTGTGCCGAGGCAGTTGCTCGGCCACCATTGACCAGACTTTTCAAAAGGTGACATATCTGGAGAATGTGCTGGCCAGGGCAGCAGTCGAACATTTTCTGTATCCAGAAAGGCCCATACAGGACCTGCAACATGCGGTCGTGCATTATCCTGCTGAAATGTACGGTTTCGCAGGGATCGAATGAAGGATAGAGCCACGGGTCGTAACACACCTGAAATGTAACGTACACTGTTCAAAGTGCTGTCAATGTGAACAAGAGGTGACAGAGACGTCTAACCAATGCCATCACGCCGGGTGATACGCCAGTATGGCGATGACGAATACACGCTTCCAATGTGCGTTCACCGCGATGTCGCCAAACACGGATGCGACCATCAGGATGCTGTAAACAGAACCTGGAGTCATACGAAAAAATAACGTTTTGCCATTCGTGCACCCAGGTTCGTCGTTGAGTACACCATCGCAGGCGCTCCTGTCTGTGATGCAGCGCCAAGGGTAACCGCAGCCATGGTCTCCGAGCTGATAGTCCATGCTGCTGCAAACGTCGTCGAACTGTTCCTGCAGATGGTTGTTGTCTTGCAAACGTCCCCATCTGTTGAGTCAGGGATCGAAATGTGGCTGCACGATCCGTTACAGCCATGCGGATAACATGCCTGTCATCTCGACTGCTAGTGATGCGAGGCCGTTGGGATCCAGCACGGCGTTCCGTATTACCCTCCTGAACCCACCGATTCCATATTCTGCTAACAGTCATTGGATCTCGACCAACGTGAGCAGTAATGTCGCGATACGGTAAACCGCAATCGCGATAGGCTACAATCCGACCTTTATCAAAGTCGGAAACGTGATGGTACGCATTCCTCCTCCTTACACGAGGCATCACAACAACGTTTCACCAGGAAACGCCGGTCAGCTGCTGTTTGTGTATGAGAAATCTGTTGGAAACGTTCCTCATGTCAGCACGTTGTAGTTGTCGTCACCCTTGTGTGAATGCTCTGAAAAGCTAATGATTTGCATATCACAGCATCTTCTTCCTGTCGGTTAAATTTCGCGTCTGTAGCACGTCATCTTCGTGGTGTAGCAATTTTAATGGCCAGTAGTGTAGAACTGAACGACTCGAATTGTTCGTAGCTTACACTTTTCCCCTTTGATATTTGAAAGGTATCTTCAGTGGCCTGAAATATTTGCATATTTTGTACTGTATCTTCTTCTGCAAAACCAGTTTATTTGCCAAGATCGCCATATAAACACAATTATTGGATTACTAGTTTCAGTAGTATGTATTGCCATCCTCAGGCTCACAATACCGGGCAGAAGTAGCTACGTCATAAAACGCTTACACCACTCTGTCACATGGTAGTGTAAGTACCGTATGAGGTAGCTGCCACTGCCAGTTTTATGGATCTAAGGATAGCAAACGTATTGCCGAAACTAGTAATCCAGTAGTATTATTTTCATAGCGATCTTGGCAAATAAACTAGTGTCCAAAAGAAGACTACAACAGAAAATTATAGATCGCCTCCTGTATTGGCTGATCATGTCAGGTAACTATAATATTCGTATTTGTGTTTACACAATTTTATTTTACAATCTGGACATTGTACACTGAGGTTATAAATAGTTCTGGCACTTTCTGATTTTCTGTGTCATATTGGTTTAATTTCTACTTACAAATTTCATAGTTACTACTCTTACTGTGTCGTTTTGTAGCTGATCTGCTTATTTTCATACGAAATTTCATTTTCACAGCTGTAGGAAATGGACCCTCATTTTCTTCATGTTATGTTTTAGGTGTTGTTGCTTACTGTTGAATGTTGTTTGCTAAGTATTGGATGTGTATTTCTGATCCCTCTCTCTCCGTCATCCTCTGTGTGTGTGTGTGTGTGTGTGTGTGTGTGTGTGTGTGTGTGTGTGCGTGTTAATTTCTGTCACTGTTATTTTTTATATTTCTATTTCAATCTTGTAACATGTCAGCACAAAACTCTCTATTAAACCTATTAAACACAATAAAAGGAATGACAAGATTAAGAAATACTAGAAGTAAAACACACACACACACACACACACACACACACACACACACACACACACACAGAGAGAGAGAGAGAGAGAGAGAGAGAGAGAGAGAGAGAGAGTACAAAAACACACATTCGATGGTTAGAACAGCATTCAACAGTTGGCAACAACTTCCGAAATACAGCATAAATTAAATGAGTATCCATTTCCTAGTGCTGTACACTTCAGGGCACTGAAAATGCGTTTCAAATAATAGAGACGAATCGCGTGTGGAACGAAAAATTCGTTTCATTAAGTTCTACTTGGACGGATCCAAAAGTATACTTGCTTACAAAACAAACTCTGCAAACTACTGTGAACTGCTTGGTAGATGGTACTTACCACAGTACTAAACGTTAGGGTTTCTTCCCGTTCCAATTATATGTGGAGTACGGGAGAAAAATTTCTTAACATTACAACGCTAAAGGGGGGAAAATGTTACAGTTACTCAACCGCCGTAAATTATAATACTCCACATTTTTTCAAAGAGCGTCATAGTTCATAGTTTATGCACCAGTTAAATGCAGTTAATGGTCTCCAGAAATACGCCACACCCAAAATAAGTACAAAATGTCATGTTTTACACTCCATACTGACGATAACAGACTGGCCGGTACCGCGAATTGGTACCAGTCGCTATCGTAAATTTTACAAGGGCTTAGTAATCTAGGGTTAAATGCCTCTGTGCGTGCAGAACTTAGTCTAATCTTGTCTTCACGGTCCCTACGGATCGATACCTACGGGAATGGAGAATAATGCTAGTTTCTTCACGTAATCCTGGTTCTTAAAACTTCGCAAAAATGTTTTCGTCAGATAATTCACGACTACCTTCAAGCCTCTTCCAATTACGGTCTTTCAACATTTTCGTGGCGCTCTCTGGTGAGTTGCATAAACGTGTTTTCATTAGTGCCACCGTTCTTTCTTTGTGTTTAGTATACCCTCTCGATATGGGTGCCACATACTTTAGAAATATTCTGATATCCGACGCACAAGTGAGCAGTCTCCTTTGCAGACTTTCCCGGTATCCATCGAAAGTATCGATCTCTGAAAGCTAACTCAACTACGACTGAGCTTACATGATCATTCCGTTTCATAACTGCACAAATTGTTATGAGTGACTCTACTTGTTACGAATGATTACAATTGTGTCTCGCCGATGTTGTAGACATAGGATACTATATTTTCCATTTTGTGAAGGACACATTTTTTCATTTAGGAACATTTAAAAGAAGTTGCCTACCTTTGCACCACTTTGAAATCTTGTTAAAATGCAGCTGAATATCTGTGCAGCTTTTTTACGGGTAGTGTTTCATTATAGGTAACTGCATTGCCCGCATCTCGTGGTCGTGCGGTAGCGTTCTCGCTTCCCACGCCCGGGTTCCCGGGTTCGATTCCCGGCGGGGTCAGGGATTTTCTCTGCCTCGTGATGGCTGGGTGTTGTGTGCTGTCCTTAGGTTAGTTAGGTTTAAGTAGTTCTAAATTCTAGGGGACTGATGACCATAGATGTTAAGTCCCATAGTGCTCAGAGCCATTTGAACCATTTTAACTGCATCATCTACAGAAGTGTGAAGTTACTAATAACATTGTTTGCCAGGTCATTAATATACAATGTGAACAACAAGGGCCCCAACACACTTCTCTGGGATACGCATGAGGTTACCTTTGCTTCTGTAGATGACTACCCATCCACGATAACATGCTGCGTCCTCCCCAGTTAGGCATCCTCAATCCAGTCGCAAAATTTGTTTCAAATCCCATATAATACTAATTACGTAAATAATCGTTGATGTGGTACCGCGTCAAATGCTTTTCGTAAATAAAAAAATACTGCATCCACTTGATTGCCATGATCCACTGCTTTCAAAATCTCAAGCGAAAAAAGCTCAAGTTGGGTTTCGTATGATCGATGTTGTCGGAATCCATGTTGTTGGCATGGAGCAGGTCATTCTGTTTGAGATACGGCATTATGTCTGAGCTCAGAACATGTTCTAGGCTTCAAGAACAGATGAACATCTATGGGTTAGGGCTGTAGTTTTGTAGATCACTTCTGCTACCCTCCTTGTGCTCTCTTCCGATAACTGTGCGCAGTTTTCTTTTTTTCCCGTCCAGGGATCTACTGCATATTATGGTTAAAATGGGAGTTAGCTGACCTAAATTTTGTGTAGCACTGTCTGGTAGGAATTCCAGCGGGTTCTGGGATCTTAATTTTAGCTGTTTCTCAACGTCGCTACCCCTAATAACCCCAAGAACTGTAGGAATGTGGGAGCAAAGTGAATAGCCTTCAGGCTGCCTCTTAAAAGGCTACAGTTTTTATTATCAAAAATTCACTTATTTTTCTGAATGATAACAGATCCTTGGGGGAACGTACCAAGACAAAATTATTCCACCTGATATACAAGATGTATGTGTCAGGAAAAATACCCTCAGACTACGTCTTATCCTGGAAGAAAGGCTAACTAGTTTTGCAGCATTTGTACATTCTGGGAACAGGCTTTTGACAATGTTGACTGGATTGCTCTCATTAAATCTGGAGGTTGCAGGACTAAAATACAGGGGAGGAAAGGTTCAGAAACCACACTGCGGTTATGTGAGTCTATGGACATGAAGAGGAAGTAGTAGTTGATAATGGATCTATACAGAGTTGCTGCCGATCCCCCATGTTAATCGATCTGTAGATTGAGCAAACAATGGCGAAATTTAAACTGAAATTGCACTGCAAGGACAAAAAAATGAATACTATGGAGTAGCTACACAACACTGTAATTCTGTCAGAGACGATAAAGGACTTGGAAGCTCGGGTCAACGGATAGGATAGTGTCTTGAAAACAGGCTATAATACGAAAACGAAACTAAAACATGATTAGTGTTATGTAGTCGAATCAAATTTGATGATGCCGGGGAAATTAGATTATGAAATAAGACACTAAAAGTAGTAGATGAGTTTTGCTATTTGGGCAGAAAAATTACTCGCCATCGACAAAGTACCGAGGGTGTTAGTAACCGTCAGTATGGTAAAGAAAAAACGTTCTCGGATAAAAATTGTAGAGGGAGACGAAGGCTTAAAGACAGTATTCAGATTCAAATGAACGTAGGTTGCTGTAGCTGCGCAGAGTTGACTAGGCTTCCAAGGATAGCAGTAGGGGCTGCATGGAAACCAGTCTTCGGACTGAGGATCACAACACCAACATTGCCACTGGCTGCCACTGGATGAATCCCCTCATTTTTCTCATTTCTGCGAAGCTTTGGCTATGAAGACATTTCCAAAGGTTTGTATAGTCATCATCCTCAGCAGCGGGAGCAGCGAATTAAGCATCCAAATTTGTCCAGCTTCCATAAGCTGTATATTCATCTTCTTTTAAGTCCTCTTAGGCATTTTCTTATCCGACGCTGAATCTCCTCCATCTGCCTCCCATAATTTCATCTATGTGCTCTGGCCATCGCAGTTTCAATTTAGTTTCGGCTCCTTTCTAATCCGCACCTCTTGCCTGTGCTCCCACGTATTTGTTGTTTTCCGTCCCTTCGTGTTATGTCCAACATGCATCTTTACATTACTCGTTAAACAACTCTCGGTTTTTCAGCTGTGTGCGCATTTAACGTCCCTGTTTTACTTCCCTAAGCTAATGTTGGCAGTATACATTGGTTACACACTTTCCGTTTAACAGATTTTTGGTCTTCATTTCAGAATACACAAGGCAGTTTGCCAAATGAACTCCAACTAATTTTTCCTCTGTTGTTTATTTCTTTAAGTGTCATTCACTTGTTGTTTTCAGTAAGTCTAAGTATACAAATTCTTCAAATGTTTCTATAACTTCATTGGTAATCTTTACTGTTCTCCTATCAGCATACTGGTCATCCTTCATTTTGCTCTCAGTATAGTTTAACATAGTCCATCAAAGTGGACATATTTTGGTTAGAGTCCAAGAAATCGCCCAGTCACACAATGGGAGAAACATGGGGGGTTGTCCGGAATTTACGGTTAACTCCATGACTCCAAATACACTCCTGGAAATTGAAATAAGAACACCGTGAATTCATTGTCCCAGGAAGGGGAAACTTTATTGACACATTCCTGGGGTCAGATACATCACATGATCACACTGACTGAACCACAGGCACATAGACACAGGCAACAGAGCATGCACAATGTCGGCACTAGTACAGTGTATATCCACCTTTCGCAGCAATGCAGGCTGCTATTCTCCCATGGAGACGATCGTAGAGATGCTGGATGTAGTCCTGTGGAACGGCTTGCCATGCCATTTCCACCTGGCGCCTCAGTTAGACCAGCGTTCGTGCTGGACGTGCAGACCGCGTGAGACGACGCTTCATCCAGTCCCAAACATGCTCAATGGGGGACAGATCCGGAGATCTTGCAGGCCAGGGTAGTTGACTTACACCTTCTAGAGCACGTTGGGTGGCACGGGATACATGCGGACGTGCATTGTCCTGTTGGAACAGCAAGTTCCCTTGCCGGTCTAGGAATGGTAGAACGATGGGTTCGATGACGGTTTGGATGTACCGTGCACTATTCAGTGTCCCCTCGACGATCACCAGTGGTGTACGGCCAGTGTAGGAGATCGCTCCCCACACCATGATGCCGGGTGTTGGCCCTGTGTGCCTCGGTCGTATGCAGTCCTGATTGTAGCGCTCACCTGCACGGCGCCAAACACGCATACGACCATCATTGGCACCAAGGCAGAAGCGACTCTCATCGCTGAAGACGACACGTCTCCATTCGTCCCTCCATTCACGCCTGTCGCGACACCACTGGAGGCGGGCTGCACGATGTTGGGGCGTGAGCTAATACGGCCTAACGGTGTGCGGGACCGTAGCCCAGCTTCATGGCGACAGTTGCGAATGGTCCTCGCCGATACCCCAGGAGCAACAGTGTCCCTAATTTGCTGGGAAGTGGCGGTGCGGTCCGCTACGGCACTGCGTAGGATCCTACGGTCTTGGCGTGCATCCGTGCATCGCTGCGGTCCGGTCCCAGGTCGACGGGCACGTGCACCTTCCGCCGACCACTGGCGACAACATCGATGTACTGTGGAGACCTCACGCCCCACGTGTTGAGCAATTCGGCGGTACGTCCACCCGGCCTCCCGCATGCCCACTATACGCCCTCGCTCAAAGTCCGTCAACTGCACATACGGTTCATGTCCACGCTGTCGCGGCATGCTACCAGTGTTAAAGACTGCGATGGAGCTCCGTATGCCACGGCAAACTGGCTGACACTGACGGCGGCGGTGCACAAATGCTGCGCAACTAGCGCCATTCGACGGCCAACACCGCGGTTCCTGGTGTGTCCGCTGTGCCGTGCGTGTGATCATTGCTTGTACAGCCCTCTCACAGTGTCCGGAGCAAGTATGGTGGGTCTGACACAACGGTGTCAATGTGTTCTTTTTTCCATTTCCAGGAGTGTATATCTACAACAACATATCACAGTCGAAACTGCCTAGTAATGAAAAGAAAAGGAGATCTTTAATCTATACAATGGCAGAATTTTATCATGCTGACAGTTCGTGGTGTGGACCATGTTGCAACTAAAACCTTATTTTTCCTTTTATGTTAGTGTACTTTATCCAACGTTATTCTAGTATGTAGAGCCTATACGCAAATACACGACTGCAATAAAATATCCGTTGAATTCATTGAGTTTTCCATTTGCAGATTTCTTTACATTCTTTTATAGTAAATAACACAATAATTCCCTTTGGTGGTTCAAATAATCAAATTACATTAACAACAAATCTGAGCAGCATACATAAAAACATTAAATTCGTCATAGAGCATGAGACGAATAACAAATGGCTCAAATGGCTCTGAGCACAATGGGACTCAACATTTGAGGTCATCAGTCCCCTAGAACTTAGAACTACTTAAACCTAACTAACCTAAGGACATCACACACATCCATGCCCGAGGCAGGATTCGAGGATGCGACCGTAACAGCAGCGCGGTTCCAGACTGTAGCGCCTAGAACCGCTCGGCCACCACGGCCGGCAGACGAATAACAGCATTAACTCCTTAGTTCTAAGAACCTCCAACAAAAACCATAAACAGTATTTTGAGATTTATCATCAGAACCAGCATAAGACTACATATTTAGGTCCACATTAGATGGGCTACATAAAATTCAACTAGATCTAGTTGAATATTATAACTTAATATCATTAAATTCATACCTTCTACGGATATACATCTTCTGCCATAAAGTACTATCAGAAAAAACTCAAAACAATGACGTACAACAAAGTCTCACACCAGACGACTGTTTGTTTCACACCAAGAGCTCTAGAAAAATGTTACCCTTTTTTAGGATGCTCATCCTATAAAATATGCAATCTGTATAAAAATAAAAATGTAAAGATAAGCTTTTACTCAAAGAACAAATTCCATCAACTAGCCGTTCATAATTTAATAAATAATTATTCCTCCAACACTGTATTAGGCACATAAAATTCAGTGCGAACGACATAGGCCAAACCGGCAGAAGTTTCGAGATCTGATTGAAACCATAGGTAAACGCCTTAAGTCTGAATAATACATCAAAATCTACATTTTTTAATGCACAGCTGTCTTAATCGGCGTTGAGTGAAAAGCACTGAAGAGCATTTGCAAATACTGCAGCATGCTGAAAAATGAAGCCTCGTCCATCTGCTGAGAAGAAACGTGCGAGTAGATACAAAATAAGCATATCACCAGATCATCTTTCCTATGACTTGGCTGAACTGATCAGTTCAGCTTTCAGTTCAGCTTCCACCATAATTTTGCCGCCAGCTTTCTACTTCGAAACATGAACACTACTCACTGTGAAAACAAAAACATTCAGGCAGTAACCTAACTTCAAATAACACACTAAAATACTAAAATATAACTGCCAGCTAAATCATGTAACTAACATTTGTCGTAAGTTGTTTCTTATACTGGGAAATATTAACTTCCTCAAACGCACTGAACGTGTCATAAAATGACGCAGGATTTTGGGTGTAAGTAACATAATTATCTTGTTCTTTACCGTAGGTGCAATTTCAGTAGGGATGTCAGTTTCCCTAAATCGTTTTCTGCTATAGTTTAACGCTACCCCAAGAAAGTTTCGCTAGAACAAAAAGCAGCCAACATGACATCCACAACTGCAAGCCACTGTGTAGTGTACGGCAGACGGTACTTCACACTATACCAATTATCAGGGCTTCGGCCCTTTCCATTCACGTCTGGAGCGAAGGAAGAATATATATAAATGCCTTTGTGTGTGCTGTAATTAATCTAATCTTGTACTCACGATCCCTAAGGGAGCGATAGGTAGGAAGTTGTAATACCAAAATTCATCATTTATCACTGGTTCTCGAACATTTGTAAGTAGGCTTTCTCGGGATGTTTTGCGTCTGTCTTCAAGTATCTGGCAGTTCAATTTCACAGCATCAGGGCGACACTCTCTCGCAGGTCAAACAAACCTGTGGCCATTTGTGATGCCTTTTTGTGTATAATACAATATCCCCTTTTAGTCCTATCCAATAGAGCACCTAAATATTTGAGCAATATTCAAGGATGGATCGCACGAGTGATTTGTAAGCAACCTCTTTTGAGGCTGATTCCATTTCCCAAGAACTCTACCAGCGAACCAAAGTCCGTCACTTGATTTACTTACGGACTATCCTATCTTACACCAAGGTATTTCTTTGAGATGTCCGATTCCAATAACGCCAACAGCCGTCTGACGATGAACGTCTCTGCTCGAAACCGGTGTTGCTGATACTTGCTTCCAATAAATGTCATTATTAACAAGCGGCTGGTCGCTGTTTTTACTTTTTTGTAAGAACTGACTTGAACTGTTTTATCATCGTTGTTCTATCTAAGTTTTGTCCTTTCTCCCACTACGTCGTCGCCGACGGGACATTAAACCAAATGAAAATACTTCACTGTCTTCCTTTACACATATAGTCTCTCTCTCTCAAACCGAAGATGAGAGGAGTTCAACTGATCCCGTAGATTGTCTGAGTTTTCAGTTCCTAGCACGGTACTGTATTGTTCCTTTCCTCTGTATCCGCCGAAATAGCCGCCCGAGTTAACGCAACCGCTTCTGGCAGGGGAGGTACGACAGCCCCGGATCTAATCCGTCCGGTGGATTAACGACGAGCGGTCGTGTGTCGACTAGCTTGGATGTAGTTTTAGGCGGTTTCCCACATCCTACCAGGTGAATACAGGTCTGGTTCCCACGTTCCGTCTCAGATAGACCCTAATGAAAACATTTACAACACGTTCGCACACTTACATACATAATTTACGCCATACGCAGACAGATTGGGGTACATCATTTCTGGCCTGAGGGGGGGGGGGGTAATTTGAATAAGAAACGGATGACCTTCGCTGTTTGGTCTCCTTACACACCCAACCAGCACAGCCTTCCTCTACGGCACAACGTCAGCGGTAAAAAAACTCAAAACATAACAATGCGACATATCAAATGTAAAATCCTACGCTATTTGAGGGTTGTCTCTCCAATCGCTCCAATTATGCAGCTATCGAGGCCTCCAAGCAAAACTGGCGAGTGAGTCTCTTTTATCCTGAGCTGGTGACCTACTCGAGAAGACACGGCAAGTCCTCAGTATACTAAACAGAGACACGTTTATGCCAGACACATCGGGAGGGGCGCCTTCCGTGCCGGATCCCACTGTGGCTTCCGCTCCGCCCCCGAAATTGTAGCGGCGCGGCAATTACTGTCCGGGCACGCCACCCTGCTGGGATTCTCCGGAAAGCAAAAGGAAGGCGCCGCTCATTAATTAAAAGAAGGCGGCAGATCGGGCGATAAGCGGGGCGCGCTGCACGCCGGGAATCACAGGGACCATTGAGCACGGCCCATTACGGCGAGGGCCGTGAACGCCGGCCCTGAGCGCGGCACGAGCGCGTGACAGACCGGCACGAAGGCCGGCAGGCTGCAGGTGCCTCCAGTCTGCGAAAGCCTGCCATCTTCCCCACCTACTCCATCACGCCGCTTGTCCCAGTCGCGACCCCGCCGCTTTCAAATTATACCGACACCTTCCCTGGGGAAGGCGTCAGGGTAGCGGCACTCATCTAGTGCGAGAGTGTTCAATAAGTTCAAATGGCTGAGCACTATGGGACTTAACTTCTGAGGTCATCAGTCCCCTAAAACTTAGAACTACGAGATGCATTAAAGTTCTAAGGCCTCCGATTTTTTTCTCCGGACTGGAAAGAGAGAGAAACATGCGCATTGTTTTAAAATGAGGCCGCGTTCATTGTCAATACGTCCTAGAGATGGCAGCACCGTACGGCAGACGGAATTTTACCGCCAGCGGCGAGAGTGAGAACTGTTTTAAATACTTAAAATGGCGACGTTTTCCTTACTTGAACAGCGTGCAATCATTCGTTTTCTGAATTTCCGTGGTGTGAAACCAATTGAAATTCATCGACAGTTGAAGGAGACATGTGGTGATGGAGTTATGGATGTGTCGAAAGTGAGTTCGTGGGTGCGACAGTTTAATGAAGGCAGAACATCGTGTGACAAAAAACTGAAACAACCTCGGGCTCGCACAAGCTGGTCTGACGACATGATCGAGAAAGTGGAGGGAATTGTTTTGGGGGACCGCCGAATGACTGTTGAACAGATCACCTCCAGAGTTGGCATTTCTGTGGGTTCTGTGCACACAATCCAGCATGACGACCTGAAAATGCGAAAAGTGTCATCCAGGTGGGTGCCACGAATGCTGACAGACGACCACACGGCTGCCCGTGTGGCATGTTGCCAAGCAATGTTGACGCGCAACGACAGCATGAATGGGACTTTCTTTTCGTCGGTTGTGACAATGGATGAGACGCAGATGCCATTTTTCAATCCAGAAACAAAGGGCCAGTCAGCTCAATGGAAGCACACAGATTCACCGCCACCACAAAAATTTCGGGTAACCGCCAGTGCTGAAAAAATGATGGTGTCCATGTTCTGGGACAGCGAGGGCGTAATCCTTACCCATTGCGTTCCAAAGGGCACTACGGTAACAGGTGCATCCTACGAAAATGTTTTGAAGAACAAATTCCTTCCTGCACTGCAACAAAAACGTCCGGGAAAGGCTGCGCGTGTGCTGTTTCACCAAGACAACGCACCCGCACATCGAGCTAACTTTACGCAACAGCTTCTTCGTGTAACAACTTTGAAGTGATTCCTCATGCTCCCAACTCACCCTACTTGGCTCCTAGTGACTTTTGGCTTTTTCCAACAATGAAAGACACTCTCCGTGGCCGCACATTCACCAGCTGTGCTGCTATTGCCTCAGCGATTTTCCAGTGATCAAAACAGACTCCTAAAGAAGCCTTCGCCGCTGCCATGGAATCATGGCGTCAGCGTTGTGAAAAATGTGTACGTCTGCAGGGCGATTACGTCGAGAAGTAACGCCAGTTTCATCGATTATGAGTGAGTAGTTAATTAGAAAAAAAAATCGGAGGCCTTAGAACTTGAATGCACCTCGTACTTAAACCTAACTAACCTAAGGACATCACACACATCCATGCCCGAGGCAGGATTCCGTAACAGCAGCGCGGTTCCAGACTGTAGCGCCTAGAACCGCTTGGCCACCCCAGCCCGCTATGTTCAATAAGTAATGCAACACATTTCTTTCTGAAAGCAGGATGGCTTCATTCAGGATTTCAATACACCACAATATTCCCCACTCATTTGGCTTCAACATAATCTTCGTTCAATGCGACCGTATTACGCCACTTCACTGGGTGGGCCTGTATGCCTGCGTGATACCACTCTACTGGTCGACGTCGAAGCGATTTTTATGCTGCATCAATAACGTGTCCGCCCCTGGTAGCTGAGTGGTCAGAGCGACGGAATGTCATACCTAACGGCGCGGGCTCGATTCCCGGCTAGGTCGGGAATTTTCTCGGTTCAGGGACTGGGTGTTGTGTTGTCCTTATCATCATCACTTCATCCCCATCGCCATGCAAGTAGCCGAAGTGGCGTCAACTCGAAAGACTTCCACCAAGCGACCGGTCTACCCGATGGGAGGCCCTAGTCACATGGCATTTCCATTTCCATCAATAACGTACCCATTAACCACATACTACCCGCAGAGTAGATCCGTCATTGGCCCAAACAGATGGAAGTTGCTCATAATGTTGTTCTGTTAGACGGTGAGAAATCCAGCGGGCACACTTTTGAATACCGCAATTGGTGGACGAGTATCTCAACACTGCCACCAGAGACGTCCAGTTGTGCAGTGAGGTTTTTGTTTGTGATCCATCAGTCATCTCGGATGAGAGTGTCCGCACGATCCAACACTGCAGCCATGACAACTGCGTGCGACCGGCCAGCATGTGGGAGATCGGACAGGTTTGCGCGACCTTGTTGCAATGACGACAGGCGCCTCGCCCAACGACTCACCGTGGTTTTGTTCACAACGAGCTCTGCGTGGACATTGTGCAAGGCCTATGAATATCTGATTATCTGGTCTTCCGCCAAAAGTAATTCAGTGACAGCTCTCTGTCTGGAACGCACTTCCGCTTACCGAAGCCATTTTGAAGGCTACGTATAGCGCTGTCAACTATTGGGACTTCATCACACTATAGGGGCCGAAACGGGAATATTCCACGATGTCCCTCAACAAATAACTGAGTTTTTCAACCTAAACTGACCGAGAAAAACATGTATTACATTACTTATTGAACGCCCCGAGTACATCAGCCTCCATATCGACTTAGTTGTTAACGTCAACTTCTTGTAAAACACTACATGCGAAGTACGTCCGATTCCATATCGACAACTACTCATGACAGACACTATCTCTTAACCGACTGAGGTGGCGCAGTAGCTAGCACACTGGACTCGCATTCGGGAGGACGACGGTTCAATCCCGCGTCCGGCCATCTTGATTTAGGTTTTCCGTGATTTCCCTAAATCGCTCCAGGCAAATGTCGGGATGGTTCCTTTGAAAGGGCCGACGTCCTTCCCCGCCCTTCCCTAATCCGCTGAGACCGATGACCTCGCTGTTTGGTTTCCTTCCCCACACAACCCCAGACACTATCTCATAAAAATTATCTGGACTCCTATTAGAGGACATTAATATGGGGTGTGTCCACCCTTCGCCTTTATGACGGCTTGAACTCTGCTGGGGACACTTTCAGTGAGGTGTCTAAATGTCTTTGGGGGAATGGCAGCCCATTCTGCCTCAAGAGTCGGAACCATAGAAGGTAGTAATGTTGGATGCCGGAGTCCGGTGTACAGTTGACGTTGTGATTCATGCCACTTGTTCCATTGGGTTCAGGTCAGGACTCAGGATGGGCTAGAACATTTCATATATGTTACTGTTTACGACCTATTGCCATATAGATGCTGCTTTATGACAGGGTACGTTGTCAAGCTGACACAACCATCGTCTCCCAACTGCTCCTCTACTCTACACAGTGCACAATGCTGCACAATGTACTCATATCCTTCCATATTTAACTTCTTCTTAAGAGTAATGGGGAGACCACATCCTACCCACATAAATCATCCCCACATAACTTAACACAAACACTGCCGTACTTAAGTGTTGGCGATACACATGATGGTATTTAACGTTCTCCGAGCATACTCTACACCCAAACGCTTCCATCGGATTGTCGCAGGATTATGGTGGTCCATCACTCCAAATCACTGGTTTACAGCCATTCTCTGCCTATGGTGTTGCCCTCTACACCACCTCAAACACCGCTTAGCATTGATTAATGAACTGTGCAGCTAATGAGATGTTCCACTATTGCCCCCCTTTTAACTCCATAGGCAGACTCAATGTTCTACCTGGATTGCTGGTACCACTCTGGCACTCACGAGTCATTCCTTCCACTGATTTCGTGCGATCTTTTACAACCGACCTCGGCAATGCTCGACGATTCCTGTCCGTTGCAATGGTTCCAATGGCTGTAAGCACATGGCACTTAACATCTGAGGTCAGCACTCCCCTACACTTAGAACTACTTAAACCTAACTAACCTAAGGGCATCACACACATCCATGCCCGAGGCAGGATTCGAACCTGGGACCATAGCAGCAGTGCGGTTCCGGACTGAAGCGCTTAGAACCGCTCGGCCACAGCGGCCGGCTCATGTCCGTCAATACATGAGATCTGTCTGTTCTTGATCTAGCTACGGCTGTTCCTTCCCGTTTCCACTTCACATTTACATCGCCAATAGTCACCTTGGGCAGCTGTAAAAGGTCTGAAATATCCCTGATGGATCTGTTACTCAGGCGACATTAAGTGACTAGTCCACGTTCGAAGTCACTGAGCTAGACTCATTCTGCTGTAACTGCATCTCTATTGGCGATACGATACTCTGTCTCTTTTTATACAAGCGAGTCCGCCTCTAGTGATATCTAGTGATCGCTTCCTTATAGCACAGTGGTGTCTGGATAGTGTATATAAGGTATAAGGTACCATACCAACCTCAGTTCTCGAAACGCGGTAGTCTTCATATTGTAGAGTTCTGCTCTGTTGTAACATATTTATTTCAAACATTACGACGAGGATGTTTGGTACTAGTTCTCAAATTTCCGGTATTAATCTTGCCGCGCCTGACGGAACTCTGCCCCGATCTAGTGAGACAGGCAGAAACCAATCTACAGTCACACGAGGGTTTCCACTGCACGCTGAATTCTTTTGCAGAAGTATTGATCCGGCTTGGGGTCAAAGGGATTTCCCATGACGTCTGAACGCTATGATGCTGGAGAATCGTGATTAGTGAAATAGGGAGCAAAAACAAAAGAAATTATTAATCACTGAGGTGAAACCTATTCGTCCGCAAGTACGTTGATCATTGGTTGAATGACTAGATGTTGAAAAACCCTTAAAGTGGCTCTGTGCTCGTGAATGAACTGGCACAGCAGTAAACACAGGAATCGCGTTCGGTACGAACTTGCTTCATTTCTGCAAATCGTTTGATGGAATGATGTTAGTAAGGTTAAGAGATGTGGAATGGAAATAGGAAAAGGATTATGAATCATTTATAACGTCTAAAAGGGTATTTCAATGTTCACTGGGATTTTGTGTCATGTGACCGTAGTGCCGTGTCCATGAGTGCAATATCGCCACTTTAGTGTCAGCGACTTTCTTTACGTGGTGTAAATAATTTATTAAAAAACTAAAAATCCGCCTCGATTGCGAAAAAAGCACCTCGTGTTAAGTGTTAACCCAGGTTTCGGCGTAGATAACTACACCTTCTTCAGAACAACAATAAAACCCACAAGTGCCTAAGAAGACCTTTGTCAGTGATTAAAAGAACACCATAGCTATACATTTATAAACGAAAAAGAAAAGGAAAACACAAACAGTACACGGTCGCTCACTTACATGCCTGACCCGCTACCTATGCACATGCGCAAGACAAGGGAAGTTACTTGAATGCGCATGCGCATACGAATACGAGAATATTTATACATGCGTCGGGGCCAAATAGTCCATATATTCCCAACCGTGGATCAATGGATCAACGTACATCAAAAAATGAAATGGATAGAACAAGAGACGAGCTAAATAGGAGAAGAAACCTAAAAATAACCGCACACGGTTGCTTATGCTAGTAAAGAAACTTATATATGAAGCTACCTATGAGAACAGGAGGAACTCTTAAAAACTATACCTAAATCCAGTAGTTAGCCTGGGAGGTGGGGGGGGGGGGGGGGACGTAATCTAAAGGCGTCGTGGTAATAAAGATATAGGGATAAAACGTGTGGTGTTTATAAATGTGTAGCTATGGTGTTCTTTTAATCATTGACAAAGGTCTTCTTAGACACTTGTGGGTTTTATTGTTATTCTGAAGAAGGTGTAGTTATCTATTCCAAAACCTGGGTTAACACTTAACACTAGGTGCTTTTTTCGCAATCGAGGCGGGTGTTTAGTTTTTTAATATATTAACCAACGATTGCTGACGCACTGCGATGTTGAAGGTATAAATAATTAGTTTCCTATGCATTACTTCCTATGTAAAGACGATCCGTTACCAAATGGCACCGAATGTAGCGTTCTTCGAAACATCGCGATTTTCCGACGAGCTTACCAAACTGGAAACCCAAGTATTTGATATTGCTTGATTTACAAAGGTTGTTTTATGGGTTTGCAATTCATAATCTTCCTTTCATCAATAGTCATTTGTTGACAGAAGAAGTATGAACTCATTGCTAACCATTTACTAAAATGTGCCGTGGCGAACATGAATAATTTCTGGTTTTCGTCATTAAACACGGATGACTGATCCAAGAAGGAAGGGAAGCCTCGGTGCAGTTTTTGCGGAGCGCTCGCCCACTCTTGCTCTACCGGTTCCGCCCAGTGTCTGGAAGCTTGGCCCATATATTATTCTGTGGCGCCAGAGAGGCAATCTGCACAGGTCATTTCGGCAACTAGTGACGGAAGCGAAAGTCATCAAGAGAATATCTGCGGGCAATCCGAGCGCTATAGGCCAAAGGATAAATCTTCGACGACAGGGCACTTATCTGCCGGAACAGCTATGAATAATGCACGTGTCGCAACGGCTTCAGTCGGAGCAAGGACCCAGCAACAATATATTCGGCACTCGAAATGTCGCGCTCGTCGTGACCCTACAGCTTCACGAGGCACGATACGACGCCTTTTGTTAATGAAATGTCATAATGGACCACGAGCGTTCCTGAGTGTCGATGCCTGGTGACCTTCCGTGTTGCAGGGCTGCTACTTCGCTTCAGAAAGAAAAAAAAAGAAAAAAAAAGAAAAAAAAGTGCAACGTGCTTAGTTCATAAATTTAAAAAAACTTAATTTGATGCTAAATACACTCCTGGAAATGGAAAAAAGAACACATTGACACCGGTGTGTCAGACCCACCATACTTGCTCCGGACACTGCGAGAGGGCTGTACAAGCAATGATCACACGCACGGCACAGCGGACACACCAGGAACCGCGATGTTGGCCGTCGAATGGCGCTAGCTGCGCAGCATTTGTGCACCGCCGCCGTCAGTGTCAGGCAGTTTGCTGTGGCATACGGAGCTCCATCGCAGTCTTTAACACTGGTAGCATGCCGCGACAGCGTGGACGTGAACCGTATGTGCAGTTGACGGACTTTGAGCGAGGGCGTATAGTGGGAATGCGGGAGGCCGGGTGGACGTACCGCCGAATTGCTCAACACGTGGGGCGTGAGGTCTCCACAGTACATCGATGTTGTCGCCAGTGGTCGGCGGAAGGTGCACGTGCCCGTCGACCTGGGACCGGACCGCAGCGACGCACGGATGCACGCCAAGACCGTAGGATCCTACGCAGTGCCGTAGCGGACCGCACCGCCACTTCCCAGCAAATTAGGGACACTGTTGCTCCTGGGGTATCGGCGAGGACCATTCGCAACCGTCTCCATGAAGCTGGGCTACGGTGCCGCACACCGTTAGGCCGTCTTCCGCTCACGCCCCAACATCGTGCAGCCCGCCTCCAGTGGTGTCGCGACAGGCGTGAATGGAGGGACGAATGGAGACGTGTCGTCTTCAGCGATGAGAGTCGCTTCTGCCTTGGTGCCAATGATGGTCGTATGCGTGTTTGGCGCCGTGCAGGTGAGCGCCACAATCAGGACTGCATACGACCGAGGCACACAGGGCCAACACCCGGCATCATGGTGTGGGGAGCGATCTCCTACACTGGCCGTACACCACTGGTGATCGTCGAGGGGACACTGAATAGTGCACGGTACATCCAAACCGTCATCGAACCCATCGTTCTACCATTCCTAGACCGGCAAGGGAACTTGCTGTTCCAACAGGACAATGCACGTCCGCATGCATCCCGTGCCACCCAACGTGCTCTAGAAGGTGTAAGTCAACTACCCTGGCCAGCAAGATCTCCGGATCTGTCCCCCATTGAGCATGTTTGGGACTGGATGAAGCGTCGTCTCACGCGGTCTGCACGTCCAGCACGAACGCTGGTCCAACTGAGGCGCCAGGTGGAAATGGCATGGCAAGCCGTTCCACAGGACTACATCCAGCATCTCTACGATCGTCTCCATGGGAGAATAGCAGCCTGCATTGCTGCGAAAGGTGGATATACACTGTACTAGTGCCGACATTGTGCATGCTCTGTTGCCTGTGTCTATGTGCCTGTGGTTCTGTCAATGTGATCATGTGATGTATCTGACCCCAGGAATGTGTCAATAAAGTTTCCCATTCCTGGGACAATGAATTCACGGTGTTCTTATTTCAATTTCCAGGAGTGTAGATAGATCGCCTCAGTCCGTCACATACCACTTTCGTCCGACTATAGCAATGACTACGGGAAACTGGAACGTTCGCGACTAGGAGGGTTGACTGTGGTTTCCAAGGACGCCCACCTGGGTGTGTAGACCGTGCGTATGAAAAGAAGCAGCCCCTTGTGCAACGAACAGCACACACGCCGCTTGGGCATCTCCTGTACAACATACAGGTCAGTGCTCGATGCCTATGCTGCGTGCGTAGTGTGAAGCGGGAGATTTGAAAGTAATCCCGTCTTCAAACTCATTTTAAATCCAGATGCTACATTTCCACAGGTGGTTCCTTATTAAAACTTTATCTATTAAGTCCCCTCTACAACCCCTAGAAGCTTGTGATACGAATTGTGAATCGCCCTGTATAACACATTCATTATAAACATCATAAAACAGGCATTACAGGCCAGTGAGAATGCTTGGTAAATAAAAGGAAGCAAAATCAGTATCGCATAAAAACAACCAGCCTTTTATTTAGTTGCATCGACGCACCACATCCCTAAGAAGATAACAACAATTATAAAATACTTGCTGCGCCCCGCGGTGTTACCCGCGGTTACACAGTCGTTTAAAAAGAAATGTTAATGCCGAACCTCAATATCCACGCGTGTGCGCCATCACAACAGTTTACCTCTTGGAGGTATTGAGGCGCAAGCCACTAGCGGCCCAACATACAGCGCTACGTCGAAAAAAAGTCAACCACAAATATTTGAGACAATGGCAGAAGCTGACAGAATACATATCGCTCACAACTCAGTCGTTTACTTAAGCAAAAACTTTACGTGCCCGAGTAGTGCATTACAAACTGTGCCAGGAAATTGACTAAATTTCACGACTGTTTATGGCATGCCTAGCACGGGAAAAACCATAACTGTCATGGTGTGCTTGGAGAGCCATAAACCTACTGCGATACGTTTCTGTAAACAACGCTCCTTGACTTCTTGCTCTGTGCGTATACGTAGGGATTTCTGGCTCTCGATACAGACGAACAGCGAACTCCTAACTGTCCGTGGGAAAAACATGGTGTCCCTAGATGAAGCCGTCACTTTTAACGTTTGCCCTTGACTCTTGTTTATAGTGAATGAGAAGGCCACTTGAAACTGCAAACGTTTGAACTGGATAGGCAGATTTTTTGGCATGATATTAATTCACGGTATCATAATTTCATTTGTCAAAACAGTTAAAAACTAATCTCTGCGCTAAACGTAATGTATTCATTTGACAGTTAACTATCATGGACGCCCTTTCGTCACGTGACACACACTGGAACTGTAGTCACGTTGACCATCCCACGGGAACAGTGATTTCTTTCAGAATAAAAGGTAACCCATGTGTTACCTCCGTTCCAAAGTTAATCCAAACCCGTCCAGCCGCATCAACGTGAAGGTGTAAGAAACATGCTAACTCGACGCAGAAAGAAAACAAGTAGTTTCTAGTTCGGTGCAGTGCGAATTTTATAATATTTGTACGTATAACAATGTCATCTGTCCTCACATGCGTGCCGGTTACCAGCCGGTACACACGCATATTATAATCAAATCCAGTCTAACTAAAAGCCTACCACGGTGTACATATGAAGGCACAACGTCTGTCTGTCATCATGAAGCGTTTAAATGAGACCGTCATTGTGTATCTTCAAGCGTCTCACAAGCCATAAGATACGTCTGACGCACAGTGGCCAAAATGCAAAGGGCTTGTATGGAAGTATGAATTAAATACTTTAAGAATTATATAAGCATTGTATTCATTTCAGTTCAAAAGCTGAAGAATAATAGCTTATTCTAACAGTAATTATTGTTCCATATTTCGTGCTACATTCTTCAAATCAATAAATACATTTTTAAACGTAGTCTGTGTGTTAATTCAGAGTATAAGCTAATTGCATCCTAAAGTTTTTCCGCCCGCAGTTACAGAGTGAAGGAGTAACAGCCATACACACAAACTTTCGCATTTATAATATACATGGTGTACGCAAGACATGTTGTTGTTGTTGTTGTTGTTGTTGTTGTGGTCTTCAGTCCTGAGACTGGTTTGATGCAGCCCTCCATGCTACTCTAACCTGTGCAAGCTTCTTCATCTCCCAGTACCTACTACAACCTACGACCTTCTGAATCTGCTTAGTGTATTCATATCTTGGTCTCCCTCTACGATTTTTACCCTTCACGCTGCCCTCCAGTAGTAAATTGGTGATCCCTTGATGCCTCAGAACATGTCCTACCAACCGATCCCTTCTTCTGGTCAAGTTGTGCCACAAAACGCAAGACATGAAACTTAAAAATTAGTCCAGTTGTTGCAATGGCAAATACAAGACTGAAATTAGTTGAAAAAATAATAAGGAAATATAATTGCATCTCGAAGGGGATCAAATGGTTCAAATGGCCCTAAGCACTATGGGATTTAACGTCAAAGGACATCACACACATCCATGCCCGAGGCAGGATTCGAACCAGCGACCGTAGCAGCCGCGTGGTTCCGGTCTGAAGCGCCTAGAACCGCTCGGTCACAGAGGCCGGCTCGAAGGGGATCATTTACAAGAAACTCATCCGACAGAGTCTTCACTACAGATCTTCTGTTTGGAAACAATGTACAGTTGCATGAACGGACAAGGTAGTGGCAGTTGTGCCATGTGCTACACGGTTCTTCAAAAGTTTTCTTGGGCGCATTATAGCGTCACAGAAATGCCCAGCATTCCCCAGCGTAGCAAGGCCACAGGAATGATGTCGCTTCTGTTAAATTCCAAAGTATTTATCGAAGACGTATCAAGAAGTAATTATTTCGTCTCACCGTTACCTAGACAGAAAAGTTAATTAATTCGGACTTACAAGGAGGCCTGCCATCAAACGTGATTCCCGTCCCCCAGCCGTGAAGTGGAAAGGGTATGAGATGAGACTGTTGAGCACTGACGCAGATATCTCTGTGGCTGTTTTGGTCGTCGTCTTCGCCCCCATTTCATAGTATTTACACGATAGAGATTTGGCATCTGCCTGTTCCGTCCTCCCAAAATTTATGACCATAGTAGCAGTGACCAAAAGACAATCTGACTTGCACTGGGAGCATTGTGAGCTCCCGTTCGGAGAAAATCTCCATTGCTGGAGCCTTTAGCTGATGGGTCTGTCACTTAAAGCCTGCAAATTTCTATCATGTTTGTCTTCCTTAGCCAAGAATCATTTCTCTGCATTGGTAAAAAGCTTTTACGTTGTCACCCCTTTGCACGTAATTATCACGCCTGTAAACTGCCTCTTAGGCTTACAGACATTATCTACCGGATTATTTACATGTGCTGTGAACATCAGTGGCCCAGTCACACAACCCTGACGGACAGCGGACAAGACATTTTCGTCTGACGATGTCTCACGTATTAAGAACGGACTAATGATTTCTAGGAAATCTTCGATGCAGATGCATGCCTGTGCAGCTGCCATTCTTTCCTTCCTGAATAATCTTAAGGTTGTGTCACAAAAATAGACATGTATTCATATGGGATCAAAAGATGTTCGGTAGGAAACACTCATAAAAAATTGTAATCCTGGAATCTGTCAGATATTGCGAAGAGTAAATTCAAATTACTGCGAGTGTGAAGTGTAAGATACGTGGCTGAATACCGGCTATATGAAAGAATTTATTTTTTTTTCGCTCCAGCAACAAGTGGCTGTGTAGAAATAAGAGGGAAAGCGTTCGTTATTGGGGCGGTTAGCAATTTCGACGCAGGACCAACAGAAGTGGGACTTGGCGAATATTGCGTTGCGTTCATCGTGCCACGTCCAACAGGGGAACAGTATCGAGTCACAGGTGGCGAGCAAAAACAGCAGCGTAGGGTTGGGCAAACTTCTCACTGGGGGATGAGACCAGGAGAAACGTGACTCCGGGATGGCGATGCAGCATTCCTAGTGATGACAGCCAGCCAGCGGACAGAGGCGCAAAAAGGACCCTTTGGCGTGTCCCCGTACCACGGCAGAGCAGGAGACAAGGTCGAAAGAGTGTCAGCTTACCTGTGCGGGATACACTTGCTGATGTAATCTGCCATCCACGCGACTGCTACGTCGTTCTCAGGGAGCTAAAGTGAGACATATCAAAACGCAGGGTTATCATAACAAGAAGAACTCGCTAATGGTGATTTAATTATTGCAGTAGAATATACTCATCGGATTGCAAAAACAATTTCGCACAACAGTAAAAAACTTAATGCAGCAGCTAACAGAACATCAGAGACCTCTAATTACGTGTGATCTCACCAGTCATAATTGAAGTCGCAAAAGGCGCTAACACGCTTAGTCAGTCCCGCTGAAACGTTCCTCCCCTTGTCCTTCAAGATGCCGTGGCGTTGCCTCAAGTCCCATCTGCGCCCGCTGCCAGAATTCACGTGCTTCCAACGACGTGCATCTTACAAGCTAGTTGATGTGACGTACGTATTGGATCACATATTAGTCAAGCACACCTCATCAGTGAACCCGGATAAATTCTCGATGCTGCTAGACTTGTCAAACCGTCTTGTAAAGGGTTCCCAGCCACCCTTTGGCCCACAAGATAAAGCTGTAATAGAAACTTGTAGTACACAAAAGACTTTAGCCTTATAACAACAATTGCACTCGATAGTAAGATGCGACAACTGGACTGGGAAACGTACAGTTCTAACAGTAAACGCACGGTCCACAACTTTTCAGTTCATCTCCAAAGAAAAAAATGGTATCTCACTTTACACCAAAATCAACACTTCAACCTCCCACGGTAACAAATGGATTATCTTACCTATCATTAAACATCACAAACTTCGTTGCTTCCGTCAACATGTACTTCACTAATGGCACCTAGATTTAATAGAATATTTCTGCCGAACAATCACGTGCGCACTCATTAGGCCGGTTGTAATGGAGTATGTTGCAAACAAACGAACAACCGATTAAGCGGTAACATTCATGTACAAAAAATAAGAAAAAACTGGCTTGCCATTTTTGTAGCCTCTGTGTATTAGAGGAACATCTTAGTACATCACTGTGTATCGCTTACTACAGATCCATGTGACATTTTCGAACATCACCTCCGCCCGAGATGGCCCTCAGATGGTTCAAAGGGCTCTGAGCACTATGGGACTTAACTGCTGAGCGGTCATGCGGTTCCAGACTGTAGCGCCTAGAACCGCTCGGCCACTCCGGCCGGTGATGGCCCTCAATTGGATTCCTAAACGCCTTCGCCTCTTTCATCGGAGCTATCCCGGGAAATTGTTAAACGTTTAGACTTTGTAGCCAATAAGAGCTGCAGAAACGTTTTCCTTGACTTTTGCCCCCTCGCAGGCTTTATCATTGGATGTGCCCTCTCTTTCGCAGACGGTACCTACTCTGCAATGCTGCCTCCTCGCAGGGCATCAGATACTATAACGGAACGTCCCACAGTTCCGAAAAGCTACACGGGCGTTACGGGAAATCAGGTTCATCAGCTTAGCGAGCCTCCCATTTAAACGTTGTCCACACTCGCATTGCTAACAAGAAAATTCCACTCCACGTTTCGGCTGTTCTGCGTGCCATCCTCAAATTATGCTTCCTTCCTCAAGGTTCTTAAACGATAAGTTACAACATTTTTTACGTGACAGTATCCGCAGTTCCAGAGAGTCCCCAACTGTAGTAGCGTGAGTCTTAAAGCTGGTAAGTAACCTTGACCAAGTGAGACGTCGTAACACGCTGGTATTGGATTCTGGAGCAACATGTATCTCCGAGAGTCCATCTAACTACCTAGACTAACGTTTCCTGTGATTTCGCAAATCGCTTCACGGAAATGTATGTATATTTTCTTCTGCTCCCATCGGAGCTTGTACTTTGCCTCTTCGACCGGAGGTTGATCTATAAGCGTCACTCTTCTTTTTTTTACCAAACAGTCTTAAAACTCAGTCATATTTACACTTGTTATTGTGTTATAAGCATCTAATTTCGACAACATTGCATGTATTACATTCGCAAGTGTACAGTGTATCTAGATACAGTACTACAGAGCATAAATGAGATTTTGAAACAGTATGGCCTCCCTCACAACTTCTCTTCTTTGACCTTTGGTTTCTTTGTTACCTTTGTGTAGTCACGACACTTTAGCAGCAGCAGCATGTGTTTAGTATCGACTGTCCAACGCTTCATGACGTTTGTGATAGTTTTATTTACGAAATGGAACTTTCGTGCCATACACAAATTTTTTGCTATTAATCCATAAACCTTAATCAGTGTACGATGCAAACAAATAGGTATCATCTTGCTGTGAAGGGAAAAATCATGACCTGAAAACACGAAATTCCATATTCTCCAGTGATGATAAACTATTCTTATTTATCACAACATTTTTGTAGTAAGAGTTTGTGTGTGTGTGTGTGTGTGTGTGTGTGTGTGTGTGTGTGTGTGTGTGTGTGCTCGCGCATTTTAAATTTTCCAAGCTTATAAATATCTGCTTAATATGCTGAACAACTTTTCTCCTCTTTTTCAGGTAAGAGACTGCAACCTATCCTAAATCATCTACTACCTGGTAAGTTTCAGTGATTTCATTTTTAGAGTACGAAATTCTAAAACATAGTATGTCTTCTGGGAACTTCGACATCTGATTACAGGACTCATATAATAGCTCAGCCACAGGCAAGATTTTATTTCTCTCCTCAGCGAGAGCTCACATACGAATCGCGAAATGATTACAGATACTGTAGTATTATACCTCCAATAGATTAATTACTGCAGTCACATAATCTATTAATTACAACAGCGATTCTGAACAGATAAGACAGTTAAGTGTCTTGAATGAACCTAATTCTTGGTGAGGTTGTTATAAAACGTCTTCTAAACTAGTGGGCGGGAAAGTGGTATAGTAATTGCCTTTAGATCACTAGAATGCTTCCAGTTTTCTATCTAATGTTGTTTCCGTACCGTGAAAAGAGATTGGGCAGTGGAATCGTGTCCTATCAGCGAATTCCTGCTATTGAACTTGCTCGTATTTGTTATTTTATCGACAGAGAGCGTCAACGAACATCACTAGTTATTCTAAACCGGTGTAGTCAACAATCAATCATACTGCTGAAGAACTCCTGCGTCAAATAGTTAAACTACTGATTTAAAACGTATTACAGTATACAGTCCACAAAAAAATCTAAGTTACTATTCTACAGTTAAATTTCATTGTCTGGTATACGATGTCGATTGTAAAGTAGTTCATTTTGCAGACCTGTTTTCGTTCTGTTATTAACTGTGCTACACTTCTCTATTCAGTTATCTACATGCATCTCAAAAAGTCAGTCTATCTGTATCGATAGTCTTCTGCAAATCTGGAAATGCTATTAGGGAGGGAAGATTGGCACTTCTTGGTAATGTTCGCTTTACGTCTACCATCCTTCACTATAGGATGCCCCATGAGGAATAGTCAACGTTTAGGGATATGACAGGCACTATCATTTCAAATAGAAAGGCTTGTATACACTGGCTCTAAAATTCATTCCTAGGAGCACTTGTCTATCTTCGACTCTGTGAAATAAATCTCTTCCACCGCAGGTTCTTTAATTTCCATATTTTGAGAGGAAGTAGTACGGATTAAAACGAGGAAAAATTATCAAGTGGGCTCTAAGACTGATATTTTTAACCCTTTGTTTGGCAAACACAGAAGTAGTGTGAAGAAAAAATATTAAATTACTTAAATTAGTTGTATATGGTTACGTGAACACTTTTATATGAATTTTCTTTTCAAATACAGTATGTTGCTTTTGAGTATCATTGCCCACAAAAAGCGCAGGAGTGCGAGAATATAAATACTACAATATCGTTTCTGTGACTCAAAATGGTTGTATTTTGCACCATTTCATGTGAAATGCCTTAAAATAATTTCTTTTTGTGAGGAAGCACAGAACTTTTCCACATTTTCCACCATTTATAGTCAAATACCACTGACAGCCTAGCCCACTTCTACCTCTTCGGCCCATAGGGTGAACAGTGCCCCAAACTGTCATATCGTACATCATTCACTGGCACTGGAACCACCGTTTCCTTCTTCTTCTGGATTTGTTGTCCATCCAGAGTCAAAGCCAGGCTTCC